>NW_027448842.1:0-600000 GCF_030867145.1 Opisthocomus hoazin
TGGCTCTGTTGTGGTCCCGGGGGCTCTGTTGTTGTCCCGGGGGGGTCTGTTCGGGTTTTGGGGGCTCCGTTGTGGTCCTGGGGGCTCTGTTCTGCTCCTGGCTGCTCTGTTGGGGTCCCGGGGGCTCTGTTGGCGTCCTCGGAGCTTGGTTCGGGTCCCGGGGGCTCCGCTGGGGTCCCGGGGGCTCCGTTCGTGTCCTGGGAGCTCCGTTCGTGTCCTGGGGGCTCTGTTGGGGTCCCGCGGGCTTTGTTGTTGTCCTGGTGGCTCTGTTGGGGTCCTGGTGTCTCTGTTGGGGGTCCCGCGGGCTCTGTTGGGGTCCCGCGGGCTCTGTTGGGATCCCGCGGCCTCTGTTGGGGTCCCGGGAGCTTGGTTCGTGTTCTGGATGCTCTGTTGGGGGTCCTGGGGGCTCTGTTGGGGTCCGGGGGCTTTGCTGGGCTCTTGGGGCTTCTGTTGGGGTCCCGGGGGGTCTCTTGGGGTCCCGAAGGTTCTGTTGAGGTCCCGGGGTCTCTGTTGTAAGCCTGTCGGCTCTGTTGGATTCCTGAGAGCTCTGTTGGGGTCTCGGGGGCTCTGTTGGGGTCCCGGGGGCTCTGTTTGGGTTCCGGGGCCTCCGTGCTGGTTTTTGGGGGCTTTGTTGTTTTCCTGGGGGCTCTGTTGGGATCCTGGGGGCTCTGTTCGAGTTCTGGGGTCTCTGTTGTTCTCCCGGGGGCTCTGTAGGGGTCCCCGGGGGCTCTGTTGGGGTCCCCGGGGGGATCTGTTGGGGACCCCGGTGAATCTGTTGGGGTCCCGGGGGATCTGTTGGGGTCCCAGGGGCTTTGCTGGGGTCTTGGGGCTTCTGTTGGGGTCCCGGGGGTTCTCTTGGGGTCCCGAAGGTTCTGTTGGGGTCCCGGGGTCTCTGTTGTAAGCCTGTCGGCTCTGTTGGATTCCTGGGAGCTCTGTTGGGGTCCCGGGGGCTCTGTTGGGGTCCCGGGGGCTCTGTTTGGGTTCCGGGGCCTCCGTGCTGGGTTTTTGGGGGCTTTGTTGTTCTCCCGGGGGCTCTGTTGGGGTCCTGGGGGCTCTGTTGGGATCCTGGGGGGCTCTGTTCGAGTTCTGGGGTCTCTGTTGTTCTCCCGGGGGCTCTGTAGGGGTCCCCGGGGGCTCTGTTGGGGTTCTGGGGGCTCTGTTGTGGTTATTTTGGCTCTGTTGGGTTCCTGGGGGCTCTGTTGTGGTCCCGGGGGCTCTGTTGTGGTCCTGGAGGTCCTGTTCGTGTCTTGGGGGCTCTGTTGTGGTCCCGGGGGCTCTGTTGTTGTCCCGGGGGGGTCTGTTCGTGTTTTGGGGGCTCCGTTGTGGTCCTGGGGGCTCCGTTGGGGTCCTGGGGGCTCTGTTCGGCTCCTGGTTGCTCTGTTGGGGTCCCAGGGGCTCTGTTGGCGTCCTCGGAGCTTGGTTCGGGTCCCGGGGGCTCCGCTGGGATCCCGGGGGGTTCCGTTGGGGGTCCCGGGGGTTCCGTTGGGGTCCCGGGGGCTCCGTTCGTGTCCTGGGGGCTCTGTTGGGTTCCCGCGGGCTCTGTTGGGGTCCTGCTGGCTCTGTTGGGGTCCTGCTGGCTCTGTTGGTGTCTTGCTGGCTCTGTTGGGGTCCTGAAGTCTGTGTTGGGTTCCTGGGGGCTCTGTTTGGATCTTGGGAACTCTGTTGGGGTCCCGGGGGCTCTGTTGAAGTCCCTGGGGCTCTGTTGAGGTCCCGGGGTCTTCGCTGGGGTAAAGGGGGTCCCTGTTGGGGTCCTGGGGGCTCTGTTGTGGTCCTGGGGGGCTCTGTTGGGGTCCCGGGGTCTTCGCTGGGGTAATGGGGGCCCTGTTGGGGTCCCAGGGTCTCTGTTGGGGTTTTTGGGGTCTTCGCTGGTGTCCCGGGGGCTCTTTTGGGGTCCCAGGTTCTTCGCTGGGGGTAAAGAGGGTCCCTGTTGGGGTCCTGGGGGCTCTGTTGGGGTCCTGGGGGCTCTGTTGGGGTCCTGGGGGCTCTGTTGGGGTCGCGGGGGCTCTGTTGGGGTTCTGGGGGCTCTGTTGGTGTCCTGAAAGCTCTGTTCGAGTTCTGGGGTCTCTGTTGGGGTCCTGCGGGTTCTGTTGGGGTCCTGGGGGCTCCGTGGTGGTCCTGGGGGCTTTGTTGTTTTTTTCGCAGCTTTATCTGTCACAGGGATCTCTGTCGGGGTCCTGGGGACTCTGTCGGGGTCCTGGGGACTCTGTTGGGGTCCTGGGGACTCTGTTGGGGTCCTGGGGACTCTGTTGGGGTCCTGGGGTTCTGTTGGGGTCCTGGGGGCTCTGTTGTCGTCCCGGGGGCTCTGTTGTCGTCCCGGGGGCTCTGTTGTCGTCCCGGGGGCTCTGTTGGGGTCCTGGGGCATCTGTTCGGGTTTTGGGGGCTCTGTTGTTCCCCTGGGGGCTCTGTTGGGGTCCCGTGGGCTCTGTTGGGGTTCCGGGGGCGTCTGTTCTGGTTTTTGGGGTCTTTGTTGTTCTCCCGGGGCTCTGTTGGGGTCCCGGGGGCTCTGTTGTGGTCCCGGGGGCTGTGTTGTGGTCCGGGGGCTCTGTTGTGGTCCTGGAGGTCCTTGTCTTGGGCCTGTGTCTTCCGGGGGCTCTGTTGTTGGTCCCGGGGGGTCTGTTGTCGGGGGGGTCTGTTGGGGTTTTGGGGGCTCCGTTGGGGTCCTGGGGGCTCCGTTGGGGTCCTGGGGGCTCTGTTCGGGCCGGGGGGGGGGGGGGCGGGGGGGCGGGGGGGGGGGGGGGGGGGGGGGGGGGGGGGGGGGGGGGGGGGGGGGGGGGGGGGGCGGGCGGGGGGCGGCGGGGGGTCCTGGAGCTCGTTCGTGTCCTGGGGGCTCTGTTGGGGGTCCCGCGGCTCTGTTGTTGTCCTGCTGGCTCTGTGTTGTCCTGCTTGCTGGCTCTGGTTGGGGTCCCTGCCGGTGGGGCCTCTGCTCTGGGGGTCCCGCGGGCTCTGTTGGGGTCCCGCGGGCTCTGTTGGGGTCCCGCGGGCTCTGTGGTCTGGGGGGTCCCGGGGTTGGTCTGTTGGTGTCCTGGGGGCTCTGTTGGTGTCCTGGGGGCTCTGTTGGGGTGCCGGGGGGCTCTGTTGGGGTGCCGGGGGGCTCTGTGGTGGTCGGGGGCTTTGCTGGGGTCTGGGGCTCGGGGGGTCCGGGTCTTGGGGTCCGAGGTTCTGTTGGGGTCCCGGGGTCTCTGTTGGGAGCCGGTGCGGCTGTTGGTGGTCCCGGGGGCTCTGTTGGGGCCCGGGGGGCTTGGGGGTCCCGGGGGCTCTGTTGGGGTCCCGGGGGCTTGTTGGGTCCGGGGGCTTTGCTGGGGTCTTGGGGCTTCTGTTGGGGTCCCGGGGAATCTTGGGGTCCGAAGGTTCTGTTGGGGTCCCGGGGTCTCTGTTTTAAGCCTGTCGGCTCTGTTGGATTCCTGGGAGCTCTGTTGGGGTCCTGGGGGCTCTGTTGGGTTCCCGGGGGCTCTGTTTGGGTTCCGTGGCCTCTGTTCTGGTTTTTGGGGTCTTTGTTGTTCTCCCGGGGATCTGTTGGGGTCCCCGGGGGAATCTGTTGGGGTCCCGGGGGCTCTGTTCGGTCTGGGTCTCTGTTCCCGGGGGATCTGTAGGGGTCCCGGGTGCAGGGTGTCTGTTGGGCCCGGGGCTCAGTGGGTCCGGGGGCTCTGTGGGGTCCGGGGGCTTGGCAGGGGGGTTTGGGGCTTGGGATTGGGGTCTGCCAGGGGGCAGGGTTCTTGGGGTCCCGGGGCTCTGTTGGCGTCCCGGGGCTCTGTGTGTCCGGGGGCTCTGTTGGGTCCTGGGGCATCTGTTCGGGTTTTGGGGGCTCTGTTGTTCCCCTGGGGGGCTCTTTTGGTCCCGGGGGGCTCTGTTGTGGTCCCGGGGGCTTGTGTTGTGGTCCCAGGGGCTCTGTTCTGGTTTTTGGGGTCTTGTTGTTCTCCCGGGGGCTCTGTTGGGGTTCCGGGGGCCTCTGTTCTGGTTTTGGGGTCTGTTGGTTCTCCCGGGGGCTCTGTTGGGGTCCCGGGGGCTGTGTTGGGGTCCCGGGGCGGTCTGGGGCTAGTGGATTGGGGTATTGTTGTTCTCCTGGGGGATCTGTAGGGGTCCCGGGTGCTCTGTGCTGTTGGGGTCCCGGGGGCTCTGTTGTGGTTATTTTGGCTCTGTTGGGTCCCTGGGGGCTCTGTTGTGGTCCCGGGGGCTGTGTTGTGGTCCCAGGGGCTCTGTTGTGGTCCTGGAGGTCCTGTTGTCGTGGGTCTGTTGTGGTCCCGGGGGCTCTGTTGTTGTCCCGGGGGGGTCTGTTCGGGTTTTGGGGGCTCCGTTGTGGTCCTGGGGGCTCTGTTCTGCTCCTGGCTGCTCTGTTGGGGTCCGGGGGGCTCTGTTGGCGTCCTCGGAGCTTGGTCGGGTCCCGGGGGCTCCGCTGGGGTCCCGGGGGGCTCCGTTCGTGTCCTGGGAGCTCCGTTCGTGTCCTGGTGTCTCTGTTGGGGTCCCGCGGGCTTTGTTGTTGTCCTGGTGGCTCTGTGGGTCTGGTGTCTCTGTGGGTCCCGCGGGCTCTGTTGGGTCCCGCGGGCTCTGTTGGGGATCCCGCGGCCTCTGTTGGGGTCCCGGGAGCTGGTTCGTGTTCTGGATGTTCTGTTGGTGTCCTGGGGGCTCTGTTGGTGTCCTGGGGGCTCTGTTGGGGTGCCGGGGGGCTCTGTTGTGGTCCTGGGGGCTTTGCTGGGGTCTTGGGGCTTCTGTTGGGGTCCCGGGGGGTCTCTTGGGGTCCCGAAGATTCTGTTGGGGTCCCGGGGTCTCTGTTGTAAGCCTGTCGGCTCTGTTGGGGTCCCGGGGGCTCTGTTGGGGTCCCGTGGGCTCTGTTGGGGTCCTGGGGGCTCTGTTGGGGTCCTGGGGGCTCTGTTGGGGTCCCGGGGGCTCTGTTGGGGTCCCGGGGGCTTTGCTGGGGTCTTGGGGCTTCTGTTGGGGTCCCGGGGGATATCTTGGGGTCCCGAAGGTTCTGTTGGGGTCCCGGGGTCTCTGTTTTAAGCCTGTCGGCTCTGTTGGATTCCTGGGAGCTCTGTTGGGGTCCTGGGGGCTCTGTTGGGTTCCCGGGGGCTCTGTTTGGGTTCCGTGGCCTCTGTTCTGGTTTTTGGGGTCTTTGTTGTTCTCCCGGGGGCTCTGTTGGGGTCCCGGGGGCTCTGTTGGGGTTCTGGGGGCTCTGTTGGGGTTCCGGGGGCTCTGTTCGAGTTCTGGGGTCTCTGTTGTTCTCCCGGGGGATCTGTAGGGGTCCCGGGGGCTCTGTTGTTGTCCTGCTGGCTCTGTTGGGGTCCCGCGGGCTCTGTTGGGGTCCCGGGGGCTCTGTTGGGGTCCCGGGGGCTTTGCTGGGGTCTTGGGGCTTCTGTTGTGGTCCCGGGGGGGTCTCTTGGGGTCCCGAAGGATCTGTTGGGGTCCCGGGGGCTCTGTTGTCGTCCCGGGGGCTCTGTTGGGGTCCTGGGGCATCTGTTCGGGGTTTTGGGGGCTCTGTTGTTCCCCTGGGGGCTCTTTTGGGGTCCCGGGGGCTCTGTTGGGATCCCGCGGCCTCTGTTGGGGTCCCGGGAGCTTGGTTCGTGTTCTGGATGCTCTGTTGGGGTCCTGGGGGCTCTGTTGGGGTCCCGGGGGCTTTGCTGGGCTCTTGGGGCTTCTGTTGGGGTCCCGGGGGGTCTCTTGGGGTCCCGAAGGTTCTGTTGAGGTCCCGGGGTCTCTGTTGTAAGCCTGTCGGCTCTGTTGGATTCCTGAGAGCTCTGTTGGGGTCTCGGGGGCTCTGTTGGGGTCCCGGGGGCTCTGTTTGGGTTCCGGGGCCTCCGTGATGGTTTTTGGGGGCTTTGTTGTTTTCCTGGGGGCTCTGTTGGGATCCTGGGGCTCTGTTCGAGTTCTGGGGTCTCTGTTGTTCTCCCGGGGGCTCTGTAGGGGTCCCCGGGGGCTCTGTTGGGGTCCCCGGGGGATCTGTTGGGGTCCCCGGGGGATCTGTTGGGGTCCCGGGGGATCTGTTGGGGTCCCAGGGGCTTTGCTGGGGTCTTGGGGCTTCTGTTGGGGTCCCGGGGGTTCTCTTGGGGTCCCGAAGGTTCTGTTGGGGTCCCGGGGTCTCTGTTGTAAGCCTGTCGGCTCTGTTGGGGTCCCGGGGGCTCTGTTGGGGTCCCGGGGGCTCTGTTGGGGTCCCGGGGGCTCTGTTTGGGTTCCGGGGCCTCCGTGCTGGTTTTTGGGGGCTTTGTTGTTCTCCCGGGGGCTCTGTTGGGGGTCCTGGGGGCTCTGTTGGGATCCTGGGGGCTCTGTTCGAGTTCTGGGGTCTCTGTTGTTCTCCCGGGGGCTCTGTAGGGGGTCCCCGGGGGCTCTGTTGGGGTTCTGGGGCTCTGTTGTGGTTATTTTGGCTCTGTTGGGTTCCTGGGGGCTCTGTTGTGGTCCCGGGGGCTCTGTTGTGGTCCTGGAGGTCCTGTTCGTGTCTTGGGGGCTCTGTTGTGGTCCCGGGGGCTCTGTTGTTGTCCCGGGGGGGTCTGTTCGTGTTTTGGGGGCTCCGTTGTGGTCCTGGGGGCTCCGTTGGGGTCCTGGGGGCTCTGTTCGGCTCCTGGTTGCTCTGTTGGGGTCCCAGGGGCTCTGTTGGCGTCCTCGGAGCTTGGTTCGGGTCCCGGGGGCTCCGCTGGGATCCCGGGGGTTCCGTTGGGGTCCCGGGGGTTCCGTTGGGGTCCCGGGGGCTCCGTTCGTGTCCTGGGGGCTCTGTTGGGTTCCCGCGGGCTCTGTTGGGGTCTGCTGGCTCTGTTGGGGTCCTGCTGGCTCTGTTGGTGTCTTGCTGGCTCTGTTGGGGTCCTGAAGTCTGTGTTGGGTTCCTGGGGGCTCTGTTTGGATCTTGGGAACTCTGTTGGGGTGCCGGGGGCTCTGTTGTGGTCCCGGGGGCTTTGCTGGGGTCTTGGGGCTTCTGTTGGGGTCCCGGGGGGTCTCTTGGGTCCCGAAGGTTCTGTTGGGGTCCCGGGGTCTCTGTTGTAAGCCTGTTTTCTCTGTTGGGGTCCCGGGGGGCTCTGTTGGGGTCCCGGGGGCTCTGTTGGGGTCCCGGGGCTTTGCTGGGGTCTTGGGGCTTCTGTTGGGGTCCCGGGGGATATCTTGGGGTCCCGAAGGTTCTGTTGGGGTCCCGGGGTCTCTGTTTTAAGCCTGTCGGCTCTGTTGGATTCCTGGGAGCTCTGTTGGGGTCCTGGGGGCTCTGTTGGGTTCCCGGGGGCTCTGTTTGGGTTCCGTGGCCTCTGTTCTGGTTTTTGGGGTCTTTGTTGTTCTCCCGGGGGCTCTGTTGGGGTCCCCGGGGAATCTGTTGGGGTCCCGGGGGCTCTGTTCGAGTTCTGGGGTCTCTGTTGTTCTCCCGGGGGATCTGTAGGGGTCCCGGGGGCTCTGTTGTTGTCCTGCTGGCTCTGTTGGGGTCCCGGGGGCTCTGTTGGGGTCCCGGGGGCTTTGCTGGGGTCTTGGGGCTTCTGTTGGGTTCCCGGGGGGGTCTCTTGGGGTCCCGAAGGATCTGTTGGGGTCCCGGGGGCTCTGTTGTCGTCCCGGGGGCTCTGTTGGGGTCCTGGGGCATCTGTTCGGGTTTTGGGGGCTCTGTTGTTCCCCTGGGGGCTCTTTTGGGGTCCCGGGGGCTCTGTTGGGGTTCCGGGGCCTCTGTTCTGGTTTTTGGGGTCTTTGTTGTTCTCCCCGGGGGCTCTGTTGGGGTCCCGGGGGCTGTGTTGGGGTCCCGGGGGCTCTGTTCGAGATCTGGGGTCTCTGTTGTTCTCCTGGGGGATCTGTAGGGGTCCCGGGTGCTCTGTTGGGGTCCCGGGGGCTCTGTTGTGGTTATTTTGGCTCTGTTGGGTTCCTGGGGGCTCTGTTGTGGTCCCGGGGGCTGTGTTGTGGTCCCAGGGGCTCTGTTGTGGTCCTGGAGGTCCTGTTCGTGTCTTGAGGGCTCTGTTGTGGTCCCGGGGGCTCTGTTGTTGTCCCGGGGGGGTCTGTTCGGGTTTTGGGGGCTCCGTTGTGGTCCTGGGGGCTCTGTTCTGCTCCTGGCTGCTCTGTTGGGGTCCCGGGGGCTCTGTTGGCGTCCTCGGAGCTTGGTTCGGGTCCCGGGGGCTCCGCTGGGGTCCCGGGGGCTCCGTTCGTGTCCTGGGAGCTCCGTTCGTGTCCTGGGGGCTCTGTTGGGGTCCCGCGGGGCTTTGTTGTTGTCCTGGTGGCTCTGTTGGGGTCCTGGTGTCTCTGTTGGGGTCCCGCGGGCTCTGTTGGGGTCCCGCGGGCTCTGTTGGGATCCCGCGGCCTCTGTTGGGGTCCCGGGAGCTTGGTTCGTGTTCTGGATGCTCTGTTGGGGTCCTGGGGGCTCTGTTGGGGTCCCGGGGGCTTTGCTGGGCTCTTGGGGCTTCTGTTGGGGTCCCGGGGGGTCTCTTGGGGTCCCGAAGGTTCTGTTGAGGTCCCGGGGTCTCTGTTGTAAGCCTGTCGGCTCTGTTGGATTCCTGAGAGCTCTGTTGGGGTCTCGGGGGCTCTGTTGGGGTCCCGGGGGCTCTGTTTGGGTTCCGGGGCCTCCGTGCTGGTTTTTGGGGGCTTTGTTGTTTTCCTGGGGGCTCTGTTGGGATCCTGGGGGCTCTGTTCGAGTTCTGGGGTCTCTGTTGTTCTCCCGGGGGCTCTGTAGGGGTCCCCGGGGGCTCTGTTGGGGTCCCCGGGGGATCTGTTGGGGACCCCGGTGAATCTGTTGGGGTCCCGGGGGATCTGTTGGGGTCCCAGGGGCTTTGCTGGGGTCTTGGGGCTTCTGTTGGGGTCCCGGGGGTTCTCTTGGGGTCCCGAAGGTTCTGTTGGGTCCCGGGGTCTCTGTTGTAAGCCTGTCGGCTCTGTTGGATTCCTGGGAGCTCTGTTGGGGTCCCGGGGGCTCTGTTGGGGTCCCGGGGGCTCTGTTTGGGTTCCGGGGCCTCCGTGCTGGTTTTTGGGGGCTTTGTTGTTCTCCCGGGGGCTCTGTTGGGGTCCTGGGGGCTCTGTTGGGATCCTGGGGGCTCTGTTCGAGTTCTGGGGTCTCTGTTGTTCTCCCGGGGGCTCTGTAGGGGTCCCCGGGGGCTCTGTTGGGGTTCTGGGGGCTCTGTTGTGGTTATTTTGGCTCTGTTGGGTTCCTGGGGGCTCTGTTGTGGTCCCGGGGGCTCTGTTGTGGTCCTGGAGGTCCTGTTCGTGTCTTGGGGGCTCTGTTGTGGTCCCGGGGGCTCTGTTGTTGTCCCGGGGGGGTCTGTTCGTGTTTTGGGGGCTCCGTTGTGGTCCTGGGGGCTCCGTTGGGGTCCTGGGGGCTCTGTTCGGCTCCTGGTTGCTCTGTTGGGGTCCTGGGGGCTCTGTTGGCGTCCTCGGAGCTTGGTTCGGGTCCCGGGGGCTCCGCTGGGATCCCGGGGGTTCCGTTGGGGTCCCGGGGGTTCCGTTGGGGTCCCGGGGGCTCCGTTCGTGTCCTGGGGGCTCTGTTGGGTTCCCGCGGGCTCTGTTGGGGTCCTGCTGGCTCTGTTGGGGTCCTGCTGGCTCTGTTGGTGTCTTGCTGGCTCTGTTGGGGTCCTGAAGTCTGTGTTGGGTTCCTGGGGGCTCTGTTTGGATCTTGGGAACTCTGTTGGGGTCCCGGGGGCTCTGTTGAAGTCCCTGGGGCTCTGTTGAGGTCCCGGGGTCTTCGCTGGGGTAAAGGGGGTCCCTGTTGGGGTCCTGGGGGCTCTGTTGTGGTCCTGGGGCTCTGTTGGGGTCCCGGGGTCTTCGCTGGGGTAATGGGGGCCCTGTTGGGGTCCCGGGGGCCCTGTTGGGGTCCCAGGGTCTCTGTTGGGGTTTTTGGGGTCTTCGCTGGTGTCCCGGGGGCTCTTTTGGGGTCCCAGGTTCTTCGCTGGGGTAAAGAGGGTCCCTGTTGGGGTCCTGGGGGCTCTGTTGGGGTCCTGGGGGCTCTGTTGGGGTCCTGGGGGCTCTGTTGGGGTCGCGGGGGCTCTGTTGGGGTTCTGGGGGCTCTGTTGGTGTCCTGAAAGCTCTGTTCGAGTTCTGGGGTCTCTGTTGGGGTCCTGCGGGTTCTGTTGGGGTCCTGGGGGCTCCGTGGTGGTCCTGGGGGCTTTGTTGTTTTTTTCGCAGCTTTATCTGTCACAGGGATCTCTGTCGGGGTCCTGGGGACTCTGTCGGGGTCCTGGGGACTTTGTTGGGGTCCTGGGTTCTGTTGGGGTCCTGGGGGCTCTGTTGGGGTCCTGGGGGCTCTGTTGTCGTCCCGGGGGCTCTGTTGTCGTCCCGGGGGCTCTGTTGGGGTCCTGGGGCATCTGTTCGGGTTTTGGGGGCTCTGTTGTTCCCCTGGGGGCTCTGTTGGGGTCCCGGGGGCTCTGTTGGGGTTCCGGGGCGTCTGTTCTGGTTTTTGGGGTCTTTGTTGTTCTCCCGGGGGCTCTGTTGGGGTCCCGGGGGCTCTGTTGTGGTCCCCGGGGGCTGTGTTGTGGTCCCGGGGGCTCTGTTGTTGTCCTGGAGGTCCTGTTTGTGTCTTGGGGGCTCTGTTGTGGTCCCGGGGGCTCTGTTGTTGTCCCGGGGGGGTCTGTTCAGGTCCTGGGGGCTCCGTTGGGGTCCTGGGGGCTCTGTTCGGCTCCTGGTTGCTCTGTTGGGGTCCTGGGGGCTCTGTTGGCATCCTCGGAGCTTGGTTCGGGTCCCGGGGGCTCCGCTGGGGTCCCGGGGGCTCCGTTCGTGTCCTGGGAGCTCCGTTCGTGTCCTGGGGGCTCTGTTGGGGTCCCGCGGGCTCTGTTGTTGTCCTGCTGGCTCTGTTGTTGTCCTGCTGGCTCTGTTGGGGTCCTGGTGGCTCTGTTGGGGTCCCGCGGGCTCTGTTGGGGTCCCGGGGCTTTGCTGGGGTCTTGGGGCTTCTGTTGGGGTCCGGGGGATATCTTGGGGTCCCGAAGGTTCTGTTGGGGTCCCGGGGTCTCTGTTGTAAGCCTGTCGGCTCTGTTGGATTCCTGGGAGCTCTGTTGGGGTCCCGGGGGCTCTGTTGGGTTCCCGGGGGCTCTGTTTGGGTTCCGTGGCCTCTGTTCTGGTTTTTGGGGTCTTTGTTGTTCTCCCGGGGGCTCTGTTGGGGTCCCGGGGGCCCTGTGGGGGTTCCGGGGGCTCTGTTCGAGTTCTGGGGTCTCTGTTGTTCTCCCGGGGGATCTGTAGGGGTCCCGGGGGCTCTGTTGTTGTCCTGCTGGCTCTGTTGGGGTCCCGGGGGCTCTGTTGGGGTCCCGGGGGCTCTGTTGGTGTCCCGGGGGCTCTGTTGGGGTCCCGGGGGCTCTGTTGGGGTCCCGGGGGCTTTGCTGGGGTCTTGGGGCTTCTGTTGGGGTTCCGGGGGGGTCTCTTGGGGTCCCGAAGGATCTGTTGGGGTCCCGGGGGCTCTGTTGTAAGCCTGGGGGCTCTGTTGGGGTCCCGGGGGCTCTGTTGGGGTCTTGGGGGCTCTGTTGCGGTCCCGGGGCATCCGTGCTGGTTTTTGGGGGCTTTGTTGTTCTCCTGGGGGCTCTGTTGGGGTCCTGGGGGCTCTGTTGGGGTCCTGGGGTCTCTGTTGTTCTCCCGGGGGCTCTGTAGGGGTCCCCGGGGGTTCTGTTGGGGTTTCGGGGGCTCTGTTGGGGTCCCGGGGGCTCTGTTGGGGTCCCGGGGGCTCTGTTGGGGTTCTGGGGGCTCTGTTGTGGTTATTTTGGCTCTGTTGTGGTCCCGGGGGCTGTGTTGTGATCCCGGGAACTGTGTTGTGGTCCCGGGGCTGTGTTGTGGTCCCGGGGGCTCTGTTGTGGGTCCCAGGGGCTGTGTTGTGGTCCTGGAGGTCCTGTTCGTGTCTTGGGGGCTCTGTTGTGGTCCCGGGGGCTCTGTTGTTGTCCCGGGGGGGGTCTGTTCGTGTTTTGGGGGCTCCGTTGTGGTCCTGGGGGCTCCGTTGGGGTCCTGGGGGCTCTGTTCGGCTCCTGGTTGCTCTGTTGGGGTCCCGGGGGCTCTGTTGGCGTCCTCAAAGCTTTGTTCGGGTCCCCGGGGGCTCCGCTGGGGTCCCCGGGGGCTCCGCTGGGGTCCCCGGGGGCTCCGTTCGTGTCCTGAGGGTACTGTTGGGGTCCCGCGGGCTCTGTTGGGGTCCTGCTAGCTCTGTTGGGGTCCTGAAGTCTCTGTTGGGTTCCTGGGGGCTCTGTTTGGATCTTGGGAACTCTGTTGGGGTCCCGGGGGGCTCGGTTGAAGTCCCGGGGGGTCTGTTGAGGTCCCGGGGTCTTCGCTGGGGTAAAGGGGGTCCCTGTTGGGGTCCTGGGGGCTCTGTTGGGGTCCCGGGGGCTCTGTTGGGGTCCCGGGGGCTCTGTTGGGGTCCCGGGGGCTCTGTTTGGGTTCTGGGGGCTCTGTTGTGGTTATTTTGGCTCTGTTGTGGTCCCGGGGGCTGTGTTGTGGTCCCGGGGGCTGTGTTGTGGTCCCGGGGGCTCTGTTGTGGTCCCAGGGGCTGTGTTGTGGTCCTGGAGGTCCTGTTCGTGTCTTGGGGGCTCTGTTGTGGTCCCGGGGGCTCTGTTGTTGTCCCGGGGGGGGGTCTGTTCGTGTTTTGGGGGCTCCGTTGTGGTCCTGGGGGCTCCGTTGGGGTCCTGGGGGCTCTGTTCGGCTCCTGGTTGCTCTGTTGGGGTCCCGGGGGCTCTGTTGGCGTCCTCAAAGCTTTGTTCGGGTCCCCGGGGGCTCCGCTGGGGTCCCCGGGGGCTCCGTTCGTGTCCTGGGGGTACTGTTGGGGTCCCGCGGGCTCTGTTGGGGTCCTGCTGGCTCTGTTGGGGTCCTGAAGTCTCTGTTAGGTTCCTGGGGGCTCTGTTTGGATCTTGGGAACTCTGTTGGGGTCCCGGGGGCTCGGTTGAAGTCCCGGGGGGGTCTGTTGAGGTCCCGGGGTCTTCGCTGGGGTAAAGGGGGTCCCTGTTGGGGTCCTGGGGGCTCTGTTGGGGTCCCGGGGGCTCTGTTGGGGTCCTGGGGTCTTCGCTGGGGTAATGTGTGCTCTGTTGAGGTCCTGGGGACCCTGTTGGTGTCCTGGGAGCTCTGTTGGGGACCTGGGGGATCTGTTGTTGTCCTGTGGCTCTGTTGTTGTCCTGTGGGCTCTGTTGTTGTCCTGGGGGCTCTGTTGGGGTTCTGGGGGCTCTGTTGGTGTCCTGAAAGCTCTGTTCGGGTTCTGGGGTCTCTGTTGGGGTCCTGCGGGTTCTGTTGGGGTCCTGGGGGCTCCGTGGTGGTCCTGGGGGCTTTGTTGTTTTTTTCGCAGCTTTATCTGTCACGGGGATCTCTGTCGGGGTCCTGGGATCTCTGTCGGGGTCCTGGGGGCTGTGTCGGGGTCCTGGGGGCTGTGTCGGGGTCCTGGGGGCTGTGTCGGGGTCCTGGGGGCTGTGTCGGGGTCCTGGGGGTTCTGTTGGGGTCCCGGGGGCTCTGTTGTCGTCCCGGGGGCTCTGTTGGGGTCCTGGGGCATCTGTTCGGGTTTTGGGGGCTCTGTTGTTCCCCTGGGGGCTCTTTTGGGGTCCCGGGGGCTCTGTTGGGGTTCCGGGGCCTCTGTTCTGGTTTTTGGGGGCTTTGTTGTTCTCCCGGGGGCTCTGTTGGGGTCCCGGGGGCTCTGTTGAAGTCCCTGGGGCTCTGTTGAGGTCCCGGGGTCTTCGCTGGTGTAAAGGGGGTCCCTGTTGGGGTCCTGGGGGCTCTGTTGTGGTCCTGGGGGCTCTGTTGGGGTCCCGGGGTCTTCGCTGGGGTAATGGGGGCCCTGTTGGGGTCCCGGGGGCCCTGTTGGGGGTCCCAGGGTCTCTGTTGGGGTTTTTGGGGTCTTCGCTGGTGTCCCGGGGGCTCTTTTGGGGTCCCAGGTTCTTCGCTGGGGTAAAGAGGGGCTCTGTTGTGGTCCTGGGGGCTCTGTTGTGGTCCTGGGGGCTCTTTTGTGGTCCTGGGGGCTCTGTTGGGGTCGCGGGGGCTCTGTTGGGGTCGCGGGGGCTCTGTTGGGGTCGCGGGGGCTCTGTTGGTGTCCTGAAAGCTCTGTTCGAGTTCTGGGGTCTCTGTTGGGGTCCTGCGGGTTCTGTTGGGGTCCTGGGGGCTCCGTGGTGGTCCTGGGGGCTTTGTTGTTTTTTTCGCAGCTTTATCTGTCACAGGGATCTCTGTCGGGGTCCTGGGGACTCTGTCGGGGTCCTGGGGACTCTGTTGGGGTCCTGGGGGCTCTGTTGGGGTCCCGGGGGCTCTGTTGTCGTCCCGGGGGCTCTGTTGTCGTCCCGGGGGCTCTGTTGGGGTCCTGGGGCATCTGTTCGGGTTTTGGGGGCTCTGTTGTTCCCCTGGGGGCTCTGTTGGGGTCCCGTGGGCTCTGTTGGGGTTCCGGGGCGTCTGTTCTGGTTTTTGGGGTCTTTGTTGTTCTCCCGGGGGCTCTGTTGGGGTCCCGGGGGCTCTGTTGTGGTCCCGGGGGCTCTGTTGTGGTCCCGGGGTCTCTGTTGTGGTCCTGGAGGTCCTGTTTGTGTCTTGGGGGCTCTGTTGTGGTCCCGGGGGCTCTGTTGTTGTCCCGGGGGGGTCTGTTCGGGTTTTGGGGGCTCCGTTGGGGTCCTGGGGGCTCCGTTGGGGTCCTGGGGGCTCTGTTCGGCTCCTGGTTGCTCTGTTGGGGTCCTGGGGGCTCTGTTGGCGTCCTCGGAGCTTGGTTCGGGTCCCGGGGGCTCCGCTGGGGTCCCGGGGGCTCCGTTCGTGTCCTGGGAGCTCCGTTCGTGTCCTGGGGGCTCTGTTGGGGTCCCGCGGGCTCTGTTGTTGTCCTGCTGGCTCTGTTGTTGTCCTGCTGGCTCTGTTGGGGTCCTGGTGGCTCTGTTGGGGTCCCGCGGGCTCTGTTGGGATCCCGCGGCCTCTGTTGGGGTCCCGGGAGCTTGGTTCGGGTCCTGGGGGCTCTGTTGGTGTCCTGGGGGCTCTGTTGGGGTGCCGGGGGCTCTGTTGTGGTCCCGGGGGCTTTGCTGGGGTCTTGGGGCTTCTGTTGGGGTCCCGGGGGGTCTCTTGGGGTCCCGAAGGTTCTGTTGGGGTCCCGGGGTCTCTGTTGTAAGCCTGTCGGCTCTGTTGGGGTCCCGGGGGCTCTGTTGGGGTCCCGGGGGCTCTGTTGGGGTCCCGGGGGCTTTGCTGGGGTCTTGGGGCTTCTGTTGGGGTCCCGGGGGATATCTTGGGGTCCCGAAGGTTCTGTTGGGGTCCCGGGGTCTCTGTTTTAAGCCTGTCGGCTCTGTTGGATTCCTGGGAGCTCTGTTGGGGTCCTGGGGGCTCTGTTGGGTTCCCGGGGGCTCTGTTTGGGTTCCGTGGCCTCTGTTCTGGTTTTTGGGGTCTTTGTTGTTCTCCCGGGGGCTCTGTTGGGGTCCCCGGGGAATCTGTTGGGGTCCCGGGGTCTCTGTTCGAGTTCTGGGGTCTCTGTTGTTCTCCCGGGGGATCTGTAGGGGTCCCGGGGGCTCTGTTGTTGTCCTGCTGGCTCTGTTGGGGTCCCGGGGGCTCTGTTGGGGTCCCGGGTGCTCTGTTGGGGTCCCGGGGGCTTTGCTGGGGTCTTGGGGCTTCTGTTGGGTTCCCGGGGGGGTCTCTTGGGGTCCCGAAGGATCTGTTGGGGTCCCGGGGGCTCTGTTGTCGTCCCGGGGGCTCTGTTGGGGTCCTGGGGCATCTGTTCGGGTTTTGGGGGCTCTGTTGTTCCCCTGGGGGCTCTTTTGGGGTCCCGGGGGCTCTGTTGGGGTTCCGGGGCCTCTGTTCTGGTTTTTGGGGTCTTTGTTGTTCTCCCGGGGGCTCTGTTGGGGTCCCGGGGGCTGTGTTGGGGTCCCGGGGGCTCTGTTCGAGATCTGGGGTCTCTGTTGTTCTCCTGGGGGATCTGTAGGGGTCCCGGGTGCTCTGTTGGGGTCCCGGGGGCTCTGTTGTGGTTATTTTGGCTCTGTTGGGTTCCTGGGGGCTCTGTTGTGGTCCCAGGGGCTCTGTTGTGGTCCTGGAGGTCCTGTTCGTGTCTTGAGGGCTCTGTTGTGGTCCCGGGGGCTCTGTTGTTGTCCCGGGGGGGTCTGTTCGGGTTTTGGGGGCTCCGTTGTTGTCCTGGGGTCCCTGTTGGGGTCCTGGGGGCTCTGTTGGGGTCCTGGGGGCTCTGTTGGGGTCCTGGGGTCTTCGCTGGTGTAATGTGTGCTCTGTTGAGGTCCTGGGAGCTCTGTTGTTGTCCTGGGGGCTCTGTTGTTGTCCTGGGGGCTCTGTTGTTGTCCTGGGGGCTCTGTTGTTGTCCTGGGGGCTCTGTTGTCGTCCCGGGGGCTCTGTTGGGGTCCTGGGGCATCTGTTCGGGTTTTGGGGGCTCTGTTGTTCCCCTGGGGGCTCTTTTGGGGTCCCAGGGGCTCTGTTGGGGTTCCGGGGCCTCTGTTCTGGTTTTTGGGGTCTTTGTTGTTCTCCCGGGGGCTCTGTTGGGGTCCCGGGGGCTCTGTTGGGGTCCCGGGGGCTCTGTTGGGGTCCCGGGGGCTCTGTTCGAGTTCTGGGGTCTCTGTTGTTCTCCTGGGGGATCTGTAGGGGTCCCGGGGGCTCTGTTGGGGTCCCGGGGGCTCTGTTGTGGTTATTTTGGCTCTGTTGGGTTCCTGGGGGCTCTGTTGTGGTCCCGGGGGCTTTGTTGTGGTCCCAGGGGCTCTGTTGTGGTCCTGGAGGTCCTGTTCGTGTCTTGGGGGCTCTGTTGGGGTCCCGGGGGCTCTGTTTTTTTCCCGGGGGAGTCTGTTCGGGTTTTGGGGGCTCCGTTGGGGTCCTGGGGGCTCTGTTCTGCTCCTGGCTGCTCTGTTGGGGTCCCGGGGGCTCTGTTGGCGTCCTCGGAGCTTGGTTCGGGTCCCGGGGGCTCCGCTGGGGTCCCGGGGGCTCCGTTCGTGTCCTGGGAGCTCCGTTCGTGTCCTGGGGGCTCTGTTGGGGTCCCGCGGGCTTTGTTGTTGTCCTGGTGGCTCTGTTGGGGTCCTGGTGTCTCTGTTGGGGTCCCGCGGGCTCTGTTGGGGTCCCGCGGGCTCTGTTGGGATCCCGCGGCCTCTGTTGGGGTCCCGGGAGCTTGGTTCGTGTTCTGGATGCTCTGTTGGGGTCCTGGGGGCTCTGTTGGGGTCCCGGGGGCTTTGCTGGGCTCTTGGGGCTTCTGTTGGGGTCCCGGGGGGTCTCTTGGGGTCCCGAAGGTTCTGTTGAGGTCCCGGGGTCTCTGTTGTAAGCCTGTCGGCTCTGTTGGATTCCTGAGAGCTCTGTTGGGGTCTCGGGGGCTCTGTTGGGGTCCCGGGGGCTCTGTTTGGGTTCCGGGGCCTCCGTGATGGTTTTTGGGGGCTTTGTTGTTTTCCTGGGGGCTCTGTTGGGATCCTGGGGGCTCTGTTCGAGTTCTGGGGTCTCTGTTGTTCTCCCGGGGGCTCTGTAGGGGTCCCCGGGGGCTCTGTTGGGGTCCCCGGGGGATCTGTTGGGGACCCCGGTGAATCTGTTGGGGTCCCGGGGGATCTGTTGGGGTCCCAGGGGCTTTGCTGGGGTCTTGGGGCTTCTGTTGGGGTCCCGGGGGTTCTCTTGGGGTCCCGAAGGTTCTGTTGGGGTCCCGGGGTCTCTGTTGTAAGCCTGTCGGCTCTGTTGGATTCCTGGGAGCTCTGTTGGGGTCCCGGGGGCTCTGTTGGGGTCCCGGGGGCTCTGTTTGGGTTCCGGGGCCTCCGTGCTGGTTTTTGGGGGCTTTGTTGTTCTCCCGGGGGCTCTGTTGGGGTCCTGGGGGCTCTGTTGGGATCCTGGGGGCTCTGTTCGAGTTCTGGGGTCTCTGTTGTTCTCCCGGGGGCTCTGTAGGGGTCCCCGGGGGCTCTGTTGGGGTTCTGGGGGCTCTGTTGTGGTTATTTTGGCTCTGTTGGGTTCCTGGGGGCTCTGTTGTGGTCCCGGGGGCTCTGTTGTGGTCCTGGAGGTTCTGTTCGTGTCCCGGGGGCTCTGTTGTGGTCCCGGGGGCTCTGTTGTTGTCCCGGGGGGGTCTGTTCGTGTTTTGGGGGCTCCGTTGTGGTCCTGGGGGCTCCGTTGGGGTCCTGGGGGCTCTGTTCGGCTCCTGGTTGCTCTGTTGGGGTCCCAGGGGCTCTGTTGGCGTCCTCGGAGCTTGGTTCGGGTCCCGGGGGCTCCGCTGGGATCCCGGGGGTTCCGTTGGGGTCCCGGGGGTTCCGTTGGGGTCCCGGGGGCTCCGTTCGTGTCCTGGGGGCTCTGTTGGGTTCCCGCGGGCTCTGTTGGGGTCCTGCTGGCTCTGTTGGGGTCCTGCTGGCTCTGTTGGTGTCTTGCTGGCTCTGTTGGGGTCCTGAAGTCTGTGTTGGGTTCCTGGGGGCTCTGTTTGGATCTTGGGAACTCTGTTGGGGTCCCGGGGGCTCTGTTGAAGTCCCTGGGGCTCTGTTGAGGTCCCGGGGTCTTCGCTGGGGTAAAGGGGGTCCCTGTTGGGGTCCTGGGGGCTCTGTTGTGGTCCTGGGGGCTCTGTTGGGGTCCCGGGGTCTTCGCTGGGGTAATGGGGGCCCTGTTGGGGTCCCGGGGGCCCTGTTGGGGTCCCAGGGTCTCTGTTGGGGTTTTTGGGGTCTTCGCTGGTGTCCCGGGGGCTCTTTTGGGGTCCCAGGTTCTTCGCTGGGGTAAAGAGGGTCCCTGTTGGGTCCTGGGGTCTCTGTTGGGGTCCTGGGGGGCTCTGTTGGGGTCCTGGGGGCTCTGTTGGGGTCCTGGGGGCTCTGTTGGGGTCGCGGGGGCTCTGTTGGGGTTCTGGGGGCTCTGTTGGTGTCCTGAAAGCTCTGTTCGAGTTCTGGGGTCTCTGTTGGGGTCCTGCGGGTTCTGTTGGGGTCCTGGGGGCTCCGTGGTGGTCCTGGGGGCTTTGTTGTTTTTTTCGCAGCTTTATCTGTCACAGGAATCTCTGTCGGGGTCCTGGGGACTCTGTCGGGGTCCTGGGGACTTTGTTGGGGTCCTGGGGTTCTGTTGGGGTCCTGGGGGCTCTGTTGGGGTCCTGGGGGCTCTGTTGTCGTCCCGGGGGCTCTGTTGTCGTCCCGGGGGCTCTGTTGGGGTCCTGGGGCATCTGTTCGGGTTTTGGGGGCTCTGTTGTTCCCCTGGGGGCTCTGTTGGGGTCCCGGGGGCTCTGTTGGGGTTCCGGGGCGTCTGTTCTGGTTTTTGGGGTCTTTGTTGTTCTCCCGGGGGCTCTGTTGTGGTCCCGGGGGCTGTGTTGTGGTCCCGGGGGCTGTGTTGTGGTCCCGGGGGCTCTGTTGTGGTCCTGGAGGTCCTGTTTGTGTCTTGGGGGCTCTGTTGTGGTCCCGGGGGCTCTGTTGTTGTCCCGGGGGGGTCTGTTCGGGTCCTGGGGGCTCCGTTGGGGTCCTGGGGGCTCTGTTCGGCTCCTGGTTGCTCTGTTGGGGTCCTGGGGGTTCTGTTGGCGTCCTCGGAGCTTGGTTCGGGTCCCGGGGGCTCCGCTGGGGTCCGGGGGCTCCGTTCGTGTCCTGGGAGCTCCGTTCGTGTCCTGGGGGCTCTGTTGGGGTCCCGCGGGCTCTGTTGTTGTCCTGCTGGCTCTGTTGTTGTCCTGCTGGCTCTGTTGGGGTCCTGGTGGCTCTGTTGGGGGTCCCGCGGGCTCTGTTGGGGTCCCGGGGGCTTTGCTGGGGTCTTGGGGCTTCTGTTGGGGTTCCGGGGGATATCTTGGGGTCCCGAAGGTTCTGTTGGGGTCCCGGGGTCTCTGTTGTAAGCCTGTCGGCTCTGTTGGATTCCTGGGAGCTCTGTTGGGGTCCCGGGGGCTCTGTTGGGTTCCCGGGGGCTCTGTTTGGGTTCCGTGGCCTCTGTTCTGGTTTTTGGGGTCTTTGTTGTTCTCCCGGGGGCTCTGTTGGGGTCCCGGGGGCCCTGTGGGGGTTCCGGGGGCTCTGTTCGAGTTCTGGGGTCTCTGTTGTTCTCCCGGGGGATCTGTAGGGGTCCCGGGGGCTCTGTTGTTGTCCTGCTGGCTCTGTTGGGGTCCCGGGGGCTCTGTTGGGGTCCCGGGGGCTCTGTTGGTGTCCCTGGGGCTCTGTTGGGGTCCCGGGGGCTCTGTTGGGGTCCCGGGGGCTCTGTTGGGGTCCCGGGGGCTTTGCTGGGGTCTTGGGGCTTCTGTTGGGGTCCCGGGGGGGTCTCTTGGGGTCCCGAAGGATCTGTTGGGGTCCCGGGGGCTCTGTTGTAAGCCTGGGGGCTCTGTTGGGGTCCCGGGGGCTCTGTTGGGGTCTTGGGGGCTCTGTTGCGGTCCCGGGGCATCCGTGCTGGTTTTTTGGGGGCTTTGTTGTTCTCCTGGGGGCTCTGTTGGGGTCCTGGGGGCTCTGTTGGGGTCCTGGGGTCTCTGTTGTTCTCCCGGGGGCTCTGTAGGGGTCCCCGGGGGTTCTGTTGGGGTCCCGGGGGCTCTGTTGGGGTCCCGGGGGCTCTGTTGGGGTCCCGGGGGCTCTGTTGGGGTTCTGGGGGCTCTGTTGTGGTTATTTTGGCTCTGTTGTGGTCCCGGGGGCTGTGTTGTGATCCCGGGAACTGTGTTGTGGTCCCGGGGGCTGTGTTGTGGTCCCGGGGGCTCTGTTGTGGTCCCAGGGGCTGTGTTGTGGTCCTGGAGGTCCTGTTCGTGTCTTGGGGGCTCTGTTGTGGTCCGGGGGCTCTGTTGTTGTCCCGGGGGGGGTCTGTTCGTGTTTTGGGGGCTCCGTTGTGGTCCTGGGGGCTCCGTTGGGGTCCTGGGGGCTCTGTTCGGCTCCTGGTTGCTCTGTTGGGGTCCCGGGGGCTCTGTTGGTGTCCTCAAAGCTTTGTTCGGGTCCCCGGGGGCTCCGCTGGGGTCCCCGGGGGCTCCGCTGGGGTCCCCGGGGGCTCCGTTCGTGTCCTGGGGGTACTGTTGGGGTCCCGCGGGCTCTGTTGGGGTCCTGCTGGCTCTGTTGGGGTCCTGAAGTCTCTGTTGGGTTCCTGGGGGCTCTGTTTGGATCTTGGGAACTCTGTTGGGGTCCCGGGGGCTCGGTTGAAGTCCCGGGGGGTCTGTTGAGGTCCCGGGGTCTTCGCTGGGGTAAAGGGGGTCCCTGTTGGGGTCCTGGGGGCTCTGTTGGGGTCCCGGGGGCTCTGTTGGGGTCCCGGGGGCTCTGTTGGGGTTCTGGGGGCTCTGTTGTGGTTATTTTGGCTCTGTTGTGGTCCCGGGGGCTGTGTTGTGGTCCCGGGGGCTGTGTTGTGGTCCCGGGGGCTGTGTTGTGGTCCCGGGGGCTCTGTTGTGGTCCCAGGGGCTGTGTTGTGGTCCTGGAGGTCCTGTTCGTGTCTTGGGGGCTCTGTTGTGGTCCCGGGGGCTCTGTTGTTGTCCCGGGGGAGTCTGTTCGTGTTTTGGGGGCTCCGTTGTGGTCCTGGGGGCTCCGTTGGGGTCCTGGGGGCTCTGTTCGGCTCCTGGTTGCTCTGTTGGGGTCCCGGGGGCTCTGTTGGCGTCCTCAAAGCTTTGTTCGGGTCCCCGGGGGCTCCGCTGGGGTCCCCGGGGGCTCCGTTCGTGTCCTGGGGGTACTGTTGGGGTCCCGCGGGCTCTGTTGGGGTCCTGCTGGCTCTGTTGGGGTCCTGAAGTCTCTGTTGGGTTCCTGGGGGCTCTGTTTGGATCTTGGGAACTCTGTTGGGGTCCTGGGGGCTCTGTTGGGGTCCCGGGGGCTCTGTTGGGGTCCTGGGGTCTTCGCTGGGGTAATGTGTGCTCTGTTGAGGTCCTGGGGACCCTGTTGGTGTCCTGGGAGCTCTGTTGGGGACCTGGGGGATCTGTTGTTGTCCTGTGGGCTCTGTTGTTGTCCTGTGGGCTCTGTTGTTGTCCTGGGGGCTCTGTTGGGGTTCTGGGGGCTCTGTTGGGGTTCTGGGGGCTCTGTTGGTGTCCTGAAAGCTCTGTTCGGGTTCTGGGGTCTCTGTTGGGGTCCTGCGGGTTCTGTTGGGGTCCTGGGGGCTCCGTGGTGGTCCTGGGGGCTTTGTTGTTTTTTTCGCAGCTTTATCTGTCACGGGGATCTCTGTCGGGGTCCTGGGATCTCTGTCGGGGTCCTGGGGGCTGTGTCGGGGTCCTGGGGGCTGTGTCGGGGTCCTGGGGGCTGTGTCGGGGTCCTGGGGGTTCTGTTGGGGTCCCGGGGGCTCTGTTGTCGTCCCGGGGGCTCTGTTGGGGTCCTGGGGCATCTGTTCGGGTTTTGGGGGCTCTGTTGTTCCCCTGGGGGCTCTTTTGGGGTCCCGGGGGCTCTGTTGGGGTTCCGGGGCCTCTGTTCTGGTTTTTGGGGGCTTTGAGTTGGGGTCCCGGGGGCTCTGTTGGGGTCCCGGGGGCTCTGTTCGAGTTCTGGGCTCTCTGTTGTTCTCCTGGGGAATCTGTAGGTGTCCCGGGGGCTCTGCTGGGGTCCCGGGGGATCTGTTGTGGTTATTTTTGCTCTGTTGGGTTCCTGGGGGCTCTGTTGTGGTCCTGGGGGCTGTGTTGTGGTCCCAGGGGCTCTGTTGTGGTCCTGGAGGTCCTGTTTGTGTCTTGGGGGCTCTGTTGTGGTCCCGGGGGCTCTGTTGTTGTCCCGGGGGGGTCTGTTCGTGTTTTGGGGGCTCCGTTGTTGTCCTGGGGGCTCCGTTGGGGTCCTGGGGCTCTCTTCGGCTCCTGCTTGCTCTGTTGGGGTCCCGGGGGCTCTGTTGGCGTCCTCGGAGCTTGGTTCGGGTCCCGGGGGCTCCGCTGGGGTCCCGGGGGCTCCGTTCGTGTCCTGGAGCTCCGTTCGTGTCCTGGGGGCTCTGTTGGGATCCCGCGGGCTCTGTTGTTGTCCTGCTGGCTCTGTTGGGGTCCTGGTGGCTCTATTGGGGTCCCGGGGGGTTCTGTAGGGGTCCCCGGGGGCTCTGTTGGGGTCCCCGGGGGATCTGTTGAGGTCCCGGGGGCTCTGTTGGGGTCCCGGGGGCTTTGCTGGGGTCTTGGGGCTTCTGTTGGGGTCCCGGGGGGTCTCTTGGGGTCCCGAAGGTTCTGTTGGGGTCCCGGGGTCTCTGTTGTAAGCCTGTCGGCTCTGTTGGATTCCTGGGAGCTCTGTTGGGGTCCCGGGGGCTCTGTTGGGGTCTTGGGGGCTCTGTTTGGGTTCCGGGGCCTCCGTGCTGGTTTTTGGGGGCTTTGTTGTTCTCCTGGGGGCTCTGTTGGGGTCCTGGGTGCTCTGTTGGGATCCTGGGGGCTCTGTTCGAGTTCTGGGGTCTCTGTTGTTCTCCCGGGGGATCTGTTGGGGTCCCCGGGGGATCTGTTGGGGTCCCCGGGGAATCTGTTGGGGTCCCGGGGGCTCTGTTGGGGTTCTGGGGGCTCTGTTGTGGTTATTTTGGCTCTGTTGGGTTTCTGGGAGCTCTGTTGTCGTCCCGGGGGCTCTGTTGTGATCCCTGGGGCTCTGTTCTGGTCCCGGGGGCTGTGTTGTTTTCCCAGGGGCTCTGTTGTGGTCATGGAGGTCCTGTTCGTGTCTTCGGGGCTCTGTTGTGGTCCCGGGGGCTCTGTTGTTGTCCCGGGGGGGTCTGTTCATGTTTTGGGGGCTCCGTTGTTGTCCTGGGGGCTCCGTTGGGGTCCTGGGGGCTCTGTTCGGCTCCTGGTTGCTCTGTTGGGGTCCCGGGGGCTCTGTTGGCGTCCTCGGAGCTTGGTTCGTGTCCCGGGGGCTCCGTTCGTGTCCCGGGGGCTCCGTTCGTGTCCCGGGGGCTCCGTTCGTGTCCTGCGGGCTCTGTTGGGGTCCCGCGGGCTCTGTTGGGCTCCCGCGGGCTCTGTTGGGGTCCTGCTGGCTCTGTTGGGGTCTTGCTGGCTCTGTTGGGGTCCTGAAGTCTCTGTTGGGTTCCTGGGGGCTCTGTTTGGATCTTGGGAACTCTGTTGGGGTCCCGGGGGCTCTGTTGAAGTCCCTGGGGCTCTGTTGAGGTCCCGGGGTCTTCGCTGGGGTAAAGGGGGTCCCTGTTGGGGTCCTGGGGGCTCTGTTGGGGTCCTGGGGGCTCTGTTGGGGTCCCGGGGTCTTCGCTGGAATAATGGGGGCTCTGTTCAGGGTCCCGGGGGCTCTGTTTAGGGTCCCGGGGGCTTTGTGGGGGTCCCGAGGGCTCTGTTGCAGTCCCGGGGACTCTGTTGTTGTCCTGGGGTCTTCGCTGGTGTAATGGCGGCTCTGTTGGGGTCCCGGGGGCTCTGTTGCAGTCCCGGGGACTCTGTTGTTGTCCTGGGGTCTTCGCTGGTGTAATGGGGGCTCTGTTGGTGTCCCGGGGGCTCTGTTGGGGTCCCGGGGGCTCTGTTCGTGTCCTGGTAGCTCTGTTGTTGTACTGGGGTCTCCGTTGGGGTCCCGGGGGCTCTGTTGGGGTCCCGGGGGCTCTGTTGGGGTCCCAGGGTCTCTGTTGGGGTTTTTGGGGTCTTCGCTGGGGTCCCGGGGCTCTTTTGGGGTCCCAGGTTCTTCGCTGGGGTAAAGAGGGTCCCTGTTGGGGTCCTGGGGGCTCTGTTTTGGTCCTGGGGGCTCTGTTTTGGTCCTGGGGGCTCTGTTGGGGTCCTGGGGGCTCTGTTGGGGTCCTGAAGGCTCTGTTTTGGTCCTGAAAGCTCTGTTCGAGTTCTGGGGTCTCTGTTGGGGTCCTGCGGGTTCTGTTGGGGTCCTGGGGGATCCGTGGTGGTCCTGGGGGCTTTGTTGTTTTTTTCGCAGCTTTATATGTCATGGGGATCTCTGTCGGGGTCCTGGGGGCTCTGTTGGGGTCCTGGGGGCTCTGTTGGGGTCCTGGGGCTCTGTTGTCATCCCGGGGGCTCTGTTGGGGTCCTGGGGCATCTGTTCGGGTTTTGGGGCTCTGTTGTTCCCCTGGGTTCTCTGTTGGGGTCCCGGGGGCTCTGTTGGGGTTCCGGGGCCTCTGTTGTGGTTTTTGGGGGCTTTGTTGTTCTCCCGGGGGCTCTGTTGGGGTCCCAGGGTCTCTGTTGGGGTTTTTGGGGTCTTCGCTGGGGTCCCGGGGGCTCTTTTGGGGTCCCAGGTTCTTCGCTGGGGTAAAGAGGGTCCCTGTTGGGGTCCTGGGGGCTCTGTTGTGGTCCTGGGGGCTCTGTTGGGGTCCTGGGGGCTCTGTTGGGGTTCTGGGGTCTCTGTTGGTGTCCTGAAATCTCTGTTCGAGTTCTGGGGTCTCTGTTGGGGTCCTGCGGGTTCTGTTGGGGTCCTGGGGGCTCCGTGGTGGTCCTGGGGGCTTTGTTGTTTTTTTCGCAGCTTTATATGTCATGGGGATCTCTGTCGGGGTCCTGGGGACTCTGTCGGGGTCCTGGGGACTCTGTCGGGGTCCTGGGGGCTTTGTTGTTCTCCTGGGGGCTCTGTTGGGGTCCTGGGGGCTCTGTTGGGATCCTGGGGGCTCTGTTCGAGTTCTGGGGTCTCTGTTGTTCTCCCGGGGGCTCTGTAGGGGTCCCGGGGGGTTCTGTAGGGGTCCCCGGGGGCTCTGTTGGGGTCCCCGGGGGATCTGTTGAGGTCCCGGGGGCTCTGTTGGGGTCCCGGGGGCTTTGCTGGGGTCTTGGGGCTTCTGTTGGGGTCCCGGGGGGTCTCTTGGGGTCCCGAAGGTTCTGTTGGGGTCCCGGGGTCTCTGTTGTAAGCCTGTCGGCTCTGTTGGATTCCTGGGAGCTCTGTTGGGGTCCCGGGGCTCTGTTGGGGTCTTGGGGCTCTGTTTGGGTTCCGGGGCCTCCGTGCTGGTTTTTGGGGGCTTTGTTGTTCTCCTGGGGGCTCTGTTGGGGTCCTGGGTGCTCTGTTGGGATCCTGGGGGCTCTGTTCGAGTTCTGGGGTCTCTGTTGTTCTCCCGGGGGATCTGTTGGGGTCCCCGGGGGATCTGTTGGGGTCCCCGGGAATCTGTTGGGGTCCCGGGGGCTCTGTTGGGGTTCTGGGGGCTCTGTTGTGGTTATTTTGGCTCTGTTGGGTTTCTGGGAGCTCTGTTGTCGTCCCGGGGGCTCTGTTGTGATCCCTGGGGCTCTGTTCTGGTCCCGGGGGCTGTGTTGTTTTCCCAGGGGCTCTGTTGTGGTCCTGGAGGTCCTGTTCGTGTCTTCGGGGCTCTGTTGTGGTCCCGGGGGCTCTGTTGTTGTCCCGGGGGGGTCTGTTCGGGTTTTGGGGGCTCCGTTGTTGTCCTGGGGGCTCCGTTGGGGTCCTGGGGGCTCTGTTCGGCTCCTGGTTGCTCTGTTGGGGTCCCGGGGGCTCTGTTGGCGTCCTCGGAGCTTGGTTCGTGTCCCGGGGGCTCCGTTCGTGTCCCGGGGGCTCCGTTCGTGTCCCGGGGGGTCTGTTGGGGTCCCGCGGGCTCTGTTGGGGTCCCGCGGGCTCTGTTGGGGTCCTGCGGGCTCTGTTGGGGTCCTGCTGGCTCTGTTGGGGTCTTGCTGGCTCTGTTGGGGTCCTGAAGTCTCTGTTGTGTTCCTGGGGGCTCTGTTTGGATCTTGGGAACTCTGTTGGGGTCCCGGGGGCTCTGTTGAATTCCCTGGGGCTCTGTTGAGGTCCCGGGGTCTTCGCTGGGGTAAAGGGGGTCCCTGTTGGGGTCCTGGGGGCTCTGTTGGGGTCCTGGGGTCTTCGCTGGGGTAATGGGGGCTCTGTTCAGGGTCCCGGGGGCTCTGTTTAGGGTCCCGGGGGCTTTGTGGGGGTCCCGAGGGCTCTGTTGCAGTCCCGGGGACTCTGTTGTTGTCCTGGGGTCTTCGCTGGTGTAATGGCGGCTCTGTTAGGGTCCCGGGGGCTCTGTTGCAGTCCCGGGGACTCTGTTGTTGTCCTGGGGTCTTCGCTGGTGTAATGGGGGCTCTGTTGGTGTCCCGGGGGCTCTGTTGGGGTCCCGGGGGCTCTGTTCGTGTCCTGGTAGCTCTGTTGTTGTCCTGGGGTCTTCGCTGGGGTCCCGGGGGCTCTGTTGGGGTCCCGGGGGCTCTGTTGGGGTCCCAGGGTCTCTGTTGGGGTTTTTGGGGTCTTCGCTGGGGTCCCGGGGGCTCTTTTGGGGTCCCAGGTTCTTCGCTGGGGTAAAGAGGGTCCCTGTTGGGGTCCTGGGGGCTCTGTTGGGGTCCTGAAGGCTCTGTTTTGGTCCTGGGGGCTCTGTTGGGGTCCTGGGGGCTCTGTTGGGGTCCTGGGGGCTCTGTTGGGGTTCTGGGGTCTCTGTTGGTGTCCTGAAAGCTCTGTTCGAGTTCTGGGGTCTCTGTTGGGGTCCTGCGGGTTCTGTTGGGGTCCTGGGGGATCCGTGGTGGTCCTGGGGGCTTTGTTGTTTTTTTCGCAGCTTTATATGTCATGGGGATCTCTGTCGGGGTCCTGGGGGCTCTGTTGGGGTCCTGGGGGCTCTGTTGGGGTCCTGGGGCTCTGTTGTCATCCCGGGGGCTCTGTTGGGGTCCTGGGGCATCTGTTCGGGTTTTGGGGGCTCTGTTGTTCCCCTGGGGGCTCTGTTGGGGTCCCGGGGGCTCTGTTGGGGTTCCGGGGCCTCTGTTGTGGTTTTTGGGGGCTTTGTTGTTCTCCCGGGGGCTCTGTTGGGGTCCCAGGGTCTCTGTTGGGGTTTTTGGGGTCTTCGCTGGGTCCCGGGGGCTCTTTTGGGGTCCCAGGTTCTTCGCTGGGGTAAAGAGGGTCCCTGTTGGGGTCCTGGGGGCTCTGTTGTGGTCCTGGGGGCTCTGTTGGGGTTCTGGGGTCTCTGTTGGTGTCCTGAAATCTCTGTTCGAGTTCTGGGGTCTCTGTTGGGGTCCTGCGGGTTCTGTTGGGGTCCTGGGGGCTCCGTGGTGGTCCTGGGGGCTTTGTTGTTTTTTTCGCAGCTTTATATGTCATGGGGATCTCTGTCGGGGTCCTGGGATCTCTGTCGGGGTCCTGGGGACTCTGTCGGGGTCCTGGGGCTTTGTTGTTCTCCTGGGGGCTCTGTTGGGGTCCTGGGGGCTCTGTTGGGATCCTGGGGGCTCTGTTCGAGTTCTGGGGTCTCTGTTGTTCTCCCGGGGGCTCTGTAGGGGTCCCGGGGGGTTCTGTAGGGGTCCCCGGGGGCTCTGTTGGGGTCCCCGGGGGATCTGTTGAGGTCCCGGGGGCTCTGTTGGGGTCCCGGGGGCTTTGCTGGGGTCTTGGGGCTTCTGTTGGGGTCCCGGGGGGTCTCTTGGGGTCCCGAAGGTTCTGTTGGGGTCCCGGGGTCTCTGTTGTAAGCCTGTCGGCTCTGTTGGATTCCTGGGAGCTCTGTTGGGGTCCCGGGGGCTCTGTTGGGGTCTTGGGGGCTCTGTTTGGGTTCCGGGGCCTCCGTGCTGGTTTTTGGGGTCTTTGTTGTTCTCCTGGGGGCTCTGTTGGGGTCCTGGGTGCTCTGTTGGGATCCTGGGGGCTCTGTTCGAGTTCTGGGGTCTCTGTTGTTCTCCCGGGGGATCTGTTGGGGTCCCCGGGGGATCTGTTGGGGTCCCCGGGGAATCTGTTGGGGTCCCGGGGGCTCTGTTGGGGTTCTGGGGGCTCTGTTGTGGTTATTTTGGCTCTGTTGGGTTTCTGGGAGCTCTGTTGTCGTCCCGGGGGCTCTGTTGTGATCCCTGGGGCTCTGTTCTGGTCCCGGGGGCTGTGTTGTTTTCCCAGGGGCTCTGTTGTGGTCCTGGAGGTCCTGTTCGTGTCTTCGGGGCTCTGTTGTGGTCCCGGGGGCTCTGTTGTTGTCCCGGGGGGGTCTGTTCGGGTTTTGGGGGCTCCGTTGTTGTCCTGGGGGCTCCGTTGGGGTCCTGGGGGCTCTGTTCGGCTCCTGGTTGCTCTGTTGGGGTCCCGGGGGCTCTGTTGGCGTCCTCGGAGCTTGGTTCGTGTCCCGGGGGCTCCGTTCGTGTCCCGGGGGCTCCGTTCGTGTCCCGGGGGCTCTGTTGGGGTCCCGCGGGCTCTGTTGGGGTCCCGCGGGCTCTGTTGGGGTCCTGCTGGCTCTGTTGAGGTCTTGCTGGCTCTGTTGGGGTCCTGAAGTCTCTGTTGGGTTCCTGGGGGCTCTGTTTGGATCTTGGGAACTCTGTTGGGGTCCCGGGGGCTCTGTTGAAGTCCCTGGGGCTCTGTTGAGGTCCCGGGGTCTTCGCTGGGGTAAAGGGGGTCCCTGTTGGGGTCCTGGGGGCTCTGTTGGGGTCCTGGGGTCTTCGCTGGGGTAATGGGGGCTCTGTTCAGGGTCCCGGGGGCTCTGTTTAGGGTCCCGGGGGCTTTGTGGGGGTCCCGAGGGCTCTGTTGCAGTCCCGGGGACTCTGTTGTTGTCCTGGGGTCTTCGCTGGTGTAATGGCGGCTCTGTTGGGGTCCCGGGGGCTCTGTTGCAGTCCCGGGGACTCTGTTGTTGTCCTGGGGTCTTCGCTGGTGTAATGGGGGCTCTGTTGGTGTCCCGGGGGCTCTGTTGGGGTCCCGGGGGCTCTGTTCGTGTCCTGGTAGCTCTGTTGTTGTCCTGGGGTCTTCGCTGGGGTCCCGGGGGCTCTGTTGGGGTCCCGGGGGCTCTGTTGGGGTCCTGCGGGTTCTGTTGGGGTCCTGGGGGATCCGTGGTGGTCCTGGGGGCTTTGTTGTTTTTTTCGCAGCTTTATATGTCATGGGGATCTCTGTCGGGGTCCTGGGGGTTCTGTTGGGGTCCTGGGGGTTCTGTTGGGGTCCTGGGGGCTCTGTTGGGGTCCTGGGGGCTCTGTTGGGGTCCTGGGGCTCTGTTGTCATCCCGGGGGCTCTGTTGGGGTCCTGGGGCATCTGTTCGGGTTTTGGGGGCTCTGTTGTTCCCCTGGGGGCTCTGTTGGGGTCCCGGGGGCTCTGTTGGGGTTCCGGGGCCTCTGTTGTGGTTTTTGGGGGCTTTGTTGTTCTCCCGGGGGCTCTGTTGGGGTCCCAGGGTCTCTCTTGGGGTTTTTGGGGTCTTCGCTGGGGTCCCGGGGGCTCTTTTGGGGTCCCAGGTTCTTCGCTGGGGTAAAGAGGGTCCCTGTTGGGGTCCTGGGGGCTCTGTTGTGGTCCTGGGGGCTCTGTTGGGGTCCTGGGGGCTCTGTTGGGGTCCTGGGGGCTCTGTTGGGGTTCTGGGGGCTCTGTTGGTGTCCTGAAAGCTCTGTTCGAGTTCTGGGGTCTCTGTTGGGGTCCTGCGGGTTCTGTTGGGGTCCTGGGGGCTCCGTGGTGGTCCTGGGGGCTTTGTTGTTTTTTTCGCAGCTTTATATGTCATGGGGATCTCTGTCGGGGTCCTGGGATCTCTGTCGGGGTCCTGGGGACTCTGTCGGGGTCCTGGGGGCTGTGTCGGGATCCTGGGGGCTCTGTTGGGGTCCTGGGGCTCTGTTGTCGTCCCGGGGGCTCTGTTGGGGTCCTGGGGCATCTGTTCGGGTTTTGGGGGCTCTGTTGTTCCCCTGGGGGCTCTTTTGGGGTCCCGGGGGCTCTGTTGGGGTTCCGGGGCCTCTGTTGTGGTTTTTGGGGGCTTTGTTGTTCTCCCGGGGGCTCTGTTGGGGTCCCGGGGGCTCTGTTGGGGTCCCAGGGTCTCTGTTGAGGTTTTTGGGGTCTTCCCTGGGGTCCCGGGGGCTCTTTTGGGGTCCCAGGTTCTTCGCTGGGGTAAAGAGGGTCCCTGTTGGGGTCCTGGGGGCTCTGTTGTGGTCCTGGGGGCTCTGTTGGGGTCCTGGGGGCTCTGTTGGGGTTCCGGGGCCTCTGTTGTTGTTTTTGGGGGCTTTGTTGTTCTCCCGGGGGCTCCGTTGGGGTCCCGGGGGCTTTACTGGGGTCTTGGGGCTTCTGTTGGGGTCCCGGGGGGTCTCTTGGGGTCCCGAAGGTTCTGTTGGGGTCCCGGGGTCTCTGTTGTAAGCCTGTCGGCTCTGTTGGATTCCTCGGAGCTCTGTTGGGGTCCCGGGGGCTCTGTTGGGGTCCCGGGGGCTCTGTTTGTGTTCCGGGGCCTCCGTGCTGGTTTTTGGGGGCTTTGTTGTTCTCCTGGGGGCTCTGTTGGGGTCCTGGGGGCTCTGTTGGGATCCTGGGGGCTCTGTTCGAGTTCTGGGGTCTCTGTTGTTCTCCTGGGGGCTCTGTAGGGGTCCCCGGGGGCTCTGTAGGGGTCCCCGGGGGCTCTGTAGGGGTCCCCGGGGGCTCTGTTGGGGTCCCCGGGGGATCTGTTGGGGTCCCGGGGGCTCCGCTGGGGTCCCGGGGGCTCCGTTCGTGTCCTGCGGGCTCTGTTGGGATCCTGCTGGCTCTGTTGGGGTCCTGCTGGCTCTGTTGGGGTCTTGCTGGCTCTGTTGGGGTCCTGAAGTCTCTGTTGGGTTCCTGGGGGCTCTGTTTGGATCTTGGGAACTCTGTTGGGGTCCCGGGGGCTCTGTTGAAGTCCCTGGGGCTCTGTTGAGGTCCCGGGGTCTTCGCTGGGGTAAAGGGGGTCCCTGTTGGGGTCCTGGGGGCTCTGTTGGGGTCCTGGGGGCTCTGTTGGGGTCCCGGGGTCTTCGCTGGGGTAATGGGGGCTCTGTTCAGGGTCCCGGGGGCTCTGTTTAGGGTCCCGGGGGCTTTGTGGGGGTCCCGAGGGCTCTGTTGCAGTCCCGGGGACTCTGTTGTTGTCCTGGGGTCTTCGCTGGTGTAATGGCGGCTCTGTTGGGGTCCCGGGGGCTCTGTTGCAGTCCCAGGGACTCTGTTGTTGTCCTGGGGTCTTCGCTGGTGTAATGGGGGCTCTGTTGGGGTCCCGGGGGCTCTGTTGGGGTCCCGGGGGCTCTGTTCGTGTCCTGGTAGCTCTGTTGTTGTCCCGGGGGCTCTGTTGGGGTCCCGGGGGCTCTGTTGGGGTCCCAGGGTCTCTGTTGGGGTTTTTGGGGTCTTCGCTGGGGTCCCGGGGGCTCTTTTGGGGTCCCAGGTTCTTCGCTGTGGTAAAGAGGGTCCCTGTTGGTGTCCTGGGGGCTCTGTTGGGGTCCTGGGGGCTCTGTTGGGGTTCTGGGGGCTCTGTTGGTGTCCTGAAAGCTCTGTTCGAGTTCTGGGGTCTCTGTTGGGGTCCTGCGGGTTCTGTTGGGGTCCTGGGGGCTCCGTGGTGGTCCTGGGGGCTTTGTTGTTTTTTTCGCAACTTTATATGTCATGGGGATCTCTGTCGGGGTCCTGGGATCTCTGTCGGGGTCCTGGGGGCTGTGTCGGGGTCCTGGGGGCTGTGTCGGGGTCCTGGGAGCTGTGTCGGGGTCCTGGGGGCTCTGTTCGGGTCCTGGGGGCTCTGTTCGGGTCCTGGGGGCTCTGTTGGGGTCCCGGGGTCTTCGCTGGGGTAATGGGGGCTCTGTTCAGGGTCCCGGGGGCTCTGTTTATGGTCCTGGGGGCTTTGTGGGGGTCCTGAGGGCTCTGTTGCAGTCCCGGGGACTCTGTTGTTGTCCTGGGGTCTTCGCTGGTGTAATGGCGGCTCTGTTGGGGTCCCGGGGGCTCTGTTGCAGTCCCGGGGACTCTGTTGTTGTCCTGGGGTCTTCGCTGGTGTAATGGGGGCTCTGTTGGGGTCCCGGGGGCTCTGTTGGGGTCCCGGGGGCTCTGTTCGTGTCCTGGTAGCTCTGTTGTTGTCCTGGGGTCTTCGCTGGGGTCCCGGGGGCTCTGTTGGGGTCCCAGGGGCTCTGTTGGGGTTCCGGGGGCTCTGTTGGGGTCCCAGGGTCTCTGTTGGGGTTTTTGGGGTCTTCGCTGGGGTCCCGGGGGCTCTTTTGGGGTCCCAGGTTCTTCGCTGGGGTAAGAGGGTCCCTGTTGGGGTCCTGGGGGCTCTGTTGGGGTCCTGGGGGCTCTGTTGGGGTTCTGGGGGCTCTGTTGGGGTTCTGGGGGCTCTGTTGGTGTCCTGAAAGCTCTGTTCGAGTTCTGGGGTCTCTGTTGGGGTCCTGCGGGTTCTGTTGGGGTCCTGGGGGCTCCGTGGTGGTCCTGGGGGCTTTGTTGTTTTTTTCGCAGCTTTATATGTCATGGGGATCTCTGTCGGGGTCCTGGGATCTCTGTCGGGGTCCTGGGGACTCTGTCGGGGTCCTGGGGGCTGTGTCGGGGTCCTGGGGGCTCTGTTGGGGTCCTGGGGGCTCTGTTGGGATCCTGGGGGCTCTGTTGGGGTCCCGGGGGCTCTGTTGTCGTCTCGGGGGCTCTGTTGGGGTACTGGGGCATCTGTTCGGGTTTTGGGGACTCTGTTGTTCCCCTGGGGGCTCTGTTTGGGTCCCGGGGGCTCTGTTGTGGTTCCGGGGCCTCTGTTGTTGTTTTTGGGGGCTTTGTTGTTCTCCCGGGGGCTCTGTTGGGGTCCCGGGGGCTCTGTTGGGGTCCCAGGGTCTCTGTTGGGGTTTTTGGGGTCTTCGCTGGGGTCCCGGGGGCTCTTTTGGGGTCCCAGGTTCTTCGCTGGGATAAAGAGGGTCCCTGTTGGGGTCTTGGGGGCTCTGTTGGGGTCCTGGGGGCTCTGTTGTGGTCCTGGGGGCTCTGTTGGGGTTGCGGGGCCTCTGTTGTGGTTTTTGGGGGCTTTGTTGTTCTCCCGGGGGCTCCGTTGGGGTCCCGGGGTCTTTACTGGGGTCTTGGGGCTTCTGTTGGGGTCCCGGGGGGTCTCTTGGGGTCCCGAAGGTTCTGTTGGGGTCCCGGGGTCTCTGTTGTAAGCCTGTCGGCTCTGTTGGATTCCTCGGAGCTCTGTTGGGGTCCCGGGGGCTCTGTTGGGGTCCCGGGGGCTCTGTTTGGGTTCCGGGGCCTCCGTGCTGGTTTTTGGGGGCTTTGTTGTTCTCCTGGGGGCTCTGTTGGGGTCCTGGGGGCTCTGTTGGGATCCTGGGGGCTCTGTTCGAGTTCTGGGGTCTCTGTTGTTCTCCCGGGGGCTCTGTTGGGGTCCCCGGGGGCTCTGTTGGGGTCCCCGGGGGCTCTGTTGGGGTCCCCGGGGGCTCCGCTGGGGTCCCGGGGGCTCCGCTGGGGTCCCGGGGGCTCCGCTGGGGTCCCGGGGGCTCCGTTCGTGTCCTGGGGGCTCTGTTGGGGTCCTGCGGGCTCTGTTGGGGTCCTGCTGGCTCTGTTGGGGTCTTGCTGGCTCTGTTGGGGTCCTGAAGTCTCTGTTGGGTTCCTGGGGGCTCTGTTTGGATCTTGGGAACTCTGTTGGGGTCCCGGGGGCCCTGTTGAGGTCCCGGGGGCTCTGTTGGGTTCCTGGGGGCTCTGTTCGAGTTCTGGGGTCTCTGTTCTGGTTTTTGGGGTCTTTGTTGTTCTCCCGGGGGATCTGTAGGGGTCCCGGGGGCTCTGTTGGTGTCCCGGGGGCTCTGTTGTTGTTATTTTGGCTCTGTTGGGTTCCTGGGGGCTCTGTTGTGGTCCCGGGGGCTGTGTTGTGGTCCCAGGGGCTCTGTTGTGGTCCTGGAGGTCCTGTTCGTGTCTTGGGGGCTCTGTTGTGGTCCCGGGGGCTCTGTTGTTGTAGCGGGGGGGTCTGTTCGGGTTTTGGGGGCTCCGTTGTGGTCCTGGGGGCTCCGTTGGGTTCCTGGGGGCTCTGTTCGAGTTCTGGGGTCTCTGTTGTTCTCCCGGGGGCTCTGTAGGTGTCCCCGGGGGATCTGTTGGGGTCCCGGGGGCTCTGTTGGGGTTCTGGGGGCTCTGTTGTGGTTATTTTGGCTCTGTTGTGATCCCGGGGGCTGTGTTGTGGTCCCGGGGGCTGTGTTGTGGTCCCGGGGGCTGTGTTGTGGTCCCCGGGGCTCTGTTGTGGTCCCCGGGGGCTCTGTTGTGGTCCTGGAGGTCCTGTTCGTGTCTTGGGGGCTCTGTTGTGGTCCCGGGGGCTCTGTTGTTGTCCCGGGGGGGTCTGTTCGGGTTTTGGGGGCTCCGTTGTGGTCCTGGGGGCTCCGTTGGGGTCCTGGGGGCTCTGTTCGGCTCCTGGTTGCTCTGTTGGGGTCCCGGGGGCTCTGTTGGGGCGTCCTCGGAGCTTTGTTCGGGTCCTGGGGGCTCCGCTGGGGTCCCCGCGGGCTCTGTTCGTGTCCCGCGGGCTCTGTTGGGGTCCCGCGGGCTCTGTTGGGGTCCCGCGGGCTCTGTTGGGGTCCTGCTGGCTCTGTTGGGTTCCTGGGGGCTCTGTTTGGATCTTGGGAACTCTGTTGGGGTCCCGGGGGCTCTGTTGAAGTCCCGGGGGCTCTGTTGAGGTCCCGGGGTCTTCGCTGGGGTAAAGGGGGTCCCTGTTGGGGTCCTGGGGGCTCTGTTGGGGTCCTGGGGGCTCTGTTGGGGTCCTGGGGTCTTCGCTGGGGTAATGTGTGCTCTGTTGAGGTCCTGGGGACCCTGTTGGTGTCCTGGGGGCTCTGTTGGGGACCTGGGGGATCTGTTGGGTTCCTGGGGGCTCTATTGTTGTCCTGTGGGCTCTGTTGTTGTCCTGGGGGCTCTGTTGTTGTCCTGGGGGCTCTGTTGGGGTTCTGGGGGCTCTGTTGGGGTTCTGGGGGCTCTGTTGGTGTCCTGAAAGCTCTGTTCGGGTTCTGGGGTCTCTGTTGGGGTCCTGCGGGTTCTGTTGGGGTCCTGGGGGCTCCATGGTGGTCCTGGGGGCTTTGTTGTTTGTTTCGCAGCTTTATCTGTCACGGGGATCTCTGTCGGGGTCCTGGGATCTCTGTCGGGGTCCTGGGGGCTGTGTCGGGGTCCTGGGGGCTGTGTCGGGGTCCTGGGGGCTGTGTCGGGGTCCTGGGGGCTGTGTCGGGGTCCTGGGGGTTCTGTTGGGGTCCTGGGGGTTCTGTTGTCGTCCCGGGGGCTCTGTTGTCGTCCCGGGGGCTCTGTTGGGGTCCTGGGGCATCTGTTCGGGTTTTGGGGGCTCTGTTGTTCCCCTGGGGGCTCTTTTGGGGTCCCGGGGGCTCTGTTGGGGTTCCGGGGCCTCTGTTCTGGTTTTTGGGGGCTTTGTTGTTCTCCCGGGGGCTCTGTTGGGGTCCCGGGGGCTCTGTTGGGGTTCTGGGGGCTCTGTTGTGGTTATTTTGGCTCTGTTGGGTTTCTGGGAGCTCTGTTGTCGTCCCGGGGGCTCTGTTGTGATCCCTGGGGCTCTGTTCTGGTCCCGGGGGCTGTGTTGTTTTCCCAGGGGCTCTGTTGTGGTCCTGGAGGTCCTGTTCGTGTCTTCGGGGCTCTGTTGTGGTCCCGGGGGCTCTGTTGTTGTCCCGGGGGGGTCTGTTCGGGTTTTGGGGGCTCCGTTGTTGTCCTGGGGGCTCCGTTGGGGTCCTGGGGGCTCTGTTCGGCTCCTGGTTGCTCTGTTGGGGTCCCGGGGGGCTCTGTTGGCGTCCTCGGAGCTTGGTTCGGGTCCCGGGGGCTCCGTTCGTGTCCCGGGGGCTCCGTTCGTGTCCCGGGGGCTCTGTTGGGGTCCCGCGGGCTCTGTTGGGGTCCTGCTGGCTCTGTTGGGGTCTTGCTGGCTCTGTTGGGGTCCTGAAGTCTCTGTTGGGTTCCTGGGGGCTCTGTTTGGATCTTGGGAACTCTGTTGGGGTCCCGGGGGCTCTGTTGAGGTCCCTGGGGCTCTGTTGAGGTCCCGGGGTCTTCGCTGGGGTAAAGGGGGTCCCTGTTGGGGTCCTGGGGGCTCTGTTGGGGTCCTGGGGGCTCTGTTGGGGTCCCGGGGTCCTCGCTGGGGTAATGGGGGCTCTGTTCAGGGTCCCGGGGGCTCTGTTTAGGGTCCCGGGGGCTTTGTGGGGGTCCCGAGGGCTCTGTTGCAGTCCCGGGGACTCTGTTGTTGTCCTGGGGTCTTTGCTGGTGTAATGGGGGCTCTGTTGGTGTCCCGGGGGCTCTGTTGGGGTCCCGGGGGCTCTGTTCGTGTTCTGGTAGCTCTGTTGTTGTCCTGGGGTCTTCGCTGGGGTCCCGGGGGCTCTGTTGGGGTCCCGGGGGCTCTGTTGGGGTCCCAGGGTCTCTGTTGGGGTTTTTGGGGTCTTCGCTGGGGTCCCGGGGGCTCTTTTGGGGTCCCAGGTTCTTCGCTGGGGTAAAGAGGGTCCCTGTTGGGGTCCTGGGGGCTCTGTTGGGGTCCTGAAGGCTCTGTTTTGGTCCTGGGGGCTCTGTTGGGGTCCTGGGGGCTCTGTTGGGGTTCTGGGGGCTCTGTTGGTGTCCTGAAAGCTCTGTTCGAGTTCTGGGGTCTCTGTTGGGGTCCTGCGGGTTCTGTTGGGGTCCTGGGGGATCCGTGGAGGTCCTGGGGGCTTTGTTGTTTTTTTCGCAGCTTTATATGTCATGGGAATCTCTGTCGGGGTCCTGGGGGTTCTGTTGGGTTCCTGGGGGCTCTGTTGGGGTCCTGGGGGCTCTGTTGGGGTCCTGGGGCTCTGTTGTCATCCCGGGGGCTCTGTTGGGGTCCTGGGGCATCTGTTCGAGTTTTGGGGGCTCTGTTGTTCCCCTGGGGGCTCTGTTGGGGTCCCGGGGGCTCTGTTGGTGTTCCGGGGCCTCTGTTGTGGTTTTTGGGGGCTTTGTTGTTCTCCCGGGGGCTCTGTTGGGGTCCCAGGGTCTCTGTTGGGGTTTTTGGGGTCTTCGCTGGGGTCCCGGGGGCTCTTTTGGGGTCCCAGGTTCTTCGCTGGGGTAAAGAGGGTCCCTGTTGGGGTCCTGGGGGCTCTGTTGGGGTCCAGGGGGCTCTGTTGGGGTCCTGGGGGCTCTGTTGGGGTTCTGGGGGCTCTGTTGGTGTCCTGAAAGCTCTGTTCGAGTTCTGGGGTCTCTGTTGGGGTCCTGCGGGTTCTGTTGGGGTCCTGGGGGCTCCGTGGTGGTCCTGGGGGCTTTGTTGTTTTTTTCGCAGCTTTATATGTCATGGGGATCTCTGTCGGGGTCCTGGGGACTCTGTCGGGGTCCTGGGGACTCTGTCGGGGTCCTGGGGGCTGTGTCGGGGTCCTGGGGGCTCTGTTGGGGTCCTGGGGCTCTGTTGTCGTCCCGGGGGCTCTGTTGGGGTCCTGGGGTCTTCGCTGGGGTAATGGGGGCTCTGTTCAGGGTCCCGGGGGCTCTGTTTAGGGTCCCGGGGGCTTTGTGGGGGTCCCGAGGGCTCTGTTGCAGTCCCGGGGACTCTGTTGTTGTCCTGGGGTCTTCGCTGGTGTAATGGCGGCTCTGTTAGGGTCCCGGGGGCTCTGTTGCAGTCCCGGGGACTCTGTTGTTGTCCTGGGGTCTTCGCTGGTGTAATGGGGGCTCTGTTGGTGTCCCGGGGGCTCTGTTGGGGTCCCGGGGGCTCTGTTCGTGTCCTGGTAGCTCTGTTGTTGTCCTGGGGTCTTCGCTGGGGTCCCGGGGGCTCTGTTGGGGTCCCGGGGGCTCTGTTGGGGTCCCAGGGTCTCTGTTGGGGTTTTTGGGGTCTTCGCTGGGGTCCCGGGGGCTCTTTTGGGGTCCCAGGTTCTTCGCTGGGGTAAAGAGGGTCCCTGTTGGGGTCCTGGGGGCTCTGTTGGGGTCCTGGGGGCTCTGTTGGGGTCCTGGGGGCTCTGTTGGGGTTCTGGGGGCTCTGTTGGTGTCCTGAAAGCTCTGTTCGAGTTCTGGGGTCTCTGTTGGGGTCCTGCGGGTTCTGTTGGTGTCCCGGGGGCTCTGTTGGGGTCCCGGGGGCTCTGTTCGTGTCCTGGTAGCTCTGTTGTTGTCCTGGGGTCTTCGCTGGGGTCCCGGGGGCTCTGTTGGGGTCCCGGGGGCTCTGTTGGGGTCCCAGGGTCTCTGTTGGGGTTTTTGGGGTCTTCGCTGGGGTCCCGGGGGCTCTTTGGGGTCCCAGGTTCTTCGCTGGGGTAAAGAGGGTCCCTGTTGGGGTCCTGGGGGCTCTGTTGGGGTCCTGAAGGCTCTGTTTTGGTCCTGGGGGCTCTGTTGGGGTCCTGGGGGCTCTGTTGGGGTCCTGGGGGCTCTGTTGGGGTTCTGGGTCTCTGTTGGTGTCCTGAAAGCTCTGTTCGAGTTCTGGGGTCTCTGTTGGGGTCCTGCGGGTTCTGTTGGGGGTCCTGGGGGATCCGTGGTGGTCCTGGGGGCTTTGTTGTTTTTTTCGCAGCTTTATATGTCATGGGGATCTCTGTCGGGGTCCTGGGGCTCTGTTGGGGTCCTGGGGGCTCTGTTGGGGTCCTGGGGCTCTGTTGTCATCCCGGGGGCTCTGTTGGGGTCCTGGGGCATCTGTTCGGGTTTTGGGGGCTCTGTTGTTCCCCTGGGGGCTCTGTTGGGGTCCCGGGGGCTCTGTTGGGGTTCCGGGGCCTCTGTTGTGGTTTTTGGGGGCTTTGTTGTTCTCCCCGGGGGCTCTGTTGGGGTCCCAGGGTCTCTGTTGGGGTTTTTTGGGGTCTTCGCTGGGGTCCCGGGGGCTCTGTTGGGGTCCCAGGTTCTTCGCTGGGGTAAAGAGGGTCCCTGTTGGGGTCCTGGGGGCTCTGTTGTGGTCCTGGGGGCTCTGTTGTGGTCCTGGGGGCTCTGTTGGGGTCCTGGGGGCTCTGTTGGGGTTCTGGGGTCTCTGTTGGTGTCCTGAAATCTCTGTTCGAGTTCTGGGGTCTCTGTTGGGGTCCTGCGGGTTCTGTTGGGGTCCTGGGGGCTCCGTGGTGGTCCTGGGGGCTTTGTTGTTTTTTTCGCAGCTTTATATGTCATGGGGATCTCTGTCGGGGTCCTGGGATCTCTGGGGTCCTGGGGACTCTGTCGGGGTCCTGGGGGCTTTGTTGTTCTCCTGGGGGCTCTGTTGGGGTCCTGGGGGCTCTGTTGGGATCCTGGGGGCTCTGTTCGAGTTCTGGGGTCTCTGTTGTTCTCCCGGGGGGCTCTGTAGGGGTCCCGGGGGTTCTGTAGGGGTCCCCGGGGGCTCTGTTGGGGTCCCCGGGGGGATCTGTTGAGGTCCCGGGGGCTCTGTTGGGGTCCCGGGGGCTTTGCTGGGGTCTTGGGGCTTCTGTTGGGGTCCCGGGGGGTCTCTTGGGGTCCCGAAGGTTCTGTTGGGGTCCCGGGGTCTCTGTTGTAAGCCTGTCGGCTCTGTTGGATTCCTGGGAGCTCTGTTGGGGTCCCGGGGGCTCTGTTGGGGTCTTGGGGGCTCTGAGGGTTCCGGGGCCTCCGTGCTGGTTTTTGGGGGCTTTGTTGTTCTCCTGGGGGCTCTGTTGGGGTCCTGGGTGCTCTGTTGGGATCCTGGGGGCTCTGTTCGAGTTCTGGGGTCTCTGTTGTTCTCCCGGGGGATCTGTTGGGGTCCCCGGGGGATCTGTTGGGGTCCCCGGGGAATCTGTTGGGGTCCCGGGGGCTCTGTTGGGGTTCTGGGGCTCTGTTGTGGTTATTTTGGCTCTGTTGGGTTTCTGGGAGCTCTGTTGTCGTCCCGGGGGCTCTGTTGTGATCCCTGGGGCTCTGTTCTGGTCCCGGGGGCTGTGTTGTTTTCCCAGGGGCTCTGTTGTGGTCCTGGAGGTCCTGTTCGTGTCTTCGGGGCTCTGTTGTGGTCCCGGGGGCTCTGTTGTTGTCCCGGGGGGGTCTGTTCGGGTTTTGGGGGCTCCGTTGTTGTCCTGGGGGCTCCGTTGGGGTCCTGGGGGCTCTGTTCGGCTCCTGGTTGCTCTGTTGGGGTCCCGGGGGCTCTGTTGGCGTCCTCGGAGCTTGGTTCGTGTCCCGGGGGCTCCGTTCGTGTCCCGGGGGCTCCGTTCGTGTCCTGGGGGCTCTGTTGGGGGTCCCGCGGGCTCTGTTGGGGTCCCGCGGGCTCTGTTGGGGTCCCGCGGGCTCTGTTGGGGTCCTGCTGGCTCTGTTGGGGTCTTGCTGGCTCTGTTGGGGTCCTGAAGTCTCTGTTGGGTTCCTGGGGGCTCTGTTTGGATCTTGGGAACTCTGTTGGGGTCCCGGGGGCTCTGTTGAAGTCCCTGGGGCTCTGTTGAGGTCCCGGGGTCTTCGCTGGGGTAAAGGGGGTCCCTGTTGGGGTCCTGGGGGCTCTGTTGGGGTCCTGGGGTCTTCGCTGGGGTAATGGGGGCTCTGTTTAGGGTCCCAGGGGCTCTGTTTAGGGTCCCGGGGGCTTTGTGGGGGTCCCGAGGGCTCTGTTGCAGTCCCGGGGACTCTGTTGTTGTCCTGGGGTCTTCGCTGGTGTAATGGCGGCTCTGTTGGGGTCCCGGGGGCTCTGTTGCAGTCCCGGGGACTCTGTTGTTGTCCTGGGGTCTTCGCTGGTGTAATGGGGGCTCTGTTGGTGTCCCGGGGGCTCTGTTGGGGTCCCGGGGGCTCTGTTCGTGTCCTGGTAGCTCTGTTGTTGTCCTGGGGTCTTCGCTGGGGTCCCGGGGGCTCTGTTGGGGTCCCGGGGGCTCTGTTGGGGTCCTGCGGGTTCTGTTGGGGTCCTGGGGGATCCGTGGTGGTCCTGGGGGCTTTGTTGTTTTTTTCGCAGCTTTATATGTCATGGGGATCTCTGTCGGGGTCCTGGGGGTTCTGTTGGGGTCCTGGGGGTTCTGTTGGGGTCCTGGGGGCTCTGTTGGGGTCCTGGGGCTCTGTTGTCATCCCGGGGGCTCTGTTGGGGTCCTGGGGCATCTGTTCGGGTTTTGGGGGCTCTGTTGTTCCCCTGGGGGCTCTGTTGGGGTCCCGGGGGCTCTGTTGGGGTTCCGGGGCCTCTGTTGTGGTTTTTGGGGGCTTTGTTGTTCTCCCGGGGGCTCTGTTGGGGTCCCAGGGTCTCTCTTGGGGTTTTTGGGGTCTTCGCTGGGGTCCCGGGGGCTCTTTTGGGGTCCCAGGTTCTTCGCTGGGGTAAAGAGGGTCCCTGTTGGGGTCCTGGGGGCTCTGTTGGGGTCCTGGGGGCTCTGTTGGGGTCCTGGGGGCTCTGTTGGGGTTCTGGGGCTCTGTTGGTGTCCTGAAAGCTCTGTTCGAGTTCTGGGGTCTCTGTTGGGGTCCTGCGGGTTCTGTTGGGGTCCTGGGGGCTCCGTGGTGGTCCTGGGGGCTTTGTTGTTTTTTTCGCAGCTTTATATGTCATGGGGATCTCTGTCGGGGTCCTGGGGGACTCTGTCGGGGTCCTGGGGACTCTGTCGGGGTCCTGGGGGCTGTGTCGGGGTCCTGGGGGCTCTGTTGGGGTCCTGGGGCTCTGTTGTCGTCCCGGGGGCTCTGTTGGGGTCCTGGGGCATCTGTTTTCGGGGTTTTGGGGGCTCTGTTGTTCCCCTGGGGGCTCTTTTGGGGTCCCGGGGGCTGTGTTGGGATTCCGGGGCCTCTGTTGTGGTTTTTGGGGGCTTTGTTGTTCTCCCGGGGGCTCTGTTGAGGTCCCGGGGGCTCTGTTGGGGTCCCAGGGTCTCTGTTGGGGTTTTTGGGGTCCTCCCTGGGGTCTCGGGGGCTCTTTTGGGGTCCCAGGTTCTTCGCTGGGGTAAAGAGGTTCCCTGTTGGGGTCCTGGGGGCTCTGTTGTGGTCCTGGGGGCTCTGTTGTGGTCCTGGGGGCTCTGTTGAGGTTCCGGGGCCTCTGTTGTTGTTTTTGGGGGCTTTGTTGTTCTCCCGGGTGCTCCGTTGGGGTCCCGGGGGCTTTACTGGGGTCCTGGGGCTTCTGTTGGGGTCCCGGGGGGTCTGTTGGGGTCCTGGGGCATCTGTTCGGGTTTTGGGGGCTCTGTTGTTCCCCTGGGGGCTCTGTTGGGGTCCCGGGGGCTCTGTTGGGGTTCCGGGGCCTCTGTTGTGGTTTTTGGGGGCTTTGTTGTTCTCCCGGGGGCTCTGTTGGGGTCCCAGGGTCTCTGTTGGGGTTTTTGGGGTCTTCGCTGGGGTCCCGGGGGCTCTTTTGGGGTCCCAGGTTCTTCGCTGGGGTAAAGAGGGTCCCTGTTGGGGTCCTGGGGGCTCTGTTGGGGTCCTGGGGGCTCTGTTGGGGTCCTGGGGGCTCTGTTGGGGTCCTGGGGGCTCTGTTGGGGTTCTGGGGGCTCTGTTGGTGTCCTGAAAGCTCTGTTCGAGTTCTGGGGTCTCTGTTGGGGTCCTGCGGGTTCTGTTGGGGTCCTGGGGGCTCCGTGGTGGTCCTGGGGGCTTTGTTGTTTTTTTTCGCAGCTTTATATGTCATGGGGATCTCTGTCGGGGTCCTGGGGACTGTGTCGGGGTCCTGGGGACTCTGTCGGGGTCCTGGGGACTCTGTCGGGGTCCTGGGGGCTGTGTCGGGGTCCTGGGGGCTCTGTTGGGGTCCTGGGGCTCTGTTGTCGTCCCGGGGGCTCTGTTGGGGTCCTGGGGCATCTGTTCGGGTTTTGGGGGCTCTGTTGTTCCCCTGGGGGCTCTTTTGGGGTCCCGGGGGCTGTGTTGGGATTCCGGGGCCTCTGTTGTGGTTTTTGGGGGCTTTGTTGTTCTCCCGGGGGCTCTGTTGAGGTCCCGGGGGCTCTGTTGGGGTCCCAGGGTCTCTGTTGGGGTTTTTGGGGTCCTCCCTGGGGTCTCGGGGGCTCTTTTGGGGTCCCAGGTTCTTCGCTGGGGTAAAGAGGTTCCCTGTTGGGGTCCTGGGGGCTCTGTTGTGGTCCTGGGGGCTCTGTTGTGGTCCTGGGGGCTCTGTTGAGGTTCCGGGGCCTCTGTTGTTGTTTTTGGGGGCTTTGTTGTTCTCCCGGGTGCTCCGTTGGGGTCCCGGGGGCTTTACTGGGGTCTTGGGGCTTCTGTTGGGGTCCCGGGGGGTCTCTTGGGGTCCCGAAGATTCTGTTGGGGTCCCGGGGTCTCTGTTGTAAGCCTGTCGGCTCTGTTGGATTCCTCGGAGCTCTGTTGGGGTCCCGGGGGCTCTGTTGGGGTCCCGGGGGCTCTGTTTGTGTTCCGGGGCCTCCGTGCTGGTTTTTGGGGGCTTTGTTGTTCTCCTGGGGGCTCTGTTGGGGTCCTGGGGGCTCTGTTGGGATCCTGGGGGCTCTGTTCGAGTTCTGGGGTCTCTGTTGTTCTCCCGGGGGCTCTGTAGGGGTCCCCGGGGGCTCTGTAGGGGTCCCCGGGGGGTCTGTTGGGGTCCCCGGGGGCTCTGTTGGGGTCCCCGGGGGATCTGTTGGGGTCCCGGGGGCTCCGCTGGGGTCCCGGGGGCTCCGTTCGTGTCCTGCGGGCTCTGTTGGGGTCCTGGCTGTTGGGCCTGCTGGCTCTGTGGGTCTTGCTGGCTCTGTTGGGGTCCTGAAGTCTCTGTTGGGTTCCTGGGGGCTCTGTTTGGATCTTGGGAACTCTGTTGGGGTCCCGGGGGCTCTGTTGAAGTCCCTCTGTTGAGGTCCCGGGGTCTTCGCTGGGGTAAAGGGGGTCCCTGTTGGGGTCCTGGGGGCTCTGTTGGGGTCCTGGGGGCTCTGTTGGGGTCCCGGGGTCTTCGCTGGGGTAATGGGGGCTCTGTTCAGGGTCCCGGGGGCTCTGTTTAGGGTCCCGGGGCTTTGTGGGGGTCCCGAGGGCTCTGTTGCAGTCCCGGTGCGTCGGACTCTCTGTTGTTGTCCTGGGGTCTTCGCTGGTGTAATGGCGGCTCTGTTGGGGTCCCGGGGGCTCTGTTGCAGTCCGGGCGTGTGCTCTGGTGTCTGTCGCTGGTGTGTCTTGGGGCTCTGTTGGGGTGCTCTGTTGGGGTCCCGGGGGCTCTGTTGGGGTCCCGGGGGCTCTGTTCGTGTCCTGGTAGCTCTGTTGTTGTCCCGGGGGCTCTGTTGGGGTCCCGGGGGCTCTGTTGGGGTCCCGGGGGCTCTGTTGGGGTTTTTGGGGTCTTCGCTGGGGGTCCCGGGGGCTCTTTTGGGGTCCCAGGTTCTTCGCTGGGGTAAAGAGGGTCCCTGTTGGTGTCCTGGGGGCTCTGTTGGGGTCCTGGGGGCTCTGTTGGGGTTCTGGGGGCTCTGTTGGTGTCCTGAAAGCTCTGTTCGAGTTCTGGGGTCTGTTGGGGTCCTGCGGGTTCTGTTGGGGTCCTGGGGGCTCCGTGGTGGTCCTGGGGGGCTTTGTTGTTTTTTTCGCAACTTTATATGTCATGGGATCTCTGTCCTGGGATCTCTGTCGGGGTCCTGGGGGCTGTGTCGGGGTCCTGGGGGCTGTGTCGGGGTCCTGGGAGCTGTGTCGGGGTCCTGGGGCTCTGTTGGGGTCCTGGGGGCTCTGTTCGGGTCCTGGGGGCTCTGTTGGGGTCCCGGGGGTCTTCGCTGGGGTAATGGGGGCTCTGTTCAGGGTCCCGGGGGCTCTGTTTATGGTCCCGGGGGCTTTGTGGGGGTCCCGAGGGCTCTGTTGCAGTCCCGGGGACTCTGTTGTTGTCCTGGGGTCTTCGCTGGTGTAATGGCGGCTCTGTTGGGGTCCCGGGGGCTCTGTTGCAGTCCCGGGGACTCTGTTGTTGTCCTGGGGTCTTCGCTGGTGTAATGGGGGCTCTGTTGGGGTCCCGGGGCTCTGTTGGGTCCCGGGGCTCTGTTCGTGTCCCGGGGAGCTCTGTTGTTGTCCTGGGTCTTCGCTGTTGTGGTCCCTGGGGGCTCTGTTGGGGTCCCAGGGGCTCTGTTGGGGTCCGGGGCTGTGGGTTCCGGGGGCTCTGTTGGGGTCCCAGGGTCTCTGTTGGGGTTTTTGGGGTCTTCGCTGGGGTCCCGGGGGCTCTTTTGGGGTCCCAGGTTCTTCGCTGGGGTAAGAGGGTCCCTGTTGGGGTCCTGGGGGCTCTGTTGGGGTCCTGGGGGCTCTGTTGGGGTCCTGGGGGCTCTGTTGGGGTTCTGGGGGCTCTGTTGGTGTCCTGAAAGCTCTGTTCGAGTTCTGGGGTCTCTGTTGGGGTCCTGCGGGTTCTGTTGGGGTCCTGGGGCTCCGTGGTGGTCCTGGGGGCTTTGTTGTTTTTTTCGCAGCTTTATATGTCATGGGGATCTCTGTCGGGTCCTGTGGGATCCTGGTCGGGTCCTGGGGTCCTGGCGGGGGCTGTGTCGGGGTCCGGGGGGCTCTGTTGGGGTCCTGGGGGGCTCTGTTGGGGTCCTGGGGGCTCTGTTGGGATCCTGGGGGCTCTGTTGGGGTCCCGGGGGCTCTGTTGTCGTCTCGGGGGCTCTGTTGGGGTACTGGGGCATCTGTTCGGGTTTTGGGGACTCTGTTGTTCCCCTGGGGGCTCTGTTTGGGTCCCGGGGGCTCTGTTGTGGTTCCGGGGCCTCTGTTGTGGTTTTTGGGGGCTTTGTTGTTCTCCCGGGGGCTCTGTTGGGGTCCCGGGGGCTCTGTTGGGGTCCCAGGGTCTCTGTTGGGGTTTTTGGGGTCTTCGCTGGGGTCCCGGGGGCTCTTTTGGGGTCCCAGGTTCTTCGCTGGGATAAAGAGGGTCCCTGTTGGGGTCCTGGGGGCTCTGTTGGGGTCCTGGGGGCTCTGTTGTGGTCCTGGGGGCTCTGTTGGGGTTGCGGGGCCTCTGTTGTGGTTTTTGGGGGCTTTGTTGTTCTCCCGGGGGCTCCGTTGGGGTCCCGGGGGCTTTACTGGGGTCTTGGGGCTTCTGTTGGGGTCCCGGGGGGTCTCTTGGGGTCCCGAAGGTTCTGTTGGGGTCCCGGGGTCTCTGTTGTAAGCCTGTCGGCTCTGTTGGATTCCTCGGAGCTCTGTTGGGGTCCCGGGGGCTCTGTTGGGGTCCCGGGGGCTCTGTTTGGGTTCCGGGGCCTCCGTGCTGGTTTTTGGGGGCTTTGTTGTTCTCCTGGGGGCTCTGTTGGGGTCCTGGGGGCTCTGTTGGGATCCTGGGGGCTCTGTTCGAGTTCTGGGGTCTCTGTTGTTCTCCCGGGGGCTCTGTAGGGGTCCCCGGGGGCTCTGTAGGGGTCCCCGGGGGGTCTGTTGGGGTCCCCGGGGGCTCTGTTGGGGTCCCCGGGGGATCTGTTGGGGTCCCGGGGGCTCCGCTGGGGTCCCGGGGGCTCCGTTCGTGTCCTGCGGGCTCTGTTGGGGTCCTGCGGGCTCTGTTGGGGTCCTGCTGGCTCTGTTGGGGTCTTGCTGGCTCTGTTGGGGTCCTGAAGTCTCTGTTGGGTTCCTGGGGGCTCTGTTTGGATCTTGGGAACTCTGTTGGGGTCCCGGGGGCTCTGTTGAAGTCCCTGGGGCTCTGTTGAGGTCCCGGGGTCTTCGCTGGGGTAAAGGGGGTCCCTGTTGGGGTCCTGGGGGCTCTGTTGGGGTCCTGGGGGCTCTGTTGGGGTCCCGGGGTCTTCGCTGGGGTAATGGGGGCTCTGTTCAGGGTCCCGGGGGCTCTGTTTAGGGTCCCGGGGGCTTTGTGGGGGTCCCGAGGGCTCTGTTGCAGTCCCGGGGACTCTGTTGTTGTCCTGGGGTCTTCGCTGGTGTAATGGCGGCTCTGTTGGGGTCCCGGGGGCTCTGTTGCAGTCCCGGGGACTCTGTTGTTGTCCTGGGGTCTTCGCTGGTGTAATGGGGGCTCTGTTGGGGTCCCGGGGGCTCTGTTGGGGTCCCGGGGGCTCTGTTCGTGTCCTGGTAGCTCTGTTGTTGTCCCGGGGGCTCTGTTGGGGTCCCGGGGGCTCTGTTGGGGTCCCGGGGGCTCTGTTGGGGTTTTTGGGGTCTTCGCTGGGGTCCCGGGGGCTCTTTTGGGGTCCCAGGTTCTTCGCTGGGGTAAAGAGGGTCCCTGTTGGTGTCCTGGGGGCTCTGTTGGGGTCCTGGGGGCTCTGTTGGGGTTCTGGGGGCTCTGTTGGTGTCCTGAAAGCTCTGTTCGAGTTCTGGGGTCTCTGTTGGGGTCCTGCGGGTTCTGTTGGGGTCCTGGGGGCTCCGTGGTGGTCCTGGGGGCTTTGTTGTTTTTTTCGCAACTTTATATGTCATGGGGATCTCTGTCGGGGTCCTGGGATCTCTGTCGGGGTCCTGGGGGCTGTGTCGGGGTCCTGGGGGCTGTGTCGGGGTCCTGGGAGCTGTGTCGGGGTCCTGGGGGCTCTGTTGGGGTCCTGGGGGCTCTGTTCGGGTCCTGGGGGCTCTGTTGGGGTCCCGGGGTCTTCGCTGGGGTAATGGGGGCTCTGTTCAGGGTCCCGGGGGCTCTGTTTATGGTCCCGGGGGCTTTGTGGGGGTCCCGAGGGCTCTGTTGCAGTCCCGGGGACTCTGTTGTTGTCCTGGGGTCTTCGCTGGTGTAATGGCGGCTCTGTTGGGGTCCCGGGGGCTCTGTTGCAGTCCCGGGGACTCTGTTGTTGTCCTGGGGTCTTCGCTGGTGTAATGGGGGCTCTGTTGGGGTCCCGGGGGCTCTGTTGGGGTCCCGGGGGCTCTGTTCGTGTCCTGGTAGCTCTGTTGTTGTCCTGGGGTCTTCGCTGGGGTCCCGGGGGCTCTGTTGGGGTCCCAGGGGCTCTGTTGGGGTTCCGGGGGCTCTGTTGGGGTCCCAGGGTCTCTGTTGGGGTTTTTGGGGTCTTCGCTGGGGTCCCGGGGGCTCTTTTGGGGTCCCAGGTTCTTCGCTGGGGTAAGAGGGTCCCTGTTGGGGTCCTGGGGGCTCTGTTGGGGTCCTGGGGGCTCTGTTGGGGTCCTGGGGGCTCTGTTGGGGTTCTGGGGGCTCTGTTGGTGTCCTGAAAGCTCTGTTCGAGTTCTGGGGTCTCTGTTGGGGTCCTGCGGGTTCTGTTGGGGTCCTGGGGCTCCGTGGTGGTCCTGGGGGCTTTGTTGTTTTTTTCGCAGCTTTATATGTCATGGGGATCTCTGTCGGGGTCCTGGGATCTCTGTCGGGGTCCTGGGGACTCTGTCGGGGTCCTGGGGGCTGTGTCGGGGTCCTGGGGGCTCTGTTGGGGTCCTGGGGGCTCTGTTGGGGTCCTGGGGCTCTGTTGGGATCCTGGGGGCTCTGTTGGGGTCCCGGGGGCTCTGTTGTCGTCTCGGGGGCTCTGTTGGGGTACTGGGGCATCTGTTCGGGTTTTGGGGACTCTGTTGTTCCCCTGGGGGCTCTGTTTGGGTCCCGGGGGCTCTGTTGTGGTTCCGGGGCCTCTGTTGTGGTTTTTGGGGGCTTTGTTGTTCTCCCGGGGGCTCTGTTGGGGTCCCGGGGGCTCTGTTGGGGTCCCAGGGTCTCTGTTGGGGTTTTTGGGGTCTTCGCTGGGGTCCCGGGGGCTCTTTTGGGGTCCCAGGTTCTTCGCTGGGATAAAGAGGGTCCCTGTTGGGGTCCTGGGGGCTCTGTTGGGGTCCTGGGGGCTCTGTTGTGGTCCTGGGGGCTCTGTTGGGGTTGCGGGGCCTCTGTTGTGGTTTTTGGGGGCTTTGTTGTTCTCCCGGGGGCTCCGTTGGGGTCCCGGGGGCTTTACTGGGGTCTTGGGGCTTCTGTTGGGGTCCCGGGGGGTCTCTTGGGGTCCCGAAGGTTCTGTTGGGGTCCCGGGGTCTCTGTTGTAAGCCTGTCGGCTCTGTTGGATTCCTCGGAGCTCTGTTGGGGTCCCGGGGGCTCTGTTGGGGTCCCGGGGGCTCTGTTTGGGTTCCGGGGCCTCCGTGCTGGTTTTTGGGGGCTTTGTTGTTCTCCTGGGGGCTCTGTTAGGGTCCTGGGGGCTCTGTTGGGATCCTGGGGGCTCTGTTCGAGTTCTGGGGTCTCTGTTGTTCTCCCGGGGGCTCTGTTGGGGTCCCCGGGGGCTCTGTTGGGGTCCCCGGGGGCTCTGTTGGGGTCCCCGGGGGATCTGTTGGTGTCCCGGGGGCTCCGCTGGGGTCCCGGGGGCTCCGCTGGGGTCCCGGGGGCTCCGTTCGTGTCCTGGGGGCTCTGTTGGGGTCCTGCGGGCTCTGTTGGGGTCCTGCTGGCTCTGTTGGGGTCTTGCTGGCTCTGTTGGGGTCCTGAAGTCTCTGTTGGGTTCCTGGGGGCTCTGTTTGGATCTTGGGAACTCTGTTGGGGTCCCGGGGGCCCTGTTGGGGTCCCGGGGGCTCTGTTGGGGTCCTGGGGGCTCTGTTCGAGTTCTGGGGTCTCTGTTCTGGTTTTTGGGGTCTTTGTTGTTCTCCCGGGGGATCTGTAGGGGTCCCGGGGGCTCTGTTGGTGTCCCGGGGGCTCTGTTGTTGTTATTTTGGCTCTGTTGGGTTCCTGGGGGCTCTGTTGTGGTCCCGGGGGCTGTGTTGTGGTCCCAGGGGCTCTGTTGTGGTCCTGGAGGTCCTGTTCGTGTCTTGGGGGCTCTGTTGTGGTCCCGGGGGCTCTGTTGTTGTAGCGGGGGGGTCTGTTCGGGTTTTGGGGGCTCCGTTGTGGTCCTGGGGGCTCCGTTGGGTTCCTGGGGGCTCTGTTCGAGTTCTGGGGTCTCTGTTGTTCTCCCGGGGGCTCTGTAGGTGTCCCCGGGGGATCTGTTGGGGTCCCGGGGGCTCTGTTGGGGTTCTGGGGGCTCTGTTGTGGTTATTTTGGCTCTGTTGTGATCCCGGGGGCTGTGTTGTGGTCCCGGGGGCTGTGTTGTGGTCCCGGGGGCTGTGTTGTGGTCCCCGAGGCTCTGTTGTGGTCCCCGGGGGCTCTGTTGTGGTCCTGGAGGTCCTGTTCGTGTCTTGGGGGCTCTGTTGTGGTCCCGGGGGCTCTGTTGTTTTCCCGGGGGGGTCTGTTCGGGTTTTGGGGGCTCCGTTGTGGTCCTGGGGGCTCCGTTGGGGTCCTGGGGGCTCTGTTCGGCTCCTGGTTGCTCTGTTGGGGTCCCGGGGGCTCTGTTGGGGCGTCCTCGGAGCTTTGTTCGGGTCCTGGGGGCTCCGCTGGGGTCCCCGCGGGCTCTGTTGGGGTCCCGCGGGCTCTGTTGGGGTCCCGCGGGCTCTGTTGGGGTCCCGCGGGCTCTGTTGGGGTCCTGCTGGCTCTGTTGGGTTCCTGGGGGCTCTGTTTGGATCTTGGGAACTCTGTTAGGGTCCCGGGGGCTCTGTTGAAGTCCCGGGGGCTCTGTTGAGGTCCCGGGGTCTTCGCTGGGGTAAAGGGGGTCCCTGTTGGGGTCCTGGGGGCTCTGTTGGGTTCCTGGGGGCTCTGTTGGGGTCCTGGGGTCTTCGCTGGGGTAATGTGTGCTCTGTTGAGGTCCTGGGGACCCTGTTGGTGTCCTGGGGGCTCTGTTGGGGACCTGGGGGATCTGTTGGGTTCCTGGGGGCTCTATTGTTGTCCTGTGGGCTCTGTTGTTGTCCTGGGGGCTCTGTTGGGGTTCTGGGGGCTCTGTTGGGGTTCTGGGGGCTCTGTTGGTGTCCTGAAAGCTCTGTTCGGGTTCTGGGGTCTCTGTTGGGGTCCTGCGGGTTCTGTTGGGGTCCTGGGGGCTCCATGGTGGTCCTGGGGGATTTGTTGTTTTTTTCGCAGCTTTATCTGTCACGGGGATCTCTGTCGGGGTCCTGGGATCTCTGTCGGGGTCCTGGGGGCTGTGTCGGGGTCCTGGGGGCTGTGTCGGGGTCCTGGGGGTTCTGTTGGGGTCCTGGGGGTTCTGTTGTCGTCCCGGGGGCTCTGTTGTCGTCCCGGGGGCTCTGTTGGGGTCCTGGGGCATCTGTTCGGGTTTTGGGGGCTCTGTTGTTCCCCTGGGGGCTCTTTTGGGGTCCCGGGGGCTCTGTTGGGGTTCCGGGGCCTCTGTTCTGGTTTTTGGGGGCTTTGTTGTTCTCCCGGGGGCTCTGTTGGGGTCCCGGGGGCTCTGTTGGGGTTCTGGGGGCTCTGTTGTTGTTATTTTGGCTCTGTTGGGTTTCTGGGAGCTCTGTTGTCGTCCCGGGGGCTCTGTTGTGATCCCTGGGGCTCTGTTCCGGTCCCGGGGGCTGTGTTGTTTTCCCAGGGGCTCTGTTGTGGTCCTGGAGGTCCTGTTCGTGTCTTCGGGGCTCTGTTGTGGTCCCGGGGGCTCTGTTGTTGTCCCGGGGGGGTCTGTTCGGGTTTTGGGGGCTCCGTTGTTGTCCTGGGGGCTCCGTTGGGGTCCTGGGGGCTCTGTTGTGGTCCTGGGGGCTCTGTTGGGGTTGCGGGGCCTCTGTTGTGGTTTTTGGGGGCTTTGTTGTTCTCCCGGGGGCTCCTTTGGGGTCCCGGGGGCTTTACTGGGGTCTTGGGGCTTCTGTTGGGGTCCCGGGGGGTCTCTTGGGGTCCCGAAGGTTCTGTTGGGGTCCCGGGGTCTCTGTTGTAAGCCTGTCGGCTCTGTTGGATTCCTCGGAGCTCTGTTGGGGTCCCGGGGGCTCTGTTGGGGTCCCGGGGGCTCTGTTTGGGTTCCGGGGCCTCCGTGCTGGTTTTTGGGGGCTTTGTTGTTCTCCTGGGGGCTCTGTTAGGGTCCTGGGGGCTCTGTTGGGATCCTGGGGGCTCTGTTCGAGTTCTGGGGTCTCTGTTGTTCTCCCGGGGGCTCTGTTGGGGTCCCCGGGGGCTCTGTTGGGGTCCCCGGGGGCTCTGTTGTGGTCCCCGGGGGATCTGTTGGTGTCCCGGGGGCTCCGCTGGGGTCCCGGGGGCTCCGCTGGGGTCCCGGGGGCTCCGTTCGTGTCCTGGGGGCTCTGTTGGGGTCCTGCGGGCTCTGTTGGGGTCCTGCTGGCTCTGTTGGGGTCTTGCTGGCTCTGTTGGGGTCCTGAAGTCTCTGTTGGGTTCCTGGGGGCTCTGTTTGGATCTTGGGAACTCTGTTGGGGTCCCGGGGGCCCTGTTGGGGTTCCGGGGGCTCTGTTGGGGTCCTGGGGGCTCTGTTCGAGTTCTGGGGTCTCTGTTCTGGTTTTTGGGGTCTTTGTTGTTCTCCCGGGGGATCTGTAGGGGTCCCGGGGGCTCTGTTGGTGTCCCGGGGGCTCTGTTGTTGTTATTTTGGCTCTGTTGGGTTCCTGGGGGCTCTGTTGTGGTCCCGGGGGCTGTGTTGTGGTCCCAGGGGCTCTGTTGTGGTCCTGGAGGTCCTGTTCGTGTCTTGGGGGCTCTGTTGTGGTCCCGGGGGCTCTGTTGTTGTAGCGGGGGGGTCTGTTCGGGTTTTGGGGGCTCCGTTGTGGTCCTGGGGGCTCCGTTGGGTTCCTGGGGGCTCTGTTCGAGTTCTGGGGTCTCTGTTGTTCTCCCGGGGGCTCTGTAGGTGTCCCCGGGGGATCTGTTGGGGTCCCGGGGGCTCTGTTGGGGTTCTGGGGGCTCTGTTGTGGTTATTTTGGCTCTGTTGTGATCCCGGGGGCTGTGTTGTGGTCCCGGGGGCTGTGTTGTGGTCCCGGGGGCTGTGTTGTGGTCCCCGAGGCTCTGTTGTGGTCCCCGGGGGCTCTGTTGTGGTCCTGGAGGTCCTGTTCGTGTCTTGGGGGCTCTGTTGTGGTCCCGGGGGCTCTGTTGTTGTCCCGGGGGGGTCTGTTCGGGTTTTGGGGGCTCCGTTGTGGTCCTGGGGGCTCCGTTGGGGTCCTGGGGGCTCTGTTCGGCTCCTGGTTGCTCTGTTGGGGTCCCGGGGGCTCTGTTGGGGCGTCCTCGGAGCTTTGTTCGGGTCCTGGGGGCTCCGCTGGGGTCCCCGCGGGCTCTGTTGGGGTCCCGCGGGCTCTGTTGGGGTCCCGCGGGCTCTGTTGGGGTCCCGCGGGCTCTGTTGGGGTCCTGCTGGCTCTGTTGGGTTCCTGGGGGCTCTGTTTGGATCTTGGGAACTCTGTTAGGGTCCCGGGGGCTCTGTTGAAGTCCCGGGGGCTCTGTTGAGGTCCCGGGGTCTTCGCTGGGGTAAAGGGGGTCCCTGTTGGGGTCCTGGGGGCTCTGTTGGGTTCCTGGGGGCTCTGTTGGGGTCCTGGGGTCTTCGCTGGGGTAATGTGTGCTCTGTTGAGGTCCTGGGGACCCTGTTGGTGTCCTGGGGGCTCTGTTGGGGACCTGGGGGATCTGTTGGGTTCCTGGGGGCTCTATTGTTGTCCTGTGGGCTCTGTTGTTGTCCTGGGGGCTCTGTTGTTGTCCTGGGGGCTCTGTTGGGGTTCTGGGGGCTCTGTTGGGGTTCTGGGGGCTCTGTTGGTGTCCTGAAAGCTCTGTTCGGGTTCTGGGGTCTCTGTTGGGGTCCTGCGGGTTCTGTTGGGGTCCTGGGGGCTCCATGGTGGTCCTGGGGGATTTGTTGTTTTTTTCGCAGCTTTATCTGTCACGGGGATCTCTGTCGGGGTCCTGGGATCTCTGTCGGGGTCCTGGGGGCTGTGTCGGGGTCCTGGGGGCTGTGTCGGGGTCCTGGGGGCTGTGTCGGGGTCCTGGGGGTTCTGTTGGGGTCCTGGGGGTTCTGTTGTCGTCCCGGGGGCTCTGTTGTCGTCCCGGGGGCTCTGTTGGGGTCCTGGGGCATCTGTTCGGGTTTTGGGGGCTCTGTTGTTCCCCTGGGGGCTCTTTTGGGGTCCCGGGGGCTCTGTTGGGGTTCCGGGGCCTCTGTTCTGGTTTTTGGGGGCTTTGTTGTTCTCCCGGGGGCTCTGTTGGGGTCCCGGGGGCTCTGTTGGGGTTCTGGGGGCTCTGTTGTTGTTATTTTGGCTCTGTTGGGTTTCTGGGAGCTCTGTTGTCGTCCCGGGGGCTCTGTTGTGATCCCTGGGGCTCTGTTCTGGTCCCGGGGGCTGTGTTGTTTTCCCAGGGGCTCTGTTGTGGTCCTGGAGGTCCTGTTCGTGTCTTCGGGGCTCTGTTGTGGTCCCGGGGGCTCTGTTGTTGTCCCGGGGGGGTCTGTTCGGGTTTTGGGGGCTCCGTTGTTGTCCTGGGGGCTCCGTTGGGGTCCTGGGGGCTCTGTTCGGCTCCTGGTTGCTCTGTTGGGGTGCCGGGGGCTCTGTTGGCGTCCTCGGAGCTTGGTTCGGGTCCCGGGGGCTCCGTTCGTGTCCCGGGGGCTCCGTTCGTGTCCCGGGGGCTCCGTTCGTGTCCCGGGGGCTCTGTTGGGGTCCCGCGGGCTCTGTTGGGGTCCTGCTGGCTCTGTTGGGGTCTTGCTGGCTCTGTTGGGGTCCTGAAGTCTCTGTTGGGTTCCTGGGGGCTCTGTTTGGATCTTGGGAACTCTGTTGGGGTCCCGGGGGCTCTGTTGAGGTCCCTGGGGCTCTGTTGAGGTCCCGGGGTCTTCGCTGGGGTAAAGGGGGTCCCTGTTGGGGTCCTGGGGGCTCTGTTGGGGTCCTGGGGGCTCTGTTGGGGTCCCGGGGTCCTCGCTGGGGTAATGGGGGCTCTGTTCAGGGTCCCGGGGGCTCTGTTTAGGGTCCCGGGGGCTTTGTGGGGTCCCGAGGGCTCTGTTGCAGTCCCGGGGACTCTGTTGTTGTCCTGGGGTCTTTGCTGGTGTAATGGGGGCTCTGTTGGTGTCCCGGGGGCTCTGTTGGGGTCCCGGGGGCTCTGTTCGTGTTCTGGTAGCTCTGTTGTTGTCCTGGGGTCTTCGCTGGGGTCCGGGGGCTCTGTTGGGGTCCCGGGGGCTCTGTTGGGGTCCCAGGGTCTCTGTTGGGGTTTTTGGGGTCTTCGCTGGGGTCCCGGGGGCTCTTTTGGGGTCCCAGGTTCTTCGCTGGGGTAAAGAGGGTCCCTGTTGGGGTCCTGGGGGCTCTGTTGGGGTCCTGAAGGCTCTGTTTTGGTCCTGGGGGCTCTGTTGGGGTCCTGGGGGCTCTGTTGGGGTCCTGGGGGCTCTGTTGGTGTCCTGAAAGCTCTGTTCGAGTTCTGGGGTCTCTGTTGGGGTCCTGCGGGTTCTGTTGGGGTCCTGGGGGATCCGTGGAGGTCCTGGGGGCTTTGTTGTTTTTTTCGCAGCTTTATATGTCATGGGAATCTCTGTCGGGGTCCTGGGGGTTCTGTTGGGTTCCTGGGGACTCTGTTGGGGTCCTGGGGACTCTGTCGGGGTCCTGGGGACTCTGTCGGGGTCCTGGGGGCTGTGTCGGGGTCCTGGGGGCTCTGTTGGGGTCCTGGGGCTCTGTTGTCGTCCCGGGGGCTCTGTTGGGGTCCTGGGGCATCTGTTCGGGTTTTGGGGGCTCTGTTGTTCCCCTGGGGGCTCTGTTGGGGTCCCGGGGGCTGTGTTGGGATTCCGGGGCCTCTGTTGTGGTTTTTGGGGGCTTTGTTGTTCTCCCGGGGGCTCTGTGGAGGTCCCGGGGGCTCTGTTGGGGTCCCAGGGTCTCTGTTGGGGTTTTTGGGGTCCTCCCTGGGGTCTCGGGGGCTCTTTTGGGGTCCCAGGTTCTTCGCTGGGGTAAAGAGGTTCCCTGTTGGGGTCCTGGGGGCTCTGTTGTGGTCCTGGGGGCTCTGTTGTGGTCCTGGGGGCTCTGTTGAGGTTCCGGGGCCTCTGTTGTTGTTTTTGGGGGCTTTGTTGTTCTCCCGGGTGCTCCGTTGGGGTCCCGGGGGCTTTACTGGGGTCTTGGGGCTTCTGTTGGGGTCCCGGGGGGTCTCTTGGGTCCCGAAGATTCTGTTGGGGTCCCGGGGTCTCTGTTGTAAGCCTGTCGGCTCTGTTGGATTCCTCGGAGCTCTGTTGGGGTCCCGGGGGCTCTGTTGGGGTCCCGGGGGCTCTGTTGGGGTCCCGGGGGCTCTGTTGGGGTCCCGGGGGCTCTGTTTGGGTTCCGGGGCCTCCGTGCTGGTTTTTGGGGGCTTTGTTGTTCTCCTGGGGGCTCTGTTGGGGTCCTGGGGGCTCTGTTGGGATCCTGGGGGCTCTGTTGGGATCCTGGGGCTCTGTTCGAGTTCTGGGGTCTCTGTTGTTCTCCCGGGGGCTCTGTTGGGGTCCCCGGGGGCTCTGTTGGGGTCCCCGGGGGATCTGTTGGAGTCCCGGGATGGGGTCCCGGGGGCTCCGTTCGTGTCCTGGGGGCTCTGTTGGGGTCCTGCGGGCTCTGTTGGGGTCCTGCTGGCTCTGTTGGGGTCTTGCTGGCTCTGTTGGGGTCTTGCTGGCTCTGTTGGGGTCCTGAAGTCTCTGTTGGGTTCCTGGGGGCTCTGTTTGGATCTTGGGAACTCTGTTGGGGTCCCGGGGGCCCTGTTGGGGTCCCGGGGGGCTCTGTTGGGGTCCTGGGGGCTCTGTTCGAGTTCTGGGGTCTCTGTTCTGGTTTTTGGGGTCTTTGTTGTTCTCCCGGGGGATCTGTAGGGTCCCGGGGGCTCTGTTGGTGTCCCGGGGGGCTCTGTTGTTGTTATTTTGGCTCTGTTGGGTTCCTGGGGCTCTGTTGTGGTCCCGGGGGCTGTGTTGTGGTCCCAGGGGCTCTGTTGTGGTCCTGGAGGTCCTGTTCGTGTCTTGGGGGCTCTGTTGTGGTCCCGGGGGCTCTGTTTGTGTAGCGGGGGGTGCTGTTCGGGTTTTGGGGGCTCCGTTGTGGTCCTGGGGGCTCCGTTGGGTTCCTGGGGGCTCTGTTCGAGTTCTGGGGTCTCTGTTGTTCTCCCGGGGGCTCTGTAGGTGTCCCCGGGGGATCTGTGGGGTCCCGGGGCTCTGTTGGGGTTCTGGGGGCTCTGTTGTGGTTATTTTGGCTCTGTTGTGATCCCGGGGGCTGTGTTGTGGTCCCGGGGCTGTGTTGTGGTCCCCGAGGCTCTGTTGTGGTCCCCGGGGGCTCTGTTGTGGTCCTGGAGGTCCTGTTCGTGTCTTGGGGGCTCTGTTGTGGTCCCGGGGGCTCTGTTGTTGTCCGGGGGGTCTGTTCGGGTTCTGGGGTCTCTGTTGGGGTCCTGCGGGTTCTGTTGGGGTCCTGGGGGCTCCATGGTGGTCCTGGGGGCTTTGTTGTTTTTTTCGCAGCTTTATCTGTCACGGGGATCTCTGTCGGGGTCCTGGATCTCTGTCGGGGTCCTGGGGGCTGTGTCGGGGTCCTGGGGGCTGTGTCGGGGTCCTGGGGTTCTGTTGGGGTCCTGGGGGTTCTGTTGTCGTCCCGGGGGCTCTGTTGTCGTCCCGGGGGCTCTGTTGGGGTCCTGGGGCATCTGTTCGGGTTTTGGGGGCTCTGTTGTTCCCCTGGGGGCTCTTTTGGGGTCCCGGGGGCTCTGTTGGGGTTCCGGGGCCTCTGTTCTGGTTTTTGGGGGCTTTGTTGTTCTCCCGGGGGCTCTGTATGAGGGTCCCGGGGGCTCTGTTGGGGTTCTGGGGGCTCTGTTGTGTTATTTTGGCTCTGTTGGGTTTCTGGGAGCTCTGTTGTCGTCCCGGGGGCTCTGTTGTGATCCCTGGGGCTCTGTTCTGGTCCCGGGGGCTGTGTTGTTTTCCCAGGGGCTCTGTTGTGGTGCTGGAGGTCCTGTTCGTGTCTTCGGGGCTCTGTTGTGGTCCCGGGGGCTCTGTTGTTGTCCCGGGGGGTCTGTTCGGGTTTTGGGGGCTCCGTTGTTGTCCTGGGGGCTCCGTTGGGGTCCTGGGGGCTCTGTTCGGCTCCTGGTTGCTCTGTTGGGGTCCCGGGGCTCTGTTTGCGTCCTCGGAGCTTGGTTCGGGTCCCGGGGCTCCGTTCGTGTCCCGGGGGCTCCGTTCGTGTCCCGGGGGCTCTGTTGGGGTCCCGCGGGCTCTGTTGGGGTCCTGCTGGCTCTGTTGGGGTCTTGCTGGCTCTGTTGGGGTCCTGAAGTCTCTGTTGGGTTCCTGGGGGCTCTGTTTGGATCTTGGGAACTCTGTTGGGGTCCCGGGGGCTCTGTTGAGGTCCCTGGGGCTCTGTTGAGGTCCCGGGTCTTCGCTGGGGTAAAGGGGGTCCCTGTTGGGGTCCTGGGGCTCTGTTGGGGTCCTGGGGGCTCTGTTGGGGTCCCGGGGTCCTCGCTGGGGTAATGGGGGCTCTGTTCAGGGTCCCGGGGGCTCTGTTTAGGGTCCCGGGGGCTTTGTGGGGGTCCCGAGGGCTCTGTTGCAGTCCCGGGGACTCTGTTGTTGTCCTGGGGTCTTTGCTGGTGTAATGGGGGCTCTGTTGGTGTCCCGGGGGCTCTGTTGGGGTCCCGGGGGCTCTGTTCGTGTTCTGGTAGCTCTGTTGTTGTCCTGGGGTCTTCGCTGGGGTCCCGGGGGCTCTGTTGGGGTCCCGGGGGCTCTGTTGGGGTCCCAGGGTCTCTGTTGGGGTTTTTGGGGTCTTCGCTGGGGTCCCGGGGCTCTTTTGGGGTCCCAGGTTCTTCGCTGGGGGTAAAGAGGGTCCCTGTTGGGGTCCTGGGGGCTCTGTTGGGGTCCTGAAGGCTCTGTTTTGGTCCTGGGGGCTCTGTTGGGGTCCTGGGGGCTCTGTTGGGGTCCTGGGGGCTCTGTTGGGGTTCTGGGGGCTCTGTTGGTGTCCTGAAAGCTCTGTTCGAGTTCTGGGGTCTCTGTTGGGGTCCTGCGGGTTCTGTTGGGGTCCTGGGGGATCCGTGGAGGTCCTGGGGGCTTTGTTGTTTTTTTCGCAGCTTTATATGTCATGGGAATCTCTGTCGGGGTCCTGGGGGTTCTGTTGGGTTCCTGGGGGCTCTGTTGGGGTCCTGGGGGCTCTGTTGGGGTCCTGGGGCTCTGTTGTCATCCCGGGGGCTCTGTTGGGGTCCTGGGGCATCTGTTCGGGTTTTTGGGGGCTCTGTTGTTCCCCTGGGGGCTCTGTTGGGGTCCCGGGGGCTCTGTTGGTGTTCCGGGGCCTCTGTTGTGGTTTTTGGGGGCTTTGTTGTTCTCCCGGGGGCTCTGTTGGGGTCCCAGGGTCTCTGTTGGGGTTTTTGGGGTCTTCGCTGGGGTCCCGGGGGCTCTTTTGGGGTCCCCAGGTTCTTCGCTGGGGTAAAGAGGGTCCCTGTTGGGGTCCTGGGGGCTCTGTTGGGGTCCTGGGGGCTCTGTTGTTGTCCTGGGGGCTCTGTTGGGGTTCTGGGGGCTCTGTTGGTGTCCTGAAAGCTCTGTTCGAGTTCTGGGGTCTCTGTTGGGGTCCTGCGGGTTCTGTTGGGGCCTGGGGGCTCCGTGGTGGTCCTGGGGGCTTTGTTGTTTTTTTCGCAGCTTTATATGTCATGGGGATCTCTGTCGGGGTCCTGGGGACTCTGTCGGGGTCCTGGGGACTCTGTCGGGGTCCTGGGGGCTGTGTCGGGGTCCTGGGGGCTCTGTTGGGGTCCTGGGGCTCTGTTGTCGTCCCGGGGGCTCTGTTGGGGTCCTGGGGCATCTGTTCGGGTTTTGGGGGCTCTGTTGTTCCCCTGGGGGCTCTTTTGGGGTCCCGGGGGCTGTGTTGGAGATTCCGGGGCCTCTGTTGTGGTTTTTGGGGGCTTTGTTGTTCTCCCGGGGGCTCTGTGGAGGTCCCGGGGCTCTGTTGGGGTCCCAGGGTCTCTGTTGGGGTTTTTGGGGTCCTCCCTGGGGTCTCGGGGCTCTTTTGGGGTCCCAGGTTCTTCGCTGGGGTAAAGAGGTTCCCTGTTGGGGTCCCTGGGGGCTCTGTTGTGGTCCTGGGGGCTCTGTTGTGGTCCTGGGGGCTCTGTTGAGGTTCCGGGGCCTCTGTTGTTGTTTTTGGGGGCTTTGTTGTTCTCCCGGGTGCTCCGTTGGGGTCCCGGGGGCTTTACTGGGGTCTTGGGGCTTCTGTTGGGGTCCCGGGGGGTCTCTTGGTCCCGAAGATTCTGTTGGGGTCCCGGGGTCTCTGTTGTAAGCCTGTCGGCTCTGTTGGATTCCTCGGAGCTCTGTTGGGGTCCCGGGGGCTCTGTTGGGGTCCCGGGGGCTCTGTTGGGGTCCCGGGGGCTCTGTTGGGGTCCCGGGGGCTCTGTTGGGGTCCCGGGGGCTCTGTTGGGGTCCCGGGGGCTCTGTTTGGGTTCCGGGCCTCCGTGCTGGTTTTTGGGGGCTTTGTTGTTCTCCTGGGGGCTCTGTTGGGGTCCTGGGGGCTCTGTTGGGATCCTGGGGGCTCTGTTGGGATCCTGGGGGCTCTGTTCGAGTTCTGGGGTCTCTGTTGTTCTCCCGGGGGCTCTGTTGGGGTCCCCGGGGGCTCTGTTGGGGTCCCCGGGGGATCTGTTGGAGTCCCGGGGGCTCCGCTGGGGTCCCGGGGGCTCCGTTCGTGTCCTGGGGGCTCTGTTGGGGTCCTGCGGGCTCTGTTGGGGTCCTGCTGGCTCTGTTGGGGTCTTGCTGGCTCTGTTGGGGTCCTGAAGTCTCTGTTGGGTTCCTGGGGGCTCTGTTTGGATCTTGGGAACTCTGTTGGGGTCCCGGGGGCCCTGTTGGGGTCCCGGGGGCTCTGTTGGGGTCCTGGGGGCTCTGTTCGAGTTCTGGGGTCTCTGTTCTGGTTTTTGGGGTCTTTGTTGTTCTCCCGGGGGATCTGTAGGGGTCCCGGGGGCTCTGTTGGTGTCCCGGGGGCTCTGTTGTTGTTATTTTGGCTCTGTTGGGTTCCTGGGGGCTCTGTTGTGGTCCCGGGGGCTGTGTTGTGGTCCCAGGGGCTCTGTTGTGGTCCTGGAGGTCCTGTTCGTGTCTTGGGGGCTCTGTTGTGGTCCCGGGGGCTCTGTTGTTGTAGCGGGGGGTCTGTTCGGGTTTTGGGGGCTCCGTTGTGGTCCTGGGGGCTCCGTTGGGTTCCTGGGGGCTCTGTTCGAGTTCTGGGGTCTCTGTTGTTCTCCCGGGGGCTCTGTAGGTGTCCCCGGGGGATCTGTTGGGGTCCCGGGGGCTCTGTTGGGGTTCTGGGGGCTCTGTTGTGGTTATTTTGGCTCTGTTGTGATCCCGGGGGCTGTGTTGTGGTCCCGGGGGCTGTGTTGTGGTCCCGGGGGCTGTGTTGTGGTCCCGAGGCTCTGTTGTGGTCCCCGGGGGCTCTGTTGTGGTCCTGGAGGTCCTGTTCGTGTCTTGGGGGCTCTGTTGTGGTCCCGGGGGCTCTGTTGTTGTCCCGGGGGGGTCTGTTCGGGTTTTGGGGGCTCCGTTGTGGTCCTGGGGGCTCCGTTGGGGTCCTGGGGGCTCTGTTCGGCTCCTGGTTGCTCTGTTGGGGTCCCGGGGGCTCTGTTGGGGCGTCCTCGGAGCTTTGTTCGGGTCCTGGGGCTCCGCTGGGGTCCCCGCGGGCTCTGTTGGGGTCCCGCGGGCTCTGTTGGGGTCCCGCGGGCTCTGTTGGGGTCCCGCGGGCTCTGTTGGGGTCCTGCTGGCTCTGTTGGGTTCCTGGGGGCTCTGTTTGGATCTTGGGAACTCTGTTAGGGTCCCGGGGGCTCTGTTGAAGTCCCGGGGGCTCTGTTGAGGTCCCGGGGTCTTCGCTGGGGTAAAGGGGGTCCCTGTTGGGGTCCTGGGGGCTCTGTTGGGTTCCTGGGGGCTCTGTTGGGGTCCTGGGGTCTTCGCTGGGGTAATGTGTGCTCTGTTGAGGTCCTGGGGACCCTGTTGGTGTCCTGGGGGCTCTGTTGGGGACCTGGGGGATCTGTTGGGTTCCTGGGGGCTCTATTGTTGTCCTGTGGGCTCTGTTGTTGTCCTGGGGGCTCTGTTGGGGTTCTGGGGGCTCTGTTGGGGTTCTGGGGGCTCTGTTGGTGTCCTGAAAGCTCTGTTCGGGTTCTGGGGTCTCTGTTGGGGTCCTGCGGGTTCTGTTGGGGTCCTGGGGCTCCATGGTGGTCCTGGGGGCTTTGTTGTTTTTTTCGCAGCTTTATCTGTCACGGGGATCTCTGTCGGGGTCCTGGGATCTCTGTCGGGGTCCTGGGGGCTGTGTCGGGTCCTGGGGGCTGTGTCGGGGTCCTGGGGGTTCTGTTGGGGTCCTGGGGGTTCTGTTGTCGTCCCGGGGGCTCTGTTGTCGTCCCGGGGGCTCTGTTGGGGTCCTGGGGCATCTGTTCGGGTTTTGGGGGCTCTGTTGTTCCCCTGGGGGCTCTTTTGGGGTCCCGGGGGCTCTGTTGGGGTTCCGGGGCCTCTGTTCTGGTTTTTGGGGGCTTTGTTGTTCTCCCGGGGGCTCTGTTGGGGTCCCGGGGGCTCTGTTGGGGTTCTGGGGGCTCTGTTGTTGTTATTTTGGCTCTGTTGGGTTTCTGGGAGCTCTGTTGTCGTCCCGGGGGCTCTGTTGTGATCCCTGGGGCTCTGTTCTGGTCCCGGGGCTGTGTTGTTTTCCCAGGGGCTCTGTTGTGGTCCTGGAGGTCCTGTTCGGTCTTCGGGGCTCTGTTGTGGTCCCGGGGGCTCTGTTGTTGTCCCGGGGGGGTCTGTTCGGGTTTTGGGGGCTCCGTTGTTGTCCTGGGGGCTCCGTTGGGGTCCTGGGGGCTCTGTTCGGCTCCTGGTTGCTCTGTTGGGGTCCCGGGGGCTCTGTTGGCGTCCTCGGAGCTTGGTTCGGGTCCGGGGGCTCCGTTCGTGTCCCGGGGCTCCGTTCGTGTCCGGGGGCTCTGTTGGGGTCCCGCGGGCTCTGTTGGGGTCCTGCTGGCTCTGTTGGGGTCTTGCTGGCTCTGTTGGGGTCCTGAAGTCTCTGTTGGGTTCCTGGGGGCTCTGTTTGGATCTTGGGAACTCTGTTGGGGTCCCGGGGGCTCTGTTGAGGTCCCTGGGGCTCTGTTGAGGTCCCGGGGTCTTCGCTGGGGTAAAGGGGGTCCCTGTTGGGGTCCTGGGGGCTCTGTTGGGGTCCTGGGGGCTCTGTTGGGGTCCCGGGTCCTCGCTGGGGTAATGGGGGCTCTGTTCAGGGTCCCGGGGGCTCTGTTTAGGGTCCCGGGGGCTTTGTGGGGTCCCGAGGGCTCTGTTGCAGTCCCGGGGACTCTGTTGTTGTCCTGGGGTCTTTGCTGGTGTAATGGGGGCTCTGTTGGTGTCCCGGGGGCTCTGTTGGGGTCCCGGGGCTCTGTTCGTGTTCTGGTAGCTCTGTTGTTGTCCTGGGGTCTTCGCTGGGGTCCCGGGGGCTCTGTTGGGTCCGGGGGCTCTGTTGGGGTCCCAGGGTCTCTGTTGGGGTTTTTGGGGTCTTCGCTGGGGTCCCGGGGCTCTTTTGGGGTCCCAGGTTCTTCGCTGGGGTAAAGAGGGTCCCTGTTGGGGTCCTGGGGGCTCTGTTGGGGTCCTGAAGGCTCTGTTTTGGTCCTGGGGGCTCTGTTGGGGTCCTGGGGGCTCTGGTGGGGTTCTGGGGGCTCTGTTGGTGTCCTGAAAGCTCTGTTCGAGTTCTGGGTCTCTGTTGGGGTCCTGCGGGTTCTGTTGGGGTCCTGGGGGATCCGTGGAGGTCCTGGGGGCTTTGTTGTTTTTTTTTCGCAGCTTTATATGTCATGGGAATCTCTGTCGGGGTCCTGGGGTTCTGTTGGGTTCCTGGGGGCTCTGTTGGGGTCCTGGGGGCTCTGTTGGGGTCCTGGGGCTCTGTTGTCATCCCGGGGGCTCTGTTGGGGTCCTGGGGCATCTGTTCGGGTTTTTGGGGGCTCTGTTGTTCCCCTGGGGGCTCTGTTGGGGTCCCGGGGGCTCTGTTGGTGTTCCGGGGCCTCTGTTGTGGTTTTTGGGGGCTTTGTTGTTCTCCCGGGGGCTCTGTTGGGGTCCCAGGGTCTCTGTTGGGTTTTTGGGGTCTTCGCTGGGGTCCCGGGGCTCTTTTGGGGTCCCAGGTTCTTCGCTGGGGTAAGAGGGTCCCTGTTGGGGTCCTGGGGGCTCTGTTGGGGTCCTGGGGGCTCTGTTGTTGTCCTGGGGGCTCTGTTGGGGTTCTGGGGGCTCTGTTGGTGTCCTGAAAGCTCTGTTCGAGTTCTGGGGTCTCTGTTGGGGTCCTGCGGGTTCTGTTGGGGTCCTGGGGGCTCCGTGGTGGTCCTGGGGGCTTTGTTGTTTTTTTCGCAGCTTTATATGTCATGGGGATCTCTGTCGGGGTCCTGGGGACTCTGTCGGGGTCCTGGGGACTCTGTCGGGGTCCTGGGGGCTGTGTCGGGGTCCTGGGGGCTCTGTTGGGGTCCTGGGGCTCTGTTGTCGTCCCGGGGGCTCTGTTGGGGTCCTGGGGCATCTGTTCGGGTTTTGGGGCTCTGTTGTTCCCCTGGGGGCTCTTTTGGGGTCCCGGGGGCTGTGTTGGGATTCCGGGGCCTCTGTTGTGGTTTTTGGGGGCTTTGTTGTTCTCCCGGGGGCTCTGTGGAGGTCCCGGGGGCTCTGTTGGGGTCCCAGGGTCTCTGTTGGGGTTTTTGGGTCCTCCCTGGGGTCTCGGGGGCTCTTTTGGGGTCCCAGGTTCTTCGCTGGGGTAAAGAGGTTCCCTGTTGGGGTCCTGGGGCTCTGTTGTGGTCCTGGGGGCTCTGTTGTGGTCCTGGGGGCTCTGTTGAGGTTCCGGGGCCTCTGTTGTTGTTTTTGGGGGCTTTGTTGTTCTCCCGGGTGCTCCGTTGGGGTCCCGGGGGCTTTACTGGGGTCTTGGGCTTCTGTTGGGGTCCCGGGGGGGTCTCTTGGGTCCCGAAGATTCTGTTGGGGTCCCGGGGTCTCTGTTGTAAGCCTGTCGGCTCTGTTGGATTCCTCGGAGCTCTGTTGGGGTCCCGGGGGCTCTGTTGGGGTCCCGGGGGCTCTGTTGGGGTCCCGGGGGCTCTGTTTGGGTTCCGGGCCTCCGTGCTGGTTTTTGGGGGCTTTGTTGTTCTCCTGGGGGCTCTGTTGGGGTCCTGGGGGCTCTGTTGGGATCCTGGGGGCTCTGTTCGAGTTCTGGGGTCTCTGTTGTTCTCCCGGGGCTCTGTGGGGTCCCCGGGGCTCTGTTGGGGTCCCCGGGGGATCTGTTGGAGTCCCGGGGGCTCCGCTGGGGTCCCGGGGGCTCCGTTCGTGTCCTGGGGGCTCTGTTGGGGTCCTGCGGGCTCTGTTGGGGTCCTGCTGGCTCTGTTGGGGTCCTGAAGTCTCTGTTGGGTTCCTGGGGGCTCTGTTTGGATCTTGGAACTCTGTTGGGGTCCCGGGGGCCCTGTTGGGGTCCGGGGCTCTGTTGGGGTCCTGGGGGCTCTGTTCGAGTTCTGGGGTCTCTGTTCTGGTTTTTGGGGTCTTTGTTGTTCTCCCGGGGGATCTGTAGGGGTCCCGGGGGCTCTGTTGGTGTCCCGGGGGCTCTGTTGTTGTTATTTTGGCTCTGTTGGGTTCCTGGGGGCTCTGTTGTGGTCCCGGGGGCTGTGTTGTGGTCCAGGGGCTCTGTTGTGGTCCTGGAGGTCCTGTTCGTGTCTTGGTGGGCTCTGTTGTGGTCCCGGGGGCTCTGTTGTTGTAGCGGGGGGGTCTGTTCGGGTTTTGGGGGCTCCGTTGTGGTCCTGGGGGCTCCGTTGGGTTCCTGGGGGCTCTGTTCGAGTTCTGGGGTCTCTGTTGTTCTCGCGGGGGCTCTGTAGGTGTCCCCGGGGGATCTGTTGGGGTCCCGGGGGCTCTGTTGGGGTTCTGGGGGCTCTGTTGTGGTTATTTTGGCTCTGTTGTGATCCCGGGGGCTGTGTTGTGGTCCCGGGGGCTGTGTTGTGGTCCCGGGGGCTGTGTTGTGGTCCCCGAGGCTCTGTTGTGGTCCCCGGGGGCTCTGTTGTGGTCCTGGAGGTCCTGTTCGTGTCTTGGGGGCTCTGTTGTGGTCCCGGGGGGCTCTGTTGTTGTCCCGGGGGGGTCTGTTCGGGTTTTGGGGGCTCCGTTGTGGTCCTGGGGGCTCCGTTGGGGTCCTGGGGCTCTGTTCGGCTCCTGGTTGCTCTGTTGGGGTCCCGGGGGCTCTGTTGGGGCGTCCTCGGAGCTTTGTTCGGGTCCTGGGGGCTCCGCTGGGGTCCCCGCGGGCTCTGTTGGGGTCCCGCGGGCTCTGTTGGGGTCCCGCGGGCTCTGTTGGGGTCCCGCGGGCTCTGTTGGGGTCCCGCGGGCTCTGTTGGGGTCCTGCTGGCTCTGTTGGGTTCCTGGGGGCTCTGTTTGGATCTTGGGAACTCTGTTAGGGTCCCGGGGGCTCTGTTGAAGTCCCGGGGGCTCTGTTGAGGGTCCCGGGGTCTTCGCTGGGTAAAGGGGGTCCCTGTTGGGGTCCTGGGGCTCTGTTGGGTTCCTGGGGGCTCTGTTGGGGTCCTGGGGTCTTCGCTGGGGTAATGTGTGCTCTGTTGAGGTCCTGGGGACCCTGTTGGTGTCCTGGGGGCTCTGTTGGGGACCTGGGGGATCTGTTGGGTTCCTGGGGGCTCTATTGTTGTCCTGTGGGCTCTGTTGTTGTCCTGGGGGCTCTGTTGGGGTTCTGGGGCTCTGTTGGGTTCTGGGGCTCTGTGGTGTCCTGAAAGCTCTGTTCGGGTTCTGGGGTCTCTGTTGGGGTCCTGCGGGTTCTGTTGGGGTCCTGGGGGCTCCATGGTGGTCCTGGGGGCTTTGTTGTTTTTTTCGCAGCTTTATCTGTCACGGGATCTCTGTCGGGGTCCTGGGATCTCTGTCGGGGTCCTGGGGGCTGTGTCGGGGTCCTGGGGCTTGTGTCGGGGTCCTGGGGGTTCTGTTGGGGTCCTGGGGGTTCTGTTGTCGTCCCGGGGGCTCTGTTGTCGTCCCGGGGGCTCTGTTGGGTCCTGGGGCATCTGTTCGGGTTTTGGGGGCTCTGTTGTTCCCTGGGGGCTCTTTTGGGGTCCCGGGGGCTCTGTTGGGGTTCCGGGGCCTCTGTTCCGGTTTTTGGGGCTTTGTTGTTCTCCCGGGGGCTCTGTTGGGGTCCGGGGGCTCTGTTGGGGTTCTGGGGGCTCTGTTGTTGTTATTTTGGCTCTGTTGGGTTCTGGGAGCTCTGTTGTCGTCCCGGGGGCTCTGTTGTGATCCTGGGGCTCTGTTCTGGTCCCGGGGGCTGTGTTGTTTTCCCAGGGGCTCTGTTGTGGTCCTGGAGGTCCTGTTCGTGTCTTCGGGGCTCTGTTGTGGTCCCGGGGGCTCTGTTGTTGTCCCGGGGGGGTCTGTTCGGGTTTTGGGGGCTCCGTTGTTGTCCTGGGGGCTCCGTTGGGGTCCTGGGGGCTCTGTTCGGCTCCTGGTTGCTCTGTTGGGGTCCCGGGGGCTCTGTTGGCGTCCTCGGAGCTTGGTTCGGGTCCCGGGGGCTCCGTTCGTGTCCCGGGGGCTCCGTTCGTGTCCCGGGGACTCTGTTTGGGGTCCCGCGGGCTCTGTTGGGGTCCTGCTGGCTCTGTGGGTCTTGCTGGCTCTGTTGGGGTCCTGAAGTCTCTGTTGGGTTCTGGGGCTCTGTTTGGATCTTGGAACTCTGTTGGGGTCCCGGGGGCTCTGTTGAGGTCCCTGGGGCTCTGTTGAGGTCCGGGGTCTTCGCTGGGGTAAAGGGGGTCCCTGTTGGGTCCTGGGGGCTCTGTTGGGGTCCTGGGGGCTCTGTTGGGGTCCCGGGGTCCTCGCTGGGGTAATGGGGGCTCTGTTCAGGGTCCCGGGGGCTCTGTTTAGGGTCCCGGGGGCTTTGTGGGGGTCCCGAGGGCTCTGTTGCAGTCCCGGGGACTCTGTTGTTGTCCTGGGGTCTTTGTTGGTGTAATGGGGGCTCTGTTGGTGTCCCGGGGGGCTCTGTTGGGGTCCCGGGGCTCTGTTCGTGTTCTGGTAGCTCTGTTGTTGTCCTGGGGTATTCGCTGGGGTCCCGGGGGCTCTGTTGGGGTCCCGGGGGGCTCTGTTGGGGTCCCGGGGGCTCTGTGGGGTCCCAGGGTCTCTGTTGGGGTTTTTGGGGTCTTCGCTGGGGTCCCGGGGGCTCTTTTGGGGTCCCAGGTTCTTCGCTGGGGTAAAGAGGGTCCCTGTTGGGGTCCTGGGGGCTCTGTTGGGGTCCTGAAGGCTCTGTTTTGGTCCTGGGGGGCTCTGTTGGGGTCCTGGGGGCTCTGTTGGGGTTCTGGGGCTCTGTTGGTGTCCTGAAAGCTCTGTTCGAGTTCTGGGGTCTCTGTTGGGGTCCTGCGGGTTCTGTTGGGGTCCTGGGGATCCGTGGAGGTCCTGGGGGCTTTGTTGTTTTTTTCGCAGCTTTATATGTCATGGGAATCTCTGTTGGGGTCCTGGGGGTTCTGTTGGGTTCCTGGGGGCTCTGTTGGGGTCCTGGGGGCTCTGTTGGGGTCCTGGGGCTCTGTTGTCATCCCGGGGGCTCTGTTTGGGTCCTGGGGCATCTGTTCGGGTTTTGGGGCTCTGTTGTTCCCCTGGGGGCTCTGTTGGGGTCCCGGGGGCTCTGTTGGTGTTCCGGGGCCTCTGTTGTGGTTTTTGGGGGCTTTGTTGTTCTCCCGGGGGCTCTGTTGGGGTCCCAGGGTCTCTGTTGGGGTTTTTGGGGTCTTCGCTGGGGTCCCGGGGGCTCTTTTGGGGTCCCAGGTTCTTCGCTGGGGTAAAGAGGGTCCCTGTTGGGGTCCTGGGGCTCTGTTGGGGTCCTGGGGCTCTGTTGTTGTCCTGGGGGCTCTGTTGGGGTTCTGGGGGCTCTGTTGGTGTCCTGAAAGCTCTGTTCGAGTTCTGGGGTCTCTGTTGGGGTCCTGCGGGTTCTGTTGGGGTCCTGGGGGCTCCGTGGTGGTCCTGGGGGCTTTGTTGTTTTTTTCGCAGCTTTATATGTCATGGGGATCTCTGTCGGGGTCCTGGGGACTCTGTCGGGGTCCTGGGGACTCTGTCGGGGTCCTGGGGGCTGTGTCGGGGTCCTGGGGCTCTGTTGGGGTCCTGGGGCTCTGTTGTCGTCCCGGGGGCTCTGTTGGGGTCCTGGGGCATCTGTTCGGGTTTTGGGGGCTCTGTTGTTCCCCTGGGGGCTCTTTTGGGGTCCCGGGGGCTGTGTTGGGATTCCGGGGCCTCTGTTGTGGTTTTTGGGGGCTTTGTTGTTCTCCCGGGGGCTCTGTGGAGGTCCCGGGGGCTCTGTTGGGGTCCCAGGGTCTCTGTTGGGGTTTTTGGGGTCCTCCCTGGGGTCTCGGGGGCTCTTTTGGGGTCCCAGGTTCTTCGCTGGGGTAAAGAGGTTCCCTGTTGGGGTCCTGGGGGCTCTGTTGTGGTCCTGGGGGCTCTGTTGTGGTCCTGGGGGCTCTGTTGAGGTTCCGGGGCCTCTGTTGTTGTTTTTGGGGGCTTGTTGTTCTCCCGGGTGCTCCGTTGGGGTCCCGGGGGCTTTACTGGGGTCTTGGGGCTTCTGTTGGGTCCCGGGGGGTCTCTTGGGTCCCGAAGATTCTGTTGGGGTCCGGGGTCTCTGTTGTAAGCCTGTCGGCTCTGTTGGATTCCTCGGAGCTCTGTTGGGGTCCCGGGGGCTCTGTTGGGGTCCCGGGGGCTCTGTTGGGGTCCCGGGGGCTCTGTTGGGGTCCCGGGGGCTCTGTTTGGGTTCCGGGGCCTCCGTGCTGGTTTTTGGGGGCTTTGTTGTTCTCCTGGGGGCTCTGTTGGGGTCCTGGGGGCTCTGTTGGGATCCTGGGGGCTCTGTTGGGATCCTGGGGGCCTCTGTTCGAGTTCTGGGGTCTCTGTTGTTCTCCCGGGGGCTCTGTTGGGGTCCCCGGGGGCTCTGTTGGGTCCCCGGGGGATCTGTTGGAGTCCCGGGGGCTCCGCTGGGGTCCGGGGGCTCCGTTCGTGTCCTGGGGGCTCTGTTGGGGTCCTGCGGGCTCTGTTGGGGTCCTGCTGGCTCTGTTGGGGTCTTGCTGGCTCTGTTGGGGTCCTGAAGTCTCTGTTGGGTTCCTGGGGGCTCTGTTTGGATCTTGGGAACTCTGTTGGGGTCCCGGGGGCTCTGTTGAAGTCCCTGGGGCTCTGTTGAGGTCCCGGGGTCTTCGCTGGGGTAAAGGGGGTCCCTGTTGGGGTCCTGGGGGCTCTGTTGGGGTCCCGGGGTCTTCGCTGGGGTAATGGGGGCTCTGTTCAGGGTCCCGGGGGCTCTGTTTAGGGTCCCGGGGCTTTGTGGGGGTCCCGAGGGCTCTGTTGCAGTCCCGGGACTCTGTTGTTGTCCTGGGGTCTTCGCTGGTGTAATGGCGGCTCTGTTGGGGTCCCGGGGGCTCTGTTGCAGTCCCGGGGACTCTGTTGTTGTCCTGGGGTCTTCGCTGGTGTAATGGGGGCTCTGTTGGGGTCCCGGGGGCTCTGTTGGGGTCCCGGGGGCTCTGTTCGTGTACTGGTAGCTCTGTTGGGGTTCCGGGGGCTCTGTTGGGGTTCCGGGGGCTCTGTTGGGGTCCCGGGGGCTCTGTTGGGGTCCCAGGGTCTCTGTTGGGGTTTTTGGGGTCTTCGCTGGGGTCCCGGGGGCTCTTTTGGGGTCCCAGGTTCTTCGCTGGGGTAAAGAGGGTCCCTGTTGGGGTCCTGGGGGCTCTGTTGGGGTCCTGGGGGCTCTGTTGGGGTCCTGGGGGCTCTGTTGGGGTTCTGGGGGCTCTGTTGGTGTCCTGAAAGCTCTGTTCGAGTTCTGGGGTCTCTGTTGGGGTCCTGCGGGTTCTGTTGGGGTCCTGGGGGCTCCGTGGTGGTCCTGGGGTCTTTGTTGTTTTTTCGCAACTTTATATGTCATGGGGATCTCTGTCGGGGTCCTGGGATCTCTGTCGGGGTCCTGGGGGCTGTGTCGGGGTCCTGGGGGCTGTGTCGGGGTCCTGGGGGCTGTGTCGGGGTCCTGGGGGCTCTGTTGGGGTCCCGGGGTCCTCGCTGGGGTAATGGGGGCTCTGTTCAGGGTCCCGGGGGCTCTGTTTATGGTCCCGGGGGCTTTGTGGGGGTCCCGAGGGCTCTGTTGCAGTCCCGGGGACTCTGTTGTTGTCCTGGGTCTTCGCTGGTGTAATGGCGGCTCTGTTGGGGTCCCGGGGGCTCTGTTGCAGTCCCGGGGACTCTGTTGTTGTCCTGGGGTCTTCGCTGGTGTAATGGGGGCTCTGTTGGGGTCCCGGGGGCTCTGTTGGGGTCCCGGGGGCTCTGTTCGTGTCCTGGTAGCTCTGTTGTTGTCCTGGGGTCTTCGCTGGGGTCCCGGGGGCTCTGTTGGGGTCCCAGGGTCTCTGTTGGGGTTTTTGGGGTCTTCGCTGGGGTCCCGGGGGCTCTTTTGGGGTCCCAGGTTCTTCGCTGGGGTAAAGAGGGTCCCTGTTGGGGTCCTGGGGGCTCTGTTGGGGTCCTGGGGGCTCTGTTGGGGTTCTGGGGGCTCTGTTGGTGTCCTGAAAGCTCTGTTCGAGTTCTGGGGTCTCTGTTGGGGTCCTGCGGGTTCTGTTGGGGTCCTGGGGCTCCGTGGTGGTCCTGGGGGCTTTGTTGTTTTTTTCGCAGCTTTATATGTCATGGGGATCTCTGTCAGGGTCCTGGGATCTCTGTCGGGGTCCTGGGGGCTGTGTCGGTGTCCTGGGGGCTGTGTCGGGGTCCTGGGGCTGTGTCGGGGTCCTGGGGGCTCTGTTCGGGTTTTGGGGCTCTGTTGTTCCCCTGGGGGCTCTGTTTGGGTCCCGGGGGCTCTTTTGGGATTCCGGGGCCTCTGTTGTGGTTTTTGGGGCTTTGTTGTTCTCCCGGGGGCTCTGTTGGGGTCCCGGGGGCTCTGTTGGGGTCCCAGGGTCTCTGTTGGGGTTTTTTGGGGTCTTCGCTGGGGTCCCGGGGGCTCTTTTGGGGTCCCAGGTTCTTCGCTGGGGTAAAGAGGGTCCCTGTTGGGGTCCTGGGGGCTCTGTTGGGGTCCCTGGGGGCTCTGTTGTGGTCCTGGGGGCTCTGTTGGGGTTCCGGGGCCTCTGTTGTGGTTTTTGGGGGCTTTTGTTGTTCTCCCGGGGGCTCCGTTGGGGTCCCGGGGGCTTTACTGGGGTCTTGGGGCTTCTGTTGGGGTCCCGGGGGGTCTCTTGGGTCCGAAGATTCTGTTGGGGTCCCGGGGTCTCTGTTGTAAGCCTGTCGGCTCTGTTGGATTCCTCGGAGCTCTGTTGGGGTCCCGGGGGCTCTGTTGGGGTCCCGGGGGCTCTGTTGGGGTCCCGGGGGCTCTGTTGGGGTCCCGGGGCTCTGTTTGGGTTCCGGGGCCTCCGTGCTGGTTTTTGGGGGCTTTGTTGTTCTCCTGGGGGCTCTGTTGGGGTCCTGGGGGCTCTGTTGGGATCCTGGGGGCTCTGTTGGGATCCTGGGGGCTCTGTTCGAGTTCTGGGGTCTCTGTTGTTCTCCCGGGGGCTCTGTTGGGGTCCCCGGGGGCTCTGTTGGGGTCCCCGGGGGATCTGTTGGAGTCCCGGGGGCTCCGCTGGGGTCCCGGGGGCTCCGTTCGTGTCCTGGGGGCTCTGTTGGGGTCCTGCGGGCTCTGTTGGGGTCCTGCTGGCTCTGTTGGGGTCTTGCTGGCTCTGTTGGGGTCCTGAAGTCTCTGTTGGGTTCCTGGGGGCTCTGTTTGGATCTTGGGAACTCTGTTGGGTCCCGGGGGCTCTGTTGAAGTCCCTGGGGCTCTGTTGAGGTCCCGGGGTCTTCGCTGGGGTAAAGGGGGTCCCTGTTGGGGTCCTGGGGGCTCTGTTGGGGTCCCGGGGTCTTCGCTGGGGTAATGGGGGCTCTGTTCAGGGTCCCGGGGGCTCTGTTTAGGGTCCCGGGGCTTTGTGGGGGTCCCGAGGGCTCTGTTGCAGTCCCGGGGACTCTGTTGTTGTCCTGGGGTCTTCGCTGGTGTAATGGCGGCTCTGTTGGGGTCCCGGGGCTCTGTTGCAGTCCCGGGGACTCTGTTGTTGTCCTGGGGTCTTCGCTGGTGTAATGGGGGCTCTGTTGGGGTCCCGGGGGCTCTGTTGGGGTCCCGGGGGCTCTGTTCGTGTACTGGTAGCTCTGTTGGGGTTCCGGGGGCTCTGTTGGGGTTCCGGGGGCTCTGTTGGGGTCCCAGGGTCTCTGTTGGGGTTTTTGGGGTCTTCGCTGGGGTCCCGGGGGCTCTTTTGGGGTCCCAGGTTCTTCGCTGGGGTAAAGAGGGTCCCTGTTGGGGTCCTGGGGGCTCTGTTGGGGTCCTGGGGGCTCTGTTGGGGTTCTGGGGGCTCTGTTGGTGTCCTGAAAGCTCTGTTCGAGTTCTGGGGTCTCTGTTGGGGTCCTGCGGGTTCTGTTGGGGTCCTGGGGGCTCCGTGGTGGTCCTGGGGTCTTTGTTGTTTTTTTCGCAACTTTATATGTCATGGGGATCTCTGTCGGGGTCCTGGGATCTCTGTCGGGGTCCTGGGGGCTGTGTCGGGGTCCTGGGGGCTGTGTCGGGGTCCTGGGGGCTGTGTCGGGGTCCTGGGGGCTCTGTTGGGGTCCCGGGGTCCTCGCTGGGTAATGGGGGCTCTGTTCAGGGTCCCGGGGCTCTGTTTATGGTCCCGGGGGCTTTGTGGGGGTCCCGAGAGGGCTCTGTTGCAGTCCCGGGGACTCTGTTGTTGTCCTGGGGTCTTCGCTGGTGTAATGGCGGCTCTGTTGGGGTCCCGGGGGCTCTGTTGCAGTCCCGGGGACTCTGTTGTTGTCCTGGGGTCTTCGCTGGTGTAATGGGGGCTCTGTTGGGGTCCCGGGGGCTCTGTTGGGGTCCCGGGGGCTCTGTTCGTGTCCTGGTAGCTCTGTTGTTGTCCTGGGGTCTTCGCTGGGGTCCCGGGGGCTCTGTTGGGGTCCCAGGGTCTCTGTTGGGGTTTTTGGGGTCTTCGCTGGGGTCCCGGGGGCTCTTTTGGGGTCCCAGGTTCTTCGCTGGGGTAAAGAGGGTCCCTGTTGGGGTCCTGGGGGCTCTGTTGGGGTCCTGGGGGCTCTGTTGGGGTTCTGGGGGCTCTGTTGGTGTCCTGAAAGCTCTGTTCGAGTTCTGGGGTCTCTGTTGGGGTCCTGCGGGTTCTGTTGGGGTCCTGGGGGCTCCGTGGTGGTCCTGGGGGCTTTGTTGTTTTTTTCGCAGCTTTATATGTCATGGGGATCTCTGTCAGGGTCCTGGGATCTCTGTCGGGGTCCTGGGGGCTGTGTCGGTGTCCTGGGGGCTGTGTCGGGGTCCTGGGGGCTGTGTCGGGGTCCTGGGGGCTCTGTTCGGGTTTTGGGGGCTCTGTTGTTCCCCTGGGGGCTCTGTTTGGGTCCCGGGGGCTCTGTTGGGATTCCGGGGCCTCTGTTGTGGTTTTTGGGGGCTTTGTTGTTCTCCCGGGGGCTCTGTTGGGGTCCCGGGGGCTCTGTTGGGGTCCCAGGGTCTCTGTTGGGGTTTTTGGGGTCTTCGCTGGGGTCCCGGGGGCTCTTTTGGGGTCCCAGGTTCTTCGCTGGGGTAAAGAGGGTCCCTGTTGGGGTCCTGGGGGCTCTGTTGGGGTCCTGGGGGCTCTGTTGTGGTCCTGGGGGCTCTGTTGGGGTTCCGGGGCCTCTGTTGTGGTTTTTGGGGGCTTTGTTGTTCTCCCGGGGGCTCCGTTGGGGTCCCGGGGGCTTTACTGGGGTCTTGGGGCTTCTGTTGGGGTCCCGGGGGGTCTCTTGGGTCCCGAAGATTCTGTTGGGGTCCCGGGGTCTCTGTTGTAAGCCTGTCGGCTCTGTTGGATTCCTCGGAGCTCTGTTGGGGTCCCGGGGGCTCTGTTGGGGTCCCGGGGGCTCTGTTGGGGTCCCGGGGGCTCTGTTTGGGTTCCGGGGCCTCCGTGCTGGTTTTTGGGGGCTTTGTTGTTCTCCTGGGGGCTCTGTTGGGGTCCTGGGGGCTCTGTTGGGATCCTGGGGGCTCTGTTGGGATCCTGGGGGCTCTGTTCGAGTTCTGGGGTCTCTGTTGTTCTCCCGGGGGCTCTGTTGGGGTCCCCGGGGGCTCTGTTGGGGTCCCCGGGGGATCTGTTGGAGTCCCGGGGGCTCCGCTGGGGTCCCGGGGGCTCCGTTCGTGTCCTGGGGGCTCTGTTGGGGTCCTGCGGGCTCTGTTGGGGTCCTGCTGGCTCTGTTGGGGTCTTGCTGGCTCTGTTGGGGTCCTGAAGTCTCTGTTGGGTTCCTGGGGGCTCTGTTTGGATCTTGGGAACTCTGTTGGGGTCCCGGGGGCTCTGTTGAAGTCCCTGGGGCTCTGTTGAGGTCCCGGGGTCTTCGCTGGGGTAAAGGGGGTCCCTGTTGGGGTCCTGGGGGCTCTGTTGGGGTCCCGGGGTCTTCGCTGGGGTAATGGGGGCTCTGTTCAGGGTCCCGGGGGCTCTGTTTAGGGTCCCGGGGCTTTGTGGGGGTCCCGAGGGCTCTGTTGCAGTCCCGGGGACTCTGTTGTTGTCCTGGGGTCTTCGCTGGTGTAATGGCGGCTCTGTTGGGGTCCCGGGGGCTCTGTTGCAGTCCCGGGGACTCTGTTGTTGTCCTGGGGTCTTCGCTGGTGTAATGGGGGCTCTGTTGGGGTCCCGGGGGCTCTGTTGGGGTCCCGGGGGCTCTGTTCGTGTACTGGTAGCTCTGTTGGGGTTCCGGGGGCTCTGTTGGGGTTCCGGGGGCTCTGTTGGGGTCCCAGGGTCTCTGTTGGGGTTTTTGGGGTCTTCGCTGGGGTCCCGGGGGCTCTTTTGGGGTCCCAGGTTCTTCGCTGGGGTAAAGAGGGTCCCTGTTGGGGTCCTGGGGGCTCTGTTGGGGTCCTGGGGGCTCTGTTGGGGTTCTGGGGGCTCTGTTGGTGTCCTGAAAGCTCTGTTCGAGTTCTGGGGTCTCTGTTGGGGTCCTGCGGGTTCTGTTGGGGTCCTGGGGGCTCCGTGGTGGTCCTGGGGTCTTTGTTGTTTTTTTCGCAACTTTATATGTCATGGGGATCTCTGTCGGGGTCCTGGGATCTCTGTCGGGGTCCTGGGGGCTGTGTCGGGGTCCTGGGGGCTGTGTCGGGGTCCTGGGGGCTGTGTCGGGGTCCTGGGGGCTCTGTTGGGGTCCCGGGGTCCTCGCTGGGGTAATGGGGGCTCTGTTCAGGGTCCCGGGGGCTCTGTTTATGGTCCCGGGGGCTTTGTGGGGGTCCCGAGGGCTCTGTTGCAGTCCCGGGGACTCTGTTGTTGTCCTGGGGTCTTCGCTGGTGTAATGGCGGCTCTGTTGGGGTCCCGGGGGCTCTGTTGCAGTCCCGGGGACTCTGTTGTTGTCCTGGGGTCTTCGCTGGTGTAATGGGGGCTCTGTTGGGGTCCCGGGGGCTCTGTTGGGGTCCCGGGGGCTCTGTTCGTGTCCTGGTAGCTCTGTTGTTGTCCTGGGGTCTTCGCTGGGGTCCCGGGGGCTCTGTTGGGGTCCCAGGGTCTCTGTTGGGGTTTTTGGGGTCTTCGCTGGGGTCCCGGGGGCTCTTTTGGGGTCCCAGGTTCTTCGCTGGGGTAAAGAGGGTCCCTGTTGGGGTCCTGGGGGCTCTGTTGGGGTCCTGGGGGCTCTGTTGGGGTTCTGGGGGCTCTGTTGGTGTCCTGAAAGCTCTGTTCGAGTTCTGGGGTCTCTGTTGGGGTCCTGCGGGTTCTGTTGGGGTCCTGGGGGCTCCGTGGTGGTCCTGGGGGCTTTGTTGTTTTTTTCGCAGCTTTATATGTCATGGGGATCTCTGTCAGGGTCCTGGGATCTCTGTCGGGGTCCTGGGGGCTGTGTCGGTGTCCTGGGGGCTGTGTCGGGGTCCTGGGGGCTGTGTCGGGGTCCTGGGGGCTCTGTTCGGGTTTTGGGGGCTCTGTTGTTCCCCTGGGGGCTCTGTTTGGGTCCCGGGGGCTCTGTTGGGATTCCGGGGCCTCTGTTGTGGTTTTTGGGGGCTTTGTTGTTCTCCCGGGGGCTCTGTTGGGGTCCCGGGGGCTCTGTTGGGGTCCCAGGGTCTCTGTTGGGGTTTTTGGGGTCTTCGCTGGGGTCCCGGGGGCTCTTTTGGGGTCCCAGGTTCTTCGCTGGGGTAAAGAGGGTCCCTGTTGGGGTCCTGGGGGCTCTGTTGGGGTCCTGGGGGCTCTGTTGTGGTCCTGGGGGCTCTGTTGGGGTTCCGGGGCCTCTGTTGTGGTTTTTGGGGGCTTTGTTGTTCTCCCGGGGGCTCCGTTGGGGTCCCGGGGGCTTTACTGGGGTCTTGGGGCTTCTGTTGGGGTCCCGGGGGGTCTCTTGGGGTCCCGAAGGTTCTGTTGGGGTCCCGGGGTCTCTGTTGTAAGCCTGTCGGCTCTGTTGGATTCCTCGGAGCTCTGTTGGGGTCCCGGGGGCTCTGTTGGGGTCCCGGGGGCTCTGTTTGGGTTCCGGGGCCTCCGTGCTGGTTTTTGGGGGCTTTGTTGTTCTCCTGGGGGCTCTGTTGGGGTCCTGGGGGCTCTGTTGGGATCCTGGGGGCTCTGTTCGAGTTCTGGGGTCTCTGTTGTTCTCCCGGGGGCTCTGTAGGGGTCCCCGGGGGCTCTGTTGGGGTCCCCGGGGGCTCTGTTGGGGTCCCCGGGGGATCTGTTGGGGTCCCGGGTTCTCCGCTGGGGTCCCGGGGGCTCCGTTCTTGTCCTGGGGGCTCTGTTGGGGTCCTGCGGGCTCTGTTGGGGTCCTGCTGGCTCTGTTGGGGTCTTGCTGGCTCTGTTGGGGTCCTGAAGTCTCTGTTGGGTTCCTGGGGGCTCTGTTTGGATCTTGGGAACTCTGTTGGGGTCCCGGGGGCTCTGTTGAAGTCCCTGGGGCTCTGTTGAGGTCCCGGGGTCTTCGCTGGGGTAAAGGGGGTCCCTGTTGGGGTCCTGGGGGCTCTGTTGGGGTCCTGGGGGCTCTGTTGGGGTCCCGGGGTCTTCGCTGGAATAATGGGGGCTCTGTTCAGGGTCCCGGGGGCTCTGTTTAGGGTCCCGGGGGCTTTGTGGGGGTCCCGAGGGCTCTGTTGCAGTCCCGGGGACTCTGTTGTTGTCCTGGGGTCTTCGCTGGTGTAATGGCGGCTCTGTTGGGGTCCCGAGGGCTCTGTTGCAGTCCCGGGGACTCTGTTGTTGTCCTGGGGTGTTCGCTGGTGTAATGGGGGCTCTGTTGGGGTCCCGGGGGCTCTGTTGGGGTCCCGGGGGCTCTGTTCGTGTCCTGGTAGCTCTGTTGTTGTCCCGGGGGCTCTGTTGGGGTCCCGGGGGCTCTGATGGGGTCCCGGGGGCTCTGTTTGGGTTTTTGGGGTCTTCGCTGGGGTCCCGGGGGCTCTTTTGGGGTCCCAGGTTCTTCGCTGGGGTAAAGAGGGTCCCTGTTGGGGTCCTGGGGGCTCTGTTGGGGTCCTGGGGGCTCTGTTGGGGTTCTGGGGGCTCTGTTGGTGTCCTGAAAGCTCTGTTGGGGTCCTGGGGGCTCTGTTGGGGTCCTGCGGGTTCTGTTGGGGTCCTGGGGGCTCCGTGGTGGTCCTGGGGGCTTTGTTGTTTTTTTCGCAGCTTTATATGTCATGGGGATCTCTGTCGGGGTCCTGGGATCTCTGTCGGGGTCCTGGGGGCTGTGTCGGGGTCCTGGGGGCTGTGTCGGGGTCCTGGGGGCTCTGTTGTTGTCCTGGGGGCTCTGTTGGGGTCCTGGGGGCTCTGTTGGGGTCCTGGGGGCTCTGTTGCAGTCCCGGGGGCTCTGTTGTCGTCCCGGGGGCTCTATTGGGGTCCTGGGGCATCTGTTCGGGTTTTGGGGGCTCTGTTGTTCCCCTGGGGGCTCTGTTGTGGTCCTGGGGGTTCTGTTGGGGTTCCGGGGCCTCTGTTGTGGTTTTTGGGGGCTTTGTTGTTCTCCCGGGGGCTCTGTTGGGGTCCCGGGGGCTCTGTTGGGGTCCCAGGGTCTCTGTTGGGGTTTTTGGGGTCTTCGCTGGGGTCCCGGGGGCTCTTTTGGGGTCCCAGGTTCTTCGCTGGGGTAAAGAGGGTCCCTGTTGGGGTCCTGGGGGCTCTGTTGTGGTCCTGGGGGCTCTGTTGGGGTTCTGGGGGCTCTGTTGGTGTCCTGAAAGCTCTGTTCGAGTTCTGGGGTCTCTGTTGGGGTCCTGCGGGTTCTGTTGGGGTCCTGGGGGCTCCGTGGTGGTCCTGGGGGCTTTGTTGTTTTTTTCGCAGCTTTATATGTCATGGGGATCTCTGTCGGGGTCCTGGGGACTCTGTCGGGGTCCTGGGGACTCTGTCGGGGTCCTGGGGGCTGTGTCGGGGTCCTGGGGGCTCTGTTGGGGTCCTGGGGCTCTGTTGTCGTCCCGGGGGCTCTGTTGGGGTCCTGGGGCATCTGTTCGGGTTTTGGGGGCTCTGTTGTTCCCCTGGGGGCTCTTTTGGGGTCCCGGGGGCTCTGTTGGGGTCCCAGGTTCTTCGCTGGGGTAAAGAGGGTCCCTGTTGGGGTCCTGGGGGCTCTGTTGTGGTCCTGGGGGCTCTGTTGGGGTTCTGGGGGCTCTGTTGGTGTCCTGAAAGCTCTGTTCGAGTTCTGGGGTCTCTGTTGGGGTCCTGCGGGTTCTGTTGGGGTCCTGGGGGCTCCGTGGTGGTCCTGGGGGCTTTGTTGTATTTTTCGCAGCTTTATATGTCATGGGGGACTCTGTCGGGGTCCTGGGGACTCTGTCGAGGTCCTGGGGACTCTGTCGGGGTCCTGGGTGCTGTGTCGGGGTCCTGTTGGCTGTGTCGGGGTCCTGGGGGCTGTGTCGGGGTCCTGGGGGCTCTGTTGGGGTCCTGGGGCTCTGTTGTCGTCCCGGGGGCTCTGTTGGGGTCCTGGGGCATCTGTTCGGGTTTTGGGGGCTCTGTTGTTCCCCTGGGGGCTCTTTTGGGGTCCCGGGGGCTCTGTTGGGGTTCCAGGGCCTCTGTTCTGGTTTTTGGGGGCTTTGTTGTTCTCCCGGGGGATCTGTTGAGGTCCTGGGGGCTCTGTTGGGGTCCCGGGGGCTCTGTTGTCGTCCCGGGGGCTCTGTTGGGGTCCTGGGGCATCTGTTCGGGTTTTGGGGGCTCTGTTGTTCCCCTGGGGGCTCTTTTGGGGTCCCGGGGGCTCTGTTGGGGTTCCGGGGCCTCTGTTCTGGTTTTTGGGGGCTTTGTTGTTCTCCCGTGGGCTCTGTTGTCGTCCCGGGGGCTCTGTTGTCGTCCCGGGGGCTCTGTTGTCGTCCCGGGGGCTCTGTTGGGGTCCTGGGGCATCTGTTCAGGTTTTGGGGGCTCTGTTGTTACCCCTGGGGGCTCTGTTGGTGTCCCGGGGGCTCTGTTGGGATTCTGGGGCCTCTGTTGTGGTTTTTGGGGGCTCTGTTGGGGTCCCGGGGGCTCTGTTGGGGTCCCAGGGTCTCTGTTGGGGTTTTTGGGGTCTTCGCTGGGGTCCCGGGGGCTCTTTTGGGGTCCCAGGTTCTTCGCTGGGGTAAAGAGTGTCCCTGTTGGGGTCCTGGGGGCTCTGTTGGGGTCCTGGGGGCTCTGTTGGGGTCCTGGGGGCTCTTTTGGGATTCCTGGGCCTCTGTTGTGGTTTTTGGGGGCTTTGTTGTGCTCCCGGGAGCTCTGTTAAGGTCCCGGGGGCTCTGTTGGTGTCCCAGGGTCTCTGTTGGGGTTTTTGGGGTCTTCGCTGGGGTCCCGGGGGCTCTTTTGGGGTCCCAGGTTCTTCGCTGGGGTAAAGAGGGTCCCTGTTGGGGTCCTGGGGGCTCTGTTGGGGTCCTGGGGGCTCTGTTGGGGTTCTGGGGGCTCTGTTGGTGTCCTGAAAGCTCTGTTCGAATTCTGGGGTCTCTGTTGGGGTCCTGCGGGTTCTGTTGGGGTCCTGGGGGCTCCGTGGTGGTCCTGGGGGCTTTGTTGTTTTTTTCGCAGCTTTATATGTCATGGGGATCTCTGTCGGGGTCCTGGGATCTCTGTCGGGGTCCTGGGGGCTGTGTCGGGGTCCTGGGGGCTCTGTCGGGGTCCTGGGGGCTCTGTTGGGGTCCTGGGGCTCTGTTGTCGTCCCGGGGGCTCTGTTGGGGTTCCGGGGCCTCTGTTGTGGTTTTTGGGGGCTTTGTTGTTCTCCCGTGGGCTCTGTTGGGGTCCCGGGGGCTCTGTTGGGGTCCCAGGGTCTCTGTTGGGGTTTTTGGGGTTTTCGCTGGGGTCCCGGGGGCTCTTTTGGGGTCCCAGGTTCTTCGCTGGGGTAAAGAGTGTCCCTGTTGGGGTCCTGGGGGCTCTGTTGGGGTCCTGGGGGCTCTGTTGTGGTCCTGGGGGCTCTGTTGTGGTCCTGGGGGCTCTGTTGGGGTTCCGGGGCCTCTGTTGTGGTTTTTGGGGGCTTTGTTGTTCTCCCGGGGGCTCTGTTGGGGTCCCGGGGGCTCTGTTGGGGTCCCAGGGTCTCTGTTGGGGTTTTTGGGGTCTTCGCTGGGGTCCCGGGGGCTCTTTCGGGGTCCCAGGTTCTTCGCTGGGGTAAAGAGGGTCCCTGTTGGGGTCCTGGGGGCTCTGTTGTTGTCCTGGGGGCTCTGTTGGGGTTCTGGGGGCTCTGTTGGTGTCCTGAAAGCTGTGTTCGAGTTCTGGGGTCTCTGTTGGGGTCCTGCGGGTTCTGTTGGGGTCCTGGGGGCTCCGTGGTGGTCCTGGGGGCTTTGTTGTTTTTTTTGCAGCTTTATATGTCATGGGGATCTCTGTCGGGGTCCTGGGGGCTCTGTTGGGGTCCTGGGGCTCTGTTGTCGTCCCGGGGGCTCTGTTGGGGTCCTGGGGCATCTGTTCGGGTTTTGGGGGCTCTGTTGTTCCCCTGGAGGCTCTTTTGGGGTCCCGGGGGCTCTGTTGGTGTTCCGGGGCCTCTGTTGTGGTTTTTGGGGGCTTTGTTGTTCTCCCGGGGGCTCTGTTGGGGTCCCGGGGGCTCTGTTGGGGTCCCGGGGGCTCTGTTCGAGTTCTGGGGTCCCTGTTGTTCTCCCGGGGGATCTGTAGGGGTCCCGGGGGCTCTGTTGGGGTCCCCGGGGCTCTGTTGTGGTTATTTTGGCTCTGTTGGGTTCCTGGGGGCTCTGTTGTGGTCCCCGGGGCTCTGTTGTGGTCCTGGAGGTCCTGTTCGTGTCTTGGGGGCTCTGTTGTGGTCCCGGGGGTTCTGTTGTTGTCTAGGGGGGCTCCGTTGGGGTCCTGGGGGCTCCGTTGGGGTCCTGGGGGCTCCGTTGGGGTCCTGGGGGCTCTGTTCGGCTCCTGGTTGCTCTGTTGGGGCCCCGGGGGCTCTGTTGGGGCCCCGAGGGCTCTGTTGGGGCCCCGGGGGCTCTGTTCGAGTTCTGGGGTCTCTGTTGTTCTCCTGGGGGCTCTGTTGGGGTCCCGGGGGCTCTGTTGGGGTCCCGGGGGCTCTGTTGTGGTTATTTTGGCTCTGTTGTGTTCCTGGGGGCTCTGTTGTGGTCCCGGGGGCTGTGTTGTGGTCCCAGGGGCTGTGTTGTGGTCCTGGAGGTCCTGTTCGTGTCTTGGTAGCTCTGTTGTGGTCCCGGGGGCTCTGTTGTTGTAGCGGGGGGGTCTGTTCGGGTTTTGGGGGCTCCGTTGGGGTCCTGGGGGCTCCGTTGGGGTCCTGGGGGCTCTGTTCGGCTCCTGGTTGCTCTGTCGGGGTCCCGGGGGCTCTGTTGGCGTCCTCGGAGCTTGGTTCGGGTCCCGGGGGCTCCGCTGGGGTCCCGGGGGCTCCGTTCGTGTCCTGGGAGCTCCGTTCGTGTCCTGGGGGCTCTGTTGGCGTCCCGCGGGCTCTGTTGGGGTCCTGCTGGCTCTGTTGGGGTCCTGGTGGCTCTATTGGGGTCCCGCGGGCTCTGTTGTGGTCCCGCGGCCTCTGTTGGGATCCCGCGGCCTCTGTTGGGGTCCCGGGAGCTTGGTTCGGGTTCTGGAGGCTCTGTTGTTGTCCTGGGGGCTCTGTTAGGGTCCCGGGGGCTCTGTTGGGGTCCCGGGGTCTTTGCTGGGGTCTTGGGGCTTCTGTTGGTGTCCCGGGGGGTCTCTTGGTGTCCCGAAGGATCTGTTGGGGTCCCGGGGGCTCTGTTGTAAGCCTGGGGGCTCTGTTGGGGTCCCGGGGCCTCCGTGCTGGTTTTTGGGGGCTTTGTTGTTCTCCTGGGGGCTCTGTTGGGGTCCTGGGGTCTCTGTTGGGATCCTGGAGGCTCTGTTCGAGTTCTGGGGTCTCTGTTGTTCTCCCGGGGGCTCTGTAGGGGCTCTGTTGTCATCCTGGGAGCTCTGTTCGGCTTCTGGGAGTTCTGTTGGGGTCCTGGGGGCTCTGTTGGGGTCCTGGGGGCTCTGTTGGGGTCCTGGGGGCTCTGTTGGGGTCCTGGGGGCTTTGCTGGGGTCTTGGGGCTTCTGTTGGGGTCCCGTGGGCTCTGTTGGGGTCCCGAAGGCTCTGTTGGGGTCCTGGGGGCTCTGTTGTAAGCCTGGGTGCTCTGTTGGGGTCCCGGGGGCTCTGTTGGAGTCCCGGGGGCTCTGTTGGCATCCCTGGTTCTCTGTTGGGGTTTTTGGGGTCTTCGCTGGGGTCCTGGGGTCCCTGTTGAAGTCCCGGGGCCTCTGTTGAAGTCCCGGGGGTTCTGTTGAGGTCCCGGGGTCTTCTGTGGGGTAAAGGGGGTCCCTGTTGGGGTCCTGGGGGCTCTGTTAGGGTCGTGGGGGCTCTGTTGTGGTCCTGGGGGCTCTGTTGGAGTAATGGGTGCTCTGTTGATGTCCTGAGGACCCTGTTGTGGTCCTGGGGGCTCTTTTCGGTTGCTGAACGCTGTGTTGAGGGTCCCGGGGGCTCTGTGGGGGTCCCGGGGACTCTGCGGCGGTCCCGGGGGCTCTGTTCTTGTCTTGGGGGCTCTGTTGTTGTCCTGGGGTCTTCACTGGTGTAATGGCGGCTCCTTTGGTGTCCCGCGGGCTCTGTTGGGGTCCTGGGAGCTTGGTTCAGGTCCCGGGGGCTCTGTTGGGGTCCCGGGGGCTCTGTTGGGGTTCTGGGGGCTATGTTGTGGTGATTTTGGCTCTGTTGGGTTCCTGGGGGCTCTGTTGTGGTCCTGGCGGCTCTGCTGTGATCCCTGGGACTCTGTTGTGGTCCTGGAGGTCCTGTTCGTGTCTTCGGGGCTCTGTTGGGGTCCCGGGGGCTCTGTTGTGGTCCCGGGGGGGTCTGTTCGGGTTTTGGGGGCTCTTTTGGGGTCCTGGGGGCTCTGTTGGGGTCCCGGGGTCTCTGTTGGGGTCCCGCAGGCTTTGTTGGGGTCCCGGGGGCTCTGTTGGCGTCCTCGGAGCTTGGTTCGGGTCCCGGGGTCTCTGTTGGGGTCCTGCTGGCTCTGTTGGGGTCCTGCTGGCTCTGTTGGGGTCCTGCTGGCTCTGTTGTTGTCCCGCGGGCTCTGTTGTTGTCCTGTGGGTTCTGTTGGGGTCCTGCTGGCTCTGTTGGGGTCCTGCTGGCTCTGTTGGGGTCCAGCGGGCTCTGTTGGGGTCCAGCGGGCTCTGTTGGGGTTCCGGGGGCTCTGTTGGGGTCCCGCGGGCTCTGTTGGGGTCCCGCGGGCTCTGTTGTTCTCCCGAGGGCTCTGTTGGGGTTCCGCGTGCTCTGTTGGTGTCCCGCGGGCTCTGTTGGGGTCCCGGGAACTTGGTTCGGGTCCTGGAGGCTCTGTTGGGGTCCTGGGGGCTCTGTTGAAGTCCCGGGGGCTTTGCTGGGTTCTTGGGGCTTCTGTTGGGGTCCCGGGGGGTCTCTTGCGGTCCCGAAGGATCTGTTAAGGTCCCGGGGGCTCTGTTGTAAGCCTGGGGGCTCTGTTGGTGTCCTGGGGCATCTGTTCGGGTCCTGGGGGCTCTGTTGGGGTCCTGGGGGCTCTGTTCGGCTCCTGGTTGCTCTGTTGGGGTCCCGGGGGCTCTGTTGGGGTCCCGCAGGCTCTGTTGGGGTCCCGGGGGCTTCGCTGGCGTCCTCGGAGCTTGGTTCGGGTCCCGGGGGCTCCGCTGGGGTCCCGGGGGCTCCGCTGGGGTCCTGCGGGCTCTGTTGGGGTCCTGGGGGGCTCTGTTGGGGTCCTGCGGGCTCTGTTGGGGTCCTGAAGTCTCTGTTGGTTTCCTGGGGGCTCTGTTTGGATCTTGGGAACTCTGTTGTGTTCCCGGGGGCTCTGTTGAAGTCCCTGAAGCTCTGTTGAGGTTTCGGGGTCTTCGCTGGGGTAAAGGGGGGTCCCTGTTGGGTTCCTGGGGTCTCTGTTGTTTTCCTGAGGGCTCTGTTGGTGTCCTCGGAGCTCTGTGGGGGTCCTGAGGTCTCTGTTGTCGTCCTGGGAGTTCTGTTGGGGTCCTGGGGGCTCTGTTGGGGTCCTGGGGGCTCTGTTGGGGTCCCTGGGGCTCTGTTGGGGTCCCTGGGGCTCTGTTGTAAGCCTGGGGGCTCTGTTGGGATCCCGGGGGCTCTGTTGGCATCCCAGGGGCTCTGTTGGGGTTTTTGGGGTCCTGGCTGGGGTCCTGGGGGCTCTGTTGGTGTCCCGGGGGCTCTGTTGAAGTCCCGGGGGCTCTGTTGATGTCCCGGGGTTTTCTCTGGGGTAAAGGGGGTCCCTGTTGGGGTCCTGGGGTCCCTGTTGGGGTCCTGGGGGCTCTGTTGGGGTCCCGCGGGCTCTGTTGCGGTCTTGCTGGCTCTGTTGGGGTCCTGAAGTCTCTGTTGGGGTCCTGGGGGCTCTGTTTGGATCTTGGGAACTCTGTTGAAGTCCCGGGGGCTCTGTTGAAGTCCCGGGGGCTCTGTTGAGGTCCCGGGGTCTTCGCTGGGGTAAAGGGGGTCTCTGTTGGGGTCCTGGGGGCTCTGTTGGTGTCCTGGGGGCTCTGTTGGGGACATGGGGGATCTGTTGGGTTCCTGGGGGCTCTGTTGTTGTCCTGTGGGCTCTGTTGTTGTCCTGGGGGCTCTGTTGGGGTCGCGGGGGCTCTGTTGGGGTTCTGGAGGCTCTGTTGGTGTCCTGAAAGCTCTGTTCCGGTTCTGGGGTCTCTGTTGGGGTCCCGCGGGCTCTGTTGGGGTCCCGGGAACTTGGTTCGGGTCCTGGAGGCTCTGTTGGTGTCCTGGGGGCTCTGCTGGGGTCCCGGGGGCTTTGCTGGGGTCTTGGGGCTTCTGTTGGGGTCCCGGGGGGTCTCTTGGGGTCCCGAAGGATCTGTTGGGGTCCCGAGGGCTCTGTTGGGGTCCCAAGGGCTATGTTGGATTCCTGGGAGCTCTGTTGGTGTCCCGGGGGCTCTGTTGGGGTTTTTGGGGTCTTCGCTGGGGTCCCGGGGGCTCTGTTGTCGTCCCGGGGGCTCTGTTGTCGTCCCAGGGTCTCTGTTGGAGTCCTGGGGCATCTGTTCAGGTTTTGGGGGCTCTGTTGTTCCCCTGGGGGCTCTGTAGAGTTCCCGGGGGCTCTGTTGGGGTCCCGGGGGCTCTGTTGGGGTTCCGGGGCCTCTGTGCTGGTTTTTGGGGGCTTTGTTGTTCTCCCGGGGGCTCTGTTGGGGTCCCGGGAGCTCTGTTGGGGTTCTGGGGGCTCTGTTGTGGTTATTTTGGCTCTGTTGTGGTCCCGGGGGCTCTGCTGTGATCCCTGGGGCTCTGCTGTGGTCCCGGGGGCTCTGTTGTGGTCCCGGGGGCTCTGTTGTGGTCCTGGAGGTCCTGTTCGTGTCTTGGGGGCTCTGTTGTTGTCCCGGGGGCTCTGTTGTTGTCCCGGGGGGGGTCTGTTCGGGTTTTGGGGGCTCCGTTGGGGTCCTGGGGGCTCCGTTGGGGTCCTGGGGGCTCTGTTCGGCTCCTGGTTGCTCTGTTGGGGTCCCGGGGGCTCTGTTGGGATCCCGCAGGCTCTGTTGGGGTCCCGGGGGCTCTGTTGGCGTCCTCGGAGCTTGGTTCGGGTTCTGGGGGCTCCGCTGGGGTATCGGGGGCTCCGCTGGGGTCCCGGGGGCTCCGTTCATGTCCTGGGAGCTCTGTTGGGGTCCTGCGGGCTCTGTTGGGGTCCTGCGGGCTCTGTTGGGGTCCTGGTGGCTCTGTTGGGGTCCTGAAGTCTCTGTTGGGTTCCTGGGGGCTCTGTTTGGATCTTGGGTACTCTGTTGGGGTCCCGGGGGCTTTGTTGAAGTCCCTGGGGGCTCTGTTGAGGTCCCGGGGTCTTCGCTGGGGTAAAGGGGGTCCCTGTTGGGGTCCTGGGGGCTCTATTGTTTTCCTGAGGGCTCTGTTGGTGTCCTGGGAGCTCTGTGGGGGTCCTGAGGTCTCTGTTGTCGTCCTGGGAGCTCTGTTGGGGTCCTGGGAGTTCTGTTGGGGTCCCGGGGGCTCTGTTGGGGTCCCCTGGGGGCTCTGTTGGGGTCCCTGGGGCTCTGTTGTAAGCCTGGGGGCTCTGTTGGGATCCCGGGGGCCATGTTGGCATCGCGGGGGCTCTTTTTGCATCCCGGGGGCTCTGTTGGTGTTTTTGGGGTCCTGGCTGGGGTCCTGGGGTCTCTGTTGTGGTCCCGGGGGCTCTGTTGAAGTCCCGGGGGCTCTGTTGATGTCCCGGGGTTTTCTCTGTGTTAAAGGGGGTCCCTGTTTGGGTCCTGGGGTCTCTGTTGGGGTCCTGGGGGCTCTTTTGGGGTCCTGGAGGCTCTGTTGTTGTTCTGGGGGCTCTGTTGGGGTCCTGGGGGCTCTGTTGGGGTCCCGGGCTCTCTGTTGTTGTCCCGGGGGTTTCTGTTCGGGTCCCGGGGGCTCCGCTGCGGTCCCGGGGGCTCCGTTTGTGTCCTGGGGGCTCCGTTCGTGTCCTGGGGGCTCTGTTGGGGTCCCGCGGGCTCTGTTGGGTTCCTGCGGGCTCTGTTGGGGTCTTGCTGGCTCTGTTGGGGTCCTGAAGTCTCTGTTGGGTTCCTGGGGGCTCTGTTTGGATCTTGGGAACCCTGTTGGGGTCCCGGGGGCTCTGTTGAAGTCTCTGGGGCTCTGTTGAGGTTTCGGGGTCTTCGCTGGGGTAAAAGGGGTCCCTGTTGGGGTCCTGGGGTCTCTGTTGGTGTCCTGGGGTCTTCGCTGGGGTAATGTGTGCTCTGTTGAGGTCCTGGGGACCCTGTTGGGGACCTGGGAGCTCTGTTGGGTACCTGGGGGATCTGTTGGGTTCCTGGGGGCTCTGTTGTTGTCCTGGGGGCTCTGTTGTTGTCCTGGGGGCTCTGTTGGGGTCGCGGGGGCTCTGTTGGGGTTCTGGGGGCTCTGTTGGTGTCCTGAAAGCTCTGTTCGGGTTCTGGGGTCTCTGTTGGGGTCCTGCGGGTTCTGTTGGGGTCCTGGGGGCTCCGTGGTGGTCCTGGGGGCTCTGTTGTTTTTTTGGCAGCTTTATTGTTGTCCTGGGGCCTCTGTTGGTGTCCTGGGGCCTCTGTTGGTGTCCTGGGGGCTCTGTTGGTGTCCTGGGGGCTCTGTTGGTGTCCTGGGGGCTCTGTTAGGGTCCTGGGGGCTCTGTTGGAATCCTGGGGGTTCTGTTGGGATTCTTGGGGTTCTCTTGGAATTCTGGGGTCTCTGTTGGGGTCCCGGGGGCTCTATTGGGGTTTTTGGGGTCTTCGCTGGGGTCCCGGGGGCTCTGTTGTCGTCCCGGGGGCTCTGTTGTCGTCCCAGGGGCTCTGTTGGGGTCCTGGGGCATCTGTTCAGGTTTTGGGGGCTCTGTTGTTCCCCTGGGGGCTCTGTAGAGTTCCCGGGGGCTCTGTTGGGGTCCCGGGGGCTCTGTTGGGGTTCCGGGGCCTCTGTGCTGGTTTTTGGGGGCTTTGTTGTTCTCCTGGGGGCTCTGTTGGGGTCCTGGGGGCTCTGTTGGGGTCCTGGGGACTCTGTTCGAGTTCTGGGGTCTCTGTTGTTCTCCCGGAGGCTCTGTTGGGGTCCCCGGGGTATCTGTTGGGGTCCCGGGGGCTCTGTTGGGGTCCCGGGAGCTCTGTTGGGGTTCTGGGGGCTCTGTTGTGGTTATTTTGGCTCTGTTGTGGTCCCGGGGGCTCTGCTGTGATCCCTGGGGCTCTGTTGTGGTCCCGGGGGCTCTGTTGTGATCCCAGGGGCTCTGTTGTGGTCCTGGAGGTCCTGTTCGTGTCTTGGGGGCTCTGTTGTGGTACCGGGGTCTCTGTTGTTGTCCCGGGGGGGTCTGTTCGGGTTTTGGGGACTCCGTTGCGGTCCTGGGGGCTCCGTTGGGGTCCTGGGGGCTCTGTTCGGCTCCTGGTTGCTCTGTTGTGGTCCCGGGGGCTCTGTTGGGATCCCGCAGGCTCTGTTGGGGTCCCGGGGGCTCTGTTGGCGTCCTCGGAGCTTGGTTCGGGTTCTGGGGGCTCCGCTGGGGTATCGGGGGCTCCGCTGGGGTCCCGGGGGCTCCGTTCATGTCCTGGGAGCTCTGTTGGGGTCCCGCGGGCTCTGTTGGGGTCCTGCGGGCTCTGTTGGGGTCCTGGTGGCTCTGTTGGGGTCCTGAAGTCTCTGTTGGTTTCCTGGGGGCTCTGTTTGGATCTTGGGAACTCTGTTGGGGTCCCGGGGGCTTTGTTGAAGTCCCTGGGGCTCTGTTGAGGTCCCGGGGTCTTCGCTGGGGTAAAGGGGGTCCCTGTTGGGGTCCTGAGGGCTCTATTGTTTTCCTGAGGGCTCTGTTGGTGTCCTGGGAGCTCTGTGGGGGTCCTGAGGTCTCTGTTGTTGTCCTGGGAGCTCTGTTCGGCTTCTGGGAGTTCTGTTGGGGTCCCGGGGGCTCTGTTGGGGTCCCGGGGGCTCTGTTGGGGTCCCGGGGGCTCTGTTGGGGTCCCGGGGGCTCTGTTGGGGTCCCGGGGGCTCTGTTGGGGTCCCGAAGGCTCTGTTGGGGTCCCGGGGGCTCTGTTGTAAGCCTGGGGGCTCTGTTGGGATCCCGGGGGCCATGTTGGCATCCCGGGGGGCTCTTTTTGCATCCCGGGGGCTCTGTTGGGGTTTTTGGGGTCCTGGCTGGGGTCCTGGGGTCTCTGTTGTGGTCCCGGGGTCTCTGTTGTTGTCCCGGGGGGTTCTGTTCGTGTTTTGGGGGCTCCGTTGTGGTCCTGGGGGCTCCGTTGGGGTCCTGGGGGCTCTGTTCGGCTCCTGGTTGCTCTGTTGGGGTCCCGGGGGCTCTGTTGGCGTCCTCGGAGCTTGGTTCGGGTCCCGGGGGCTCCGCTGCGGTCCCGGGGGCTCCGTTCGTGTCCTGGGGGCTCCGTTCGTGTCCTGGGGGCTCTGCTGGGGTCCCGGGGGCTTTGCTGGGGTCTTGGGGCTTCTGTTGGGGTCCCGGGGGGTCTCTTGGGGTCCCGAAGGGTCTGTTGGGGTCCCGAGGGCTCTGTTGGGGTCCCAAAGGCTCTGTTGGATTCCTGGGAGCTCTGTTGGTGTCCCGGGGGCTCTGTTGGGGTTTTTGGGGTCTTCGCTGGGGTCCCGGGGGCTCTGTTGTCGTCCCGGGGGCTCTGTTGTCGTCCCAGGGTCTCTGTTGGAGTCCTGGGGCATCTGTTCAGGTTTTGGGGGCTCTGTTGTTCCCCTGGGGGCTCTGTTGGGGTCCCGGGGGCTCTGTTGGGGTCCCGGGGGCTCTGTTGGGGTTCCGGGGCCTCTGTGCTGGTTTTTGGGGGCTTTGTTGTTCTCCTGGGGGCTCTGTTGGGGTCCCGGGGGCTCTGTTGGGGTCCCGGGAGCTCTGTTGGGGTTCTGGGGGCTCTGTTGTGGTTATTTTGGCTCTGTTGTGGTCCCGGGGGCTCTGCTGTGATCCCTGGGGCTCTGCTGTGGTCCCGGGGGCTCTGTTGTGGTCCCGGGGGCTCTGTTGTGGTCCTGGAGGTCCTGTTCGTGTCTTGGGGGCTCTGTTGTTGTCCCGGGGGCTCTGTTGTTGTCCCGGGGGGGTCTGTTCGGGTTTTGGGGGCTCCGTTGGGGTCCTGGGGGCTCCGTTGGGGTCCTGGGGGCTCTGTTCGGCTCCTGGTTGCTCTGTTGGGGTCCCGGGGGCTCTGTTGGGATCCCGCAGGCTCTGTTGGGGTCCCGGGGGCTCTGTTGGGGTCCCGGGCTCTCTGTTGTTGTCCCGGGGGTTTCTGTTCGGGTCCCGGGGGCTCCGCGCTGCGGTCCCGGGGGCTCCGTTTGTGTCCTGGGGCTCCGTTCGTGTCGTGTCCTGGGGGCTCTGTTGGGGTCCCGCGGGCTCTGTTGGGTTCCTGCGGGCTCTGTTGGGGTCTTGCTGGCTCTGTTGGGGTCCTGAAGTCTCTGTTGGGTTCCTGGGGGCTCTGTTTGGATCTTGGGAACCCTGTTGGGGTCCCGGGGGCTCTGTTGAAGTCTCTGGGGCTCTGTTGAGGTTTCGGGGTCTTCGCTGGGGTAAAAGGGGTCCCTGTTGGGGTCCTGGGGTCTCTGTTGGTGTCCTGGGGTCTTCGCTGGGGTAATGTGTGCTCTGTTGAGGTCCTGGGGACCCTGTTGGGGACCTGGGAGCTCTGTTGGGTACCTGGGGGATCTGTTGGGTTCCTGGGGGCTCTGTTGTTGTCCTGGGGGCTCTGTTGTTGTCCTGGGGGCTCTGTTGGGGTCGCGGGGGCTCTGTTGGGGTTCTGGGGGCTCTGTTGGTGTCCTGAAAGCTCTGTTCGGGTTCTGGGGTCTCTGTTGGGGTCCTGCGGGTTCTGTTGGGGTCCTGGGGGCTCCGTGGTGGTCCTGGGGGCTCTGTTTTTTTTTTGGCAGCTTTATTGTTGTCCTGGGGCCTCTGTTGGTGTCCTGGGGCCTCTGTTGGTGTCCTGGGGGCTCTGTTGGTGTCCTGGGGGCTCTGTTGGTGTCCTGGGGGCTCTGTTAGGGTCCTGGGGGCTCTGTTGGAATCCTGGGGGTTCTGTTGGGATTCTTGGGGTTCTCTTGGAATTCTGGGGTCTCTGTTGGGGTCCCGGGGGCTCTATTGGGGTTTTTGGGGTCTTCGCTGGGGTCCCGGGGGCTCTGTTGTCGTCCCGGGGGCTCTGTTGTCGTCCCAGGGGCTCTGTTGGGGTCCTGGGGCATCTGTTCAGGTTTTGGGGGCTCTGTTGTTCCCCTGGGGGCTCTGTAGAGTTCCCGGGGGCTCTGTTGGGGTCCCGGGGGCTCTGTTGGGGTTCCGGGGCCTCTGTGCTGGTTTTTGGGGGCTTTGTTGTTCTCCTGGGGGCTCTGTTGGGGTCCTGGGGGCTCTGTTGGGGTCCTGGGGACTCTGTTCGAGTTCTGGGGTCTCTGTTGTTCTCCCGGAGGCTCTGTTGGGGTCCCCGGGGTATCTGTTGGGGTCCCGGGGGCTCTGTTGGGGTCCCGGGAGCTCTGTTGGGGTTCTGGGGGCTCTGTTGTGGTTATTTTGCGCTCTGTTGTGGTCCCGGGGGCTCTGCTGTGATCCCTGGGGCTCTGTTGTGGTCCCGGGGGCTCTGTTGTGATCCCAGGGGCTCTGTTGTGGTCCTGGAGGTCCTGTTCGTGTCTTGGGGGCTCTGTTGTGGTACCGGGGTCTCTGTTGTTGTCCCGGGGGGGTCTGTTCGGGTTTTGGGGACTCCGTTGCGGTCCTGGGGGCTCCGTTGGGGTCCTGGGGGCTCTGTTCGGCTCCTGGTTGCTCTGTTGTGGTCCCGGGGGCTCTGTTGGGATCCCAGCAGGCTCTGTTGGGGTCCCGGGGGCTCTGTTGGCGTCCTCGGAGCTTGGTTCGGGTTCTGGGGGCTCCGCTGGGGTATCGGGGGCTCCGCTGGGGTCCCGGGGGGCTCCGTTCATGTCCTGGGAGCTCTGTTGGGGTCCCGCGGGCTCTGTTGGGGTCCTGGCGGGGCTCTGTTGGGGTCCTGGTGGCTCTGTTGGGGTCCTGAAGTCTCTGTTGGTTTCCTGGGGGGCTCTGTTTGGATCTTGGGAACTCTGTTGGGGTCCCGGGGGCTTTGTTGAAGTCCCTGGGGCTCTGTTGAGGTCCCGGGGTCTTCCGCTGGGGTAAAGGGGGTCCCTGTTGGGGTCCTGGGGGGCTCTATTGTTTTCCTGAGGGCTCTGTTGGTGTCCTGGGAGCTCTGTGGGGGTCCTGAGGTCTCTGTTGTTGTCCTGGGAGCTCTGTTCGGCTTCTGGGAGTTCTGTTGGGGTCCCGGGGGCTCTGTTGGGGTCCCGGGGGCTCTGTTGGGGTCCCGGGGGCTCTGTTGGGGTCCCGGGGGCTCTGTTGGGGTCCCGGGGGCTCTGTTGGGGTCCCGAAGGCTCTGTTGGGGTCCCGGGGGCTCTGTTGTAAGCCTGGGGGCTCTGTTGGGATCCCGGGGGCCATGTTGGCATCCCGGGGGCTCTTTTTGCATCCCGGGGGCTCTGTTGGGGTTTTTGGGGTCCTGGCTGGGGTCCTGGGGTCTCTGTTGTGGTCCCGGGGTCTCTGTTGTTGTCCCGGGGGGTTCTGTTCGTGTTTTGGGGGCCTCCGTTGTGGTCCTGGGGGCTCCGTTGGGGTCCTGGGGGCTCTGTTCGGCTCCTGGTTGCTCTGTTGGGGTCCCGGGGGCTCTGTTGGCGTCCTCGGAGCTTGGTTCGGGTCCCGGGGGCTCCGCTGCGGACCCGGGGGCTCCGTTCGTGTCCTGGGGGCTCCGTTCGTGTCCTGGGGGCTCTGCTGGGGTCCCGGGGGCTTTGCTGGGGTCTTGGGGCTTCTGTTGGGGTCCCGGGGGGTCTCTTGGGGTCCCGAAGGGTCTGTTGGGGTCCCGAGGGCTCTGTTGGGGTCCCAAAGGCTCTGTTGGATTCCTGGGAGCTCTGTTGGTGTCCCGGGGGCTCTGTTGGGGTTTTTTGGGGTCTTCGCTGGGGTCCCGGGGGCTCTGTTGTCGTCCCGGGGGCTCTGTTGTCGTCCCAGGGTCTCTGTTGGAGTCCTGGGGCATCTGTTCAGGTTTTGGGGGCTCTGTTGTTCCCCTGGGGCTCTGTTGGGGTCCCGGGGGCTCTGTTGGGGTCCCGGGGCTCTGTTGGGGTTCCGGGGCCTCTGTGCTGGTTTTTGGGGGGCTTTGTTGTTCTCCCTGGGGGCTCTGTTGGGGTCCCGGGGGCTCTGTTGGGGTCCCGGGAGCTCTGTTGGGGTTCTGGGGGCTCTGTTGTGGTTATTTTGGCTCTGTTGTGGTCCCGGGGGCTCTGCTGTGATCCCTGGGGCTCTGCTGTGGTCCCGGGGGCTCTGTTGTGGTCCCGGGGGCTCTGTTGTGGTCCTGGAGGTCCTGTTCGTGTCTTGGGGGCTCTGTTGTTGTCCCGGGGGCTCTGTTGTTGTCCCCGGGGGGGTCTGTTCGGGTTTTGGGGGCTCCGTTGGGGTCCTGGGGGCTCCGTTGGGGTCCCTGGGGGCTCTGTTCGGCTCCTGGTTGCTCTGTTGGGGTCCCGGGGGCTCTGTTGGGATCCCGCAGGCTCTGTTGGGTTCCCCGGGGGCTCTGTTGGCGTCCTCGGAGCTTGGTTCGGGTTCTGGGGGCTCCGCTGGGGTATCGGGGACCTCCGCTGGGGTCCCGGGGGCTCCGTTCATGTCCTGGGAGCTCTGTTGGGGTCCCGCGGGCTCTGTTGGGGTCCTGCGGGCTCTGTTGGGGTCCTGGTGGGCTCTGTTGGGGTCCTGAAGTCTCTGTTGGGTTCCTGGGGGCTCTGTTTGGATCTTGGGTACTCTGTTGGGGTCCCGGGGGCTTTGTTGAAGTCCCTGGGGCTCTGTTGAGGTCCCGGGGTCTTCGCTGGGGTAAAGGGGGTCCCTGTTGGGGTCCCTGGGGGCTCTATTGTTTTTCCTGAGGGCTCTGTTGGTGTCCTGGGAGCTCTGTGGGGTTCCTGAGGTCTCTGTTGTCGTCCTGGGAGCTCTGCTGGGGTCCTGGGAGTTCTGTTGGGGTCCCGGGGGCTCTGTTGGGGTCCCGGGGGCTCTGTTGGGGTCCCGAAGCTCTGTTGGGGTCCCTGGGGCTCTGTTGTAAGCCTGGGGCTCTGTTGGGATCCCGGGGGCCATGTTGGCATCGCGGGGGCTCTTTTTGCATCCCGGGGGCTCTGTTGGTGTTTTTGGGGGTCCTGGCTGGGGTCCTGGGGTCTCTGTTGTGGTCCCGGGGGCTCTGTTGAAGTCCCGGGGGCTCTGTTGATGTCCCGGGGTTTTCTCTGTGTTAAAGGGGGTCCCTGTTTGGGTCCTGGGGTCTCTGTTGGGGTCCTGGGGGCTCTTTTGGGGTCCTGGAGGCTCTGTTGGGGTCCTGGGGGCTCTGTTGGGGTCCCGGGGTCTCTGTTGTTGTCCCGGGGGTTTCTGTTCGGGTTTTGGGGGCTCCGTTTGTGGTCCTGGGGGCTCCGTTGGGGTCCTGGGGGCTCTGTTCGGCTCCTGGTTGCTCTGTTGGGGTCCCGGGGGCTCTGTTGGCGTCCTCGGAGCTTGGTTCGGGTCCCGGGGGCTCCGCTGCGGTCCCGGGGGCTCCGTTCGTGTCCTGGGGGCTCCGTTCGTGTCCTGGGGGCTCTGTTGGGGTCCCGCGGGCTCTGTTGGGTTCCTGCGGGCTCTGTTGGGGTCTTGCTGGCTCTGTTGGGGTCCTGAAGTCTCTGTTGGGTTCCTGGGGGCTCTGTTTGGATCTTGGGAACCCTGTTGGGGTCCCGGGGGCTCTGTTGAAGTCCCGGGGGCTCTGTTGAGGTTTCGGGGTCTTCGCTGGGGTAAAAGGGGGTCCCTGTTGGGGTCCTGGGGTCTCTGTTGGTGTCCTGGGGTCTTCGCTGGGGTAATGTGTGCTCTGTTGAGGTCCTGGGGGACCCTGTTGGGGACCTGGGAGCTCTGTTGGGTACCTGGGGGATCTGTTGGGTTCCTGGGGGCTCTGTTGTTGTCCTGGGGGCTCTGTTGTTGTCCTGGGGGCTCTGTTGGGGTCGCGGGGGCTCTGTTGGGGTTCTGGGGGCTCTGTTGGTGTCCTGAAAGCTCTGTTCGGGTTCTGGGGTCTCTGTTGGGGTCCTGCGGGTTCTGTTGGGGTCCTGGGGGCTCCGTGGTGGTCCTGGGGGCTCTGTTGTTTTTTTGGCAGCTTTATTGTTGTCCTGGGGCCTCTGTTGGTGTCCTGGGGGCTCTGTTGGTGTCCTGGGGGCTCTGTTGGTGTCCTGGGGGCTCTGTTGGTGTCCTGGGGGCTCTGTTGGTGTCCTGGGGGCTCTGTTGGTGTCCTGGGGGCTCTGTTAGGGTCCTGGGGGCTCTGTTGGAATCCTGGGGGTTCTGTTGGGATTCTTGGGGTTCTCTTGGAATTCTGGGGTCTCTGTTGGGGTCCCGGGGGCTCTATTGGGGTTTTTGGGGTCTTCGCTGGGGTCCCGGGGGCTCTGTTGTCGTCCCGGGGGCTCTGTTGTCGTCCCAGGGGCTCTGTTGGGGTCCTGGGGCATCTGTTCAGGTTTTGGGGGCTCTGTTGTTCCCCTGGGGGCTCTGTAGAGTTCCCGGGGGCTCTGTTGGGGTTCCGGGGCCTCTGTGCTGGTTTTTGGGGGCTTTGTTGTTCTCCTGGGGGCTCTGTTGGGGTCCTGGGGGCTCTGTTGGGGTCCTGGGGACTCTGTTGGGGTCCCGGGAGCTCTGTTGGGGTTCTGGGGGCTCTGTTGTGGTTATTTTGGCTCTGTTGTGGTCCCGGGGGCTCTGCTGTGATCCCTGGGGCTCTGTTGTGGTCCCGGGGGCTCTGTTGTGGTCCCAGGGGCTCTGTTGTGGTCCTGGATGTCCTGTTCGTGTCTTGGGGGCTCTGTTGTGGTACCGGGGTCTCTGTTGTTGTCCCGGGGGGGTCTGTTCGGGTTTTGGGGACTCCGTTGGGGTCCTGGGGGCTCCGTTGGGGTCCTGGGGGCTCTGTTCGGCTCCTGGTTGCTCTGTTGTGGTCCCGGGGGCTCTGTTGGGATCCCGCAGGCTCTGTTGGGGTCCCGGGGGCTCTGTTGGCGTCCTCGGAGCTTGGTTCGGGTTCTGGGGGCTCCGCTGGGGTATCGGGGGCTCCGCTGGGGTCCCGGGGGCTCCGTTCATGTCCTGGGAGCTCTGTTGGGGTCCTGCGGGCTCTGTTGGGGTCCTGCGGGCTCTGTTGGTGTCCTGTTGGCTCTGTTGGGGTCCTGAAGTCTCTGTTGGTTTCCTGGGGGCTCTGTTTGGATCTTGGGAACTCTGTTGGGGTCCCGGGGGCTTTGTTGAAGTCCCTGGGGCTCTGTTGAGGTCCCGGGGTCTTCGCTGGGGTAAAGGGGGTCCCTGTTGGGGTCCTGGGGGCTCTATTGTTTTCCTGAGGGCTCTGTTGGTGTCCTGGGAGCTCTGTGGGGGTCCTGAGGTCTCTGTTGTTGTCCTGGGAGCTCTGTTCGGCTTCTGGGAGTTCTGTTGGGGTCCCGGGGGCTCTGTTGGGGTCCCGGGGGCTCTGTTGGGGTCCCGGGGGCTCTGTTGGGGTCCCGGGGGCTCTGTTGGGGTCCCGGGGGCTCTGTTGTAAGCCTGGGGGCTCTGTTGGGATCCCGGGGGCCATGTTGGCATCCCGGGGGCTCTTTTTGCATCCCGGGGGCTCTGTTGGGGTTTTTGGGGTCCTGGCTGGGGTCCTGGGGTCTCTGTTGTGGTCCCGGGGTCTCTGTTGTTGTCCCGGGGGGTTCTGTTCGTGTTTTGGGGGCTCCGTTGTGGTCCTGGGGGCTCCGTTGGGGTCCTGGGGGCTCTGTTCGGCTCCTGGTTGCTCTGTTGGGGTCCCGGGGGCTCTGTTGGCGTCCTCGGAGCTTGGTTCGGGTCCCGGGGGCTCCGCTGCGGTCCCGGGGGCTCCGTTCGTGTCCTGGGGGCTCCGTTCGTGTCCTGGGGGCTCTGCTGGGGTCCCGGGGGCTTTGCTGGGGTCTTGGGGCTTCTGTTGGGGTCCCGGGGGGTCTCTTGGGGTCCCGAAGGATCTGTTGGGGTCCCGAGGGCTCTGTTGGGGTCCCAAGGGCTCTGTTGGATTCCTGGGAGCTCTGTTGGTGTCCCGGGGGCTCTGTTGGTGTTTTTGGGGTCTTCGCTGGGGTCCCGGGGGCTCTGTTGTCGTCCCGGGGGCTCTGTTGTCGTCCCAGGGTCTCTGTTGGAGTCCTGGGGCATCTGTTCAGGTTTTGGGGGCTCTGTTGTTCCCCTGGGGGCTCTGTAGAGTTCCCGGGGGCTCTGTTGGGGTCCCGGGGGCTCTGTTGGGGTTCCGGGGCCTCTGTGCTGGTTTTTGGGGGCTTTGTTGTTCTCCTGGGGGCTCTGTTGGGGTCCCGGGGGCTCTGTTGGGGTCCCGGGAGCTCTGTTGGGGTTCTGGGGGCTCTGTTGTGGTTATTTTGGCTCTGTTGTGGTCCCGGGGGCTCTGCTGTGATCCCTGGGGCTCTGCTGTGGTCCCGGGGGCTCTGTTGTGGTCCCAGGGGCTCTGTTGTGGTCCTGGAGGTCCTGTTCGTGTCTTGGGGGCTCTGTTGTTGTCCCGCGGGCTCTGTTGTTGTCCCGGGGGGGTCTGTTCGGGTTTTGGGGGCTCCGTTGGGGTCCTGGGGGCTCCGTTGGGGTCCTGGGGGCTCTGTTCGGCTCCTGGTTGCTCTGTTGTGGTCCCGGGGGCTCTGTTGGGATCCCGCAGGCTCTGTTGGGGTCCCGGGGGCTCTGTTGGCGTCCTCGGAGCTTGGTTCGGGTTCTGGGGGCTCCGCTGGCGTATCGGGGGCTCCGCTGGGGTCCCGGGGGCTCCGTTCATGTCCTGGGAGCTCTGTTGGGGTCCCGCGGGCTCTGTTGGGGTCCTGCGGGCTCTGTTGGGGTCCTGGTGGCTCTGTTGGGGTCCTGAAGTCTCTGTTGGGTTCCTGGGGGCTCTGTTTGGATCTTGGGAACTCTGTTGGGGTCCCGGGGGCTTTGTTGAAGTCCCTGGGGCTCTGTTGAGGTCCCGGGGTCTTCGCTGGGGTAAAGGGGGTCCCTGTTGGGGTCCTGGGGGCTCTATTGTTTTCCTGAGGGCTCTGTTGGTGTCCTGGGAGCTCTGTGGGGGTCCTGAGGTCTCTGTTGGGGTCCTGGGAGCTCTGTTGGGGTCCTGGGAGCTCTGTTGGGGTCCTGGGGGCTCTGTTGGGTTCCTGGGGGCTCTGTTGTTGTCCTGGGGGCTCTGTTGTTGTCCTGGGGGCTCTGTTGGGGTCGCGGGGGCTCTGTTGGGGTTCTGGGGGCTCTGTTGGTGTCCTGAAAGCTCTGTTCGGGTTCTGGGGTCTCTGTTGGGGTCCTGCGGGTTCTGTTGGGGTCCTGGGGGCTCCGTGGTGGTCCTGGGGGCTCTGTTGTTTTTTTGGCAGCTTTATTGTTGTCCTGGGGCCTCTGTTGGTGTCCTGGGGGCTCTGTTGGTGTCCTGGGGGCTCTGTTGGTGTCCTGGGGGCTCTGTTGGTGTCCTGGGGGCTCTGTTAGGGTCCTGGGGGCTCTGTTGGAATCCTGGGGGTTCTGTTGGGATTCTTGGGGTTCTCTTGGAATTCTGGGGTCTCTGTTGGGGTCCCGGGGGCTCTATTGGGGTTTTTGGGGTCTTCGCTGGGGTCCCGGGGGCTCTGTTGTCGTCCCGGGGGCTCTGTTGTCGTCCCAGGGGCTCTGTTGGGGTCCTGGGGCATCTGTTCAGGTTTTGGGGGCTCTGTTGTTCCCCTGGGGGCTCTGTAGAGTTCCCGGGGGCTCTGTTGGGGTTCCGGGGCCTCTGTGCTGGTTTTTGGGGGCTTTGTTGTTCTCCTGGGGGCTCTGTTGGGGTCCTGGGGGCTCTGTTGGGGTCCTGGGGACTCTGTTGGGGTCCCGGGAGCTCTGTTGGGGTTCTGGGGGCTCTGTTGTGGTTATTTTGGCTCTGTTGTGGTCCCGGGGGCTCTGCTGTGATCCCTGGGGCTCTGTTGTGGTCCCGGGGGCTCTGTTGTGGTCCCAGGGGCTCTGTTGTGGTCCGGGATGTCCTGTTCGTGTCTTGGGGGCTCTGTTGTGGTACCGGGGTCTCTGTTGTTGTCCCGGGGGGGTCTGTTCGGGTTTTGGGGACTCCGTTGGGGTCCTGGGGGCTCCGTTGGGGTCCTGGGGGCTCTGTTCGGCTCCTGGTTGCTCTGTTGTGGTCCCGGGGGCTCTGTTGGGATCCCGCAGGCTCTGTTGGGGTCCCGGGGGCTCTGTTGGCGTCCTCGGAGCTTGGTTCGGGTTCTGGGGGCTCCGCTGGGGTATCGGGGGCTCCGCTGGGGTCCCGGGGGCTCCGTTCATGTCCTGGGAGCTCTGTTGGGGTCCTGCGGGCTCTGTTGGGGTCCTGCGGGCTCTGTTGGTGTCCTGTTGGCTCTGTTGGGGTCCTGAAGTCTCTGTTGGTTTCCTGGGGGCTCTGTTTGGATCTTGGGAACTCTGTTGGGGTCCCGGGGGCTTTGTTGAAGTCCCTGGGGCTCTGTTGAGGTCCCGGGGTCTTCGCTGGGGTAAAGGGGGTCCCTGTTGGGGTCCTGGGGGCTCTATTGTTTTCCTGAGGGCTCTGTTGGTGTCCTGGGAGCTCTGTGGGGGTCCTGAGGTCTCTGTTGTTGTCCTGGGAGCTCTGTTCGGCTTCTGGGAGTTCTGTTGGGGTCCCGGGGGCTCTGTTGGGGTCCCGGGGGCTCTGTTGGGGTCCCGGGGGCTCTGTTGGGGTCCCGGGGGCTCTGTTGGGGTCCCGAAGGCTCTGTTGGGGTCCCGGGGGCTCTGTTGTAAGCCTGGGGGCTCTGTTGGGATCCCGGGGGCCATGTTGGCATCCCGGGGGCTCTTTTTGCATCCCGGGGGCTCTGTTGGGGTTTTTGGGGTCCTGGCTGGGGTCCTGGGGTCTCTGTTGTGGTCCCGGGGTCTCTGTTGTTGTCCCGGGGGGTTCTGTTCGTGTTTTGGGGGCTCCGTTGTGGTCCTGGGGGCTCCGTTGGGGTCCTGGGGGCTCTGTTCGGCTCCTGGTTGCTCTGTTGGGGTCCCGGGGGCTCTGTTGGCGTCCTCGGAGCTTGGTTCGGGTCCCGGGGGCTCCGCTGCGGTCCCGGGGGCTCCGTTCGTGTCCTGGGGGCTCCGTTCGTGTCCTGGGGGCTCTGCTGGGGTCCCGGGGGCTTTGCTGGGGTCTTGGGGCTTCTGTTGGGGTCCCGGGGGGTCTCTTGGGGTCCCGAAGGATCTGTTGGGGTCCCGAGGGCTCTGTTGGGGTCCCAAGGGCTCTGTTGGATTCCTGGGAGCTCTGTTGGTGTCCCGGGGGCTCTGTTGGTGTTTTTGGGGTCTTCGCTGGGGTCCCGGGGGCTCTGTTGTCGTCCCGGGGGCTCTGTTGTCGTCCCAGGGTCTCTGTTGGAGTCCTGGGGCATCTGTTCAGGTTTTGGGGGCTCTGTTGTTCCCCTGGGGGCTCTGTAGAGTTCCCGGGGGCTCTGTTGGGGTCCCGGGGGCTCTGTTGGGGTTCCGGGGCCTCTGTGCTGGTTTTTGGGGGCTTTGTTGTTCTCCTGGGGGCTCTGTTGGGGTCCCGGGGGCTCTGTTGGGGTCCCGGGAGCTCTGTTGGGGTTCTGGGGGCTCTGTTGTGGTTATTTTGGCTCTGTTGTGGTCCCGGGGGCTCTGCTGTGATCCCTGGGGCTCTGCTGTGGTCCCGGGGGCTCTGTTGTGGTCCCAGGGGCTCTGTTGTGGTCCTGGAGGTCCTGTTCGTGTCTTGGGGGCTCTGTTGTTGTCCCGCGGGCTCTGTTGTTGTCCCGGGGGGGTCTGTTCGGGTTTTGGGGGCTCCGTTGGGGTCCTGGGGGCTCCGTTGGGGTCCTGGGGGCTCTGTTCGGCTCCTGGTTGCTCTGTTGTGGTCCCGGGGGCTCTGTTGGGATCCCGCAGGCTCTGTTGGGGTCCCGGGGGCTCTGTTGGCGTCCTCGGAGCTTGGTTCGGGTTCTGGGGGCTCCGCTGGCGTATCGGGGGCTCCGCTGGGGTCCCGGGGGCTCCGTTCATGTCCTGGGAGCTCTGTTGGGGTCCCGCGGGCTCTGTTGGGGTCCTGCGGGCTCTGTTGGGGTCCTGGTGGCTCTGTTGGGGTCCTGAAGTCTCTGTTGGGTTCCTGGGGGCTCTGTTTGGATCTTGGGAACTCTGTTGGGGTCCCGGGGGCTTTGTTGAAGTCCCTGGGGCTCTGTTGAGGTCCCGGGGTCTTCGCTGGGGTAAAGGGGGGTCCCTGTTGGGGTCCTGGGGGCTCTATTGTTTTCCTGAGGGCTCTGTTGGTGTCCTGGGAGCTCTGTGGGGGTCCTGAGGTCTCTGTTGGGGTCCTGGGAGCTCTGTTGGGGTCCTGGGAGCTCTGTTGGGGTCCTGGGGGCTCTGTTGGGGTCCCGGGGGCTCTGTTGGGGTCCCGAAGGCTCTGTTGGGGTCCCGGGGGCTCTGTTGTAAGCCTGGGGGCTCTGTTGGGATCCCGGGGGCCATGTTGGCATCCCGGTTGCTCTTTTTGCATCCCGGGGGCTCTGTTGGGGTTTTTGGGGTCCTGGCTGGGGTCCTGGGGTCTCTGTTGTGGTCCCGGGGGCTCTGTTGAAGTCCCGGGGGCTCTGTTGATGTCCCGGGGTTTTCTCTGTGTTAAAGGGGGTCCCTGTTGGGGTCCTGGGGTCTCTGTTGGGGTCCTGGGGGCTCTTTTGGGGTCCTGGAGGCTCTGTTGTTGTTCTGGGGGCTCTGTTGGGGTCCTGGGGGCTCTGTTGGGGTCCCGGGGTCTCTGTTGTTGTCCCGGGGGGTTCTGTTCGGGTTTTGGGGGCTCCGTTGTGGTCCTGGGGTCTCCGTTGGGGTCCTGGGGGCTCTGTTCGGCTCCTGGTTGCTCTGTTGGGGTCCCGGGGGCTCTGTTGGCGTCCTCGGAGCTTGGTTCGGGTCCCGGGGGCTCCTCAGCGGTCCCAGGGGCTCTGTTCGTGTCCTGGGGGCTCTGTTCGTGTCCTGGGGGCTCTGTTGGGGTCCCGCGGGCTCTGTTGGGTTCCTGCGGGCTCTGTTGGGGTCTTGCTGGCTCTGTTGGGGTCCTGAAGTCTCTGTTGGGTTCCTGGGGGCTCTGTTTGGATCTTGGGAACTCTGTTGGGGTCCCGGGGGCTGTGTTGAAGTCCCAGGGGCTCTGTTGAGGTCCCGGGGTCTTCGCTGGGGTAAAGGGGGTCCCTGTTGGGGTCCTGGGGTCTCTGTTGGTGTCCTGGGGTCTTCGCTGGGGTAATGTGTGCTCTGTTGAGGTCCTGGGGACCCCGTTGGGGACCTGGGAGCTCTGTTGGGTACCTGGGGGATCTGTTGGGTTCCTGGGGGCTCTGTTGTTGTCCTGGGGGCTCTGTTGTTGTCCTGGGGGCTCTGTTGTTGTCCTGGGGGCTCTGTTGGGGTCGCGGGGGCTCTGTTCGGGTTCTGGGGGCTCTGTTGGTGTCCTGAAAGCTCTGTTCGGGTTCTGGGGTCTCTGTTGGGGTCCTGCGGGTTCTGTTGGGGTCCTGGGGGCTCCGTGGTGGTCCTGGGGGCTCTGTTGTTTTTTTGGCAGCTTTATTGTTGTCCTGGGGCCTCTGTTGGTGTCCTGGGGCCTCTGTTGGTGTCCTGGGGGCTCTGTTGGTGTCCTGGGGGCTCTGTTAGGGTCCTGGGGGCTCTGTTGGAATCCTGGGAATTCTGTTGGGATTCTTGGGGTTCTCTTGGAATTCTGGGGTCTCTGTTGGGGTCCCGGGGGCTGTGTTGTGGTCCCGGGGGCTCTGTTGTGGTCCTGGGGGCTCTGTTGTTTTTCTGAGGTCTCTGTTGTCGTCCTGGGAGCTCTGTTCGGCTTCTGGGAGTTCTGTTGGTGTCCTGAAGGCTCTGTTGGTGTCCTGAAGGCTCTGTTGGTGTCCTGGGGGCTCTGTTGGGGTCCCGGGGGCTCTGTTGGGGTCCCGGGGGCTTTGCTGGGGTCTTGGGGCTTCTGTTGGGGTCCCGTGGGCTCTGTTGGGGTCCCGAAGGCTCTGTTGGTGTCCTGGGGGCTCTGTTGTAAGCCTGGGTGCTCTGTTGGGGTCCCGGGGACTCTGTTGGCATCTCGGGGGCTCTGTTGGCATCCCGGGGGCTCTGTTGGCATCCCGGGGGCTCTGTTGGGGTCCTGGGGGCTCTGTTGGGGTCCCGGGGACTCTGTTGGGGTCCCACAGGCTCTGTTGTGGTCCCGGGGGCTCTGTTGGCGTCCTCGGAGCTTGGTTCGGGTCCCGGGGGCTCCGCTGGGGTCCCGGGGGCTCCGCTGGGGTCCCGGGGGCTCCGTTCGTGTCCTGGGGGATCTGTTGGGGTCCTGCTGGCTCTGTTGGGGTCCCGGGGGCTCTGTTGGGGTTTTGGGGGTCTTCGCTGGGGTCTCTGTTGTCGTCCCGGGGGCTCTGTTGTCGTCCCGGGGGCTCTGTTGGTGTCCTGGGGCATCTGTTGGGGTCCTGGGGGCTCTGTTGGGGTCCTGGGGGCTCTGTTGGGGTCCCGGGGGCTCTGTTGTTGTCCTGGGGCATCTGTTCGGGTTTTGGGGGCTTTGTTGTTCTCCTGGGGGCTCTGTTGGGGTCCTGGGGGCTCTGTTGGGGTTCTGGGGTCTCTGTTGTTCTCCCGGGGTATCTGTTGGGGTCCCGGGGGCTCTGTTGGGGTTCTGGGGTCTCTGTTGGGGTTCTGGGAACTCTGTTGTGGTTATTTTGGCTCTGTTGGGTTCCTGGGGGCTCTGTTGTGGTCCCGGGGGCTCTGCTGTGATCCCTGGGGCTCTGTTGTGGTCCCGGGGGCTCTGTTGTGGTCCTGGGGACTCTGTTGTGGTCCCAGGGGCTCTGTTGTGGTCCTGGAGGTCCTGTTCGTGTCTTGGGGGCTCTGTTGTTGTCCCGGGGGCTCTGTTGTTGTCCCGGGGGGGTCTGTTCGGGTTTTGGGGGCTCCGCTGGGGTCCTGCGGGCTCTGTTGGGGTCCTGGGGGGCTCTGTTGGTTTCCTGCGGGCTCTGTTGGTGTCCTGAAGTCTCTGTTGGGTTCCTGGGGGCTCTGTTTGGATCTTGGGAACTCTGTTGGGGTCCCGGGGGCTCTGTTGAAGTCCCTGGGGCTCTGTTGAGGTCCCGGGGTCTTCGCTGGGGTAAAGGGGGTCCCTGTTGGGGTCCTGGGGGCTCTGTTGTTTTCCTGAGGGCTGTGTTGGTGTCCTCGGAGCTCTGTGGGGGTCCTGAGGTCTCTGTTGTCGTCCTGGGGGCTCTGTTGGGGTCCCTGGGGGCTCTGTTGGGGTCCCTGGGGGCTCTGTTGTAAGCCTGGGGGCTCTGTTGGGATCCCGGGGGCTCTGTTGGCATCCCGGGGGCTCTGTTGGGGTTTTTGGGGTCCTGGCTGGGGTCCTGGGGTCTCTGTTGGTGTCCCGGGGGCTCTGTTGAAGTCCCGGGGGCTCTGTTGATGTCCCGGGGTTTTCTCTGGGGTAAAGGGGGTCCCTGTTGGGGTCCTGGGGTCCTTGTTGGGGTCCTGGGGTCCCTGTTGGGGTCCTGGGGGCTCTGTTGGGGTCCCGGGGGCTCTGTTGTTGTCCCGGGGGTTCTGTTCGGGTTTTGGGGGCTCCGTTGTGGTCCTGGGGGCTCCGTTGGGGTCCTGGGGGCTCTGTTCGGCTCCTGGTTGCTCTGTTGGGGTCCCGGGGGCTCTGTTGGCGTCCTCGGAGCTTGGTTCGGGTCCCGGGGGCTCCTCTGGGGTCCCAGGGGCTCCGCTGGGGTCCTGGGGGCTCCGTTCGTGTCCTGGGGTATCTGTTGGGGTCCCGCGGGCTCTGTTGGGGTCCCGGGGGCTCTGTTGGGGTCCTGGGGCATCTGTTCGGGTTTTGGAGGCTCTGTTGTTCCCCTGGGTGCTCTGTTGGGGTCCTAAGGGCTCTGTTGGGGTCCCGGGGGCTCTGTTGTGGTCCCGGGGGCTCTGTTGTGGTCCTGGGAGCTCTGTTGTTTTTCTGAGGTCTCTGTTGTCGTCCTGGGAGCTCTGTTCGGCTTCTGGGAGTTCTGTTGGTGTCCTGAAGGCTCTGTTGGTGTCCTGGGGGCTCTGTTGGTGTCCTGGGGGCTCTGTTGGGGTCCCGGGGGCTCTGTTGGGGTCCCGGGGGCTTTGCTGGGGTCTTGGGGCTTCTGTTGGGGTCCCGTGGGCTCTGTTGGGGTCCCGAAGGCTCTGTTGGTGTCCTGGGGGCTCTGTTGTAAGCCTGGGTGCTCTGTTGGGGTCCCGGGGACTCTGTTGGCATCCCGGGGGCTCTGTTGGCATCCCGGGGGCTCTGTTGGGGTCCTGGGGGCTCTGTTGGGGTCCCGGGGTCTCTGTTGGGGTCCCACAGGCTCTGTTGTGGTCCCGGGGGCTCTGTTGGCGTCCTCGGAGCTTGGTTCGGGTCCCGGGGGCTCCGCTGGGGTCCCGGGGGCTCCGCTGGGGTCCCGGGGGCTCCGTTCGTGTCCTGGGGGATCTGTTGGGGTCCCGCGGGATCTGTTGGGGTCCTGCTGGCTCTGTTGGGGTCCTGCTGGCTCTGTTGGGGTCCCGGGGGATCTGTTGGGGTTTTGGGGGTCTTCGCTGGGGTCCCGGGGGCTCTGTTGTCGTCCCGGGGGCTCTGTTGTCGTCCCGGGGGCTCTGTTGGTGTCCTGGGGCATCTGTTGGTGTCCTGGGGCATCTGTTGGGGTCCTGGGGGCTCTGTTGGGGTCCTGGGGGCTCTGTTGGGGTCCCGGGGGCTCTGTTGTTGTCCTGGGGCATCTGTTCGGGTTTTGGGGGCTTTGTTGTTCTCCTGGGGCTCTGTTGGGGTCCTGGGGGCTCTGTTGGGGTTCTGGGGTCTCTGTTGTTCTCCCGGGGTATCTGTTGGGGTCCCCGGGGGATCTGTTGGGGTCCTGGGGGCTCTGTTGTTTTTCTGAGGTCTCTGTTGTCGTCCTGGGAGCTCTGTTCGGCTTCTGGGAGTTCTGTTGGTGTCCTGAAGGCTCTGTTGGTGTCCTGAAGGCTCTGTTGGTGTCCTGGGGGCTCTGTTGGGGTCCCGGGGGCTCTGTTGGGGTCCCGGGGGCTTTGCTGGGGTCTTGGGGCTTCTGTTGGGGTCCCGTGGGCTCTGTTGGGGTCCCGAAGGCTCTGTTGGTGTCCTGGGGGCTCTGTTGTAAGCCTGGGTGCTCTGTTGGGGTCCCGGGGACTCTGTTGGCATCTCGGGGGCTCTGTTGGCATCCCGGGGGCTCTGTTGGCATCCCGGGGGCTCTGTTGGGGTCCTGGGGGCTCTGTTGGGGTCCCGGGGTCTCTGTTGGGGTCCCACAGGCTCTGTTGTGGTCCCGGGGGCTCTGTTGGCGTCCTCGGAGCTTGGTTCGGGTCCCGGGGGCTCCGCTGGGGTCCCGGGGGTTCCGCTGGGGTCCCGGGGGCTCCGTTCGTGTCCTGGGGGATCTGTTGGGGTCCTGCTGGCTCTGTTGGGGTCCCGGGGGCTCTGTTGGGGTTTTGGGGGTCTTCGCTGGGGTCTCTGTTGTCGTCCCGGGGGCTCTGTTGTCGTCCCGGGGGCTCTGTTGGTGTCCTGGGGCATCTGTTGGGGTCCTGGGGGCTCTGTTGGGGTCCTGGGGGCTCTGTTGGGGTCCCGGGGGCTCTGTTGTTGTCCTGGGGCATCTGTTCGGGTTTTGGGGGCTTTGTTGTTCTCCTGGGGGCTCTGTTGGGGTCCTGGGGGCTCTGTTGGGGTTCTGGGGTCTCTGTTGTTCTCCCGGGGTATCTGTTGGGGTCCCGGGGGCTCTGTTGGGGTTCTGGGGTCTCTGTTGGGGTTCTGGGAACTCTGTTGTGGTTATTTTGGCTCTGTTGGGTTCCTGGGGGCTCTGTTGTGGTCCCGGGGGCTCTGCTGTGATCCCTGGGGCTCTGTTGTGGTCCCGGGGGCTCTGTTGTGGTCCTGGGGACTCTGTTGTGGTCCCAGGGGCTCTGTTGTGGTCCTGGAGGTCCTGTTCGTGTCTTGGGGGCTCTGTTGTTGTCCCGGGGGCTCTGTTGTTGTCCCGGGGGGGTCTGTTCGGGTTTTGGGGGCTCCGCTGGGGTCCTGCGGGCTCTGTTGGGGTCCTGGGGGGCTCTGTTGGTTTCCTGCGGGCTCTGTTGGTGTCCTGAAGTCTCTGTTGGGTTCCTGGGGGCTCTGTTTGGATCTTGGGAACTCTGTTGGGGTCCCGGGGGCTCTGTTGAAGTCCCTGGGGCTCTGTTGAGGTCCCGGGGTCTTCGCTGGGGTAAAGGGGGTCCCTGTTGGGGTCCTGGGGGCTCTGTTGTTTTCCTGAGGGCTGTGTTGGTGTCCTCGGAGCTCTGTGGGGGTCCTGAGGTCTCTGTTGTCGTCCTGGGGGCTCTGTTGGGGTCCCTGGGGGCTCTGTTGGGGTCCCTGGGGGCTCTGTTGTAAGCCTGGGGGCTCTGTTGGGATCCCGGGGGCTCTGTTGGCATCCCGGGGGCTCTGTTGGGGTTTTTGGGGTCCTGGCTGGGGTCCTGGGGTCTCTGTTGGTGTCCCGGGGGCTCTGTTGAAGTCCCGGGGGCTCTGTTGATGTCCCGGGGTTTTCTCTGGGGTAAAGGGGGTCCCTGTTGGGGTCCTGGGGTCCTTGTTGGGGTCCTGGGGTCCCTGTTGGGGTCCTGGGGGCTCTGTTGGGGTCCCGGGGGCTCTGTTGTTGTCCCGGGGGGTTCTGTTCGGGTTTTGGGGGCTCCGTTGTGGTCCTGGGGGCTCCGTTGGGGTCCTGGGGGCTCTGTTCGGCTCCTGGTTGCTCTGTTGGGGTCCCGGGGGCTCTGTTGGCGTCCTCGGAGCTTGGTTCGGGTCCCGGGGGCTCCTCTGGGGTCCCAGGGGCTCCGCTGGGGTCCTGGGGGCTCCGTTCGTGTCCTGGGGTATCTGTTGGGGTCCCGCGGGCTCTGTTGGGGTCCCGGGGGCTCTGTTGGGGTCCTGGGGCATCTGTTCGGGTTTTGGAGGCTCTGTTGTTCCCCTGGGTGCTCTGTTGGGGTCCTAAGGGCTCTGTTGGGGTCCCGGGGGCTCTGTTGTGGTCCCGGGGGCTCTGTTGTGGTCCTGGGAGCTCTGTTGTTTTTCTGAGGTCTCTGTTGTCGTCCTGGGAGCTCTGTTCGGCTTCTGGGAGTTCTGTTGGTGTCCTGAAGGCTCTGTTGGTGTCCTGGGGGCTCTGTTGGTGTCCTGGGGGCTCTGTTGGGGTCCCGGGGGCTCTGTTGGGGTCCCGGGGGCTTTGCTGGGGTCTTGGGGCTTCTGTTGGGGTCCCGTGGGCTCTGTTGGGGTCCCGAAGGCTCTGTTGGTGTCCTGGGGGCTCTGTTGTAAGCCTGGGTGCTCTGTTGGGGTCCCGGGGACTCTGTTGGCATCCCGGGGGCTCTGTTGGCATCCCGGGGGCTCTGTTGGGGTCCTGGGGGCTCTGTTGGGGTCCCGGGGTCTCTGTTGGGGTCCCACAGGCTCTGTTGTGGTCCCGGGGGCTCTGTTGGCGTCCTCGGAGCTTGGTTCGGGTCCCGGGGGCTCCGCTGGGGTCCCGGGGGCTCCGCTGGGGTCCCGGGGGCTCCGTTCGTGTCCTGGGGGATCTGTTGGGGTCCCGCGGGATCTGTTGGGGTCCTGCTGGCTCTGTTGGGGTCCTGCTGGCTCTGTTGGGGTCCCGGGGGATCTGTTGGGGTTTTGGGGGTCTTCGCTGGGGTCCCGGGGGCTCTGTTGTCGTCCCGGGGGCTCTGTTGTCGTCCCGGGGGCTCTGTTGGTGTCCTGGGGCATCTGTTGGTGTCCTGGGGCATCTGTTGGGGTCCTGGGGGCTCTGTTGGGGTCCTGGGGGCTCTGTTGGGGTCCCGGGGGCTCTGTTGTTGTCCTGGGGCATCTGTTCGGGTTTTGGGGGCTTTGTTGTTCTCCTGGGGGCTCTGTTGGGGTCCTGGGGGCTCTGTGGGTTCTGGGTCTGTGTTCTCCCGGGGTATCTGTTGGGTCCCCGGGGGATCTGTTGGGGTCCCGGGGGCTCTGTTGCGGGTTCTGGGGTCTGCTCTGTTGGGGTTCTGGGAACTCTGTTGTGGTTATTTTGGCTCTGTTGGGTTCCTGGGGGCTCTGTTGGGGTCCCGGGGGCTCTGCTGTGATCCCTGGGTCTGTGTTGTGGTCCCGGGGGCTCTGTTGTGGTCCCGGGGGCTCTGTTGTGGTCCCGGGGGCTCTGTTGTGGTCCTGGAGGTCCTGTTCGTGTCTTGGGGGCTCTGTTGTTGTGGTCCCAGGGGCTCTGTTGTTGTCCCGGGGGGGTCTGTTCGGGTTTTGGGGGCTCCGTTGTTGTCCTGGGGGATCCGTTGGGGTCCTGGGGGCTCCGTTGGGGTCCTGGGGGCTCTGTTCGGCTCCTGGTTGCTCTGTTGGGGTCCCGGGGGCTCTGTTGGCGTCCTCGGAGCTTGGTTCGGGTCCCGGGGCTCCGCTGCGGTCCCGGGGGCTCCGTTCGTGTCCTGGGGGCTCCGTTCGTGTCCTGGGGGCTCTGTTGGGGTCCCGCGGGCTCTGTTGGGTTCCTGCGGGCTCTGTTGGGGTCTTGCTGGCTCTGTTGGGGTCCTGAAGTCTCTGTTGGGTTCCTGGGGGCTCTGTTTGGATCTTGGGAACCCTGTTGGGGTCCCGGGGGCTCTGTTGAAGTCCCGGGGGCTCTGTTGAGGTTTCGGGGTCTTCGCTGGGGTAAAAGGGGTCCCTGTTGGGGTCCTGGGGTCTCTGTTGGTGTCCTGGGGTCTTCGCTGGGGTAATGTGTGCTCTGTTGAGGTCCTGGGGACCCTGTTGGGGACCTGGGAGCTCTGTTGGGTACCTGGGGGATCTGTTGGGTTCCTGGGGGCTCTGTTGTTGTCCTGGGGGCTCTGTTGTTGTCCTGGGGGCTCTGTTGGGGTCGCGGGGGCTCTGTTGGGGTTCTGGGGGCTCTGTTGGTGTCCTGAAAGCTCTGTTCGGGTTCTGGGGTCTCTGTTGGGGTCCTGCGGGTTCTGTTGGGGTCCTGGGGGCTCCGTGGTGGTCCTGGGGCTCTGTTGTTTTTTTGGCAGCTTTATTGTTGTCCTGGGGCCTCTGTTGGTGTCCTGGGGGCTCTGTTGGTGTCCTGGGGGCTCTGTTGGTGTCCTGGGGGCTCTGTTGGTGTCCTGGGGGCTCTGTTGGTGTCCTGGGGGCTCTGTTGGTGTCCTGGGGGCTCTGTTAGGGTCCTGGGGGCTCTGTTGGAATCCTGGGGGTTCTGTTGGGATTCTTGGGGTTCTCTGGAATTCTGGGGTCTCTGTTGGGGTCCCGGGGGCTCTATTGGGGTTTTTGGGGTCTTCGCTGGGGTCCCGGGGGCTCTGTTGTCGTCCCGGGGGCTCTGTTGTCGTCCCAGGGGCTCTGTTGGGGTCCTGGGGCATCTGTTCAGGTTTTGGGGGCTCTGTTGTTCCCCTGGGGGCTCTGTAGAGTTCCCGGGGGCTCTGTTGGGGTTCCGGGGCCTCTGTGCTGGTTTTTGGGGGCTTTGTTGTTCTCCTGGGGGCTCTGTTGGGGTCCTGGGGGCTCTGTTGGGGTCCTGGGGACTCTGTTGGGGTCCCGGGAGCTCTGTTGGGGTTCTGGGGGCTCTGTTGTGGTTATTTTGGCTCTGTTGTGGTCCCGGGGCTCTGCTGTGATCCCTGGGGCTCTGTTGTGGTCCCGGGGGCTCTGTTGTGGTCCCAGGGGCTCTGTTGTGGTCCTGGATGTCCTGTTCGTGTCTTGGGGGCTCTGTTGTGGTACCGGGGTCTCTGTTGTTGTCCCGGGGGGGTCTGTTCGGGTTTTGGGGACTCCGTTGGGGTCCTGGGGGCTCCGTTGGGGTCCTGGGGGCTCTGTTCGGCTCCTGGTTGCTCTGTTGTGGTCCCGGGGGCTCTGTTGGGATCCCGCAGGCTCTGTTGGGGTCCGGGGGCTCTGTTGGCGTCCTCGGAGCTTGGTTCGGGTTCTGGGGGCTCCGCTGGGGTATCGGGGGCTCCGCTGGGGTCCCGGGGGCTCCGTTCATGTCCTGGGAGCTCTGTTGGGGTCCTGCGGGCTCTGTTGGGGTCCTGCGGGCTCTGTTGGTGTCCTGTTGGCTCTGTTGGGGTCCTGAAGTCTCTGTTGGTTTCCTGGGGCTCTGTTTGGATCTTGGGAACTCTGTTGGGGTCCCGGGGGCTTTGTTGAAGTCCCTGGGGCTCTGTTGAGGTCCCGGGGTCTTCGCTGGGGTAAAGGGGGGTCCCTGTTGGGGTCCTGGGGGCTCTATTGTTTTCCTGAGGGCTCTGTTGGTGTCCTGGGAGCTCTGTGGGGGTCCTGAGGTCTCTGTTGTTGTCCTGGGAGCTCTGTTCGGCTTCTGGGAGTTCTGTTGGGGTCCCGGGGGCTCTGTTGGGGTCCCGGGGGCTCTGTTGGGGTCCCGGGGGCTCTGTTGGGGTCCCGGGGGCTCTGTTGGGGTCCGGGGGCTCTGTTGTAAGCCTGGGGGCTCTGTTGGGATCCCGGGGGCCATGTTGGCATCCCGGGGGCTCTTTTTGCATCCCGGGGCTCTGTTGGGGTTTTTGGGGTCCTGGCTGGGGTCCTGGGGTCTCTGTTGTGGTCCCGGGTCTCTGTTGTTGTCCCGGGGGGTTCTGTTCGTGTTTTGGGGCTCCGTTGTGGTCCTGGGGGCTCCGTTGGGGTCCTGGGGGCTCTGTTCGGCTCCTGGTTGCTCTGTTGGGGTCCCGGGGGCTCTGTTGGCGTCCTCGGAGCTTGGTTCGGGTCCCGGGGGCTCCGCTGCGGTCCCGGGGGCTCCGTTCGTGTCCTGGGGGCTCCGTTCGTGTCCTGGGGGCTCTGCTGGGGTCCCGGGGGCTTTGCTGGGGTCTTGGGGCTTCTGTTGGGGTCCCGGGGGGTCTCTTGGGGTCCCGAAGGATCTGTTGGGGTCCCGAGGGCTCTGTTGGGGTCCCAAGGGCTCTGTTGGATTCCTGGGAGCTCTGTTGGTGTCCCGGGGGCTCTGTTGGTGTTTTTGGGGTCTTCGCTGGGGTCCCGGGGGCTCTGTTGTCGTCCCGGGGGCTCTGTTGTCGTCCCAGGGTCTCTGTTGGAGTCCTGGGGCATCTGTTCAGGTTTTGGGGGCTCTGTTGTTCCCCTGGGGGCTCTGTAGAGTTCCCGGGGGCTCTGTTGGGGTCCCGGGGGCTCTGTTGGGGTTCCGGGGCCTCTGTGCTGGTTTTTGGGGGCTTTGTTGTTCTCCTGGGGGCTCTGTTGGGGTCCCGGGGGCTCTGTTGGGGTCCCGGGAGCTCTGTTGGGGTTCTGGGGGCTCTGTTGTGGTTATTTTGGCTCTGTTGTGGTCCGGGGGCTCTGCTGTGATCCCTGGGGCTCTGCTGTGGTCCCGGGGGCTCTGTTGTGGTCCCAGGGGCTCTGTTGTGGTCCTGGAGGTCCTGTTCGTGTCTTGGGGGCTCTGTTGTTGTCCCGCGGGCTCTGTTGTTGTCCCGGGGGGGTCTGTTCGGGTTTTGGGGGCTCCGTTGGGGTCCTGGGGGCTCCGTTGGGGTCCTGGGGGCTCTGTTCGGCTCCTGGTTGCTCTGTTGTGGTCCCGGGGGCTCTGTTGGGATCCCGCAGGCTCTGTTGGGGTCCCGGGGGCTCTGTTGGCGTCCTCGGAGCTTGGTTCGGGTTCTGGGGGCTCCGCTGGCGTATCGGGGGCTCCGCTGGGGTCCCGGGGGCTCCGTTCATGTCCTGGGAGCTCTGTTGGGGTCCCGCGGGCTCTGTTGGGGTCCTGCGGGCTCTGTTGGGGTCCTGGTGGCTCTGTTGGGGTCCTGAAGTCTCTGTTGGGTTCCTGGGGGCTCTGTTTGGATCTTGGGAACTCTGTTGGGGTCCCGGGGGCTTTGTTGAAGTCCCTGGGGCTCTGTTGAGGTCCCGGGGTCTTCGCTGGGGTAAAGGGGGTCCCTGTTGGGGTCCTGGGGGCTCTATTGTTTTCCTGAGGGCTCTGTTGGTGTCCTGGGAGCTCTGTGGGGGTCCTGAGGTCTCTGTTGGGTCCTGGGAGCTCTGTTGGGGTCCTGGGAGCTCTGTTGGGGTCCTGGGGGCTCTGTTGGGTTCCTGGGGGCTCTGTTGTTGTCCTGGGGGCTCTGTTGTTGTCCTGGGGGCTCTGTTGGGGTCGCGGGGGCTCTGTTGGGGTTCTGGGGGCTCTGTTGGTGTCCTGAAAGCTCTGTTCGGGTTCTGGGGTCTCTGTTGGGGTCCTGCGGGTTCTGTTGGGGTCCTGGGGGCTCCGTGGTGGTCCTGGGGGCTCTGTTGTTTTTTGGCAGCTTTATTGTTGTCCTGGGGCCTCTGTTGGTGTCCTGGGGGCTCTGTTGGTGTCCTGGGGGCTCTGTTGGTGTCCTGGGGGCTCTGTTGGTGTCCTGGGGGCTCTGTTGGTGTCCTGGGGGCTCTGTTAGGGTCCTGGGGGCTCTGTTGGAATCCTGGGGGTTCTGTTGGGATTCTTGGGGTTCTCTTGGAATTCTGGGGTCTCTGTTGGGGTCCCGGGGGCTCTATTGGGGTTTTTGGGGTCTTCGCTGGGGTCCCGGGGGCTCTGTTGTCGTCCCGGGGGCTCTGTTGTCGTCCCAGGGGCTCTGTTGGGGTCCTGGGCATCTGTTCAGGTTTTGGGGGCTCTGTTGTTCCCCTGGGGGCTCTGTAGAGTTCCCGGGGGCTCTGTTGGGGTTCCGGGGCCTCTGTGCTGGTTTTTGGGGCTTTGTTGTTCTCCTGGGGGCTCTGTTGGGGTCCTGGGGGCTCTGTTGGGGTCCTGGGGACTCTGTTGGGGGTCCCGGGAGCTCTGTTGGGGTTCTGGGGGCTCTGTTGTGGTTATTTTGGCTCTGTTGTGGTCCCGGGGGCTCTGCTGTGATCCCTGGGGCTCTGTTGTGGTCCCGGGGGCTCTGTTGTGGTCCCAGGGGCTCTGTTGTGGTCCGGGATGTCCTGTTCGTGTCTTGGGGGCTCTGTTGTGGTACCGGGGTCTCTGTTGTTGTCCCGGGGGGGTCTGTTCGGGTTTTGGGGACTCCGTTGGGGTCCTGGGGCTCCGTTGGGGTCCTGGGGCTCTGTTCGGCTCCTGGTTGCTCTGTTGTGGTCCCGGGGGCTCTGTTGGGATCCCGCAGGCTCTGTTGGGGTCCCGGGGGCTCTGTTGGCGTCCTCGGAGCTTGGTTCGGGTTCTGGGGGCTCCGCTGGGGTATCGGGGGCTCCGCTGGGGTCCCGGGGGCTCCGTTCATGTCCTGGAGCTCTGTTGGGGTCCTGCGGGCTCTGTTGGGGTCCTGCGGGCTCTGTTGGTGTCCTGTTGGCTCTGTTGGGGTCCTGAAGTCTCTGTTGGTTTCCTGGGGGCTCTGTTTGGATCTTGGGAACTCTGTTGGGGTCCCGGGGGCTTTGTTGAAGTCCCTGGGGCTCTGTTGAGGTCCCGGGTCTTCGCTGGGGTAAAGGGGGTCCCTGTTGGGGTCCTGGGGGCTCTATTGTTTTCCTGAGGGCTCTGTTGGTGTCCTGGGAGCTCTGTGGGGTCCTGAGGTCTCTGTTGTTGTCCTGGGAGCTCTGTTCGGCTTCTGGGAGTTCTGTTGGGGTCCGGGGGCTCTGTTGGGGTCCCGGGGGCTCTGTTGGGGTCCCGGGGGCTCTGTTGGGGTCCCGGGGGCTCTGTTGGGGTCCCGAAGGCTCTGTTGGGGTCCCGGGGGCTCTGTTGTAAGCCTGGGGGCTCTGTTGGGATCCCGGGGGCCATGTTGGCATCCCGGGGGCTCTTTTGCATCCCGGGGGCTCTGTTGGGGTTTTTGGGGTCCTGGCTGGGGTCCTGGGGTCTCTGTTGTGGTCCCGGGGTCTCTGTTGTTGTCCCGGGGGGTTCTGTTCGTGTTTTGGGGGCTCCGTTGTGGTCCTGGGGGCTCCGTTGGGGTCCTGGGGGCTCTGTTCGGCTCCTGGTTGCTCTGTTGGGGTCCCGGGGGCTCTGTTGGCGTCCTCGGAGCTTGTTCGGGTCCCGGGGGCTCCGCTGCGGTCCCGGGGGCTCCGTTCGTGTCCTGGGGGCTCCGTTCGTGTCCTGGGGGCTCTGCTGGGGTCCCGGGGGCTTTGCTGGGGTCTTGGGGCTTCTGTTGGGGTCCCGGGGGGTCTCTTGGGGTCCCGAAGGATCTGTTGGGGTCCCGAGGGCTCTGTTGGGGTCCCAAGGGCTCTGTTGGATTCCTGGGAGCTCTGTTGGTGTCCCGGGGGCTCTGTTGGTGTTTTTGGGGTCTTCGCTGGGGTCCCGGGGGCTCTGTTGTCGTCCCGGGGGCTCTGTTGTCGTCCCAGGGTCTCTGTTGGAGTCCTGGGCATCTGTTCAGGTTTTGGGGGCTCTGTTGTTCCCCTGGGGGCTCTGTAGAGTTCCCGGGGGCTCTGTTGGGGTCCCGGGATCTGTTGGGGTCCCGGGGGCTCTGTTGGGGTTCCGGGGCCTCTGTGCTGGTTTTTGGGGGCTTTGTTGTTCTCCTGGGGGCTCTGTTGGGGTCCCGGGGGCTCTGTTGGGGTCCCGGGAGCTCTGTTGGGGTTCTGGGGGCTCTGTTGTGGTTATTTTGGCTCTGTTGTGGTCCCGGGGGCTCTGCTGTGATCCCTGGGGCTCTGCTGTGGTCCCGGGGGCTCTGTTGTGGTCCCAGGGGCTCTGTTGTGGTCCTGGAGGTCCTGTTCGTGTCTTGGGGGCTCTGTTGTTGTCCCGCGGGCTCTGTTGTTGTCCCGGGGGGGTCTGTTCGGGTTTTGGGGGCTCCGTTGGGGTCCTGGGGGCTCCGTTGGGGTCCTGGGGGCTCTGTTCGGCTCCTGGTTGCTCTGTTGTGGTCCCGGGGGCTCTGTTGGGATCCCGCAGGCTCTGTTGGGGTCCCGGGGGCTCTGTTGGCGTCCTCGGAGCTTGGTTCGGGTTCTGGGGGCTCCGCTGGCGTATCGGGGGCTCCGCTGGGGTCCCGGGGGCTCCGTTCATGTCCTGGGAGCTCTGTTGGGGTCCCGCGGGCTCTGTTGGGGTCCTGCGGGCTCTGTTGGGGTCCTGGTGGCTCTGTTGGGGTCCTGAAGTCTCTGTTGGGTTCCTGGGGGCTCTGTTTGGATCTTGGGAACTCTGTTGGGGTCCCGGGGGCTTTGTTGAAGTCCCTGGGGCTCTGTTGAGGTCCCGGGGTCTTCGCTGGGTAAAGGGGGGTCCCTGTTGGGGTCCTGGGGGCTCTATTGTTTTCCTGAGGGCTCTGTTGGTGTCCTGGGAGCTCTGTGGGGGTCCTGAGGTCTCTGTTGGGGTCCTGGGAGCTCTGTTGGGGTCCTGGGAGCTCTGTTGGGGTCCTGGGGGCTCTGTTGGGGTCCCGGGGGCTCTGTTGGGGTCCCGAAGGCTCTGTTGGGGTCCCGGGGGCTCTGTTGTAAGCCTGGGGGCTCTGTTGGGATCCCGGGGGCCATGTTGGCATCCCGGTTGCTCTTTTTGCATCCCGGGGGCTCTGTTGGGGTTTTTGGGGTCCTGGCTGGGGTCCTGGGGTCTCTGTTGTGGTCCCGGGGGCTCTGTTGAAGTCCCGGGGGCTCTGTTGATGTCCCGGGGTTTTCTCTGTGTTAAAGGGGGTCCCTGTTGGGGTCCTGGGGTCTCTGTTGGGGTCCTGGGGGCTCTTTTGGGGTCCTGGAGGCTCTGTTGTTGTTCTGGGGGCTCTGTTGGGGTCCTGGGGGCTCTGTTGGGGTCCCGGGGTCTCTGTTGTTGTCCCGGGGGGTTCTGTTCGGGTTTTGGGGGCTCCGTTGTGGTCCTGGGGTCTCCGTTGGGGTCCTGGGGGCTCTGTTCGGCTCCTGGTTGCTCTGTTGGGGTCCCGGGGGCTCTGTTGGCGTCCTCGGAGCTTGGTTCGGGTCCCGGGGGCTCCTCAGCGGTCCCAGGGGCTCTGTTCGTGTCCTGGGGGCTCTGTTCGTGTCCTGGGGGGCTCTGTTGGGGTCCCGCGGGCTCTGTTGGGTTCCTGCGGGCTCTGTTGGGGTCTTGCTGGCTCTGTTGGGGTCCTGAAGTACTGTTGGGTTCCTGGGGGCTCTGTTTGGATCTTGGGAACTCTGTTGGGGTCCCGGGGGCTGTGTTGAAGTCCCAGGGGCTCTGTTGAGGTCCCGGGGTCTTCGCTGGGGTAAAGGGGGGTCCCTGTTGGGGTCCTGGGTCTCTGTTGGTGTCCTGGGGTCTTCGCTGGGGTAATGTGTGCTCTGTTGAGGTCCTGGGGACCCCGTTGGGGACCTGGGAGCTCTGTTGGGTACCTGGGGGATCTGTTGGGTTCCTGGGGGCTCTGTTGTTGTCCTGGGGGCTCTGTTGTTGTCCTGGGGGCTCTGTTGTTGTCCTGGGGGCTCTGTTGGGGGTCGCGGGGGCTCTGTTCGGGTTCTGGGGGCTCTGTTGGTGTCCTGAAAGCTCTGTTCGGGTTCTGGGGTCTCTGTTGGGGTCCTGCGGGTTCTGTTGGGGTCCTGGGGGCTCCGTGGTGGTCCTGGGGGCTCTGTTGTTTTTTTGGCAGCTTTATTGTTGTCCTGGGGCCTCTGTTGGTGTCCTGGGGGCCTCTGTTGGTGTCCTGGGGGCTCTGTTGGTGTCCTGGGGGCTCTGTTAGGGTCCTGGGGGCTCTGTTGGAATCCTGGGAATTCTGTTGGGATTCTTGGGGTTCTCTTGGAATTCTGGGGTCTCTGTTGGGGTCCCGGGGGCTGTGTTGTGGTCCCGGGGGCTCTGTTGTGGTCCTGGGGGCTCTGTTGTTTTTCTGAGGTCTCTGTTGTCGTCCTGGGAGCTCTGTTCGGCTTCTGGGAGTTCTGTTGGTGTCCTGAAGGCTCTGTTGGTGTCCTGAAGGCTCTGTTGGTGTCCTGGGGGCTCTGTTGGGGTCCCGGGGGCTCTGTTGGGGTCCCGGGGGCTTTGCTGGGGTCTTGGGGCTTCTGTTGGGGTCCCGTGGGCTCTGTTGGGGTCCCGAAGGCTCTGTTGGTGTCCTGGGGGCTCTGTTGTAAGCCTGGGTGCTCTGTTGGGGTCCCGGGGACTCTGTTGGCATCTCGGGGGCTCTGTTGGCATCCCGGGGGCTCTGTTGGCATCCCGGGGGGCTCTGTTGGGGTCCTGGGGGCTCTGTTGGGGTCCCGGGGTCTCTGTTGGGGTCCCACAGGCTCTGTTGTGGTCCCGGGGGCTCTGTTGGCGTCCTCGGAGCTTGGTTCGGGTCCCGGGGGCTCCGCTGGGGTCCCGGGGGCTCCGCTGGGGTCCCGGGGGCTCCGTTCGTGTCCTGGGGGATCTGTTGGGGTCCTGCTGGCTCTGTTGGGGTCCCGGGGGCTCTGTTGGGGTTTTGGGGGTCTTCGCTGGGGTCTCTGTTGTCGTCCCGGGGGCTCTGTTGTCGTCCCGGGGGCTCTGTTGGTGTCCTGGGGCATCTGTTGGGGTCCTGGGGGCTCTGTTGGGGTCCTGGGGGCTCTGTTGGGGTCCCGGGGGCTCTGTTGTTGTCCTGGGGCATCTGTTCGGGTTTTGGGGGCTTTGTTGTTCTCCTGGGGGCTCTGTTGGGGTCCTGGGGGCTCTGTTGGGGTTCTGGGGTCTCTGTTGTTCTCCCGGGGTATCTGTTGGGGTCCCGGGGGCTCTGTTGGGGTTCTGGGGTCTCTGTTGGGGTTCTGGGAACTCTGTTGTGGTTATTTTGGCTCTGTTGGGTTCCTGGGGGCTCTGTTGTGGTCCCGGGGGCTCTGCTGTGATCCCTGGGGCTCTGTTGTGGTCCCGGGGGCTCTGTTGTGGTCCCTGGGGACTCTGTTGTGGTCCCAGGGGCTCTGTTGTGGTCCTGGAGGTCCTGTTCGTGTCTTGGGGGCTCTGTTGTTGTCCCGGGGGCTCTGTTGTTGTCCCGGGGGGGTCTGTTCGGGTTTTGGGGGCTCCGCTGGGGTCCTGCGGGCTCTGTTGGGGTCCTGGGGGGCTCTGTTGGTTTCCTGCGGGCTCTGTTGGTGTCCTGAAGTCTCTGTTGGGTTCCTGGGGCTCTGTTTGGATCTTGGGAACTCTGTTGGGGTCCCGGGGGCTCTGTTGAAGTCCCTGGGGCTCTGTTGAGGTCCCGGGGTCTTCGCTGGGGTAAAGGGGGTCCCTGTTGGGGTCCTGGGGGCTCTGTTGTTTTCCTGAGGGCTGTGTTGGTGTCCTCGGAGCTCTGTGGGGGTCCTGAGGTCTCTGTTGTCGTCCTGGGGGCTCTGTTGGGGTCCCTGGGGGCTCTGTTGGGGTCCCTGGGGGCTCTGTTGTAAGCCTGGGGGCTCTGTTGGGATCCCGGGGGCTCTGTTGGCATCCCGGGGGCTCTGTTGGGGTTTTTGGGGGTCCTGGCTGGGGTCCTGGGGTCTCTGTTGGTGTCCCGGGGGCTCTGTTGAAGTCCCGGGGGCTCTGTTGATGTCCCGGGGTTTTCTCTGGGGTAAAGGGGGTCCCTGTTGGGGTCCTGGGGTCCTTGTTGGGGTCCTGGGGTCCCTGTTGGGGTCCTGGGGGCTCTGTTGGGGTCCCGGGGGCTCTGTTGTTGTCCCGGGGGGTTCTGTTCGGGTTTTGGGGGCTCCGTTGTGGTCCTGGGGGCTCCGTTGGGGTCCTGGGGGCTCTGTTCGGCTCCTGGTTGCTCTGTTGGGGTCCCGGGGGGCTCTGTTGGCGTCCTCGGAGCTTGGTTCGGGTCCCGGGGGCTCCGCTGGGGTCCCAGGGGCTCCGCTGGGGTCCTGGGGGCTCCGTTCGTGTCCTGGGGTATCTGTTGGGGTCCCGCGGGCTCTGTTGGGGTCCCGGGGGCTCTGTTGGGGTCCTGGGGCATCTGTTCGGGTTTTGGAGGCTCTGTTGTTCCCCTGGGTGCTCTGTTGGGGTCCTAAGGGCTCTGTTGGGGTCCCGGGGGCTCTGTTGTGGTCTCGGGGGCTCTGTTGTGGTCCTGGGAGCTCTGTTGTTTTTCTGAGGTCTCTGTTGTCGTCCTGGGAGCTCTGTTCGGCTTCTGGGAGTTCTGTTGGTGTCCTGAAGGCTCTGTTGGTGTCCTGGGGGCTCTGTTGGTGTCCTGGGGGCTCTGTTGGGGTCCCGGGGGCTCTGTTGGGGTCCCGGGGGCTTTGCTGGGGTCTTGGGGCTTCTGTTGGGGTCCCGTGGGCTCTGTTGGGGTCCCGAAGGCTCTGTTGGTGTCCTGGGGGCTCTGTTGTAAGCCTGGGTGCTCTGTTGGGGTCCCGGGGACTCTGTTGGCATCCCGGGGGCTCTGTTGGCATCCCGGGGGCTCTGTTGGGGTCCTGGGGGCTCTGTTGGGGTCCCGGGGTCTCTGTTGGGGTCCCACAGGCTCTGTTGTGGTCCCGGGGGCTCTGTTGGCGTCCTCGGAGCTTGGTTCGGGTCCCGGGGGCTCCGCTGGGGTCCCGGGGGCTCCGCTGGGGTCCCGGGGGCTCCGTTCGTGTCCTGGGGGATCTGTTGGGGTCCCGCGGGATCTGTTGGGGTCCTGCTGGCTCTGTTGGGGTCCTGCTGGCTCTGTTGGGGTCCCGGGGGATCTGTTGGGGTTTTGGGGGTCTTCGCTGGGGTCCCGGGGGCTCTGTTGTCGTCCCGGGGGCTCTGTTGTCGTCCCGGGGGCTCTGTTGGTGTCCTGGGGCATCTGTTGGTGTCCTGGGGCATCTGTTGGGGTCCTGGGGCTCTGTTGGGGTCCTGGGGGCTCTGTTGGGGTCCTGGGGGCTCTGTTGTTGTCCTGGGGCATCTGTTCGGGTTTTGGGGGCTTTGTTGTTCTCCTGGGGGCTCTGTTGGGGTCCTGGGGGCTCTGTTGGGGTTCTGGGGTCTCTGTTGTTCTCCCGGGGTATCTGTTGGGGTCCCCGGGGATCTGTTGGGGTCCCGGGGGCTCTGTTGGGGTTCTGGGGTCTCTGTTGGGGTTCTGGGAACTCTGTTGTGGTTATTTTGGCTCTGTTGGGTTCCTGGGGGCTCTGTTGGGGTCCCGGGGGCTCTGCTGTGATCCCTGGGGCTGTGTTGTGGTCCCGGGGGCTCTGTTGTGGTCCCGGGGGCTCTGTTGTGGTCCCGGGGGCTCTGTTGTGGTCCTGGAGGTCCTGTTCGTGTCTTGGGGGCTCTGTTGTTGTGGTCCCAGGGGCTCTGTTGTTGTCCCGGGGGGGTCTGTTCGGGTTTTGGGGGCTCCGTTGTTGTCCTGGGGGATCCGTTGGGGTCCTGGGGGCTCCGTTGGGGTCCTGGGGGCTCTGTTCGGCTCCTGGTTGCTCTGTTGGGGTCCCGGGGGCTCTGTTGGGGTCCCGCAGGCTCTGTTGGGGTCCCGGGGGCTCCGCTGGCGTCCTCGGAGCTTGGTTCGGGTCCCGGGGGCTCCGCTGGGGTCCCGGGGGCTCCGCTGGGGTCCTGCGGGCTCTGTTGGGGTCCTGGGGGGCTCTGTTGGGGTCTTGCGGGCTCTGTTGGTGTCCTGAAGTCTCTGTTGGGTTCCTGGGGGCTCTGTTTGGATCTTGGGAACTCTGTTGGGGTCCCGGGGGCTCTGTTGAAGTCCCTGGGGCTCTGTTGAGGTCCCGGGGTCTTCGCTGGGGTAAAGGGGGTCCCTGTTGGGGTCCTGGGGGCTCTGTTGTTTTCCTGAGGACTGTGTTGGTGTCCTCGGAGCTCTGTGGGGGTCCTGAGGTCTCTGTTGTCGTCCTGGGGGCTCTGTTGGGGTCCCTGGGGGCTCTGTTGGGGTCCCTGGGGCTCTGTTGGGGTCCCTGGGGCTCTGTTGTAAGCCTGGGGGCTCTGTTGGGATCCCGGGGGCTCTGTTGGCATCCCGGGGGCTCTGTTGGGGTTTTTGGGGTCCTGGCTGGGGTCCTGGGGTCTCTGTTGGTGTCCGCGGGGCTCTGTTGAAGTCCCGGGGGCTCTGTTGATGTCCCGGGGTTTCCTCTGGGGTAAAGGGGGGTCCCTGTTGGGGTCCTGGGGTCCCTGTTGGGGTCCTGGGGGCTCTGTTGGGGTCCCGGGGGCTCTGTTGTTGTCCCGGGGGGTTCTGTTCGGGTTTTGGGGGCTCCGTTGTGGTCCTGGGGGCTCCGTTGGGGTCCTGGGGGCTCTGTTCGGCTCCTGGTTGCTCTGTTGGGGTCCCGGGGGCTCTGTTGGCGTCCTCGGAGCTTGGTTCGGGTCCCGGGGGCTCCGCTGGGGTCCCAGGGCTCCGCTGGGGTCCTGGGGGCTCCGTTCGTGTCCTGGGGTATCTGTTGGGGTCCCGCGGGCTCTGTTGGGGTCCCGCGGGCTCTGTTGGGGTCCTGCGGGCTCTGTTGGGGTCTTGCTGGCTCTGTTGGTGTCTTGCTGGCTCTGTTGGGGTCCTGAAGTCTCTGTTGGGGTCCTGGGGGCTCTGTTTGGATCTTGGGAACTCTGTTGAGGTCCCGGGGGCTCTGTTGAAGTCCCGGGGGCTCTGTTGAGGTCCCAGGGTCTTCGCTGGGGTAAAGGGGGTCTCTGTTGGGGTCCTGGGGGCTCTGTTGGGGACATGGGGGATCTGTTGGGTTCCTGGGGGCTCTGTTGTTGTCCTGTGGGCTCTGTTGTTGTCCTGGGGGCTCTGTTGTTGTCCTGGGGGCTCTGTTGTTGTCCTGGGGGCTCTGTTGGGGTCGCGGGGGCTCTGTTGGGGTTGGGTCGGGGGCTCTGTTGGTGTCCTGAAAGCTCTGTTCCGGTTCTGGGGTCTCTGTTGGGGTCCCGCGGGCTCTGTTGGGTGGTCCCGGGAACTTGGTTCGGTTGCTGGAGGCTCTCTTGGGGTCCTGGGGGCTCTGTTGTTGTCCCGGGGGGGGTCTGTTCGGGTTTTGGGGGCTCCGTTGGGGTCCCGGGGGCTCCGTTCGTGTCCTGGGGGATCTGTTGGGGTCCTGCTGGCTCTGTTAGGGGTCCTGCTGGCTCTGTTGGGGTCCCGGGGGCTCTGTTGGGGTTTTGGGGGTCTTCGCTGGGGCGTCCCTGGGGGCTCTGTTGTCGTCCCGGGGGCTCTGTTGTCGTCCCGGGGGCTCTGTTGTCGTCCCAGGGGCTCTGTTGGTGTCCTGGGGGCATCTGTTGGGGTCCTGGGGGCTTCGGTTGGGGTCCTGGGGGCTCTGTTGGGGTCCCGGGGGCTCTGTTGTTGTCCTGGGGCATCTGTTCGGGTTTTGGGGGCTTTGTTGTTCTCCTGGGGCTCTGTTGGGGTCCTGGGGGCTCTGTTGGGGTTCTGGGGTCTCTGTTGTTCTCCCGGGGTATCTGTTGGTGTCCCCGGGGGATCTGTTGGGGTCCCGGGGCTCTGTTGGGGTTCTGGGGTCTCTGTTGGGGTTCTGGGAACTCTGTTGTGGTTATTTTGGCTCTGTTGGGTTCCTGGGGGCTCTGTTGTGGTCCCGGGGGCTCTGCTGTGATCCCTGGGGCTGTGTTGTGGTCCCGGGGGCTCTGTTGTGGTCCTGGGGGCTCTGTTGTGGTCCCAGGGGCTCTGTTGTGGTCCTGGGAGGTCCTGTTCGTGTCTTGGGGGCTCTGTTTTTGTCCCGGGGGCTCTGTTGTTGTCCCGGGGGGGTCTGTTCGGGTTTTGGGGGGCTCCGTTGTTGTCCTGGGGGCTCCGTTGGGGTCCTGGGGCTCCGTTGGGGTCCTGGGGCTCTGTTCGGCTCCTGGTTGCTCTGTTGGGGTCCCGGGGGCTCTGTTGGGGTCCGCAGGCTCTGTTGGGGTCCCGGGGGCTCCGCTGGCGTCCTCGGAGCTTGGTTCGGGTCCCGGGGGCTCCGCTGGGGTCCCGGGGGCTCCGCTGGGGTCCTGCGGGCTCTGTTGGGGTCCTGGGGGGCTCTGTTGGGGTCCTGCGGGCTCTGTTGGTGTCCTGAAGTCTCTGTTGGGTTCCTGGGGGCTCTGTTTGGATCTTGGGAACTCTGTTGGGGTCCCGGGGGCTCTGTTGAAGTCCCTGGGGCTCTGTTGAGGTCCCGGGTCTTCGCTGGGGTAAAGGGGGGTCCCTGTTGGGGTCCTGGGGGCTCTGTTGTTTTCCTGAGGGCTGTGTTGGTGTCCTCGGAGCTCTGTGGGGATCCTGAGGTCTCTGTTGTCGTCCTGGGAGCTCTGTTGGGGTCCCTGGGGGCTCTGTTGGGGTCCCTGGGGGCTCTGTTGGGGTCCCTGGGGCTCTGTTGTAAGCCTGGGGGGCTCTGTTGGGATCCCGGGGGCTCTGTTGGCATCCCGGGGCTCTGTTGGGGTTTTTGGGGTCCTGGCTGGGGTCCTGGGGTCTCTGTTGGTGTCCCGGGGGCTCTGTTGAAGTCCCGGGGGCTCTGTTGATGTCCCGGGGTTTTCTCTGGGGTAAAGGGGGTCCCTGTTGGGGTCCTGGGGTCCCTGTTGGGGTCCTGGGGTCCCTGTTGGGGTTCTGGGTCCCTGTTGGGGTCCCGGGGGCTCTGTTGGGGTCCCGGGGGCTCTGTTGTTGTCCCGAGGGGTTCTGTTCGGGTTTTGGGGGCTCCGTTGTGGTCCTGGGGGCTCCGTTGGGGTCCTGGGGGCTCTGTTCGGCTCCTGGTTGCTCTGTTGGGGTCCCGGTGGCTCTGTTGGCGTCCTCGGAGCTTGGTTCGGGTCCCGGGGGCTCCGCTGGGGTCCCAGGGGCTCCGCTGGGGTCCTGGGGGCTCCGTTCGTGTCCTGGGGTATCTGTTGGGGTCACGCGGGCTCTGTTGGGGTCCCGGGGGCTCTGTTGGGGTCCTGGGGCATCTGTTCGGGTTTTGGAGGCTCTGTTGTTCCCCTGGGTGCTCTGTTGGGGTCCTAAGGGCTCTGTTGGGGGTCCCGGGGGCTCTGTTGTGGTCCGGGGGCTCTGTTGTGGTCCTGGGAGCTCTGTTGTTTTTCTGAGGTCTCTGTTGTCGTCCTGGGAGCTCTGTTCGGCTTCTGGGAGTTCTGTTGGTGTCCTGAAGGCTCTGTTGGTGTCCTGAAGGCTCTGTTGGTGTCCTGGGGCTCTGTTGGGGTCCCGGGGGCTCTGTTGGGGGTCCCGGGGGCTTTGCTGGGGTCTTGGGGGCTTCTGTTGGGGTCCCGTGGGCTCTGTTGGGGTCCCGTGGGCTCTGTTGGGGTCCCGAAGGCTCTGTTGGTGTCCTGGGGCTCTGTTGTAAGCCTGGGTGCTCTGTTGGGGTCCCGGGGGCTCTGTTGGCATCCCGGGGGCTCTGTTGGCATCCCGGGGGCTCTGTTGGCATCCCGGGGGCTCTGTTGGGGTCCTGGGGGCTCTGTTGGGGTCCCGGGGTCTCTGTTGGGGTCCCACAGGCTCTGTTGTGGTCCCGGGGGCTCTGTTGGCGTCCTCGGAGCTTGGTTCGGGTCCCGGGGGCTCCGCTGGGGTCCCGGGGGCTCCGCTGGGTCCCGGGGGCTCCGTTCGTGTCCTGGGGGATCTGTTGGGGTCCTGCTGGCTCTGTTGGGGTCCCGGGGGCTCTGTTGGGGTTTTGGGGGTCTCTGTTGTCGTCCCGGGGGTCTCTGTTGTCGTCCCGGGGGCTCTGTTGTCGTCCCGGGGGCTCTGTTGTCGTCCCGGGGGCTCTGTTGTCGTCCGGGGGCTCTGTTGTCGTCCCGGGGGCTCTGTTGTCGTCCCGGGGGCTCTGTTGTCGTCCCGGGGGCTCTGTTGGTGTCCTGGGGCATCTGTTGGGGTCCTGGGGGCTCTGTTGGGGTCCTGGGGGCTCTGTTGGGGTCCTGGGGGCTCTGTTGTTGTCCTGGGGCATCTGTTCGGGTTTTGGAGGCTTTGTTGTTCTCCTGGGGGCTCTGTTGGGGTCCTGGGGGCTCTGTTGGGGTTCTGGGGTCTCTGTTGTTCTCCCGGGGTATCTGTTGGGGTCCCCGGGGGATCTGTTGGGGTCCCGGGGGCTCTGTTGGGGTTCTGGGGTCTCTGTTGGGGTTCTGGGAACTCTGTTGTGGTTATTTTGGCTCTGTTGGGTTCCTGGGGGCTCTGCTGTGATCCCTGGGGCTGTGTTTGTGGTCCCGGGGGCTCTGTTGTGGTCCCGGGGGCTCTGTTGTGGTCCAGGGGCTCTGTTGTGGTCCTGGAGGTCCTGTTCGTGTCTTGGGGGCTCTGTTGTTGTGGTCCCAGGGGCTCTGTTGTTGTCCCGGGGGGGTCTGTTCGGGTTTTGGGTGCTCCGTTGTTGTCCTGGGGGATCCGTTGGGGTCCTGGGGGCTCCGTTGGGGTCCTGGGGGCTCTGTTCGGCTCCTGGTTGCTCTGTTGGGGTCCCGGGGGCTCTGTTGGGGTCCCGCAGGCTCTGTTGGGGTCCCGGGGGCTCCGCTGGCGTCCTCGGAGCTTGGTTCGGGTCCCGGGGGCTCCGCTGGGTCCCGGGGGCTCCGCTGGGGTCCTGCGGGCTCTGTTGGGGTCCTGGGGGGCTCTGTTGGGGTCCTGCGGGCTCTGTTGGTGTCCTGAAGTCTCTGTTGGGTTCCTGGGGCTCTGTTTGGATCTTGGGAACTCTGTTGGGGTCCCGGGGGCTCTGTTGAAGTCCCTGGGGCTCTGTTGAGGTCCCGGGGTCTTCGCTGGGGTAAAGGGGGGTCCCTGTTGGGGTCCTGGGGGCTCTGTTGTTTTCCTGAGGACTGTGTTGGTGTCCTCGGAGCTCTGTGGGGGTCCTGAGGTCTCTGTTGTCGTCCTGGGAGCTCTGTTGGGGTCCTGGGGGCTCTGTTGGGGTCCCTGGGGGCTCTGTTGGGGTCCCTGGGGCTCTGTTGTAAGCCTGGGGGCTCTGTTGGGATCCCGGGGGCTCTGTTGGCATCCGGGGGCTCTGTTGGGGTTTTTGGGGTCCTGGCTGGGGTCCTGGGGTCTCTGTTGGTGTCCCGGGGGCTCTGTTGAAGTCCCGGGGGCTCTGTTGATGTCCCGGGGTTTCCTCTGGGGTAAAGGGGGTCCCTGTTGGGGTCCTGGGGTCACTGTTGCGGTCCTGGGGGCTCTGTTGGGGTCCCGGGGGCTCTGTTGTTGTCCCGGGGGGTTCTGTTCGGGTTTTGGGGGCTCCGTTGTGGTCCTGGTTGCTCTGTTTGGGGTCCCGGGGGGCTCTGTTGGCGTCCTCGGAGCTTGGTTCGGGTCCCGGGGGCTCCGCTGGGGTCCCAGGGGCTCCGCTGGGGTCCTGGGGGCTCCGTTCGTGTCGTGTCCTGGGTATCTGTTGGGGTCCCGCGGGCTCTGTTGGGTCCCGGGGGCTCTGTTGGGGTCCTGCGGGCTCTGTTGGGGTCTTGCTGGCTCTGTTGGTGTCTTGCTGGCTCTGTTGGGGTCCTGAAGTCTCTGTTGGGGTCCTGGGGGCTCTGTTTGGATCTTGGGAACTCTGTTGAGGTCCCGGGGGCTCTGTTGAAGTCCCGGGGGCTCTGTTGAGGTCCCAGGGTCTTCGCTGGGGTAAAGGGGGTCTCTGTTGGGGTCCTGGGGGCTCTGTTGGGGACATGGGGGATCTGTTGGGTTCCTGGGGGCTCTGTTGTTGTCCTGTGGGCTCTGTTGTTGTCCTGGGGGCTCTGTTTTTGTCCTGGGGGCTCTGTTGGGGTCGCGGGGGGCTCTGTTGGGGTCGCGGGGGCTCTGTTGGTGTCCTGAAAGCTCTGTCCGGTTCTGGGGTCTCTGTTGGGGTCCCGCGGGCTCTGTTGGGGTCCCGGGAACTTGGTTCGGGTCCTGGAGGCTCTGTTGGGGTCCTGGGGGCTCTGTTGTTGTCCCGGGGGGGGTCTGTTCGGGTTTTGGGGGCTCCGTTGGGGTCCCGGTGGCTCCGTTCGTGTCCTGGGGGATCTGTTGGGGTCCTGCTGCTCTGTTGGGGTCCTGCTGGCTCTGTTGGGGTCCCGGGGGCTCTGTTGGGGTTTGGGGGTCTTCGCTGGGGTCCTGGAGTCTCTGTTGTCGTCCCGGGGGCTCTGTTGTCGTCCCGGGGGCTCTGTTGGTGTCCTGGGGCATCTGTTGGGGTCCTGGGGGCTCTGTTGGGGTCCTGGGGGCTCTGTTGTGGTCCCGGGGCTCTGTTGTTGTCCTGGGGCATCTGTTCGGGTTTTGGGGGCTTTGTTGTTCTCCTGGGGGCTCTGTTGGGGTCCTGGGGGCTCTGTTGGGGTTCTGGGGTCTCTGTTGTTCTCCCGGGGTATCTGTTGGGGTCCCCGGGGGATCTGTTGGGGTCCCGGGGGCTCTGTTGGGGTTCTGGGGTCTCTGTTGGGGTTCTGGGAACTCTGTTGTGGTTATTTTGCTCTGTTGGGTTCCTGGGGGCTCTGTTGTGGTCCCGGGGGCTCTGCTGTGATCCCTGGGGCTGTGTTGTGGTCCGGGGGCTCTGTTGTGGTCCTGGGGGCTCTGTTGTGGTCCCAGGGGCTCTGTTGTGGTCCTGGAGGTCCTGTTCGTGTCTTGGGGGCTCTGTTGTTGTCCCGGGGGCTCTGTTGTTGTCCCGGGGGGGTCTGTTCGGGTTTTGGGGGCTCCGTTGTTGTCCTGGGGGATCCGTTGGGGTCCTGGGGGCTCCGTTGGGGTCCTGGGGGCTCTGTTCGGCTCCTGGTTGCTCTGTTGGGGTCCCGGGGGCTCTGTTGGGGTCGCGCAGGCTCTGTTGGGGTCCCGGGGGCTCCGCTGGCGTCCTCGGAGCTTAGTTCGGGTCCCGGGGGCTCCGCTGGGGTCCCGGGGGACTCCGCTGGGGTCCTGCGGGCTCTGTTGGGGTCCTGGGGGGCTCTGTTGGGGTCCTGCGGGCTCTGTTGGTGTCCTGAAGTCTCTGTTGGGTTCCTGGGGGCTCTGTTTGGATCTTGGGAACTCTGTTGGGGTCCCGGGGGCTCTGTTGAAGTCCCTGGGGCTCTGTTGAGGTCCCGGGGTCTTCGCTGGGGTAAAGGGGGTCCCTGTTGGGGGTCCTGGGGGCTCTGTTGTTTTCCTGAGGGCTGTGTTGGTGTCCTCGGAGCTCTGTGGGGATCCTGAGGTCTCTGTTGTCGTCCTGGGAGCTCTGTTGGGGTCCCTGGGGGCTCTGTTGGGGTCCCTGGGGGCTCTGTTGGGGTCCCTGGGGCTCTGTTGTAAGCCTGGGGGCTCTGTTGGGATCCCGGGGGCTCTGTTGGCATCCCGGGGGCTCTGTTGGGGTTTTTGGGGTCCTGGCTGGGGTCCTGGGGTCTCTGTTGGTGTCCCGGGGGCTCTGTTGAAGTCCCGGGGGCTCTGTTGATGTCCCGGGGTTTTCTCTGGGGTAAAGGGGGTCCCTGTTGGGGTCCTGGGGTCCCTGTTGGGGTCCTGGGGGCTCTGTTGGGGTCCCGGGGGCTCTGTTGTTGTCCCGGGGGGTTCTGTTCGGGTTTTGGGGGCTCCGTTGTGGTCCTGGGGGCTCCGTTGGGGTCCTGGGGGCTCTGTTCGGCTCCTGGTTGCTCTGTTGGGGTCCCGGGGGCTCTGTTGGCGTCCTCGGAGCTTGGTTCGGGTCCCGGGGGCTCCGCTGGGGTCCCAGGGGCTCCGCTGGGGTCCTGGGGGCTCCGTTCGTGTCCTGGGGTATCTGTTGGGGTCCCGCGGGCTCTGTTGGGGTCCTGGGGCATCTGTTCGGGTTTTGGAGGCTCTGTTGTTCCCCTGGGTGCTCTGTTGGGGTCCTAAGGGCTCTGTTGGGGTCCCGGGGGCTCTGTTGTGGTCCCGGGGGCTCTGTTGTGGTCCTGGGAGCTCTGTTGTTTTTCTGAGGTCTCTGTTGTCGTCCTGGGAGCTCTGTTCGGCTTCTGGGAGTTCTGTTGGTGTCCTGAAGGCTCTGTTGGTGTCCTGAAGGCTCTGTTGGGGTCCCGGGGGCTCTGTTGGGGTCCCGGGGGCTTTGCTGGGGTCTTGGGGCTTCTGTTGGGGTCCCGTGGGCTCTGTTGGGGTCCCGAAGGCTCTGTTGGTGTCCTGGGGGCTCTGTTGTAAGCCTGGGTGCTCTGTTGGGGTCCCGGGGACTCTGTTGGCATCCCGGGGGCTCTGTTGGCATCCCGGGGGCTCTGTTGGCATCCCGGGGGCTCTGTTGGGGTCCTGGGGGCTCTCTTGGGGTCCCGGGGTCTCTGTTGGGGTCCCACAGGCTCTGTTGTGGTCCCGGGGGCTCTGTTGGCGTCCTCGGAGCTTGGTTCGGGTCCCGGGGGCTCCGCTGGGGTCCCGGGGGCTCCGCTGGGGTCCCGGGGGCTCCGTTCGTGTCCTGGGGGATCTGTTGGGGTCCCGCGGGATCTGTTGGGGTCCTGCTGGCTCTGTTGGGGTCCTGCTGGCTCTGTTGGGGTCCCGGGGGCTCTGTTGGGGTTTTGGGGGTCTTCGCTGGGGTCCTGGGGTCTCTGTTGTCGTCCCGGGGGCTCTGTTGTCGTCCCGGGGGCTCTGTTGGTGTCCTGGGGCATCTGTTGGGGTCCTGGGGGCTCTGTTGGGGTCCCGGGGGCTCTGTTGTTGTCCTGGGGCATCTGTTCGGGTTTTGGGGGCTTTGTTGTTCTCCTGGGGGCTCTGTTGGGGTCCTGGGGGCTCTGTTGGGGTTCTGGGGTCTCTGTTGTTCTCCCGGGGTATCTGTTGGTGTCCCCGGGGGATCTGTTGGGGTCCCGGGGGCTCTGTTGGGGTTCTGGGGTCTCTGTTGGGGTTCTGGGAACTCTGTTGTGGTTATTTTGGCTCTGTTGGGTTCCTGGGGGCTCTGTTGGGGTCCCGGGGGCTCTGCTGTGATCCCTGGGGCTGTGTTGTGGTCCCGGGGGCTCTGTTGTGGTCCCGGGGGCTCTGTTGTGGTCCCGGGGGCTCTGTTGTGGTCCCGGGGGCTCTGTTGGGGTCCCGGGGGCTCTGTTGTGGTCCTGGAGGTCCTGTTCGTGTCTTGGGGGCTCTGTTGTTGTGGTCCAGGGGCTCTGTTGTTGTCCCGGGGGGTGTCTGTTCGGGTTTTGGGGGCTCCGTTGTTGTCCTGGGGGATCCGTTGGGGTCCTGGGGGCTCCGTTGGGGTCCTGGGGGCTCTGTTCGGCTCCTGGTTGCTCTGTTGGGGTCCCGGGGGCTCTGTTGGGGGTCCCGCAGGCTCTGTTGGGGGTCCCGGGGGCTCCGCTGGCGTCCTCGGAGCTTGGTTCGGGTCCCGGGGGCTCCGCTGGGGTCCCGGGGACTCCGCTGGGGTCCTGCGGGCTCTGTTGGGGTCCTGGGGGGGGCTCTGTTGGGGTCCTGCGGGCTCTGTTGGTGTCCTGAAGTCTCTGTTGGGTTCCTGGGGGCTCTGTTTGGATCTTGGGAACTCTGTTGGGGTCCCGGGGGCTCTGTTGAAGTCCCTGGGGCTCTGTTGAGGTCCCGGGGTCTTCGCTGGGGTAAAGGGGGTCCCTGTTGGGGTCCTGGGGGCTCTGTTGTTTTCCTGAGGACTGTGTTGGTGTCCTCGGAGCTCTGTGGGGGTCCTGAGGTCTCTGTTGTCGTCCTGGGAGCTCTGTTGGGGTCCTGGGGGGGCTCTGTTGGGGTCCCTGGGGGCTCTGTTGGGGTCCCTGGGGGCTCTGTTGGGGTCCTGGGGCTCTGTTGTAAGCCTGATGTTGGGATCCCGGGGGCTCTGTTGGCATCCCGGGGGCTCTGTTGGGGTTTTTGGGGTCCTGGCTGGGGTTCCGGGGGCTCTGTTGAAGTCCCGGGGGCTCTGTTGATGTCCCGGGGTTTCCTCTGGGGTAAAGGGGGTCCCTGTTGGGGTCCTGGGGTCCCTGTTGGGGTCCTGGGGGCTCTGTTGGGGTCCCGGGGGCTCTGTTGTTGTCCCGGGGGGTTCTGTTCGGGTTTTGGGGGCTCCGTTGTGGTCCTGGGGGCTCCGTTGGGGTCCTGGGGGCTCTGTTCGGCTCCTGGTTGCTCTGTTGGGGTCCCGGGGGCTCTGTTGGCGTCCTCGGAGCTTGGTTCGGGTCCCGGGGGCTCCGCTGGGGTCCCAGGGGCTCCGCTGGGGTCCTGGGGGCTCCGTTCGTGTACTGGGGTATCTGTTGGGGTCCCGCGGGCTCTGTTGGGGTCCCGCGGGCTCTGTTGGGGTCCTGCGGGCTCTGTTGGGGTCTTGCTGGCTCTGTTGGTGTCTTGCTGGCTCTGTTGGGGTCCTGAAGTCTCTGTTGGGGTCCTGGGGGCTCTGTTTGGATCTTGGGAACTCTGTTGAGGTCCCGGGGGCTCTGTTGAAGTCCCGGGGGCTCTGTTGAGGTCCCAGGGTCTTCGCTGGGGTAAAGGGGGTCTCTGTTGGGGTCCTGGGGGCTCTGTTGGGGACATGGGGGATCTGTTGGGTTCCTGGGGGCTCTGTTGTTGTCCTGTGGGCTCTGTTGTGTTCCTGGGGGCTCTGTTTTTGTCCTGGGGGCTCTGTTGGGGTCGCGGGGGCTCTGTTGGGGTCGCGGGGGCTCTGTTGGTGTCCTGAAAGCTCTGTTCCGGTTCTGGGGTCTCTGTTGGGGTCCCGCGGGCTCTGTTGGGGTCCCGGGAACTTGGTTCGGGTCCTGGAGGCTCTGTTGGGGTCCTGGGGGCTCTGTTGTTGTCCCGGGGGGGGTCTGTTCGGGTTTTGGGTGCTCCGTTGGGGTCCTGGGGGCTCCGTTGGGGTTCTGGGGGCTCTGTTCGGCTCCTGGTTGCTCTGTTGGGGTCCCGGGGGCTCTGTTGGGATCCCGCAGGCTCTGTTGGGGTCCCGGGGGCTCTGTTGGCGTCCTCGGAGCTTGGTTCGGGTCCCGGGGGCTCCGCTGCGGTCCTGGGGGCTCCGTTCGTGTCCTGGGGGCTCCGTTCGTGTCCTGGGGGCTCCGTTCGTGTCCTGGGGGCTCCGTTGGGGTCTGGGGGCTCTGTTGTGGTCCCGGGGGCTCTGTTGGGGTCTTGCTGGCTCTGTTGGGGTCCTGAAGTCTCTGTTGGGTTCCTGGGTTCTCTGTTTGGATCTTGGGAACTCTGTTGGGGTCCCGGGGGCTCTGTTGAAGTCCCGGGGGCTCTGTTGAGGTCCCGGGGTCTTCGCTGGGGTAAAGGGGGTCCCTGTTGGGGTCCTGGGGGCTCTGTTGGGGTCCTGGGGTCTTCGCTGGGGTAATGTGTGCTCTGTTGAGGTCCTGGGGACCCTGTTGGGGACCTGGGAGCTCTGTTGGGTACCTGGGGGCTCTGTTGTTGTCCTGGGGGCTCTGTTGTTGTCCTGGGGGCTCTGTTGTTGTCCTGGGGGCTCTGTTGGGGTCGCGGGGGCTCTGTTGGGGTTCTGGGGGCTCTGTTGGTGTCCTGAAAGCTCTGTTCGGGTTCTGGGGTCTCTGTTGGGGTCCTGCGGGTTCTGTTGGGGTCCTGGGGGCTCCGTGGTGGTCCTGGGCGCTCTGTTGTTTTTTTGGCAGCTTTATTGTTGTCCTGGGGCCTCTGTTGGTGTCCTGGGGCCTCTGTTGGTGTCCTGGGGCCTCTGTTGTTGTCCTGGGGGCTCTGTTGGAATCCTGGGAGTTCTGTTGGGATTCTTGGGGTTCTCTTGGTATTCTGGGGTCTCTGTTGGTGTTCCCGGGGGCTCTGTTGGGGTCCCGGGGGCTCTGTTGGGTTCCCGGGGGCTCTGTTGGGTTCCCGGGGGCTCTGTTGGGGTTCCGGGGGCTCTGTTGGGGTCCCGGGGGCTCTGCTGGGGTCCTGGGGGCTCTGTTGGGGTCCTGGGGGCTCTGTTGTTGTCCTGGAAGCTCCGTGGTGGTCCTGGGGGCTCTGTTGTTTTTTTGACAGTTTTATTGTTGTCGTGGGGGCTCTGTTGGGGGTCCTGGGGGCTCTGTTGGGGGTCCTGGGGGCTCTGTTGGGGGTCCTGGGGGCTCTGTTGCGGGTCCTGGGGGCTCTGTTGCGGTCCTGGGGGCTCTGTTGTGCTCCTGAGGACTCTGTTGTGCTCCTGGCGGCTCTGCTGTGCTCCTGGGGGCTCTGTTGGGGTCCTGGGATTTGTTTTGGGGTCTTGACAGCTCTGTTGGGTTCCTGGGGGCTCTGTTGGGGTCCTGGGGGCTCTGTTCGGGTCCTGGGTGTTCTATTCGGGTACTGGGGGCTCTGTTGTTGTCCTGGGGTCTCTGTTGTTATCCTGGGGGCTCTGTTGTTCTCCTGGGGGCTCTGTTGGGGTCCCGGGGACTCTGTTGGGGTCCCGGGGCCTCTGTTGTTGTCCCGGGGCCTCTGTTGGGGTCCTGGGGGCTCTGTTCGGCTCCTGGTTGCTCTGTTGGGGTCCCGGGGGCTCTGTTGGCGTCCTCGGAGCTTGGTTCGGGTCCCGGGGGCTCCGCTGGGGTCCCGGGGGCTCCGTTCGTGTCCTGGGAGCTCCGTTCGTGTCCTGGGGGCTCTGTTGGGGTCCTGCGGGCTCTGTTGTTGTCCTGCTGGCTCTGTTGGGGTCCTGGTGGCTCTATTGGGGTCCCGCGGGTTCTGTTGGGGTCCCGGGTGCTCTGTTGTGGGCCCGGGGGATCTGTTGGGGTCCTGGGAGCTCTGTTAGGGTCCCGGGTACTCTTTTGAGGTCCTGGGGGCTCTGTGGTGGGCCCGGGGGCTCTGTTGGGGTCCTGGGGGCTCTGTTGGGGTCCTGGGGGCTCCGTGGTGGTCCTGGGGGCTCCGTGGTTCTCCTGGGGGCTCCATGGTGGTCCTGGGGGCTCTGTTGTTTTTTTGGCAGATTTATTGTTGTCGTGGGGACTCTGTTGGGGGTCCTGGGGGCTCTGTTGGGGGTCCTGGGGGCTCTGTTGGGGGTCCTGGGGCCTTTGTTGGGGGTCCTGGGGGCTCTGTTGGGGGTCCTGGGGGCTCTGTTGCTTTCGTGGGTGCACTGTTGTGCTCCTGGGGGCTCTGTTGTGCTCCTGGGGGCTCTGTTGGGGTCCTGGGTTTTGTTCTGGGGTCTTGACAGCTCTGTTGGGGTCCTGGGGGCTCTGTTGAGGTCCTGGGGGCTCTGTTGGGGTCCTGGGTGTTCTATTCGGGTACTGGGGGCTCTGATGGGGTCCCGGGGGCTTTGCTGGGGTCTTGGGGCTTCTGTTGGGGTCCCGGGGGCTCTGTTGGGGTCCCGAAGGCTCTGTTGGGGTCCCGGGGGCTCTGTTGTAAGCCTGGGAGCTCTGTTGGGGTCCCGGGGGCTCTGTTGGGGTTTTTGGGGTCTTCGCTGGGGTCCCGGGGGCTCTGTTGTCGTCCCGGGGGCTCTGTTGTCGTCCCGGGGGCTCTGTTGGTGTCCTGGGGCATCTGTTCGGGTTTTGGGGGCTCTGTTGTTCCCCTGGGGGCTCTGTTGGAGTCCCGGGGGCTCTGTTGGGGTCCCGGGGGCTCTGTTGGGGTTCCGGGGCCTCTGTGCTGGTTTTTGGGGGCTTTGTTATTCTCCTGGGGGCTCTGTTGGGGTCCTGGGGGCTCTGTTGGGGTCCTGGGGGCTCTGTTCGAGTTCTGGGGTCTCTGTTGTTCTCCCGGGGGCTCTGTTGGCGTCCTCGGAGCTTGGTTCGGGTCCCGGGGGCTCCGTTCGTGTCCTGGGGGCTCCGTTCGTGTCCTGGGGGCTCCGTTCGTGTCCTGGGGGCTCCGTTGGGGTCCTGGGGGCTCTGTTGTGGTCCCGGGGGCTCTGTTGGGGTCTTGCTGGCTCTGTTGGGGTCCTGAAGTCTCTGTTGGGTTCCTGGGTTCTCTGTTTGGATCTTGGGAACTCTGTTGGGGTCCCGGGGGCTCTGTTGAAGTCCCGGGGGCTCTGTTGAGGTCCCGGGGTCTTCGCTGGGGTAAAGGGGGTCCCTGTTGGGGTCCTGGGGGCTCTGTTGGGGTCCTGGGGTCTTCGCTGGGGTAATGTGTGCTCTGTTGAGGTCCTGGGGACCCTGTTGGGGACCTGGGAGCTCTGTTGGGTACCTGGGGGCTCTGTTGTTGTCCTGGGGGCTCTGTTGTTGTCCTGGGGGCTCTGTTGTTGTCCTGGGGGCTCTGTTGGGGTCGCGGGGGCTCTGTTGGGGTTCTGGGGGCTCTGTTGGTGTCCTGAAAGCTCTGTTCGGGTTCTGGGGTCTCTGTTGGGGTCCTGCGGGTTCTGTTGGGGTCCTGGGGGCTCCGTGGTGGTCCTGGGGGCTCTGTTGTTTTTTTGGCAGCTTTATTGTTGTCCTGGGGCCTCTGTTGGTGTCCTGGGGCCTCTGTTGGTGTCCTGGGGCCTCTGTTGTTGTCCTGGGGGCTCTGTTGGAATCCTGGGAGTTCTGTTGGGATTCTTGGGGTTCTCTTGGTATTCTGGGGTCTCTGTTGGTGTTCCCGGGGGCTCTGTTGTTCTCCCGGGGGCTCTGTTGTTCTCCCGGGGGCTCTGTTGGGTTCCCGGGGGCTCTGTTGGGGTTCCGGGGGCTCTGTTGGGGTCCCGGGGGCTCTGCTGGGGTCCTGGGGGCTCTGTTGGGGTCCTGGGGGCTCCGTTCGTGTCCTGGGGTATCTGTTGGCGTCCCGCGGGCTCTGTTGGGGTCCCGCGGGCTCTGTTGGGGTCCTGCGGGCTCTGTTGGGGTCTTGCTGGCTCTGTTGGTGTCTTGCTGGCTCTGTTGGGGTCCTGAAGTCTCTGTTGGGGTCCTGGGGGCTCTGTTTGGATCTTGGGAACTCTGTTGAGGTCCCGGGGGCTCTGTTGAAGTCCCGGGGGCTCTGTTGAGGTCCCAGGGTCTTCGCTGGGGTAAAGGGGGTCTCTGTTGGGGTCCTGGGGGCTCTGTTGGGGACATGGGGGATCTGTTGGGTTCCTGGGGGCTCTGTTGTTGTCCTGGGGGCTCTGTTGTTGTCCTGGGGGCTCTGTTTTTGTCCTGGGGGCTCTGTTGGGGTCGCGGGGGCTCTGTTGGGGTCGCGGGGGCTCTGTTGGTGTCCTGAAAGCTCTGTTCCGGTTCTGGGGTCTCTGTTGGGGTCCCGCGGGCTCTGTTGGGGTCCCGGGAACTTGGTTCGGGTCCTGGAGGCTCTGTTGGGGTCCTGGGGGCTCTGTTGTTGTCCCGGGGGGGGTCTGTTCGGGTTTTGGGTGCTCCGTTGGGGTCCTGGGGGCTCCGTTGGGGTTCTGGGGGCTCTGTTCGGCTCCTGGTTGCTCTGTTGGGGTCCCGGGGGCTCTGTTGGGATCCCGCAGGCTCTGTTGGGGTCCCGGGGGCTCTGTTGGCGTCCTCGGAGCTTGGTTCGGGTCCCGGGGGCTCCGCTGCGGTCCTGGGGGCTCCGTTCGTGTCCTGGGGGCTCCGTTCGTGTCCTGGGGGCTCCGTTGGGGTCCTGGGGGCTCTGTTGTGGTCCCGGGGGCTCTGTTGGGGTCTTGCTGGCTCTGTTGGGGTCCTGAAGTCTCTGTTGGGTTCCTGGGTTCTCTGTTTGGATCTTGGGAACTCTGTTGGGGTCCCGGGGGCTCTGTTGAAGTCCCGGGGGCTCTGTTGAGGTCCCGGGGTCTTCGCTGGGGTAAAGGGGGTCCCTGTTGGGGTCCTGGGGGCTCTGTTGGGGTCCTGGGGTCTTCGCTGGGGTAATGTGTGCTCTGTTGAGGTCCTGGGGACCCTGTTGGGGACCTGGGAGCTCTGTTGGGTACCTGGGGGCTCTGTTGTTGTCCTGGGGGCTCTGTTGTTGTCCTGGGGGCTCTGTTGTTGTCCTGGGGGCTCTGTTGGGGTCGCGGGGGCTCTGTTGGGGTTCTGGGGGCTCTGTTGGTGTCCTGAAAGCTCTGTTCGGGTTCTGGGGTCTCTGTTGGGGTCCTGCGGGTTCTGTTGGGGTCCTGGGGGCTCCGTGGTGGTCCTGGGCGCTCTGTTGTTTTTTTGGCAGCTTTATTGTTGTCCTGGGGCCTCTGTTGGTGTCCTGGGGCCTCTGTTGGTGTCCTGGGGCCTCTGTTGTTGTCCTGGGGGCTCTGTTGGAATCCTGGGAGTTCTGTTGGGATTCTTGGGGTTCTCTTGGTATTCTGGGGTCTCTGTTGGTGTTCCCGGGGGCTCTGTTGTTCTCCCGGGGGCTCTGTTGGGTTCCCGGGGGCTCTGTTGGGTTCCCGGGGGCTCTGTTGGGGTTCCGGGGGCTCTGTTGGGGTCCCGGGGGCTCTGCTGGGGTCCTGGGGGCTCTGTTGGGGTCCTGGGGGCTCTGTTGTTGTCCTGGAAGCTCCGTGGTGGTCCTGGGGGCTCTGTTGTTTTTTTGACAGTTTTATTGTTGTCGTGGGGGCTCTGTTGGGGGTCCTGGGGGCTCTGTTGGGGGTCCTGGGGGCTCTGTTGGGGGTCCTGGGGGCTCTGTTGCGGGTCCTGGGGGCTCTGTTGCGGTCCTGGGGGCTCTGTTGTGCTCCTGAGGACTCTGTTGTGCTCCTGGCGGCTCTGCTGTGCTCCTGGGGGCTCTGTTGGGGTCCTGGGATTTGTTTTGGGGTCTTGACAGCTCTGTTGGGTTCCTGGGGGCTCTGTTGGGGTCCTGGGGGCTCTGTTCGGGTCCTGGGTGTTCTATTCGGGTACTGGGGTCTCTGTTGTTGTCCTGGGGGCTCTGTTGTTATCCTGGGGGCTCTGTTGTTCTCCTGGGGGCTCTGTTGGGGTCCCGGGGACTCTGTTGGGGTCCCGGGGCCTCTGTTGTTGTCCCGGGGCCTCTGTTGGGGTCCTGGGGGCTCTGTTCGGCTCCTGGTTGCTCTGTTGGGGTCCCGGGGGCTCTGTTGGCGTCCTCGGAGCTTGGTTCGGGTCCCGGGGGCTCCGCTGGGGTCCCGGGGGCTCCGTTCGTGTCCTGGGAGCTCCGTTCGTGTCCTGGGGGCTCTGTTGGGGTCCTGCGGGCTCTGTTGTTGTCCTGCTGGCTCTGTTGGGGTCCTGGTGGCTCTATTGGGGTCCCGCGGGTTCTGTTGGGGTCCCGGGTGCTCTGTTGTGGGCCCGGGGGATCTGTTGGGGTCCTGGGAGCTCTGTTAGGGTCCCGGGTACTCTTTTGAGGTCCTGGGGGCTCTGTGGTGGGCCCGGGGGCTCTGTTGGGATCCTGGGGGCTCTGTTGGGGTCCTGGGGGCTCCGTGGTGGTCCTGGGGGCTCCGTGGTGGTCCTGGGGGCTCCATGGTGGTCCTGGGGGCTCTGTTGTTTTTTTGGCAGATTTATTGTTGTCGTGGGGACTCTGTTGGGGGTCCTGGGGGCTCTGTTGGGGGTCCTGGGGGCTCTGTTGGGGGTCCTGGGGGCTCTGTTGGGGGTCCTGGGGCCTTTGTTGGGGGTCCTGGGGGCTCTGTTGGGGGTCCTGGGGGCTCTGTTGCTTTCGTGGGTGCACTGTTGTGCTCCTGGGGGCTCTGTTGTGCTCCTGGGGGCTCTGTTGGGGTCCTGGGTTTTGTTCTGGGGTCTTGACAGCTCTGTTGGGGTCCTGGGGGCTCTGTTGAGGTCCTGGGGGCTCTGTTGGGGTCCTGGGTGTTCTATTCGGGTACTGGGGGCTCTGATGGGGTCCCGGGGGCTTTGCTGGGGTCTTGGGGCTTCTGTTGGGGTCCCGGGGGCTCTGTTGGGGTCCCGAAGGCTCTGTTGGGGTCCCGGGGGCTCTGTTGTAAGCCTGGGAGCTCTGTTGGGGTCCCGGGGGCTCTGTTGGGGTTTTTGGGGTCTTCGCTGGGGTCCCGGGGGCTCTGTTGTCGTCCCGGGGGCTCTGTTGTCGTCCCGGGGGCTCTGTTGGTGTCCTGGGGCATCTGTTCGGGTTTTGGGGGCTCTGTTGTTCCCCTGGGGGCTCTGTTGGAGTCCCGGGGGCTCTGTTGGGGTCCCGGGGGCTCTGTTGGGGTTCCGGGGCCTCTGTGCTGGTTTTTGGGGGCTTTGTTATTCTCCTGGGGGCTCTGTTGGGGTCCTGGGGGCTCTGTTGGGGTCCTGGGGGCTCTGTTCGAGTTCTGGGGTCTCTGTTGTTCTCCCGGGGGCTCTGTTGGCGTCCTCGGAGCTTGGTTCGGGTCCCGGGGGCTCTGTTGGGGTCCTGGGGGCTCCGTTCGTGTCCTGGGGGCTCCGTTCGTGTCCTGGGGGCTCCGTTGGGGTCCTGGGGGCTCTGTTGTGGTCCCGGGGGCTCTGTTGGGGTCTTGCTGGCTCTGTTGGGGTCCTGAAGTCTCTGTTGGGTTCCTGGGTTCTCTGTTTGGATCTTGGGAACTCTGTTGGGGTCCCGGGGGCTCTGTTGAAGTCCCGGGGGCTCTGTTGAGGTCCCGGGGTCTTCGCTGGGGTAAAGGGGGTCCCTGTTGGGGTCCTGGGGGCTCTGTTGGGGTCCTGGGGTCTTCGCTGGGGTAATGTGTGCTCTGTTGAGGTCCTGGGGACCCTGTTGGGGACCTGGGAGCTCTGTTGGGTACCTGGGGGCTCTGTTGTTGTCCTGGGGGCTCTGTTGTTGTCCTGGGGGCTCTGTTGTTGTCCTGGGGGCTCTGTTGGGGTCGCGGGGGCTCTGTTGGGGTTCTGGGTGCTCTGTTGGTGTCCTGAAAGCTCTGTTCGGGTTCTGGGGTCTCTGTTGGGGTCCTGCGGGTTCTGTTGGGGTCCTGGGGGCTCCGTGGTGGTCCTGGGGGCTCTGTTGTTTTTTTGGCAGCTTTATTGTTGTCCTGGGGCCTCTGTTGGTGTCCTGGGGCCTCTGTTGGTGTCCTGGGGCCTCTGTTGTTGTCCTGGGGGCTCTGTTGGAATCCTGGGAGTTCTGTTGGGATTCTTGGGGTTCTCTTGGTATTCTGGGGTCTCTGTTGGTGTTCCCGGGGGCTCTGTTGTTCTCCCGGGGGCTCTGTTGTTCTCCCGGGGGCTCTGTTGGGGTCCCGGGGGCTCTGTTGGGGTTCCGGGGGCTCTGTTGGGGTTCCGGGGGCTCTGTTGGGGTCCCGGGGGCTCTGTTGGGGTCCTGGGGGCTCTGTTGGGGTCCTGGGGGCTCTGTTGGGGTCCTGGGGGCTCTGTTGGTGTCCTGAAGTCTCTGTTGGGGTCCTGAAGTCTCTGTTGGGTTCCTGGGGGCTCTGTTTGGATCTTGCGAACTCTGTTGGGGTCCCGGGGGCTCTGTTGAGGTCCCGGGGTCTTCGCTGGTGTAAAGGGGGTCCCTGTTGGGGTCCTGGGGGCTCTGTTGGGGTCCTGGGAGCTCTGTTGGGGTCCTGGGGTGTTCGCTGGGGTAATGTGTGCTCTGTTGAGGTCCTGGGGACCCTGTTGGGGTCCTGGGGGCTCTGTTGGGGACCTGGGGGATCTGTTGGGTTCCTGGGGGCACTATTGTTGTCCTGTGAGCTCTGTTGTTGTCCTGGGGGCTCTGTTGGGGTCGCGGGGGGGCTGTTGGGGTTCTGGGGGCTCTGTTGGTGTCCTGAAAGCTCTGTTCGGGTTCTGGGGTCTCTGTTGGGGTCCTGCGGGTTCTGTTGGGGTCCTGGGGGCTCCGTGGTGGTCCTGGGGCCTCTGTTGGTGTCCTGGGGCCTCTGTCGGGGTCCTGGGATGTCTGTCGGGGTCCTGGGGACTCTGTCGAGGTCCTGGGGGCTGTGTTGGGGTCCCGGGGGTTCTGTTGGGCTCCCGGGGGTTCTGTTGGGTTCCCGGGGGCTCTGTTGGGGTCCTGGGGGCTCTGTTGGAATCCTGGGGGTTCTGTTGGGATTCTTGGGGTTCCGTTGGAATTCTGGGGTCTCTGTTGGGGTCCCGGGGGCTCTCTTGTGGTCCCGGGGGCTCTGTTGGGGTCCTGGGGCATCTGTTTGGGTTTTGGAGGCTCTGTTGTTCCGCTGAGGGCTCTTTTGGGGTCCCGAGGGCTCTTTTGGTGTCCCGGGGGCTCTGTTGGTGTTCCGGGGCCTCTGTTCTGGTTTTTGGGGGCTTTGTTGTTCTCCTGGGGGCTCTGTTGTGGTCCTGGGGGCTCTGTTGTGGTCCTGGGGGCTCTGTTGTGGTCCTGGAGGCTCTGTTGTGCTGCTGGGGGCTCTGTTGTGCTGCTCGGGGCTCTGCTGTGGTCCTGCAATGCTCTGTTGTTGTCCTGGGGGCTCTGTTGTTGTCCTGGGGGCTCTGTTGTTGTCCTGGGGGCTCTGTTGTTGTCCTGGGGGCTCTGTTGTTGTCCTGGGGGCTCTGTTGTGTTTTTGGGGGCTCTGTTGGGCTCTCTGCGGGCTCTGTTGCGGTCCTGGGGGCTCTGTGGTTGTCCTAGGGTCTCTGTTGGTGCCCCTATGGGCTCTGTTGTTGTTCTGGGGGCTCTGTTTGCGTCCTGGGGGCTCTGTTTGCGTCCTGGGGGGCTCTGTTGTGATCCTGGGTGCTCTGTTGTGGTCCTGGGGGCTCTGTTGTGGTCCTGGGGGCTCTGTTGTGGTCCTGGGGGCTCTGTTGTCGTTCTGGGAGCTCTGCTGTCGTCCTGGGGGCTCTGTTGTCGTCCTGGGAGCTCTGTTCGTCTTCTGGGAGTTCTGTTGGGGTCCTGGGGGCTCTGTTGGGGTCCCGGGGGCTCTGTTGGGGTCCCGGGGGCTTTGCTGGGGTCTTGGGGCTTCTGTTGGGGTCCCGGGGGCCCTGTTGGGGTCCCGAAGGCTCTGTTGGGGCCTGGGGGCTCTGTTGTAAGCCTGGGTGCTCTGTTGGGGTCCCGGGGGCTCTGTTGGCATCCCGGGGGCTCTGTTGGCATCCCGGGGGCTCTGTTGGGGTTTTTGGGGTCTTTGCTGGGGTCCTGGGGTCTCTGTTGTGGTCCCTGGGTCTCTGTTGATGTCCCGGGGGCTCTGTTGAGGTCCCGGGGTCTTCTCTGGGGTAAAGGGGGTCCTGTTGGGGTCCTGGGGGCTCTGTTGGGGTCGTGGGGGCTCTGTTGTGGTCCTGGGTGCTCTGTTGGGGTAATGGGTGCTCTGTTGACGTCCTGGGGACACTGTTGTGTTCCTGGGGGCTCTTTTCGGTTCCTGAACGCTCTGTTGAGTGTCCCGGGGGCTCTGTGGGGGTCCTGGGGGCTCTGTGGCAGTCCCGGGGGCTCTGTTCTTGTCTTGGGGGCTCTGTTGTTGTCCTGGGGTCTTCACTGGTGTAATGGCGGCTCCTTTGGTGTCCCGCGGGCTCTGTTGGGGTCCCCGCGGGCTCTGTTGGGGTCCCGCGGGCTCTGCTGGGGTCCCGCGGGCTCTGCTGGGGTCCCGCGGGCTCTGTTGGGGTCCCGCGGGCTCTGTTGGGGTCCCGCGGGCTCTGTTGGGGTCCCGCGGGCTCTGTTGGGGTCCTGGGGGCTCTGTTGGTGTCCTGAAGTCTCTGTTGGGGTCCTGAAGTCTCTGTTGGGTTCCTGGGGGCTCTGTTTGGATCTTGGGAACTCTGTTGGAGGTTCCCCGGGGGCTCTGTTGAGGTCCCGGGGTCTTCGCTGGGGTAAAGGGGGTCCCTGTTGGGGTCCTGGGGGCTCTGTTGGGGTCCTGGGAGCTCTGTTGGGGTCCTGGGGTCTTCGCTGGGGTAATGTGTGCTCTGTTGAGGTCCTGGGGGACCCTGTTGGGGTCCTGGGGCTCTGTTGGGGACCTGGGGGATCTGTTGGGTTCCTGGGGGCACTATTGTTGTCCTGTGAGCTCTGTTGTTGTCCTGGGGGCTCTGTTGGGGTCGCGGGGGGGCTGTTGGGGTTCTGGGGGCTCTGTTGGTGTCCTGAAAGCTCTGTTCGGGTTCTGGGGTCTCTGTTGGGGTCCTGCGGGTTCTGTTGGGGTCCTGGGGGCTCCGTGGTGGTCCTGGGGCCTCTGTTGGTGTCCTGGGGCCTCTGTCGGGGTCCTGGGATCTCTGTCGGGGTCCTGGGGACTCTGTCGAGGTCCTGGGGGCTGTGTTGGGGTCCCGGGGGTTCTGTTGGGCTCCCGGGGGTTCTGTTGGGTTCCCGGGGGCTCTGTTGGGGTCCCGGGGGCTCTGTTGGAATCCTGGGGGTTCTGTTGGGATTCTTGGGGTTCCGTTGGAATTCTGGGGTCTCTGTTGGGGTCCCGGGGGCTCTCTTGGGGTCCCGGGGGCTCTGTTGGGGTCCTGGGGCATCTGTTTGGGTTTTGGAGGCTCTGTTGTTCCGCTGAGGGCTCTTTTGGGGTCCCGAGGGCTCTGTTGGTGTCCCGGGGGCTCTGTTGGTGTTCCGGGGCCTCTGTTCTGGTTTTTGGGGGCTTTGTTGTTCTCCTGGGGGCTCTGTTGTGGTCCTGGGGGCTCTGTTGTGGTCCTGGAGGCTCTGTTGTGCTGCTGGGGGCTCTGTTGTGCTGCTCGGGGCTCTGCTGTGGTCCTGCATGCTCTGTTGTTGTCCTGGGGGCTCTGTTGTTGTCCTGGGGGCTCTGTTGTTGTCCTGGGGGCTCTGTTGTTGTCCTGGGGGCTCTGTTGTTGTCCTGGGGGCTCTGTTGTGTTTTTGGGGGCTCTGTTGGGCTCCTGGGGGCTCTGTTGCGGTCCTGGGGGCTCTGTGGTTGTCCTAGGATCTCTGTTGGTGCCCTATGGGCTCTGTTGTTGTTCTGGGGGCTCTGTTTGCGTCCTGGGGGCTCTGTTTGCGTCCTGGGGGCTCTGTTGTGATCCTGGGGGCTCTGTTGTGGTCCTGGGGGCTCTGTTGTGGTCCTGGGGGCTCTGTTGTTTTCCTGAGGGCTCTGTTGGTGTCCCTGGGAGCTCTGTGGGGGTCCTGAGGTCTCTGTTGTCGTCCTGGGAGCTCTGTTCGTCTTCTGGGAGTTCTGTTGGGGTCCTGGGGGCTCTGTTGGGGTCCTGGGGGCTCTGTTGGGGTCCCGGGGGCTCTGTTGGGGTCCCGGGGGCTTTGCTGGGGTCTTGGGGCTTCTGTTGGGGTCCCGGGGGCCCTGTTGGCGTCCCGAAGGCTCTGTTGGGGTCCTGGGGGCTCTGTTGTAAGCCTGGGTGCTCTGTTGGGGTCCCGGGGGCTCTGTTGGCATCCCGGGAACTCTGTTGGCATCCCTGGGGCTCTGTTGGCATCCCTGGGGCTCTGTTGGGGTTCTGGGGGCTCTGTTGTGGTTATTTTGGCTCTGTTGGGTTCCTGGGGGCTCTGTTGTGGTCCCGGGGGCTCTGTTGTTGTCCCGGGGGCTCTGTTGTGGTCCTGGAGGTCCTGTTCGTGTCTTGGGGGCTCTGTTGTGGTCCCGGGGGCTCTGTTGTTGTGCCGGGGGGGGTCTGTTCGGGTTTTGGGGACTCCGTTGTGGTCCTGGGGGCTCCGTTGGGGTCCTGGGGTCTCTGTTCGGCTCCTGGTTGCTCTGTTGGGGTCCCGGGGGCTCTGTTGGGGTCCCGCAGGCTCTGTTGGGGTCCCGGGGGCTCTGTTGGCATCCTCGGAGCTTGGTTCGGGTCCCGGGGGCTCCGCTGGGGTCCCGGGGGCTCCGTTCGTATCCTGGGGGCTCTGTTGGGGTCCTGCGGGCTCTGTTGGGGTCCTGCGGGCTCTGTTGGTGTCCTGCTGGCTCTGTTGGGGTCCTGAAGTCTCTGTTGGGTTCCTGGGGGCTCTGTTTGGATCTTGGGAACTCTGTTGGGGTCCCGGGGGCTCTGTTGAGGTCCCGGGGTCTTCGCTGGGGTAAAGGGGGTCCCTGTTGGGGTCCTGGGGGCTCTGTTGGGGTCCTGGGGTCTTCGCTGGGGTAATGTGTGCTCTGTTGAGGTCCTGGGGACCCTGTTGGGGTCCTGGGGGCTCTGTTGGGGACCTGGGGGATCTGTTGGGTTCCTGGGTGCTCTATTGTTGTCCTGGGGGCTCTGTTGGTGTCCTGGGGGCTCTGTTGGGGTCCTGGGGGCTCTGTTCGAGTTCTGGGGTCTCTGTTGTTCTCCCGGGGGCTCTGTAGGGGTCCCCGGGGTATCTGTTGGGGTCCCGGGGGATCTGTTGGGGTCCCGGCTGATCTGTTGGTGTCCCGGGGGCTCTGTTGGGGTTCTGGGGGCTCTGTTGTGGTTATTTTGGCCCTGTTGGGTTCCTGGGGGCTCTGTTGTGGTCCCGGGGGCTCTGTTGTGGTCCCGGGGGCTCTGTTGTGGTCCTGGAGGTCCTGTTCGTGTCTTGGGGGCTCTGTTGTGGTCCCGGGGGGGTCTGTTCGGGTTTTGGGGACTCCGTTGTGGTCCTGGGGGCTCCGTTGGGGTCCTGGGGTCTCTGTTCGGCTCCTGGTTGCTCTGTTGGGGTCCCGGGGGCTCTGTTGGGGTCCCGCAGGCTCTGTTGGGGTCCCGGGGGCTCTGTTGGTGTCCTCGGAGCTTGGTTCGGGTTCCTGGGAGCTCTGTTGGGGTCCCGGGGGCTCTGTTGGGGTCCCGGGGGCTCTGTGCTGGTTTTTGGGGGCTTTGTTGTTCTCCTGGGGGCTCTGTTGGGGTCCTGGGGGCTCTATTGGGGTCCTGGGGGCTCTGTTCGAGTTCTGGGGTCTCTGTTGTTCTCCTGGGGGCTCTGTTGGGGTCCCCGGGGGCTCTGTTGGGGTCCCCGGGGGATCTGTTGGGGTCCCGGGGGATCTGTTGGGGTCCCAGGGGCTTTGTTGGGGTTCTGGGGCTCTGTTTTGGTTATTTTGGCTCTGTTGGGTTCCTGGGGGCTCTGTTGTGGTCCCGGGGGCTCTGCTGTGATCCCTGGGGCTCTGTTGTGGTCCCGGGGGCTCTGCTGTGGTCCCAGGGGCTCTGTTGTGGTCCTGGAGGTCCTGTTCGTGTCTTGGGGGCTCTGCTGTGGTCCCGGGGGGTCTGTTGTTGTCCCGGGGGGGTCTGTTCGTGTTTTGGGGGCTCCGTTGTGGTCCTGGGGGCTCCGTTGGGGTCCTGGGGGCTCTGTTCGGCTCCTGGTTGCTCTGTTGGGGTCCCGGGGGCTCTGTTGGCGTCCTCGGAGCTTGGTTCGGGTCCCGGGGGCTCCGTTCGTGTCCCGGGGGCTCCGTTCGTGTCCCGGGGGCTCCGTTCGTGTCCCGGGGGCTCTGTTCGTGTCCTGGGAGCTCTGTTGGGGTCCCGCGGGCTCTGTTGGGGTCCTGCGGGCTCTGTTGTGGTCCTGGGGGCTCTGTTGGGGTAATGGGTGCTCTGTTGACGTCCTGGGGACCCTGTTGTGGTCCTGGGGGCTCTTTTCGGTTCCTGAACGCTCTGTTGAGTGTCCCGGGGGCTCTGTGGGGGTCCTGGGGGCTCTGTGGCGGTCCCGGGGGCTCTGTTCTTGTCTTGGGGGCTCTGTTGTTGTCCTGGGGTCTTCACTGGTGTAATGGCGGCTCCTTTGGTGTCCCGCGGGCTCTGCTGGGGTCCCGCGGGCTCTGCTGGGGTCCCGCGGGCTCTGCTGGGGTCCCGCGGGCTCTGCTGGGGTCCCGCGGGCTCTGTTGGGGTCCCGCGGGCTCTGTTGGGGTCCTGAAGTCTCTGTTGGGGTCCTGAAGTCTCTGTTGGGTTCCTGGGGGCTCTGTTTGGATCTTGGGAACTCTGTTGGGGTCCCGGGGGCTCTGTTGAGGTCCCGGGGTCTTCGCTGGGGTAAAGGGGGTCCCTGTTGGGGTCCTGGGGGCTCTGTTGGGGTCCTGGGAGCTCTGTTGGGGTCCTGGGGTCTTCGCTGGGGTAATGTGTGCTCTGTTGAGGTCCTGGGGACCCTGTTGGGGTCCTGGGGGCTCTGTTGGGGACCTGGGGGATCTGTTGGGTTCCTGGGGGCACTATTGTTGTCCTGTGAGCTCTGTTGTTGTCCTGGGGGCTCTGTTGGGGTCGCGGGGGGGCTGTTGGGGTTCTGGGGGCTCTGTTGGTGTCCTGAAAGCTCTGTTCGGGTTCTGGGGTCTCTGTTGGGGTCCTGCGGGTTCTGTTGGGGTCCTGGGGGCTCCGTGGTGGTCCTGGGGCCTCTGTTGGTGTCCTGGGGCCTCTGTCGGGGTCCTGGGATCTCTGTCGGGGTCCTGGGGACTCTGTCGAGGTCCTGGGGGCTGTGTTGGGGTCCCGGGGGTTCTGTTGGGCTCCCGGGGGTTCTGTTGGGTTCCCGGGGGCTCTGTTGGGGTCCCGGGGGCTCTGTTGGAATCCTGGGGGTTCTGTTGGGATTCTTGGGGTTCCGTTGGAATTCTGGGGTCTCTGTTGGGGTCCCGGGGGCTCTCTTGGGGTCCCGGGGGCTCTGTTGGGGTCCTGGGGCATCTGTTTGGGTTTTGGAGGCTCTGTTGTTCCGCTGAGGGCTCTTTTGGGGTCCCGAGGGCTCTGTTGGTGTCCCGGGGGCTCTGTTGGTGTTCCGGGGCCTCTGTTCTGGTTTTTGGGGGGTTTGTTGTTCTCCTGGGGGCTCTGTTGTGGTCCTGGGGGCTCTGTTGTGGTCCTGGAGGCTCTGTTGTGCTGCTGGGGGCTCTGTTGTGCTGCTCGGGGCTCTGCTGTGGTCCTGCATGCTCTGTTGTTGTCCTGGGGGCTCTGTTGTTGTCCTGGGGGCTCTGTTGTTGTCCTGGGGGCTCTGTTGTTGTCCTGGGGGCTCTGTTGTTGTCCTGGGGGCTCTGTTGTGTTTTTGGGGGCTCTGTTGGGCTCCTGCGGGCTCTGTTGCGGTCCTGGGGGCTCTGTGGTTGTCCTAGGGTCTCTGTTGGTGCCCTATGGGCTCTGTTGTTGTTCTGGGGGCTCTGTTTGCGTCCTGGGGGCTCTGTTTGCGTCCTGGGGGCTCTGTTGTGATCCTGGGTGCTCTGTTGTGGTCCTGGGGGCTCTGTTGTGGTCCTGGGGGCTCTGTTGTGGTCCTGGGGGCTCTGTTGTCGTTCTGGGAGTTCTGTTGGGGTCCTGGGGGCTCTGTTGTCGTCCTGGGAGCTCTGTTCGTCTTCTGGGAGTTCTGTTGGGGTCCTGGGGGCTCTGTTGGGGTCCCGGGGGCTCTGTTGGGGTCCCGGGGGCTTTGCTGGGGTCTTGGGGCTTCTGTTGGGGTCCCGGGGGCCCTGTTGGGGTCCCGAAGGCTCTGTTGGGGTCCTGGGGGCTCTGTTGTAAGCCTGGGTGCTCTGTTGGCGTCCCGGGGGCTCTGTTGGCATCCCGGGGGCTCTGTTGGCATCCCGGGGGCTCTGTTGGGGTTTTTGGGGTCTTTGCTGGGGTCCTGGGGTCTCTGTTGTGGTCCCTGGGTCTCTGTTGATGTCCCGGGGGCTCTGTTGAGGTCCCGGGGTCTTCTCTGGGGTAAAGGGGGTCCCTGTTGGGGTCCTGGGGGCTCTGTTGGGGTCGTGGGGGCTCTGTTGTGGTCCTGGGTGCTCTGTTGGGGTAATGGGTGCTCTGTTGACGTCCTGGGGACACTGTTGTGTTCCTGGGGGCTCTTTTCGGTTCCTGAACGCTCTGTTGAGTGTCCCGGGGGCTCTGTGGGGGTCCTGGGGGCTCTGTGGCAGTCCCGGGGGCTCTGTTCTTGTCTTGGGGGCTCTGTTGTTGTCCTGGGGTCTTCACTGGTGTAATGGCGGCTCTGTTGGGGTCCCGCGGGCTCTGTTGGGGTCCCGCGGGCTCTGTTGGGGTCCCGCGGGCTCTGTTGGGGTCCCGCGGGCTCTGCTGGGGTCCCGCGGGCTCTGTTGGGGTCCCGCGGGCTCTGTTGGGGTCCCGCGGGCTCTGTTGGGGTCCCGCGGGCTCTGGTGGGGTCCTGGGGGCTCTGTTGGTGTCCTGAAGTCTCTGTTGGGGTCCTGAAGTCTCTGTTGGGTTCCTGGGGGCTCTGTTTGGATCTTGGGAACTCTGTTGGGGTCCCGGGGGCTCTGTTGAGGTCCCGGGGTCTTCGCTGGGGTAAAGGGGGTCCCTGTTGGGGTCCTGGGGGCTCTGTTGGGGTCCTGGGAGCTCTGTTGGGGTCCTGGGGTCTTCGCTGGGGTAATGTGTGCTCTGTTGAGGTCCTGGGGACCCTGTTGGGGTCCTGGGGGCTCTGTTGGGGACCTGGGGGATCTGTTGGGTTCCTGGGGGCACTATTGTTGTCCTGTGAGCTCTGTTGTTGTCCTGGGGGCTCTGTTGGGGTCGCGGGGGGGCTGTTGGGGTTCTGGGGGCTCTGTTGGTGTCCTGAAAGCTCTGTTCGGGTTCTGGGGTCTCTGTTGGGGTCCTGCGGGTTCTGTTGGGGTCCTGGGGGCTCCGTGGTGGTCCTGGGGCCTCTGTTGGTGTCCTGGGGCCTCTGTCGGGGTCCTGGGATCTCTGTCGGGGTCCTGGGGACTCTGTCGAGGTCCTGGGGGCTGTGTTGGGGTCCCGGGGGTTCTGTTGGGCTCCCGGGGGTTCTGTTGGGTTCCCGGGGGCTCTGTTGGGGTCCCGGGGGCTCTGTTGGAATCCTGGGGGTTCTGTTGGGATTCTTGGGGTTCCGTTGGAATTCTGGGGTCTCTGTTGGGGTCCCGGGGGCTCTCTTGGGGTCCCGGGGGCTCTGTTGGGGTCCTGGGGCATCTGTTTGGGTTTTGGAGGCTCTGTTGTTCCGCTGAGGGCTCTTTTGGGGTCCCGAGGGCTCTGTTGGTGTCCCGGGGGCTCTGTTGGTGTTCCGGGGCCTCTGTTCTGGTTTTTGGGGGCTTTGTTGTTCTCCTGGGGGCTCTGTTGTGGTCCTGGGGGCTCTGTTGTGGTCCTGGAGGCTCTGTTGTGCTGCTGGGGGCTCTGTTGTGCTGCTCGGGGCTCTGCTGTGGTCCTGCATGCTCTGTTGTTGTCCTGGGGGCTCTGTTGTTGTCCTGGGGGCTCTGTTGTTGTCCTGGGGGCTCTGTTGTTGTCCTGGGGGCTCTGTTGTTGTCCTGGGGGCTCTGTTGTGTTTTTGGGGGCTCTGTTGGGCTCCTGGGGGCTCTGTTGCGGTCCTGGGGGCTCTGTGGTTGTCCTAGGATCTCTGTTGGTGCCCTATGGGCTCTGTTGTTGTTCTGGGGGCTCTGTTTGCGTCCTGGGGGCTCTGTTTGCGTCCTGGGGGCTCTGTTGTGATCCTGGGGGCTCTGTTGTGGTCCTGGGGGCTCTGTTGTGGTCCTGGGGGCTCTGTTGTTTTCCTGAGGGCTCTGTTGGTGTCCTGGGAGCTCTGTGGGGGTCCTGAGGTCTCTGTTGTCGTCCTGGGAGCTCTGTTCGTCTTCTGGGAGTTCTGTTGGGGTCCTGGGGGCTCTGTTGGGGTCCTGGGGGCTCTGTTGGGGTCCCGGGGGCTCTGTTGGGGTCCCGGGGGCTTTGCTGGGGTCTTGGGGCTTCTGTTGGGGTCCCGGGGGCCCTGTTGGCGTCCCGAAGGCTCTGTTGGGGTCCTGGGGGCTCTGTTGTAAGCCTGGGTGCTCTGTTGGGGTCCCGGGGGCTCTGTTGGCATCCCGGGAACTCTGTTGGCATCCCTGGGGCTCTGTTGGCATCCCTGGGGCTCTGTTGGGGTTCTGGGGGCTCTGTTGTGGTTATTTTGGCTCTGTTGGGTTCCTGGGGGCTCTGTTGTGGTCCCGGGGGCTCTGTTGTTGTCCCGGGGGCTCTGTTGTGGTCCTGGAGGTCCTGTTCGTGTCTTGGGGGCTCTGTTGTGGTCCCGGGGGCTCTGTTGTTGTGCCGGGGGGGGTCTGTTCGGGTTTTGGGGACTCCGTTGTGGTCCTGGGGGCTCCGTTGGGGTCCTGGGGTCTCTGTTCGGCTCCTGGTTGCTCTGTTGGGGTCCCGGGGGCTCTGTTGGGGTCCCGCAGGCTCTGTTGGGGTCCCGGGGGCTCTGTTGGCATCCTCGGAGCTTGGTTCGGGTCCCGGGGGCTCCGCTGGGGTCCCGGGGGCTCCGTTCGTATCCTGGGGGCTCTGTTGGGGTCCTGCGGGCTCTGTTGGGGTCCTGCGGGCTCTGTTGGTGTCCTGCTGGCTCTGTTGGGGTCCTGAAGTCTCTGTTGGGTTCCTGGGGGCTCTGTTTGGATCTTGGGAACTCTGTTGGGGTCCCGGGGGCTCTGTTGAGGTCCCGGGGTCTTCGCTGGGGTAAAGGGGGTCCCTGTTGGGGTCCTGGGGGCTCTGTTGGGGTCCTGGGGTCTTCGCTGGGGTAATGTGTGCTCTGTTGAGGTCCTGGGGACCCTGTTGGGGTCCTGGGGGCTCTGTTGGGGACCTGGGGGATCTGTTGGGTTCCTGGGTGCTCTATTGTTGTCCTGGGGGCTCTGTTGGGGTCCTGGGGGCTCTGTTGGGGTCCTGGGGGCTCTGTTCGAGTTCTGGGGTCTCTGTTGTTCTCCCGGGGGCTCTGTAGGGGTCCCCGGGGTATCTGTTGGGGTCCCGGGGGATCTGTTGGGGTCCCGGCTGATCTGTTGGTGTCCCGGGGGCTCTGTTGGGGTTCTGGGGGCTCTGTTGTGGTTATTTTGGCCCTGTTGGGTTCCTGGGGGCTCTGTTGTGGTCCCGGGGGCTCTGTTGTGGTCCCGGGGGCTCTGTTGTGGTCCTGGAGGTCCTGTTCGTGTCTTGGGGGCTCTGTTGTGGTCCCGGGGGGGTCTGTTCGGGTTTTGGGGACTCCGTTGTGGTCCTGGGGGCTCCGTTGGGGTCCTGGGGTCTCTGTTCGGCTCCTGGTTGCTCTGTTGGGGTCCCGGGGGCTCTGTTGGGGTCCCGCAGGCTCTGTTGGGGTCCCGGGGGCTCTGTTGGTGTCCTCGGAGCTTGGTTCGGGTTCCTGGGAGCTCTGTTGGGGTCCCGGGGGCTCTGTTGGGTTCCCGGGGGCTCTGTGCTGGTTTTTGGGGGCTTTGTTGTTCTCCTGGGGGCTCTGTTGGGGTCCTGGGGGCTCTATTGGGGGTCCTGGGGGCTCTGTTCGAGTTCTGGGGTCTCTGTTGTTCTCCTGGGGGCTCTGTTGGGGTCCCCGGGGGCTCTGTTGGGGTCCCCGGGGGATCTGTTGGGGTCCCGGGGGATCTGTTGGGGTCCCAGGGGCTTTGTTGGGGTTCTGGGGCTCTGTTTTGGTTATTTTGGCTCTGTTGGGTTCCTGGGGGCTCTGTTGTGGTCCCGGGGGCTCTGCTGTGATCCCTGGGGCTCTGTTGTGGTCCCGGGGGCTCTGCTGTGGTCCCAGGGGCTCTGTTGTGGTCCTGGAGGTCCTGTTCGTGTCTTGGGGGCTCTGCTGTGGTCCCGGGGGGTCTGTTGTTGTCCCGGGGGGGTCTGTTCGTGTTTTGGGGGCTCCGTTGTGGTCCTGGGGGCTCCGTTGGGGTCCTGGGGGCTCTGTTCGGCTCCTGGTTGCTCTGTTGGGGTCCCGGGGGCTCTGTTGGCGTCCTCGGAGCTTGGTTCGGGTCCCGGGGGCTCCGTTCGTGTCCCGGGGGCTCCGCTCGTGTCCCGGGGGCTCCGTTCGTGTCCCGGGGGCTCTGTTCGTGTCCTGGGAGCTCTGTTGGGGTCCCGCGGGCTCTGTTGGGGTCCTGCGGGCTCTGTTGTGGTCCTGGGGGCTCTGTTGGGGTAATGGGTGCTCTGTTGACGTCCTGGGGACCCTGTTGTGGTCCTGGGGGCTCTTTTCGGTTCCTGAACGCTCTGTTGAGTGTCCCGGGGGCTCTGTGGGGGTCCTGGGGGCTCTGTGGCGGTCCCGGGGGCTCTGTTCTTGTCTTGGGGGCTCTGTTGTTGTCCTGGGGTCTTCACTGGTGTAATGGCGGCTCCTTTGGTGTCCCGCGGGCTCTGCTGGGGTCCCGCGGGCTCTGCTGGGGTCCCGCGGGCTCTGCTGGGGTCCCGCGGGCTCTGCTGGGGTCCCGCGGGCTCTGTTGGGGTCCCGCGGGCTCTGTTGGGGTCCTGAAGTCTCTGTTGGGGTCCTGAAGTCTCTGTTGGGTTCCTGGGGGCTCTGTTTGGATCTTGGGAACTCTGTTGGGGTCCCGGGGGCTCTGTTGAGGTCCCGGGGTCTTCGCTGGGGTAAAGGGGGTCCCTGTTGGGGTCCTGGGGGCTCTGTTGGGGTCCTGGGAGCTCTGTTGGGGTCCTGGGGTCTTCGCTGGGGTAATGTGTGCTCTGTTGAGGTCCTGGGGACCCTGTTGGGGTCCTGGGGGCTCTGTTGGGGACCTGGGGGATCTGTTGGGTTCCTGGGGGCACTATTGTTGTCCTGTGAGCTCTGTTGTTGTCCTGGGGGCTCTGTTGGGGTCGCGGGGGGGCTGTTGGGGTTCTGGGGGCTCTGTTGGTGTCCTGAAAGCTCTGTTCGGGTTCTGGGGTCTCTGTTGGGGTCCTGCGGGTTCTGTTGGGGTCCTGGGGGCTCCGTGGTGGTCCTGGGGCCTCTGTTGGTGTCCTGGGGCCTCTGTCGGGGTCCTGGGATCTCTGTCGGGGTCCTGGGGACTCTGTCGAGGTCCTGGGGGCTGTGTTGGGGTCCCGGGGGTTCTGTTGGGCTCCCGGGGGTTCTGTTGGGTTCCCGGGGGCTCTGTTGGGGTCCCGGGGGCTCTGTTGGAATCCTGGGGGTTCTGTTGGGATTCTTGGGGTTCCGTTGGAATTCTGGGGTCTCTGTTGGGGTCCCGGGGGCTCTCTTGGGGTCCCGGGGGCTCTGTTGGGGTCCTGGGGCATCTGTTTGGGTTTTGGAGGCTCTGTTGTTCCGCTGAGGGCTCTTTTGGGGTCCCGAGGGCTCTGTTGGTGTCCCGGGGGCTCTGTTGGTGTTCCGGGGCCTCTGTTCTGGTTTTTGGGGGCTTTGTTGTTCTCCTGGGGGCTCTGTTGTGGTCCTGGGGGCTCTGTTGTGGTCCTGGAGGCTCTGTTGTGCTGCTGGGGGCTCTGTTGTGCTGCTCGGGGCTCTGCTGTGGTCCTGCATGCTCTGTTGTTGTCCTGGGGGCTCTGTTGTTGTCCTGGGGGCTCTGTTGTTGTCCTGGGGGCTCTGTTGTTGTCCTGGGGGCTCTGTTGTTGTCCTGGGGGCTCTGTTGTGTTTTTGGGGGCTCTGTTGGGCTCCTGGGGGCTCTGTTGCGGTCCTGGGGTCTCTGTGGTTGTCCTAGGGTCTCTGTTGGTGCCCTATGGGCTCTGTTGTTGTTCTGGGGGCTCTGTTTGCGTCCTGGGGGCTCTGTTTGCGTCCTGGGGGCTCTGTTGTGATCCTGGGGGCTCTGTTGTGGTCCTGGGGGCTCTGTTGTGGTCCTGGGGGCTCTGTTGTGGTTATTTTGGCTCTGTTGGGTTCCTGGGGGCTCTGTTGTGGTCCCGGGGGCTCTGTTGTTGTCCCGGGGGCTCTGTTGTGGTCCTGGAGGTCCTGTTCGTGTCTTGGGGGCTCTGTTGTGGTCCCGGGGGCTCTGTTGTTGTGCCGGGGGGGGTCTGTTCGGGTTTTGGGGACTCCATTGTGGTCCTGGGGGCTCCGTTGGGGTCCTGGGGTCTCTGTTCGGCTCCTGGTTGCTCTGTTGGGGTCCCGGGGGCTCTGTTGGGGTCCCGCAGGCTCTGTTGGGGTCCCGGGGGCTCTGTTGGCGTCCTCGGAGCTTGGTTCGGGTCCCGGGGGCTCCGCTGGGGTCCCGGGGGCTCCGCTGGGTTCCCGGGGGCTCCGTTCGTATCCTGGGGGCTCTGTTGGGGTCCTGCGGGCTCTGTTGGGGTCCTGCGGGCTCTGTTGGTGTCCTGCTGGCTCTGTTGGGGTCCTGAAGTCTCTGTTGGGTTCCTGGGGGCTCTGTTTGGATCTTGGGAACTCTGTTGGGGTCCCGGGGGCTCTGTTGAGGTGCCGGGGTCTTCGCTGGGGTAAAGGGGGTCCCTGTTGGGGTCCTGGGGGCTCTGTTGGGGTCCTGGGAGCTCTGTTGGGGTCCTGGGGTTTTCGCTGGGGTAATGTGTGCTCTGTTGAGGTCCTGGGGACCCTGTTGGGGTCCTGGGGGCTCTGTTGGGGACCTGGGGGATCTGTTGGGTTCCTGGGTGCTCTATTGTTGTCCTGGGGGCTCTGTTGGGGTCCTGGGGGCTCTGTTGGGGTCCTGGGGGCTCTGTTCGAGTTCTGGGGTCTCTGTTGTTCTCCCGGGGGCTCTGTAGGGGTCCCCGGGGTATCTGTTGGGGTCCCGGGGGATCTGTTGGGGTCCCGGCTGATCTGTTGGTGTCCCGGGGGCTCTGTTGGGGTTCTGGGGGCTCTGTTGTGGTTATTTTGGCCCTGTTGGGTTCCTGGGGGCTCTGTTGTGGTCCCGGGGGCTCTGTTGTGGTCCCGGGGGCTCTGTTGTAAGCCTGGGTGCTCTGTTGGGGTCCCGGGGGCTCTGTTGGCATCCCGGGGGCTCTGTTGGCATCCCGGGGGCTCTGTTGGGGTTTTTGGGGTCTTTGCTGGGGTCCTGGGGTCTCTGTTGTGGTCCCGGGGGCTCTGTTGAAGTCCCGGGGGCTCTGTTGAGGTCCCGGGCTCTTCTCTGGGGTAAAGGGGGTCCCTGTTGGGGTCCTGGGGGCTCTGTTGGGGTCGTGGGGGCTCTGTTGTGGTCCTGGGTGCTCTGTTGGGGTAATGGGTGCTCTGTTGACGTCCTGGGGACCCTGTTGTGTTCCTGGGGGCTCTTTTCGGTTCCTGAACGCTCTGTTGAGTGTCCCGGGGGCTCTGTGGGGGTCCTGGGGGCTCTGTGGCGGTCCCGGGGGCTCTGTTCTTGTCTTGGGGGCTCTGTTGTTGTCCTGGGGTCTTCACTGGTGTAATGGCGGCTCCTTTGGGGTCCCGCGGGCTCTGTTGGGGTCCCGCGGGCTCTGTTGGGGTCCCGCGGGCTCTGTTGGGGTCCCGCGGGCTCTGCTGGGGTCCCGCGGGCTCTGTTGGGGTCCCGCGGGCTCTGTTGGGGTCCTGGGGGCTCTGTTGGTGTCCTGAAGTCTCTGTTGGGGTCCTGAAGTCTCTGTTGGGTTCCTGGGGGCTCTGTTTGGATCTTGCGAACTCTGTTGGGGTCCCGGGGGCTCTGTTGAGGTCCCGGGGTCTTCGCTGGGGTAAAGGGGGTCCCTGTTGGGGTCCTGGGGGCTCTGTTGGGGTCCTGGGAGCTCTGTTGGGGTCCTGGGGTCTTCGCTGGGGTAATGTGTGCTCTGTTGAGGTCCTGGGGACCCTGTTGGGGTCCTGGGGGCTCTGTTGGGGACCTGGGGGATCTGTTGGGTTCCTGGGGGCACTATTGTTGTCCTGTGAGCTCTGTTGTTGTCCTGGGGGCTCTGTTGGGGTCGCGGGGGGGCTGTTGGGGTTCTGGGGGCTCTGTTGGTGTCCTGAAAGCTCTGTTCGGGTTCTGGGGTCTCTGTTGGGGTCCTGCGGGTTCTGTTGGGGTCCTGGGGCCTCTGTTGGTGTCCTGGGGCCTCTGTTGGTGTCCTGGGGCCTCTGTCGGGGTCCTGGGATCTCTGTCGGGGTCCTGGGGACTCTGTCGAGGTCCTGGGGGCTGTGTTGGGGTCCCGGGGGTTCTGTTGGGCTCCCGGGGGTTCTGTTGGGTTCCCGGGGGCTCTGTTGGGGTCCTGGGGGCTCTGTTGGAATCCTGGGGTTCTGTTGGGATTCTTGGGGTTCCGTTGGAATTCTGGGGTCTCTGTTGGGGTCCCGGGGGCTCTCTTGGGGGTCCCGGGGGCTCTGTTGGGGTCCTGGGGCATCTGTTTGGGTTTTGGAGGCTCTGTTGTTCCGCTGAGGGCTCTTTTGGGGTCCCGAGGGCTCTGTTGGTGTCCCGGGGGCTCTGTTGGTGTTCCGGGGCCTCTGTTCTGGTTTTTGGGGGCTTTGTTGTTCTCCTGGGGGCTCTGTTGTGGTCCTGGGGGCTCTGTTGTGGTCCTGGGGGCTCTGTTGTGGTCCTGGAGGCTCTGTTGTGCTGCTGGGGGCTCTGTTGTGCTGCTCGGGGCTCTGCTGTGGTCCTGCATGCTCTGTTGTTGTCCTGGGGGCTCTGTTGTTGTCCTGGGGGCTCTGTTGTTGTCCTGGGGGCTCTGTTGTTGTCCTGGGGGCTCTGTTGTGTTTTTGGGGGCTCTGTTGGGCTCCTGCGGGCTCTGTTGCGGTCCTGGGGGCTCTGTGGTTGTCCTAGGGTCTCTGTTGGTGCCCTATGGGCTCTGTTGTTGTTCTGGGGGCTCTGTTTGCGTCCTGGGGGCTCTGTTTGCGTCCTGGGGGCTCTGTTGTGATCCTGGGGGCTCTGTTGTGGTCCTGGGGGCTCTGTTGTGGTCCTGGGGGCTCTGTTGTCGTTCTGGGAGCTCTGCTGTCGTCCTGGGGGCTCTGTTGTCGTCCTGGGAGCTCTGTTCGTCTTCTGGGAGTTCTGTTGGGGTCCTGGGGGCTCTGTTGGGGTCCCGGGGGCTCTGTTGGTGTCCCGGGGGCTTTGCTGGGGTCTTGGGGCTTCTGTTGGGGTCCCGGGGGCCCTGTTGGGGTCCCGAAGGCTCTGTTGGGGTCCTGGGGGCTCTGTTGTAAGCCTGGGTGCTCTGTTGGGGTCCCGGGGGCTCTGTTGGCATCCCGGGGGCTCTGTTGGCATCCCGGGGGCTCTGTTGGGGTTTTTGGGGTCTTTGCTGGGGTCCTGGGGTCTCTGTTGTGGTCCCTGGGGCTCTGTTGATGTCCCGGGGGCTCTGTTGAGGTCCCGGGGTCTTCTCTGGGGTAAAGGGGTCCCTGTTGGGGTCCTGGGGGCTCTGTTGGGGTCGTGGGGGCTCTGTTGTGGTCCTGGGTGCTCTGTTGGGGTAATGGGTGCTCTGTTGACGTCCTGGGGACACTGTTGTGTTCCTGGGGGCTCTTTTCGGTTCCTGAACGCTCTGTTGAGTGTCCCGGGGGCTCTGTGGGGGGTCCTGGGGGCTCTGTGGCAGTCCCGGGGGCTCTGTTCTTGTCTTGGGGGCTCTGTTGTTGTCCTGGGTCTTCACTGGTGTAATGGCGGCTCCTTTGGTGTCCCGCGGGCTCTGTTGGGGTCCCGCGGGCTCTGTTGGGGTCCCGCGGGCTCTGTTGGGGTCCCGCGGGCTCTGTTGGGGTCCCGGGGGCTCTGTTGGGGTCCCGCGGGCTCTGTTGGGGTCCTGGGGGCTCTGTTGGTGTCCTGAAGTCTCTGTTGGGGTCCTGAAGTCTCTGTTGGGTTCCTGGGGGCTCTGTTTGGATCTTGGGAACTCTGTGGGGTCCCGGGGGCTCTGTTGAGGTCCCGGGGTCTTCGCTGGGGTAAAGGGGGTCCCTGTTGGGGTCCTGGGGCTCTGTTGGGGTCCTGGGAGCTCTGTTGGGGTCCTGGGGTCTTCGCTGGGGTAATGTGTGCTCTGTTGAGGTCCTGGGGACCCTGTTGGGGGTCCTGGGGGCTCTGTTGGGGACCTGGGGGATCTGTTGGGTTCCTGGGGGCACTATTGTTGTCCTGTGAGCTCTGTTGTTGTCCTGGGGGCTCTGTTGGGGTCGCGGGGGGGCTGTTTGGGGTTCTGGGGGCTCTGTTGGTGTCCTGAAAGCTCTGTTCGGGTTCTGGGGTCTCTGTTGGGGTCCTGCGGGTTCTGTGGGGTCCTGGGGCTCCGTGGTGGTCCTGGGGCCTCTGTTGGTGTCCTGGGGCCTCTGTCGGGGTCCTGGGATCTCTGTCGGGGTCCTGGGGACTCTGTCGAGGTCCTGGGGGCTGTGTTGGGGTCCCGGGGGTTCTGTTGGGCTCCCGGGGGTTCTGTGGGTTCCCGGGGGCTCTGTTGGGGTCCTGGGGGCTCTGTTGGAATCCTGGGGGTTCTGTTGGGATTCTTGGGGTTCCGTTGGAATTCTGGGGTCTCTGTTGGGGTCCCGGGGGCTCTCTTGGGGTCCCGGGGGCTCTGTTGGGGTCCTGGGGCATCTGTTTGGGTTTTGGAGGCTCTGTTGTTCCGCTGAGGGCTCTTTTGGGGTCCCGAGGGCTCTGTTGGTGTCCCGGGGGCTCTGTTGGTGTTCCGGGGCCTCTGTTCTGGTTTTTGGGGGGCTTTGTTGTTCTCCTGGGGGCTCTGTTGTGGTCCTGGGGCTCTGTTGTGGTCCTGGGGGCTCTGTTGTGGTCCTGGAGGCTCTGTTGTGCTGCTGGGGGCTCTGTTGTGCTGCTCGGGGCTCTGCTGTGGTCCTGCATGCTCTGTTGTTGTCCTGGGGGCTCTGTTGTTGTCCTGGGGGCTCTGTTGTTGTCCTGGGGGCTCTGTTGTTGTCCTGGGGGCTCTGTTGTTGTCCTGGGGGCTCTGTTGTGTTTTTGGGGGCTCTGTTGGGCTCCTGCGGGCTCTGTTGCGGTCCTGGGGGCTCTGTGGTTGTCCTAGGGTCTCTGTTGGTGCCCTATGGGCTCTGTTGTTGTTCTGGGGCTCTGTTTGCGTCCTGGGGGCTCTGTTTGCGTCCTGGGGGCTCTGTTGTGATCCTGGGGGCTCTGTTGTGGTCCTGGGGGCTCTGTTGTGGTCCTGGGGGCTCTGTTGTGGTCCTGGGGCTCTGCTGTCGTCCTGGGAGCTCTGCTGTCGTCCTGGGGGCTCTGTTGTCGTCCTGGGAGCTCTGTTCGTCTTCTGGGAGTTCTGTTGGGGTCCTGGGGCTCTGTTGGGGTCCCGGGGGCTCTGTCTGGTGGTCCCGGGGGCTCTGTTGGGGTCCCGGGGGCTTTGCTGGGGTCTTGGGGCTTCTGTTGGGGTCCCGGGGGCCCTGTTGGCGTCCGAAGGCTCTGTTGGGGTCCTGGGGGCTCTGTTGTAAGCCTGGGTGCTCTGTTGGGGTCCCGGGGGCTCTGTTGGCATCCCGGGAACTCTGTTGGCATCCCTGGGGGCTCTGTTGGCATCCCTGGGGCTCTGTTGGGGTTCTGGGGGCTCTGTTGTGGTTATTTTGGCTCTGTTGGGTTCCTGGGGCTCTGTTGTGGTCCCGGGGGCTCTGTTGTTGTCCCGGGGGCTCTGTTGTGGTCCTGGAGGTCCTGTTCGTGTCTTGGGGGGCTCTGTTGTGGTCCCGGGGGCTCTGTTGTTGTGCCGGGGGGGTCTGTTCGGGTTTTGGGGACTCCGTTGTGGTCCTGGGGGCTCCGTTGGTGTCCTGGGGTCTCTGTTCGGCTCCTGGTTGCTCTGTTGGGGTCCCGGGGGCTCTGTTGGGGTCCCGCAGGCTCTGTTGGGGTCCCGGGGGCTCTGTTGGCATCCTCGGAGCCTTGGTTCGGGTCCCGGGGGCTCCGCTGGGGTCCCGGGGGCTCCGCTGGGTTCCCGGGGGGCTCCGTTCGTATCCTGGGGCTCTGTTGGGGTCCTGCGGGCTCTGTTGGGGTCCTGCGGGCTCTGTTGGTGTCCTGCTGGCTCTGTTGGGGTCCTGAAGTCTCTGTTGGGTTCCTGGGGGCTCTGTTTGGATCTTGGGAACTCTGTTGGGGTCCCGGGGGCTCTGTTGAGGTGCCGGGGTCTTCGCTGGGTAAAGGGGGTCCCTGTTGGGGTCCTGGGGGCTCTGTTGGGGTCCTGGGAGCTCTGTTGGGTCCTGGGGTCTTCGCTGGGGTAATGTGTGCTCTGTTGAGGTCCTGGGGACCCTGTTGGGGTCCTGGGGCTCTGTTGGGGACCTGGGGGATCTGTTGGGTTCCTGGGTGCTCTATTGTTGTCCTGGGGGCTCTGTTGGGGTCCTGGGGGCTCTGTTGGGGTCCTGGGGCTCTGTTCGAGTTCTGGGGTCTCTGTTGTTCTCCCGGGGGCTCTGTTGGGGTCCCGGGGGATCTGTTGGGGTCCCAGGGGCTTTGTTGCGGTTCTGGGGCTCTGTTTTGGTTATTTTGGCTCTGTTGTGGTCCCGGGGGCTCTGTTGTGGTCCCGGGGGCTCTGCTGTGATCCCTGGGGCTCTGTTGTGGTCCCGGGGGCTGTGTTGTGGTCCCAGGGGCTCTGTTGTGGTCCTGGAGGTCCTGTTCGTTTCTTGGGGGCTCTGTTGTGGTCCCGGGGGGTCTGTTGTTGTCCATGTCCCGGGGGGGTCTGTTCGTGTTTTGGGGGCTCCGTTGTGGTCCTGGGGGCTCCGTTGGGGTCCTGGGGGCTCTGTTCGGCTCCTGGTTGCTCTGTTGGGGTCCCGGGGGCTCTGTTGGGGTCCCGGGGGCTCTGTTGGCGTCCTCGGAGCTTGGTTCGGGTCCCGGGGGGCTCCGTTCGTGTCCCGGGGGCTCCGTTCGTGTCCCGGGGGCTCCGTTCGTGTCCCGGGGGCTCCGTTCGTGTCCCGGGGGCTCTGTTCGTGTCCTGGGAGCTCTGTTGGGGTCCCGCGGGCTCTGTTGGGGTCCTGCGGGCTCTGTTGTGGTCCTGGGGGCTCTGTTGGGGTAATGGGTGCTCTGTTGACGTCCTGGGGACCCTGTTGTGGTCCTGGGGCTCTTTTCGGTTCCTGAACGCTCTGTTGAGTGTCCGGGGGCTCTGTGGGGGTCCTGGGGCTCTGTGGCGGTCCCGGGGGCTCTGTTCTTGTCTTGGGGGCTCTGTTGTTGTCCTGGGGTCTTCACTGGTGTAATGGCGGCTCCTTTGGTGTCCCGCGGGCTCTGCTGGGGTCCCGCGGGCTCTGCTGGGGTCCCGCGGGCTCTGCTGGGGTCCCGCGGGCTCTGCTGGGGTCCCGCGGGCTCTGTTGGGGTCCCGGGGGCTCTGTTGGGGTCCCGCGGGCTCTGTTGGGGTCCTGGGGGCTCTGTTGGTGTCCTGAAGTCTCTGTTGGGGTCCTGAAGTCTCTGTTGGGTTCCTGGGGGCTCTGTTTGGATCTTGGGAACTCTGTTGGGGTCCCGGGGGCTCTGTTGAGGTCCCGGGGTCTTCGCTGGGGTAAAGGGGGGTCCCTGTTGGGGTCCTGGGGCTCTGTTGGGGTCCTGGGAGCTCTGTTGGGGTCCTGGGGTCTTCGCTGGGGTAATGTGTGCTCTGTTGAGGTCCTGGGGACCCTGTTGGGGTCCTGGGGGCTCTGTTGGGGACCTGGGGGATCTGTTGGGTTCCTGGGGGCACTATTGTTGTCCTGTGAGCTCTGTTGTTGTCCTGGGGGCTCTGTTGGGGTCGCGGGGGGGCTGTTGGGGTTCTGGGGGCTCTGTTGGTGTCCTGAAAGCTCTGTTCGGGTTCTGGGGTCTCTGTTGGGGTCCTGCGGGTTCTGTTGGGGTCCTGGGGGCTCCGTAGTGGTCCTGGGGCCTCTGTTGGTGTCCTAGGGCCTCTGTCGGGGTCCTGGGATCTCTGTCGGGGTCCTGGGGACTCTGTCGAGGTCCTGGGGGCTGTGTTGGTGTTCCCGGGGGTTCTGTTGGGCTCCCGGGGGTTCTGTTGGGTTCCCGGGGGCTCTGTTGGGGTCCGGGGGCTCTGTTGGAATCCTGGGGGTTCTGTTGGATTCTTGGGGTTCCGTTGGAATTCTGGGGTCTCTGTTGGGGTCCCGGGGGCTCTCTTGGGGTCCCGGGGGCTCTGTTGGGGTCCTGGGGCATCTGTTTGGGTTTTGGAGGCTCTGTTGTTCCGCTGAGGGCTCTTTGGGGTCCCGAGGGCTCTGTTGGTGTCCCGGGGGCTCTGTTGGTGTTCCGGGGCCTCTGTTCTGGTTTTTGGGGGGTTTGTTGTTCTCCTGGGGCTCTGTTGTGGTCCTGGGGGCTCTGTTGTGGTCCTGGGGGCTCTGTTGTGGTCCTGGAGGCTCTGTTGTGCTGCTGGGGGCTCTGTTGTGCTGCTCGGGGCTCTGCTGTGGTCCTGCATGCTCTGTTGTTTTCCTGGGGGCTCTGTTGTTGTCCTGGGGGCTCTGTTGTTGTCCTGGGGGCTCTGTTGTTGTCCTGGGGGCTCTGTTGTTGTCCTGGGGGCTCTGTTGTTTTCCTGGGGGCTCTGTTGTGTTTTTGGGGGCTCTGTTGGGCTCCTGGGGGCTCTGTTGCGGTCCTGGGGGCTCTGTGGTTGTCCTAGGGTCTCTGTTGGTGCCCTATGGGCTCTGTTGTTGTTCTGGGGGCTCTGTTTGCGTCCTGGGGGCTCTGTTTGCGTCCTGGGGGCTCTGTTTGCGTCCTGGGGGCTCTGTTGTGATCCTGGGGCTCTGTTGTGATCCTGGGGGCTCTGTTGTGGTCCTGGGGGCTCTGTTGTGGTCCTGGGGGCTCTGTTGTTGTCCTGAGGTCTCTGTTGTCGTCCTGGGAGCTCTGTTCGGATTCTGGGAGTTCTGTTGGGGTCCTGGGGGCTCTGTTGGGGTCCTGGGGGCTCTGTTGGGGTCCCGGGGGCTTTGCTGGGGTCTTGGGGCTTCTGTTGGGGTCCCGGGGGCCCTGTTGGGGTCCCGAAGGATCTGTTGGGGTCCTGGGGGCTCTGTTGTAAGCCTGGGTGCTCTGTTGGGGTCCCGGGGGCTCTGTTGGCATCCCGGGAACTCTGTTGGCATCCCTGGGGCTCTGTTGGCATCCCTGGGGCTCTGTTGGGGTTCTGGGGGCTCTGTTGTGGTTATTTTGGCTCTGTTGGGTTCCTGGGGGCTCTGTTGTGGTCCCGGGGGCTCTGTTGTTGTCCCGGGGGCTCTGTTGTGGTCCTGGAGGTCCTGTTCGTGTCTTGGGGGCTCTGTTGTGGTCCCGGGGCTCTGTTGTTGTGCCGGGGGGGGGTCTGTTCGGGTTTTGGGGACTCCGTTGTGGTCCTGGGGGCTCCGTTGGGGTCCTGGGGTCTCTGTTCGGCTCCTGGTTGCTCTGTTGGGGTCCCGGGGGCTCTGTTGGGGTCCCGCAGGCTCTGTTGGGGTCCCGGGGGCTCTGTTGGCATCCTCGGAGCTTGGTTCGGGGTCCCGGGGGCTCCGCTGGGGTCCCGGGGGCTCCGCTGGGTTCCCGGGGGCTCCGTTCGTATCCTGGGGGCTCTGTTGGGGTCCTGCGGGCTCTGTTGGGGTCCTGCGGGCTCTGTTGGTGTCCTGCTGGCTCTGTTGGGGTCCTGAAGTCTCTGTTGGGTTCCTGGGGGCTCTGTTTGGATCTTGGGAACTCTGTTGGGGTCCCGGGGGCTCTGTTGAGGTCCCGGGGTCTTCGCTGGGGTAAAGGGGGGTCCTGTTGGGGTCCTGGGGGCTCTGTTGGGGTCCTGGGAGCTCTGTTGGGGTCCTGGGGTCTTCGCTGGGGTAATGTGTGCTCTGTTGAGGTCCTGGGGACCCTGTTGGTGTCCTGGGGGCTCTGTTGGGGACCTGGGGGATCTGTTGGGTTCCTGGGTGCTCTATTGTTGTCCTGGGGGCTCTGTTGGGGTCCTGGGGGCTCTGTTGGGGTCCTGGGGGCTCTGTTCGAGTTCTGGGGTCTCTGTTGTTCTCCCGGGGGCTCTGTAGGGGTCCCCGGGGTATCTGTTGGGGTCCCGGGGGATCTGTTGGGGTCCCGGCTGATCTGTTGGTGTCCCGGGGGCTCTGTTGGGTTCTGGGGGCTCTGTTGTGGTTATTTTGGCCCTGTTGGGTTCCTGGGGGCTCTGTTGTGGTCCCGGGGGCTCTGTTGTGGTCCCGGGGGCTCTGTTGTAAGCCTGGGTGCTCTGTTGGGGTCCCGGGGGCTCTGTTGGCATCCCGGGGGCTCTGTTGGCATCCCGGGGGCTCTGTTGGGGTTTTTGGGGTCTTTGCTGGGGTCCTGGGGTCTCTGTTGTGGTCCCGGGGGCTCTGTTGAAGTCCCGGGGGCTCTGTTGAGGTCCCGGGGTCTTCTCTGGGGTAAAGGGGGTCCCTGTTGGGGTCCTGGGGGCTCTGTTGGGGTAATGGGTGGTCTGTTGACGTCCTGGGGACCCTGTTGTGGTCCTGGGGCTCTTTTCGGTTCCTGAACGCTCTGTTGAGTGTCCCGGGGGCTCTGTGGGGGTCCTGGGGGCTCTGTGGCGGTCCCGGGGGCTCTGTTCTTGTCTTGGGGGCTCTGTTGTTGTCCTGGGGTCTTCACTGGTGTAATGGCGGCTCCTTTGGTGTCCCGCGGGCTCTGCTGGGGGTCCCGCGGGCTCTGCTGGGGTCCCGCGGGCTCTGCTGGGGTCCCGCGGGCTCTGTTGGGGTCCCGCGGGCTCTGTTGGGGTCCCGCGGGCTCTGTTGGGGTCCTGGGGGCTCTGTTGGTGTCCTGAAGTCTCTGTTGGGGTCCTGAAGTCTCTGTTGGGTTCCTGGGGGCTCTGTTTGGATCTTGCGAACTCTGTTGGGGTCCCGGGGGCTCTGTTGAGGTCCCGGGGTCTTCGCTGGGGTAAAGGGGGGTCCCTGTTGGGGTCCTGGGGGCTCTGTTGGGGTCCTGGGAGCTCTGTTGGGGTCCTGGGGTCTTCGCTGGGGTAATGTGTGCTCTGTTGAGGTCCTGGGGACCCTGTTGGGGTCCTGGGGGCTCTGTTGGGACCTGGGGGATCTGTTGGGTTCCTGGGGGCACTATTGTTGTCCTGTGAGCTCTGTTGTTGTCCTGGGGGCTCTGTTGGGGTCGCGGGGGGGCTGTTGGGGTTCTGGGGGCTCTGTTGGTGTCCTGAAAGCTCTGTTCGGGTTCTGGGGTCTCTGTTGGGGTCCTGCGGGTTCTGTTGGGGTCCTGGGGGCTCCGTGGTGGTCCTGGGGCCTCTGTTGGTGTCCTGGGGCCTCTGTCGGGGTCCTGGGATCTCTGTCGGGGTCCTGGGGACTCTGTCGAGGTCCTGGGGGCTGTGTTGGGGTCCCGGGGGTTCTGTTGGGCTCCCGGGGGTTCTGTTGGGTTCCCGGGGGCTCTGTTGGGGTCCTGGGGGCTCTGTTGGAATCCTGGGGGTTCTGTTGGGATTCTTGGGGTTCCGTTGGAATTCTGGGGTCTCTGTTGGGGTCCCGGGGGCTCTCTTGGGGTCCCGGGGGCTCTGTTGGGGTCCCGGGGCATCTGTTTGGGTTTTGGAGGCTCTGTTGTTCCGCTGAGGGCTCTTTTGGGGTCCCGAGGGCTCTGTTGGTGTCCCGGGGGCTCTGTTGGTGTTCCGGGGCCTCTGTTCTGGTTTTTGGGGGCTTTGTTGTTCTCCTGGGGGCTCTGTTGTGGTCCTGGGGGCTCTGTTGTGGTCCTGGGGGCTCTGTTGTGGTCCTGGAGGCTCTGTTGTGCTGCTGGGGGCTCTGTTGTGCTGCTCGGGGCTCTGCTGTGGTCCTGCATGCTCTGTTGTTGTCCTGGGGGCTCTGTTGTTGTCCTGGGGGCTCTGTTGTTGTCCTGGGGGCTCTGTTGTTGTCCTGGGGGCTCTGTTGTGTTTTTGGGGGCTCTGTTGGGCTCCTGCGGCTCTGTTGCGGTCCTGGGGGCTCTGTGGTTGTCCTAGGGTCTCTGTTGGTGCCCTATGGGCTCTGTTGTTGTTCTGGGGGCTCTGTTTGCGTCCTGGGGGCTCTGTTTGCGTCCTGGGGGCTCTGTTGTGATCCTGGGGGCTCTGTTGTGGTCCTGGGGGCCTCTGTTGTGGTCCTGGAGGCTCTGTTGTGGTCCTGGGAGCTCTGTTGTGGTCCTGGGGGCTCTGTTGTCGTTCTGGGAGCTCTGCTGTCGTCCTGGGGGCTCTGTTGTCGTCCTGGGAGCTCTGTTCGTCTTCTGGGAGTTCTGTTGGGGTCCTGGGGGCTCTGTTGGGGTCCTGGGGGCTCTGTTGGGGTCCCGGGGGCTCTGTTGGTGTCCCGGGGGCTTTGCTGGGGTCTTGGGGCTTCTGTTGGGGTCCCGGGGGCCCTGTTGGGGTCCCGAAGGCTCTGTTGGGGGTCCTGGGGGCTCTGTTGTAAGCCTGGGTGCTCTGTTGGGGTCCCGGGGGCTCTGTTGGCATCCCGGGGGCTCTGTTGGCATCCCGGGGGCTCTGTTGGGGTTTTTGGGGTCTTTGCTGGGGTCCTGGGGTCTCTGTTGTGGTCCCTGGGGCTCTGTTGATGTCCCGGGGGCTCTGTTGAGGTCCCGGGGTCTTCTCTGGGGTAAAGGGGGTCCCTGTTGGGGTCCTGGGGGCTCTGTTGGGGTCGTGGGGCTCTGTTGTGGTCCTGGGTGCTCTGTTGGGGTAATGGGTGCTCTGTTGACGTCCTGGGGACACTGTTGTGTTCCTGGGGGCTCTTTTCGGTTCCTGAACGCTCTGTTGAGTGTCCCGGGGGCTCTGTGGGGGTCCTGGGGGCTCTGTGGCAGTCCCGGGGGCTCTGTTCTTGTCTTGGGGCTCTGTTGTTGTCCTGGGGTCTTCACTGGTGTAATGGCGGCTCCTTTGGTGTCCCGCGGGCTCTGTTGGGGTCCCGCGGGCTCTGTTGGGGTCCCGCGGGCTCTGTTGGGGTCCCGCGGGCTCTGTTGGGGTCCCGCGGGCTCTGTTGGGGTCCCGCGGGCTCTGTTGGGGTCCCGCGGGCTCTGTTGGGATCCCGCGGGCTCTGTTGGGGTCCCGCGGGCTCTGTTGGGGTCCTGGGGGCTCTGTTGGTGTCCTGAAGTCTCTGTTGGGGTCCTGAAGTCTCTGTTGGGTTCCTGGGGGCTCTGTTTGGATCTTGGGAACTCTGTTGGGGTCCCCGGGGGCTCTGTTGAGGTCCCGGGGTCTTCGCTGGGGTAAAGGGGGTCCCTGTTGGGGTCCTGGGGGCTCTGTTGGGGTCCTGGGAGCTCTGTTGGGGTCCTGGGTCTTCGCTGGGGTAATGTGTGCTCTGTTGAGGTCCTGGGGACCCTGTTGGGGTCCTGGGGGCTCTGTTGGGGACCTGGGGGATCTGTTGGGTTCCTGGGGGCACTATTGTTGTCCTGTGAGCTCTGTTGTTGTCCTGGGGGCTCTGTTGGGGTCGCGGGGGGGGCTGTTGGGGTTCTGGGGGCTCTGTTGGTGTCCTGAAAGCTCTGTTCGGGTTCTGGGGTCTCTGTTAGGGTCCTGCGGGTTCTGTTGGGGTCCTGGGGGCTCCGTGGTGGTCCTGGGGCCTCTGTTGGTGTCCTGGGGCCTCTGTCGGGGTCCTGGCGATCTCTGTCGGGTCCTGGGGACTCTGTCGAGGTCCTGGGGGCTGTGTTGGGCTCCCGGGGGTTCTGTTGGGCTCCCGGGGGTTCTGTTGGGTTCCGGGGGCTCTGTTGGGGTCCCGGGGGCTCTGTTGGAATCCTGGGGGTTCTGTTGGGATTCTTGGGGTTCCGTTGGAATTCTGGGGTCTCTGTTGGGGTCCCGGGGGCTCTCTTGGGGTCCCGGGGGCTCTGTTGGGGTCCTGGGGCATCTGTTTGGGTTTGGAGGCTCTGTTGTTCCGCTGAGGGCTCTTTTGGGGTCCCGAGGGCTCTGTTGGTGTCCCGGGGGGCTCTGTTGGTGTTCCGGGGCCTCTGTTCTGTTTTTTGGGGGCTTTGTTGTTCTCCTGGGGGCTCTGTTGTGGTCCTGGGGGCTCTGTTGTGGTCCTGGGGCTCTGTTGTGGTCCTGGAGGCTCTGTTGTGCTGCTGGGGGCTCTGTTGTGCTGCTCGGGGCTCTGCTGTGGTCCTGCATGCTCTGTTGTTTTCCTGGGGGCTCTGTTGTTGTCCTGGGGGCTCTGTTGTTGTCCTGGGGGCTCTGTTGTTGTCCTGGGGGCTCTGTTGTGTTTTTGGGGGCTCTGTTGGGCTCCTGGGGGCTCTGTTGCGGTCCTGGGGGCTCTGTGGTTGTCCTAGGGTCTCTGTTGGTGCCCTATGGGCTCTGTTGTTGTTCTGGGGGCTCTGTTTGCGTCCTGGGGGCTCTGTTTGCGTCCTGGGGGCTCTGTTGTGATCCTGGGGCTCTGTTGTGGTCCTGGGGGCTCTGTTGTTTTCCTGAGGGCTCTGTTGGTGTCCTGGGAGCTCTGTGGGGGTCCTGAGGTCTCTGTTGTCGTCCTGGGAGCTCTGTTCGGATTCTGGGAGTTCTGTTGGGGTCCTGGGGGCTCTGTTGGGGTCCTGGGGGCTCTGTTGGGGTCCCGGGGGCTTTGCTGGGGTCTTGGGGCTTCTGTTGGGGTCCCGGGGGCCCTGTTGGGGTCCCGAAGGCTCTGTTGGGGTCCTGGGGGCTCTGTTGTAAGCCTGGGTGCTCTGTTGGGGTCCCGGGGGCTCTGTTGGCATCCCGGGAACTCTGTTGGCATCCCTGGGGCTCTGTTGGCATCCCTGGGGCTCTGTTGGGGTTCTGGGGCTCTGTTGTGGTTATTTTGGCTCTGTTGGGTTCCTGGGGGCTCTGTTGTGGTCCCGGGGGCTCTGTTGTTGTCCCGGGGGCTCTGTTGTGGTCCTGGAGGTCCTGTTCGTGTCTTGGGGGCTCTGTTGTGGTCCCGGGGGCTCTGTTGTTGTGCCGGGGGGGGTCTGTTCGGTTTTGGGGACTCCGTTGTGGTCCTGGGGGCTCCGTTGGGGTCCTGGGGTCTCTGTTCGGCTCCTGGTTGCTCTGTTGGGGTCCCGGGGGCTCTGTTGGGGTCCCGCAGGCTCTGTTGGGGTCCCGGGGGATCTGTTGGCATCCTCGGAGCTTGGTTCGGGTCCCGGGGGCTCCGCTGGGGTCCCGGGGGCTCCGCTGGGTTCCCGGGGGCTCCGTTCGTATCCTGGGGTCTCTGTTGGGGTCCTGCGGGCTCTGTTGGTGTCCTGCGGGCTCTGTTGGTGTCCTGCTGGCTCTGTTGGGGTCCTGAAGTCTCTGTTGGGTTCCTGGGGGCTCTGTTTGGATCTTGGGAACTCTGTTGGGGTCCCGGGGGCTCTGTTGAGGTCCCGGGGTCTTCGCTGGGGTAAAGGGGGTCCCTGTTGGGGTCCTGGGGGCTCTGTTGGGGTCCTGGAGCTCTGTTGGGGTCCTGGGGTCTTCGCTGGGGTAATGTGTGCTCTGTTGAGGTCCTGGGGACCCTGTTGGTGTCCTGGGGGCTCTGTTGGGACCTGGGGGATCTGTTGGGTTCCTGGGTGCTCTATTGTTGTCCTGGGGGCTCTGTTGGGGTCCTGGGGGCTCTGTTCGAGTTCTGGGGGTCTCTGTTGTTCTCCCGGGGGCTCTGTAGGGGTCCCCGGGGTATCTGTTGGGGTCCCGGGGGATCTGTTGGGGTCCCGGCTGATCTGTTGGTGTCCCGGGGGCTCTGTTGGGGTTCTGGGGGCTCTGTTGTGGTTATTTTGGCCCTGTTGGGTTCCTGGGGGCTCTGTTGTGGTCCCGGGGGCTCTGTTGTGGTCCTGGAGGTCCTGTTCGTGTCTTGGGGGCTCTGTTGTGGTCCCGGGGGGGTCTGTTCGGGTTTTGGGGACTCCGTTGTGGTCCTGGGGGCTCCGTTGGGGTCCTGGGGTCTCTGTTCGGCTCCTGGTTGCTCTGTTGGGGTCCCGGGGGCTCTGTTGGGGTCCCGCAGGCTCTGTTGGGGTCCCGGGGGCTCTGTTGGTGTCCTCGGAGCTTGGTTCGGGTTCCTGGGAGCTCTGTTGGGGTCCCGGGGGCTCTGTTGGGGTCCCGGGGGCTCTGTGCTGGTTTTTGGGGGCTTTGTTGTTCTCCTGGGGGCTCTGTTGGGGTCCTGGGGGCTCTATTGGGGTCCTGGGGGCTCTGTTCGAGTTCTGGGGTCTCTGTTGTTCTCCTGGGGGCTCTGTTGGGGTCCCCGGGGGCTCTGTTGGGGTCCCCGGGGGATCTGTTGGGGTCCCGGGGGATCTGTTGGGGTCCCAGGGGCTTTGTTGGGGTTCTGGGGCTCTGTTTTGGTTATTTTGGCTCTGTTGGGTTCCTGGGGGCTCTGTTGTGGTCCCGGGGGCTCTGCTGTGATCCCTGGGGCTCTGTTGTGGTCCCGGGGGCTGTGTTGTGGTCCCAGGGGCTCTGTTGTGGTCCTGGAGGTCCTGTTCGTGTCTTGGGGGCTCTGTTGTGGTCCCGGGGGCTCTGTTGTTGTCCCGGGGGGGTCTGTTCGGGTTTTGGGGGCTCCGTTGTGGTCCTGGGGGCTCCGTTGGGGTCCTGGGGGCTCTGTTCGGCTCCTGGTTGCTCTGTTGGGGTCCCGGGGGCTCTGTTGGGGTCCCGGGGGCTCTGTTGGCGTCCTCGGAGCTTGGTTCGGGTCCCGGGGGCTCCGTTCGTGTCCCGGGGGCTCCGTTCGTGTCCCGGGGGCTCCGTTCGTGTCCCGGGGGCTCTGTTCGTGTCCTGGGAGCTCTGTTGGGGTCCCGCGGGCTCTGTTGGGGTCCTGCGGGCTCTGTTGTGGTCCTGGGGGCTCTGTTGGGGTAATGGGTGCTCTGTTGACGTCCTGGGGACCCTGTTGTGGTCCTGGGGGCTCTTTTCGGTTCCTGAACGCTCTGTTGAGTGTCCCGGGGGCTCTGTGGGGGTCCTGGGGGCTCTGTGGCGGTCCCGGGGGCTCTGTTCTTGTCTTGGGGGCTCTGTTGTTGTCCTGGGGTCTTCACTGGTGTAATGGCGGCTCCTTTGGTGTCCCGCGGGCTCTGTTGGGGTCCCGCGGGCTCTGTTGGGGTCCCGCGGGCTCTGTTGGGGTCCCGCGGGCTCTGCTGGGGTCCCGCGGGCTCTGCTGGGGTCCCGCGGGCTCTGCTGGGGTCCCGCGGGCTCTGTTGGGGTCCCGGGGGCTCTGTTGGGGTCCCGCGGGCTCTGTTGGGGTCCTGGGGGCTCTGTTGGTCTCCTGAAGTCTCTGTTGGGGTCCTGAAGTCTCTGTTGGGTTCCTGGGGGCTCTGTTTGGATCTTGGGAACTCTGTTGGGGTCCCGGGGGCTCTGTTGAGGTCCCGGGGTCTTCGCTGGGGTAAAGGGGGTCCCTGTTGGGGTCCTGGGGGCTCTGTTGGGGTCCTGGGAGCTCTGTTGGAGTCCTGGGGTCTTCGCTGGGGTAATGTGTGCTCTGTTGAGGTCCTGGGGACCCTGTTGTGGTCCTGGGGGCTCTGTTGGGGACCTGGGGGATCTGTTGGGTTCCTGGGGGCACTATTGTTGTCCTGTGAGCTCTGTTGTTGTCCTGGGGGCTCTGTTGGGGTCGCGGGGGGGCTGTTGGGGTTCTGGGGGCTCTGTTGGTGTCCTGAAAGCTCTGTTCGGGTTCTGGGGTCTCTGTTGGGGTCCTGCGGGTTCTGTTGGGGTCCTGGGGGCTCCGTGGTGGTCCTGGGGCCTCTGTTGGTGTCCTGGGGCCTCTGTCGGGGTCCTGGGATCTCTGTCGGGGTCCTGGGGACTCTGTCGAGGTTCTGGGGGCTGTGTTGGGGTCCCGGGGGTTCTGTTGGGCTCCCGGGGGTTCTGTTGGGTTCCCGGGGGCTCTGTTGGGGTCCCGGGGGCTCTGTTGGAATCCTGGGGGTTCTGTTGGGATTCTTGGGGTTCCGTTGGAATTCTGGGGTCTCTGTTGGGGTCCCGGGGGCTCTCTTGGGGTCCCGGGGGCTCTGTTGGGGTCCTGGGGCATCTGTTTGGGTTTTGGAGGCTCTGTTGTTCCGCTGAGGGCTCTTTTGGGGTCCCGAGGGCTCTGTTGGTGTCCCGGGGGCTCTGTTGGTGTTCCGGGGCCTCTGTTCTGGTTTTTGGGGGCTTTGTTGTTCTCCTGGGGGCTCTGTTGTGGTCCTGGGGGCTCTGTTGTGGTCCTGGAGGCTCTGTTGTGCTGCTGGGGGCTCTGTTGTGCTGCTCGGGGCTCTGCTGTGGTCCTGCATGCTCTGTTGTTTTCCTGGGGGCTCTGTTGTTGTCCTGGGGGCTCTGTTGTTGTCCTGGGGGCTCTGTTGTTGTCCTGGGGGCTCTGTTGTGTTTTTGGGGGCTCTGTTGGGCTCCTGGGGGCTCTGTTGCGGTCCTGGGGGCTCTGTGGTTGTCCTAGGGTCTCTGTTGGTGCCCTATGGGCTCTGTTGTTGTTCTGGGGGCTCTGTTTGCGTCCTGGGGGCTCTGTTGTGGTCCTGGGGCTCTGTTGTGGTCCTGGGGGCTCTGTTGTGGTCCTGGGGGCTCTGTTGTTTTCCTGAGGGCTCTGTTGGTGTCCTGGGAGCTCTGTGGGGGTCCTGAGGTCTCTGTTGTCGTCCTGGGAGCTCTGTTCGGATTCTGGGAGTTCTGTTGGGGTCCTGGGGGCTCTGTTGGGGTCCTGGGGGCTCTGTTGGTGTCCCGGGGCTTTGCTGGGGTCTTGGGGCTTCTGTTGGGGTCCCGGGGGCCCTGTTGGCGTCCCGAAGGCTCTGTTGGGGTCCTGGGGGCTCTGTTGTAAGCCTGGGTGCTCTGTTGTGGTCCCGGGGGCTCTGTTGGCATCCCGGGAACTCTGTTGGCATCCCTGGGGCTCTGTTGGCATCCCTGGGGCTCTGTTGGGGTTCTGGGGGCTCTGTTGTGGTTATTTTGGCTCTGTTGGGTTCCTGGGGGCTCTGTTGTGGTCCCGGGGGCTCTGTTGTTGTCCCGGGGGCTCTGTTGTGGTCCTGGAGGTCCTGTTCGTGTCTTGGGGGCTCTGTTGTGGTCCCGGGGGCTCTGTTGTTGTGCCGGGGGGGGTCTGTTCGGGTTTTGGGGACTCCGTTGTGGTCCTGGGGGCTCCGTTGGTGTCCTGGGGTCTCTGTTCGGCTCCTGGTTGCTCTGTTGGGGTCCCGGGGGCTCTGTTGGGGTCCCGCAGGCTCTGTTGGGGTCCCGGGGGCTCTGTTGGCATCCTCGGAGCTTGGTTCGGGTCCCGGGGGCTCCGCTGGGGTCCCGGGGGCTCCGCTGGGTTCCCGGGGGCTCCGTTCGTGTCCTGGGGGCTCTGTTGGGGTCCTGCGGGCTCTGTTGGGGTCCTGCGGGCTCTGTTGGTGTCCTGCTGGCTCTGTTGGGGTCCTGAAGTCTCTGTTGGGTTCCTGGGGGCTCTGTTTGGATCTTGGGAACTCTGTTGGGGTCCCGGGGGCTCTGTTGAGGTCCCGGGGTCTTCGCTGGGGTAAAGGGGGTCCCTGTTGGGGTCCTGGGGACTCTGTTGGGGTCCTGGGAGCTCTGTTGGGGTCCTGGGGTCTTCGCTGGGGTAATGTGTGCTCTGTTGAGGTCCTGGGGACCCTGTTGGGGTCCTGGGGGCTCTGTTGGGGACCTGGGGGATCTGTTGGGTTCCTGGGTGCTCTATTGTTGTCCTGGGGGCTCTGTTGGGGTCCTGGGGGCTCTGTTGGGGTCCTGGGGGCTCTGTTCGAGTTCTGGGGTCTCTGTTGTTCTCCCGGGGGCTCTGTAGGGGTCCCCGGGGTATCTGTTGGTGTCCCGGGGGCTCTGTTGGGGTTCTGGGGGCTCTGTTGTGGTTATTTTGGCCCTGTTGGGTTCCTGGGGCTCTGTTGTGGTCCCGGGGGCTCTGTTGTGGTCCCGGGGGCTCTGTTGTGGTCCTGGAGGTCCTGTTCGTGTCTTGGGGGCTCTGTTGTGGTCCCGGGGGGGTCTGTTCGGGTTTTGGGGACTCCGTTGTGGTCCTGGGGGCTCCGTTGGGGTCCTGGGGTCTCTGTTCGGCTCCTGGTTGCTCTGTTGGGGTCCCGGGGGCTCTGTTGGGGTCCCGCAGGCTCTGTTGGGGTCCCGGGTGCTCTGTTGGTGTCCTCGGAGCTTGGTTTGGGTTCCTGGGAGCTCTGTTGGGGTCCCGGGGGCTCTGTTGGGGTCCCGGGGGCTCTGTTCGAGTTCTGGGGTCTCTGTTGTTCTCCTGGGGGCTCTGTTGGGGTCCCCGGGGGCTCTGTTGGGGTCCCCGGGGGATCTGTTGGGGTCCCGGGGGATCTGTTGGGGTCCCAGGGGCTTTGTTGGGGTTCTGGGGCTCTGTTTTGGTTATTTTGGCTCTGTTGGGTTCCTGGGGGCTCTGTTGTGGTCCCGGGGGCTCTGCTGTGATCCCTGGGGCTCTGCTGTGGTCCCGGGGGCTGTGTTGTGGTCCCAGGGGCTCTGTTGTGGTCCTGGAGGTCCTGTTCGTGTCTTGGGGGCTCTGTTGTGGTCCCGGGGGCTCTGTTGTTGTCCCGGGGGGGTCTGTTCGTGTTTTGGGGGCTCCGTTGTGGTCCTGGGGGCTCCGTTGGGGTCCTGGGGGCTCTGTTCGGCTCCTGGTTGCTCTGTTGGGGTCCCGGGGGCTCTGTTGGGGTCCCGGGGACTCTGTTGGCGTCCTCGGAGCTTGGTTCGGGTCCCGGGGGCTCCGCTGGGGTCCCGGGGGCTCCGTTCGTGTCCCGGGGGCTCCGTTCGTGTCCCGGGGGCTCTGTTCGTGTCCTGGGAGCTCTGTTGGGGTCCCGCGGGCTCTGTTGGGGTCCTGCGGGCTCTGTTGGGGTCCTGGTGGCTCTGTTGGGGTCCTGAAGTCTCTGTTGGGTTCCTGGGGGCTCTGTTTGGATCTTGGGAACTCTGTTGGGGTCCCGGGGGCTCTGTTGAAGTCCCTGGGGCTCTGTTGAGGTCCCGGGGTCTTCGCTGGGGTAAAGGGGGTCTCTGTTGGGGTCCTGGGGGCTCTGTTGTTTTCCTGAGGGCTCTGTTGGTGTCCTGGGAGCTCTGTGGGGGTTCTGAGGTCTCTGTTGTCGTCCTGGGAGCTCTGTTCGGCTTCTGGGAGTTCTGTTGGGGTCCTGGGGGCTCTGTTGGGGTCCTGGGGGCTCTGTTGGAGTCCCGGGGGCTTTGCTGGGGTCTTGGGGCTTCTGTTGGTGTCCCGGGGGCTCTGTTGGGATCCCGGGGGCTCTGTTGGCATCCCGGGGGCTCTGTTGGGGTTTTTGGGGTCCTCGCTGGGGTCCCGGGGGCTCTGTTGAAGTCCCGGGGGCTCTGTTGAGGTCCCGGGGTTTTCTCTGGGGTAAAGGGGGTCCCTGTTGGGGTCCTGGGGGCTCTGTTGGGGACCTGGGGGATCTGTTGGGTTCCTGGGGGCACTATTGTTGTCCTGTGAGCTCTGTTGTTGTCCTGGGGGCTCTGTTGGGGTCGCGGGGGGGCTGTTGTGGTTCTGGGGGCTCTGTTGGTGTCCTGAAAGCTCTGTTCGGGTTCTGGGGTCTCTGTTGGGGTCCTGCGGGTTCTGTTGGCGTCCTGGGGGCTCCGTGGTGGTCCTGGGGCCTCTGTTGGTGTCCTGGGGTCTCTGTCGGGGTCCTGGATCTCTGTCGGGGTCCTGGGGACTCTGTCGAGGTCCTGGGGGCTGTGTTGGGGTCCCGGGGGTTCTGTTGGGCTCCCGGGGGTTCTGTTGGGTTCCCGGGGGCTCTGTTGGGGTCCTGGGGGCTCTGTTGGAATCCTGGGGGTTCTGTTGGGATTCTTGGGGTTCCGTTGGAATTCTGGGGTCTCTGTTGGGGTCCCGGGGGCTCTCTTGGGGTCCCGGGGGCTCTGTTGGGGTCCTGGGGCATCTGTTTGGGTTTTGGAGGCTCTGTTGTTCCGCTGAGGGCTCTTTTGGGGTCCCGAGGGCTCTGTTGGTGTCCCGGGGGCTCTGTTGGTGTTCCAGGGCCTCTGTTCTGGTTTTTGGGGGCTTTGTTGTTCTCCTGGGGGCTCTGTTGTGGTCCTGGGGGCTCTGTTGTGGTCCTGGGGGCTCTGTTGTGGTCCTGGAGGCTCTGTTGTGCTGCTGGGGGCTCTGTTGTGCTGCTCGGGGCTCTGCTGTGGTCCTGCATGCTCTGTTGTTTTCCTGGGGGCTCTGTTGTTGTCCTGGGGGCTCTGTTGTTGTCCTGGGGGCTCTGTTGTTGTCCTGGGGGCTCTGTTGCGGTCCTGGGGGCTCTGTGGTTGTCCTAGGGTCTCTGTTGGTGCCCTATGGGCTCTGTTTGCGTCCTGGGGGCTCTGTTTGCGTCCTGGGGGCTCTGTTTGCGTCCTGGGGGCTCTGTTTGCGTCCTGGGGGCTCTGTTTGCGTCCTGGGAGCTCTGTTGTGGTCCTGGGGGCTCTGTTGTGGTCCTGGGGGCTCTGTTGTTTTCCTGAGGGCTCTGTTGGTGTCCTGGGAGCTCTGTGGGGGTCCTGAGGTCTCTGTTGTCGTCCTGGGAGCTCTGTTCGGATTCTGGGAGTTCTGTTGGGGTCCTGGGGGCTCTGTTGGGGTCCTGGGGGCTCTGTTGGGGTCCCGGGGGCTTTGCTGGGGTCTTGGGGCTTCTGTTGGGGTCCCGGGGGCCCTGTTGGGGTCCCGAAGGCTCTGTTGGGGTCCTGGGGGCTCTGTTGTAAGCCTGGGTGCTCTGTTGGGGTCCCGGGGGCTCTGTTGGCATCCCGGGAACTCTGTTGGCATCCCTGGGGCTCTGTTGGGGTTCTGGGGGCTCTGTTGTGGTTATTTTGGCTCTGTTGGGTTCCTGGGGGCTCTGTTGTGGTCCCGGGGGCTCTGTTGTTGTCCCGGGGGCTCTGTTGTGGTCCTGGAGGTCCTGTTCATGTCTTGGGGGCTCTGTTGTGGTCCCGGGGGCTCTGTTGTTGTGCCGGGGGGGGGTCTGTTCGTGTTTTGGGGACTCCGTTGTGGTCCTGGGGGCTCCGTTGGGGTCCTGGGGTCTCTGTTCGGCTCCTGGTTGCTCTGTTGGGGTCCCGGGGGCTCTGTTGGGGTCCCGGGGGCTCTGTTGGGGTCCCGGGGGCTCTGTTGGCGTCCTCGGAGCTTGGTTCGGGTCCCGGGGGCTCCGCTGGGGTCCCGGGGGCTCCGCTGGGGTCCCGGGGGCTCCGTTCGTGTCCTGGGGGCTCTGTTGGGGTCCTGCGGGCTCTGTTGGGGTCCTGCGGGCTCTGTTGGTGTCCTGCTGGCTCTGTTGGGGTCCTGAAGTCTCTGTTGGGTTCCTGGGGGCTCTGTTTGGATCTTGGGAACTCTGTTGGGGTCCCGGGGGCTCTGTTGAGGTCCCGGGGTCTTCGCTGGGGTAAAGGGGGTCCCTGTTGGGGTCCTGGGGGCTCTGTTGGGGTCCTGGGAGCTCTGTTGGGGTCCTGGGGTCTTCGCTGGGATAATGTGTGCTCTGTTGAGGTCCCGGGGTCTTCGCTGGGGTAAAGGGGGTCCCTGTTGGGGTCCTGGGGGCTCTGTTGGGGACCTGGGGGATCTGTTGGGTTCCTGGGTGCTCTATTGTTGTCCTGGGGGCTCTGTTGGGGTCCTGGGGGCTCTGTTGGGGTCCTGGGGGCTCTGTTCGAGTTCTGGGGTCTCTGTTGTTCTCCCGGGGGCTCTGTAGGGGTCCCCGGCGTATCTGTTGGGGTCCCGGGGGATCTGTTGGGGTCCCGGGGGATCTGTTGGGGTCCCGGCTGATCTGTTGGTGTCCCGGGGGCTCTGTTGGGGTTCTGGGGACTCTGTTGTGGTTATTTTGGCCCTGTTGGGTTCCTGGGGGCTCTGTTGTGGTCCCGGGGGCTCTGTTGTGGTCCTGGAGGTCCTGTTCGTGTCTTGGGGGCTCTGTTGTGGTCCCGGGGGGGTCTGTTCGGGTTTTGGGGACTCCGTTGTGGTCCTGGGGGCTCCGTTGGGGTCCTGGGGTCTCTGTTCGGCTCCTGGTTGCTCTGTTGGGGTCCCGGGGGCTCTGTTGGGGTCCCGCAGGCTCTGTTGGGGTCCCGGGGGCTCTGTTGGTGTCCTCGGAGCTTGGTTCGGGTTCCTGGGAGCTCTGTTGGGGTCCCGGGGGCTCTGCTGGGGTCCCGGGGGCTCTGTGCTGGTTTTTGGGGGCTTTGTTGTTCTCCTGGGGGCTCTGTTGGGGTCCTGGGGGCTCTATTGGGGTCCTGGGGGCTCTGTTCGAGTTCTGGGGTCTCTGTTGTTCTCCCGGGGGCTCTGTTGGGGTCCCCGGGGGATCTGTTGGGGTCCCGGGGGATCTGTTGGGGTCCCTGGGGCTTTGTTGGGGTTCTGGGGGCTCTGTTTTGGTTATTTTGGCTCTGTTGGGTTCCTGGGGGCTCTGTTGTGGTCCCGGGGGCTCTGCTGTGATCCCTGGGGCTCTGTTGTGGTCCCGGGGGCTGTGTTGTGGTCCCAGGGGCTCTGTTGTGGTCCTGGAGGTCCTGTTCGTGTCTTGGGGGCTCTGTTGTGGTCCCGGGGGCTCTGTTGTGGTCCCGGGGGGGTCTGTTCGGGTTTTGGGGGCTCCGTTGGGGTCCTGGGGGCTCCGTTGGGGTCCTGGGGGCTCTGTTCGGCTCCTGGTTGCTCTGTTGGGGTCCCGGGGGCTCTGTTGGGGTCCCGGGGGCTCTGTTGGCGTCCTCGGAGCTTGGTTCGGGTCCCGGGGGCTCCGCTGGGGTCCCGGGGGCTCCGCTGGGGTCCCGGGGGCTCCGCTGGGGTCCCGGGGGCTCCGTTCGTGTCCCGGGGGCTCCGTTCGTGTCCTGGGAGCTCTGTTGGGGTCCCGCGGGCTCTGTTGGGGTCCTGCGGGCTCTGTTGGGGTCCTGGTGGCTCTGTTGGGGTCCTGAAGTCTCTGTTGGTTTCCTGGGGGCTCTGTTTGGATCTTGGGAAATCTGTTGGGGTCCCGGGGGCTCTGTTGAAGTCCCTGGGGCTCTGTTGAGGTCCCGGGGTCTTCGCTGGGGTAAAGGGGGTCCCTGTTGGGGTCCTGGGGGCTCTGTTGTTTTCCTGAGGGCTCTGTTGGTGTCCTGGGAGCTCTGTGGGGGTCCTGAGGTCTCTGTTGTCGTCCTGGGAGCTCTGTTCGGCTTCTGGGAGTTCTGTTGGGGTCCTGGGGGCTCTGTTGGAGTCCCGGGGGCTTTGCTGGGGTCTTGGGGCTTCTGTTGGGGTCCCGGGGGCTCTGTTGGAGTCCCGAAGGCTCTGTTGGGGTCCCGGGGGCTCTGTTGTAAGCCTGGGGGCTCTGTTGGTGTCCCGGGGGCTCTGTTGGGATCCCGGGGGCTCTGTTGGCATCCCGGGGGCTCTGTTGGGGTTTTTGGGGTCCTCGCTGGGGTCCCAGGGGCTCTGTTGAAGTCCCGGGGGCTCTGTTGAGGTCCCGGGGTTTTCTCTGTGGTAAAGGGGGTCCCTGTTGGGGTCCTGGGGGCTCTGTTGGGGTCCTGGGGGCTCTGTTGGGGTCCTGGGGGCTCTGTTGGGGTAATGGGTGCTCTGTTGACGTCCTGGGGACCCTGTTGTGGTCCTGGGGGCTCTTTTCGGTTCCTGAACGCTCTGTTGAGTGTCCCGGGGGCTCTGTGGGGGTCCTGGGGGCTCTGTGGCTGTCCCGGGGGCTCTGTTCTTGTCTTGGGGGCTCTGTTGTTGTCCTGGGGTCTTCACTGGTGTAATGGCGGCTACTTTGGGGTCCCGCGGGCTCTGTTGGGGTCCCGCGGGCTCTGTTGGGGTCCCGGGGGCTCTGTTGGGGTCCCGCGGGCTCTGTTGGGGTCCCACGGGCTCTGTTGGGGTCCCGGGGGCTCTGTTGGGGTCCCGCGGGCTCTGTTGGGGTCCTGGGGGCTCTGTTGGTGTCCTGAAGTCTCTGTTGGGGTCCTGAAGTCTCTGTTGGGTTCCTGGGGGCTCTGTTTGGATCTTGGGAACTCTGTTGGGGTCCCGGGGGCTCTGTTGAGGTCCCGGGGTCTTCGCTGGGGTAAAGGGGGTCCCTGTTGGGGTCCTGGGGGCTCTGTTGGGGTCCTGGGAGCTCTGTTGGGGTCCTGGGGTCTTCGCTGGGGTAATGTGTGCTCTGTTGAGGTCCTGGGGACCCTGTTGGGGTCCTGGGGGCTCTGTTGGGGACCTGGGGGATCTGTTGGGTTCCTGGGGGCACTATTGTTGTCCTGTGAGCTCTGTTGTTGTCCTGGGGGCTCTGTTGGGGTCCTGGGGGCTCTGTTCGAGTTCTGGGGTCTCTGTTGTTCTCCCGGGGGCTCTGTAGGGGTCCCCGGGGTATCTGTTGGGGTCCCGGGGGATCTGTTGGGGTCCCGGCTGATCTGTTGGTGTCCCGGGGGCTCTGTTGGGGTTCTGGGGGCTCTGTTGTGGTTATTTTGGCCCTGTTTGGTTCCTGGGGGCTCTGTTGTGGTCCCGGGGGCTCTGTTGTGGTCCCGGGGGCTCTGTTGTGGTCCTGGAGGTCCTGTTCGTGTCTTGGGGGCTCTGTTGTGGTCCCGGGGGGGTCTGTTCGGGTTTTGGGGACTCCGTTGTGGTCCTGGGGGCTCCGTTGGGGTCCTGGGGTCTCTGTTCGGCTCCTGGTTGCTCTGTTGGGGTCCCGGGGGCTCTGTTGGGGTCCCGCAGGCTCTGTTGGGGTCCCGGGGGCTCTGTTGGTGTCCTCGGAGCTTGGTTCGGGTTCCTGGGAGCTCTGTTGGGGTCCCGGGGGCTCTGTTGGGGTCCCGGGGGCTCTGTGCTGGTTTTTGGGGGCTTTGTTGTTCTCCTGGGGGCTCTGTTGGCATCCTGGGGGCTCTATTGGGGTCCTGGGGGCTCTGTTCGAGTTCTGGGGTCTCTGTTGTTCTCCTGGGGGCTCTGTTGGGGTCCCCGGGGGCTCTGTTGGGGTCCCCGGGGGATCTGTTGGGGTCCCGGGGGATCTGTTGGGGTCCCAGGGGCTTTGTTGGGGTTCTGGGGCTCTGTTTTGGTTATTTTGGCTCTGTTGGGTTCCTGGGGGCTCTGTTGTGGTCCCGGGGGCTCTGCTGTGATCCCTGGGGCTCTGTTGTGGTCCCGGGGGCTGTGTTGTGGTCCCAGGGGCTCTGTTGTGGTCCTGGAGGTCCTGTTCGTGTCTTGGGGGCTCTGTTGTGGTCCCGGGGGCTCTGTTGTTGTCCCGGGGGGGTCTGTTCGTGTTTTGGGGGCTCCGTTGTGGTCCTGGGGGCTCCGTTGGGGTCCTGGGGGCTCTGTTCGGCTCCTGGTTGCTCTGTTGGGGTCCCGGGGGCTCTGTTGGGGTCCCGGGGGCTCTGTTGGCGTCCTCGGAGCTTGGTTCGGGTCCCGGGGGCTCCGTTCGTGTCCCGGGGGCTCCGTTCGTGTCCCGGGGGCTCCGTTCGTGTCCCGGGGGCTCTGTTCGTGTCCTGGGAGCTCTGTTGGGGTCCCGCGGGCTCTGTTGGTGTCCTGCGGGCTCTGTTGGGGTCCTGGTGGCTCTGTTGGGGTCCTGAAGTCTCTGTTGGGTTCCTGGGGGCTCTGTTTGGATCTTGGGAACTCTGTTGGGGTCCCGGGGGCTCTGTTGAAGTCCCTGGGGCTCTGTTGAGGTCCCGGGGTCTTCGCTGGGGTAAAGGGGGTCCCTGTTGGGGTCCTGGGGGCTCTGTTGTTTTCCTGAGGGCTCTGTTGGTGTCCTGGGAGCTCTGTGGGGGTCCTGAGGTCTCTGTTGTCATCCTGGGAGCTCTGTTCGGCTTCTGGGAGTTCTGTTGGGGTCCTGGGGGCTCTGTTGGGGTCCTGGGGGCTCTGTTGGAGTCCCGGGGGCTTTGCTGGGGTCTTGGGGCTTCTGTTGGGGTCCCGGGGGCTCTGTTGGAGTCCCGAAGGCTCTGTTGGGGTCCCGGGGGCTCTGTTGTAAGCCTGGGGGCTCTGTTGGTGTCCCGGGGGCTCTGTTGGGATCCCGGGGGCTCTGTTGGCATCCCGGGGGCTCTGTTGGGGTTTTTGGGGTCCTCGCTGGGGTCCCGGGGGCTCTGTTGAAGTCCCGGGGGCTCTGTTGAGGTCCCGGGGTTTTCTCTGGGGTAAAGGGGGTCCCTGTTGGGGTCCTGGGGGCTCTGTTGGGGACCTGGGGGATCTGTTGGGTTCCTGGGGGCACTATTGTTGTCCTGTGAGCTCTGTTGTTGTCCTGGGGGCTCTGTTGGGGTCGCGGGGGGGCTGTTGTGGTTCTGGGGGCTCTGTTGGTGTCCTGAAAGCTCTGTTCGGGTTCTGGGGTCTCTGTTGGGGTCCTGCTGGTTCTGTTGGGTTCCTGGGGGCTCCGTGGTGGTCCTGGGGCCTCTGTTGGCGTCCTGGGGTCTCTGTCGGGGTCCTGGGATCTCTGTCGGGGTCCTGGGGACTCTGTCGAGGTCCTGGGGGCTGTGTTGGGCTCCCGGGGGTTCTGTTGGGCTCCCGGGGGTTCTGTTGGGTTCCCGGGGGCTCTGTTGGGGTCCTGGGGGCTCTGTTGGAATCCTGGGGGTTTTGTTGGGATTCTTGGGGTTCCGTTGGAATTCTGGGGTCTCTGTTGGGGTCCCGGGGGCTCTCTTGGGGTCCCGGGGGCTCTGTTGGGGTCCTGGGGCATCTGTTTGGGTTTTGGAGGCTCTGTTGTTCCGCTGAGGGCTCTTTTGGGGTCCCGAGGGCTCTGTTGGTGTCCCGGGGGCTCTGTTGGTGTTCCGGGGCCTCTGTTCTGGTTTTTGGGGGGTTTGTTGTTCTCCTGGGGGCTCTGTTGTGGTCCTGGGGGCTCTGTTGTGGTCCTGGGGGCTCTGTTGTGGTCCTGGAGGCTCTGTTGTGCTGCTGGGGGCTCTGTTGTGCTGCTCGGGGCTCTGCTGTGGTCCTGCATGCTCTGTTGTTGTCCTGGGGGCTCTGTTGTTGTCCTGGGGGCTCTGTTGTTGTCCTGGGGGCTCTGTTGTTGTCCTGGGGGCTCTGTTGTTGTCCTGGGGGCTCTGTTGTTGTCCTGGGGGCTCTGTTGTGTTTTTGGGGGCTCTGTTGGGCTCCTGGGGGCTCTGTTGCGGTCCTGGGGGCTCTGTGGTTGTCCTAGGGTCTCTGTTGGTGCCCTATGGGCTCTGTTGTTGTTCTGGGGGCTCTGTTTGCGTCCTGGGGGCTCTGTTTGCGTCCTGGGGGCTCTGTTTGCATCCTGGGGGCTCTGTTGTGATCCTGGGGGCTCTGTTGTGGTCCTGGGGGCTCTGTTGTGGTCCTGGGGGCTCTGTTGGTGTCCTGGGAGCTCTGTGGGGGTCCTGAGGTCTCTGTTGTCTTCCTGGGAGCTCTGTTCGGATTCTGGGAGTTCTGTTGGGGTCCTGGGGGCTCTGTTGGGGTCCTGGGGGCTCTGTTGGGGTCCCGGGGGCTTTGCTGGGGTCTTGGGGCTTCTGTTGGGGTCCCGGGGGCCCTGTTGGGGTCCCGAAGGCTCTGTTGGGGTCCCGGGGGCTCTGTTGTAAGCCTGGGTGCTCTGTTGGGGTCCCGGGGGCTCTGTTGGCATCCCGGGAACTCTGTTGGCATCCCTGGGGCTCTGTTGGCATCCCTGGGGCTCTGTTGGGGTTCTGGGGGCTCTGTTGTGGTTATTTTGGCTCTGTTGGGTACCTGGGGGCTCTGTTGTGGTCCCGGGGGCTCTGTTGTTGTCCCGGGGGCTCTGTTGTGGTCCTGGAGGTCCTGTTCGTGTCTTGGGGGCTCTGTTGTGGTCCCGGGGGCTCTGTTGTTGTGCCGGGGGGGGTCTGTTCAGGTTTTGGGGACTCCGTTGTGGTCCTGGGGGCTCCGTTGGGGTCCTGGGGTCTCTGTTCGGCTCCTGGTTGCTCTGTTGGGGTCCCACAGGCTCTGTTGGGGTCCCGGGGGCTCTTTTGGCGTCCTCGGAGCTTGGTTCGGGTCCCGGGGGCTCCGCTGGGTTCCCGGGGGCTCCGCTGGGGTCCCGGGGGCTCCGTTCGTGTCCTGGGGGCTCTGTTGGGGTCCTGCGGGCTCTGTTGGGGTCCTGCGGGCTCTGTTGGTGTCCTGCTGGCTCTGTTGGGGTCCTGAAGTCTCTGTTGGGTTCCTGGGGGCTCTGTTTGGATCTTGGGAACTCTGTTGGGGTCCCGGGGGCTCTGTTGAGGTCCCGGGGTCTTCGCTGGAGTAAAGGGGGTCCCTGTTGGGGTCCTGGGGGCTCTGTTGGGGTCCTGGGAGCTCTGTTGGGGTCCTGGGGTCTTCGCTGGGGTAATGTGTGCTCTGTTGAGGTCCTGGGGACCCTGTTGGGGTCCTGGGGGCTCTGTTGGGGACCTGGGGGATCTGTTGGGTTCCTGGGTGCTCTATTGTTGTCCTGGGGGCTCTGTTGGGGTCCTGGGGGCTCTGTTGGGGTCCTGGGGACTCTGTTCGAGTTCTGGGGTCTCTGTTGTTCTCCCGGGGGCTCTGTAGGGGTCCCCGGGGTATCTGTTGGGGTCCCGGGGGATCTGTTGGGGTCCCGGGGGCTTTGTTGGGGTTCTGGGGGCTCTGTTGTGGTTATTTTGGCCCTGTTGGGTTCCTGGGGGCTCTGTTGTGGTCCCGGGGGCTCTGCTGTGATCCCTGGGGCTCTGTTGTGGTCCCGGGGGCTGTGTTGTGGTCCCAGGGGCTCTGTTGTGGTCCTGGAGGTCCTGTTCGTGTCTTGGGGGCTCTGTTGTGGTCCCGGGGGCTCTGTTGTTGTCCCGGGGGGGTCTGTTCGGGTTTTGGGGGCTCCGTTGTGGTCCTGGGGGCTCCGTTGGGGTCCTGGGGGCTCTGTTCGGCTCCTGGTTGCTCTGTTGGGGTCCCGTGGGCTCTGTTGGGGTCCCGGGGGCTCTGTTGGCGTCCTGGGAGCTTGGTTCGGGTCCCGGGGGCTCCGCTGGGGTCCCGGGGGCTCCGCTGGGGTCCCGGGGGCTCCGTTCGTGTCCCGGGGGCTCTGTTCGTGTCCTGGGAGCTCTGTTGGGGTCCCGCGGGCTCTGTTGGGGTCCTGCGGGCTCTGTTGGGGTCCTGGTGGCTCTGTTGGGGTCCTGAAGTCTCTGTTGGGTTCCTGGGGGCTCTGTTTGGATCTTGGGAACTCTGTTGGGGTCCCGGGGGCTCTGTTGAAGTCCCTGGGGCTCTGTTGAGGTCCCGGGGTCTTCGCTGGGGTAAAGGGGGTCCCTGTTGGGGTCCTGGGGGCTCTGTTGTTTTCCTGAGGGCTCTGTTGGTGTCCTGGGAGCTCTGTGGGGGTCCTGAGGTCTCTGTTGTCGTCCTGGGAGCTCTGTTCGGCTTCTGGGAGTTCTGTTGGGGTCCTGGGGACTCTGTTGGGGTCCTGGGGGCTCTGTTGGAGTCCCGGGGGCTTTGCTGGGGTCTTGGGGCTTCTGTTGGGGTCCCGGGGGCTCTGTTGGGGTCCCGAAGGCTCTGTTGGGGTCCCGGGGACTCTGTTGTAAGCCTGGGTGCTCTGTTGGTGTCCCGGGGGCTCTGTTGGGATCCCGGGGGCTCTGTTGGCATCCCGGGGGCTCTGTTGGGGTTTTTGGGGTCCTCGCTGGGGTCCCGGGGGCTCTGTTGAAGTCCCGGGGGCTCTGTTGAGGTCCCGGGGTTTTCTCTGGGGTAAAGGGGGTCCCTGTTGGGGTCCTGGGGGCTCTGTTGGGGTCGTGGGGGCTCTGTTGGGGTCCTGGGGGCTCTGTTGGTGTAATGGGTGCTCTGTTGACGTCCTGCGACCCTGTTGTGGTGCTGGGGGCTCTTTTCGGTTCCTGAACGCTCTGTTGAGTGTCCCGGGGGCTCTGTGGGGGTCCTGGGGGCTCTGTGGCGGTCCCGGGGGCTCTGTTCTTGTCTTGGGGGCTCTGTTGTTGTCCTGGGGTCTTCACTGGTGTAATGGCGGCTCCTTTGGTGTCCCGCGGGCTCTGTTGGGGTCCCGCGGGCTCTGCTGGGGTCCCGCGGGCTCTGCTGGGGTCCCGCGGGCTCTGTTGGGGTCCCGGGGGCTCTGTTGGGGTCCCGCGGGCTCTGTTGGGGTCCTGGGGGCTCTGTTGGTGTCCTGAAGTCTCTGTTGGGGTCCTGAAGTCTCTGTTGGGTTCCTGGGGGCTCTGTTTGGATCTTGGGAACTCTGTTGGGGTCCCGGGGGCTCTGTTGAGGTCCCGGGGTCTTCGCTGGGGTAAAGGGGGTCCCTGTTGGGGTCCTGGGGGCTCTGTTGGGGTCCTGGGAGCTCTGTTGGGGTCCTGGGGTCTTCGCTGGGGTAATGTGTGCTCTGTTGAGGTCCTGGGGACCCTGTTGTGGTCCTGGGGGCTCTGTTGGGGACCTGGGGGATCTGTTGGGTTCCTGGGGGCACTATTGTTGTCCTGTGAGCTCTGTTGTTGTCCTGGGGGCTCTGTTGGGGTCCTGGGGGCTCTGTTCGAGTTCTGGGGTCTCTGTTGTTCTCCCGGGGGCTCTGTAGGGGTCCCCGGGGTATCTGTTGGGGTCCCGGGGGATCTGTTGGGGTCCCGGCTGATCTGTTGGTGTCCCGGGGGCTCTGTTGGGGTTCTGGGGGCTCTGTTGTGGTTATTTTGGCCCTGTTTGGTTCCTGGGGGCTCTGTTGTGGTCCCGGGGGCTCTGTTGTGGTCCCGGGGGCTCTGTTGTGGTCCTGGAGGTCCTGTTCGTGTCTTGGGGGCTCTGTTGTGGTCCCGGGGGGGTCTGTTCGGGTTTTGGGGACTCCGTTGTGGTCCTGGGGGCTCCGTTGGGGTCCTGGGGTCTCTGTTCGGCTCCTGGTTGCTCTGTTGGGGTCCCGGGGGCTCTGTTGGTGTCCTCGGAGCTTGGTTTGGGTTCCTGGGAGCTCTGTTGGGGTCCCGGGGGCTCTGTTGGGGTCCCGGGGGCTCTGTGCTGGTTTTTGGGGGCTTTGTTGTTCTCCTGGGGGCTCTGTTGGGGTCCTGGGGGCTCTATTGGGGTCCTGGGGGCTCTGTTCGAGTTCTGGGGTCTCTGTTGTTCTCCCGGGGGCTCTGTAGGGGTCCCCGGGGGATCTGTTGGGGTCCCGGGGGATCTGTTGGGGTCCCTGGGGCTTTGTTGGGGTTCTGGGGCTCTGTTTTGGTTATTTTGGCTCTGTTGGGTTCCTGGGGGCTCTGTTGTGGTCCCGGGGGCTCTGCTGTGATCCCTGGGGCTCTGTTGTGGTCCCGGGGGCTGTGTTGTGGTCCCAGGGGCTCTGTTGTGGTCCTGGAGGTCCTGTTCGTGTCTTGGGGGCTCTGTTGTGGTCCCGGGGGCTCTGTTGTTTTCCCGGGGGGGTCTGTTCGGGTTTTGGGGGCTCCGTTGTGGTCCTGGGGGCTCCGTTGGGGTCCTGGGGGCTCTGTTCGGCTCCTGGTTGCTCTGTTGGGGTCCCGTGGGCTCTGTTGGGGTCCCGGGGGCTCTGTTGGCGTCCTGGGAGCTTGGTTCGGGTCCCGGGGGCTCCGCTGGGGTCCCGGGAGCTCCGCTGGGGTCCCGGGGGCTCCGTTCGTGTCCCGGGGGCTCCGTTCGTGTCCTGGGAGCTCTGTTGGGGTCCCGCGGGCTCTGTTGGGGTCCTGCGGGCTCTGTTGTTTTCCTGCTGGCTCTGTTGGGGTCCTGAAGTCTCTGTTGGGTTCCTGGGGGCTCTGTTTGGATCTTGGGAACTCTGTTGGGGTCCCGGGGGCTCTGTTGAAGTCCCTGGGGCTCTGTTGAGGTCCCGGGGTCTTCGCTGGGGTAAAGGGGGTCCCTGTTGGGGTCCTGGGGGCTCTGTTGTTTTCCTGAGGGCTCTGTTGGTGTCCTGGGAGCTCTGTGGGGGCCCTGAGGTCTCTGTTGTCGTCCTGGGAGCTCTGTAGTCGTCCTGGGAGCTCTGTTCGGCTTCTGGGAGTTCTGTTGGGGTCCTGGGGGCTTTGTTGGGGTCCTGGGGGCTCTGTTGGAGTCCCGGGGGCTTTGCTGGGGTCTTGGGGCTTCTGTTGGGGTCCCGGGGGCTCTGTTGGGGTCCCGAAGGCTCTTTTGGGGTCCCGGGGACTCTGTTGTAAGCCTGGCTGCTCTGTTGGTGTCCCGGGAGCTCTGTTGGGATCCCGGGGGCTCTGTTGGCATCCCGGGGGCTCTGTTGGGGTTTTTGGGGTCCTCGCTGGGGTCCCGGGGGCTCTGTTGAAGTCCCGGGGGCTCTGTTGAGGTCCCGGGGTTTTCTCTGGGGTAAAGGGGGTCCCTGTTGGGGTCCTGGGTGCTCTGTTGGGGTCGTGGGGGCTCTGTTGGGGTCCTGGGGGCTCTGTTGGGGTAATGGGTGCTCTGTTGACGTCCTGCGACCCTGTTGTGGTCCTGGGGGCTCTTTTCGGTTCGTGAACGCTCTGTTGAGTGTCCCGGGGGCTCTGTGGGGGTCCTGGGGGCTCTGTGGCGGTCCCGGGGGCTCTGTTCTTGTCTTGGGGGCTCTGTTGTTGTCCTGGGGTCTTCACTGGTGTAATGGCGGCTCCTTTGGGGTCCCGCGGGCTCTGTTGGGGTCCCGCGGGCTCTGTTGGGGTCCCCCGGGCTCTGTTGGGGTCCCGCGGGCTCTGTTGGGGTCCCGCGGGCTCTGTTGGGGTCCCGGGGGCTCTGTTGGGGTCCCGCGGGCTCTGTTGGGGTCCTGGGGGCTCTGTTGGTGTCCTGAAGTCTCTGTTGGGGTCCTGAAGTCTCTGTTGGGTTCCTGGGGGCTCTGTTTGGATCTTGGGAACTCTGTTGGGGTCCCGGGGGCTCTGTTGAGGTCCCGGGGTCTTCGCTGGGGTAAAGGGGGTCCCTGTTGGGGTCCTGGGGGCTCTGTTGGGGTCCTGGGAGCTCTGTTGGGGTCCTGGGGTCTTCGCTGGGGTAATGTGTGCTCTGTTGAGGTCCTGGGGACCCTGTTGGGGTCCTGGGGGCTCTGTTGGGGACCTGGGGGATCTGTTGGGTTCCTGGGGGCACTATTGTTGTCCTGTGAGCTCTGTTGTTGTCCTGGGGGCTCTGTTGGGGTCGCGGGGGGGCTGTTGGGGTTCTGGGGGCTCTGTTGGTGTCCTGAAAGCTCTGTTCGGGTTCTGGGGTCTCTGTTGGGGTCCTGCGGGTTCTGTTGGGGTCCTCGGGGCTCCGTGGTGGTCCTGGGGCCTCTGTTGGTGTCCTGGGGTCTCTGTCGGTGTCCTGGGATCTCTGTCGGGGTCCTGGGGACTCTGTCGAGGTCCTGGGGGCTGTGTTGGGGTCCCGGGGGTTCTGTTGGGCTCCCGGGGGTTCTGTTTGGTTCCCGGGGGCTCTGTTGGGGTCCTGGGGGCTCTGTTGGAATCCTGGGGGTTCTGTTGGGATTCTTGGGGTTCCGTTGGAATTCTGGGGTCTCTGTTGGGGTCCCGGGGGCTCTCTTGGGGTCCCGGGGGCTCTGTTGGGGTCCTGGGGCATCTGTTTGGGTTTTGGAGGCTCTGTTGTTCTGCTGAGGGCTCTTTTGGGGTCCCGAGGGCTCTGTTGGTGTCCCGGGGGCTCTGTTTGTGTTCCGGGGCCTCTGTTCTGGTTTTTGGGGGCTTTGTTGTTCTCCTGGGGGCTCTGTTGTGGTCCTGGGGGCTCTGTTGTGGTCCTGGAGGCTCTGTTGTGCTGCTGGGGGCTCTGTTGTGCTGCTCGGGACTCTGCTGTGGTCCTGCATGCTCTGTTGTTGTCCTGGGGGCTCTGTTGTTGTCCTGGGGGCTCTGTTGTTGTCCTGGGGGCTCTGTTGTTGTCCTGGGGGCTCTGTTGTGTTTTTGGGGGCTCTGTTGTTGTCCTGGGGGCTCTGTTGCGGTCCTGGGGGCTCTGTGGTTGTCCTAGGGTCTCTGTTGGTGCCCTATGGGCTCTGTTGTTGTTCTGGGGGCTCTGTTTGCGTCCTGGGGGCTCTGTTTGCGTCCTGGGGGCTCTGTTTGCATCCTGGGGGCTCTGTTGTGATCCTGGGGGCTCTGTTGTGGTCCTGGGGGCTCTGTTGTGGTCCTGGGGGCTCTGTTGTTTTCCTGAGGGCTCTGTTGGTGTCCTGGGAGCTCTGTGGGGGTCCTGAGGTCTCTGTTGTCGTCCTGGGAGCTCTGTTCGGATTCTGGGAGTTCTGTTGGGGTCCTGGGGGCTCTGTTGGGGTCTTGGGGGCTCTGTTGGGGTCCCGGGGGCTCTGTTGGGGTCCCGAAGGCTCTGTTGGGGTCCCGGGGACTCTGTTGTAAGCCTGGGGGCTCTGTTGGTGTCCCGGGGGCTCTGTTGGGATCCCGGGGGCTCTGTTGGCATCCCGGGGGCTCTGTTGGGGTTTTTGGGGTCCTCGCTGGGGTCCCGGGGGCTCTGTTGAAGTCCCGGGGGCTCTGTTGAGGTCCCGGGGTTTTCTCTGGGGTAAAGGGGGTCCCTGTTGGGGTCCTGGGGGCTCTGTTGGGGTCGTGGGGGCTCTGTTGGGGTCCTGGGGTCTCTGTTGGGGTAATGGGTGCTCTGTTGACGTCCTGGGAACCCTGTTGTGGTCCTGGGGGCTCTTTTCGGTTCCTGAACGCTCTGTTGAGTGTCCCGGGGGCTCTGTGGGGGTCCTGGGGGCTCTGTGGCGGTCCCGGGGGCTCTGTTCTTGTCTTGGGGGCTCTGTTGTTGTCCTGGGGTCTTCACTGGTGTAATGGCGGCTCTGCTGGGGTCGCGCGGGCTCTGTTGAGGTCCCGGGGTCTTTGCTGGGGTAAAGGGGGTCCCTGTTGGGGTCCTGGGGGCTCTGTTGGGGTCCTGGGAGCTCTGTTGGGGTCCTGGGGTCTTCGCTGGGGTAATGTGTGCTCTGTTGAGGTCCTGGGGACCCTGTTGGGGTCCTGGGGGCTCTGTTGGGGACCTGGGGGATCTGTTGGGTTCCTGGGGGCACTATTGTTGTCCTGTGAGCTCTGTTGTTGTCCTGGGGGCTCTGTTGGGGTCGCGGGGGGGCTGTTGGGGTTCTGGGGGCTCTGTTGGTGTCCTGAAAGCTCTGTTCGGGTTCTGGGGTCTCTGTTGGGGTCCTGCGGGTTCTGTTGGGGTCCTGGGGGCTCCGTGGTGGTCCTGGGGCCTCTGTCGGTGTCCTGGGGTCTCTGTCGGGGTCCTGGTATCTCTGTCGGGGTCCTGGGGACTCTGTCGAGGTCCTGGGGGCTGTGTTGGGGTCCCGGGGGTTCTGTTGGGCTCCCGGGGGTTCTGTTGGGTTCCCGGGGGCTCTGTTGGGGTCCCGGGGGCTCTGTTGGAATCCTGGGGGTTCTGTTGGGATTCTTGGGGTTCCGTTGGAATTCTGGGGTCTCTGTTGGGGTCCCGGGGGCTCTCTTGGGGTCCCGGGGGCTCTGTTGGGGTCCTGGGGCATCTGTTTGGGTTTTGGAGGCTCTGTTGTTCCGCTGAGGGCTCTTTTGGGGTCCCGAGGGCTCTGTTGGTGTCCCGGGGGCTCTGTTGGTGTTCCGGGGCCTCTGTTCTGGTTTTTGGGGGCTTTGTTGTTCTCCTGGGGGCTCTGTTGTGGTCCTGGGGGCTCTGTTGTGGTCCTGGAGGCTCTGTTGTGCTTCTGGGGGCTCTGTTGTGCTGCTCGGGACTCTGCTGTGGTCCTGCATGCTCTGTTGTTGTCCTGGGGGCTCTGTTGTTGTCCTGGGGGCTCTGTTGTTGTCCTGGGGGCTCTGTTGTTGTCCTGGGGGCTCTGTTGTTGTCCTGGGGGCTCTGTTGTGTTTTTGGGGGCTCTGTTGGGCTCCTGGGGGCTCTGTTGCGGTCCTGGGGGCTCTGTTGCGGTCCTAGGGTCTCTGTTGGTGCCCTATGGGCTCTGTTGTTGTTCTGGGGGCTCTGTTTGCGTCCTGGGGGCTCTGTTTGCGTCCTGGGGGCTCTGTTGTGATCCTGGGGGCTCTGTTGTGATCCTGGGGGCTCTGTTGTGGTCCTGGGGGCTCTGTTGTGGTCCTGGGGGCTCTGTTGTTTTCCTGAGGGCTCTGTTGGTGTCCTGGGAGCTCTGTGGGGGTCCTGAGGTCTCTGTTGTCGTCCTGGGAGCTCTGTTCGAATTCTGGGAGTTCTGTTGGGGTCCTGGGGGCTCTGTTGGGGTCCTGGGGGCTCTGTTGGCGTCCTGGGGGCTCCGTTGGGGTCCTGGGGTCTCTGTTCGGCTCCTGGTTGCTCTGTTGGGGTCCCGGGGGCTCTGTTGGGGTCCCGCAGGCTCTGTTGGGGTCCCGGGGGCTCTGTTGGCGTCCTCGGAGCTTGGTTCGGGTCCCGGGGGCTCCGCTGGGGTCCCGGGGGCTCCGCTGGGTTCCCGGGGGCTCCGTTCGTGTCCTGGGGGCTCTGTTGGGGTCCTGCGGGCTCTGTTGGGGTCCTGCGGGCTCTGTTGGGGTCCTGCTGGCTCTGTTGGGGTCCTGAAGTCTCTGTTGGGTTCCTGGGGACTCTGTTTGGATCTTGGGAACTCTGTTGGGGTCCCCGGGGCTCTGTTGAGGTCCCGGGGTCTTCGCTGGGGTAAAGGGGGTCCCTGTTGGGGTCCTGAGGGCTCTGTTGGGGTCCTGGGAGCTCTGTTGGGGTCCTGGGGTCTTCGCTGGGGTAATGTGTGCTCTGTTGAGGTCCTGGGGACCCTGTTGGGGTCCTGGGGGCTCTGTTGGGGACCTGGGGGATCTGTTGGGTTCCTGGGTGCTCTATTGTTGTCCTGGGGGCTCTGTTGGGGTCCTGGGGGCTCTGTTCGAGTTCTGGGGTCTCTGTTGTTCTCCCGGGGGCTCTGTAGGGGTCCCCGGGGTATCTGTTGGGGTCCCGGGGGATCTGTTGGGGTCCCGGCTGATCTGTTGGTGTCCCGGGGGCTCTGTTGGGGTTCTGGGGGCTCTGTTGTGGTTATTTTGGCCCTGTTGGGTTCCTGGGGGCTCTGTTGTGGTCCCGGGGGCTCTGTTGTGGTCCTGGAGGTCCTGTTCGTGTCTTGGGGGCTCTGTTGTGGTCCCGGGGGGGTCTGTTCGGGTTTTGGGGACTCCGTTGTGGTCCTGGGGGCTCCGTTGGGGTCCTGGGGTCTCTGTTCGGCTCCTGGTTGCTCTGTTGGGGTCCCGGGGGCTCTGTTGGGGTCCCGCGGGATCTGTTGGGGTCCCGGGGGCTCTGTTGGTGTCCTCGGAGCTTGGTTCGGGTTCCTGGGAGCTCTGTTGGGGTCCCGGGGGCTCTGTTGGGGTCCAGGGGGCTCTGTGCTGGTTTTTGGGGGCTTTGTTATTCTCCTGGGGGCTCTGTTGGGGTCCTGGGGGCTCTATTGGGGTCCTGGGGGCTCTGTTCGAGTTCTGGGGTCTCTGTTGTTCTCCCGGGGGCTCTGTTGGGGTCCCCGGGGGATCTGTTGGGGTCCCGGGGGATCTGTTGGGGTCCCTGGGGCTTTGTTGGGGTTCTGGGGGCTCTGTTCTGGTTATTTTGGCTCTGTTGGGTTCCTGGGGGCTCTGTTGTGGTCCCGGGGGCTCTGCTGTGATCCCTGGGGCTCTGTTGTGGTCCCGGGGGCTGTGTTGTGGTCCCAGGGGCTCTGTTGTGGTCCTGGAGGTCCTGTTCGTGTCTTGGGGGCTCTGTTGTGGTCCCGGGGGCTCTGTTGTTGTCCCGGGGGGGTCTGTTCGGGTTTTGGGAGATCCGTTGTGGTCCTGGGGGCTCCGTTGGGGTCCTGGGGGCTCTGTTCGGCTCCTGGTTGCTCTGTTGGGGTCCCGGGGGCTCTGTTAGGGTCCCGGGGGCTCTGTTGGCATCCTCGGAGCTTGGTTCGGGTCCCGGGGGCTCCGCTGGGGTCCCGGGGGCTCCGCTGGGGTCCCGGGGGCTCCGTTCGTGTCCCGGGGGCTCCGTTCGTGTCCTGGGAGCTCTGTTGGGGTCCCGCGGGCTCTGTTGGGGTCCTGCGGGCTCTGTTGGGGTCCTGGTGGCTCTGTTGGGGTCCTGAAGTCTCTGTTGGGTTCCTGGGGGCTCTGTTGGGGTCCCGGGGGCTCTGTTGAAGTCCCTGGGGCTCTGTTGAGGTCCCGGGGTCTTCGCTGGGGTAAAGGGGGTCCCTGTTGGGGTCCTGGGGGCTCTGTTGTATTCCTGAGGGCTCTGTTGGTGTCCTGGGAGCTCTGTGGGGGTCCTGAGGTCTCTGTTGTCGTCCTGGGAGCTCTGTTCGGCTTCTGGGAGTTCTGTTGGGGTCCTGGGGGCTCTGTTGGTGTCCTGGGGGCTCTGTTGGAGTCCCGGGGGCTTTGCTGGGGTCTTGGGGCTTCTGTTGGGGTCCCGGGGGCTCTGTTGGGGTCCCGAAGGCTCTGTTGGGGTCCCGGGGGCTCTGTTGTAAGCCTGGGGGCTCTGTTGGTGTCCCGGGGGCTCTGTTGGGATCCCGGGGGCTCTGTTGGCATCCCGGGGGCTCTGTTGGGGTTTTTGGGGTCCTCGCTGGGGTCCCGGGGGCTCTGTTGAAGTCCCGGGGGCTCTGTTGAGGTCCCGGGGTTTTCTCTGGGGTAAAGGGGGTCCCTGTTGGGGTCCTGGGGGCTCTGTTGGGGTCCTGGGGGCTCTGTTGGGGTCCCGCGGGCTCTGTTGGTGTCCCGGGAGCTTGGTTCGGGTTCTGGAGGCTCTGTTGTTGTCCTGGGGGCTCTGTTGGGATCCTGGGGGCTCTGTTGGGGTCCCGCGGGCTCTGTTGGGGTCCCGGGGGCTTTTCTGGGGTCTTGGGGCTTCTGTTGGTGTCCCGGCGGGTCTCTTGGGGTCCCGGGGGGTCTCTTGGGGTCCCAAAGGATCTGTTGGGGTCCCGGGGGCTCTGTTGGGGTTCCGGGGCCTCCGTGCTGGTTTTTGGGGGCTTTGTTGTTCTCCTGGGGGCTCTGTTGGGGTCTTGGGGGCTCTGTTGGGGTCCTGGGGGCTCTGTTCGAGTTCTGGGGTCTCTGTTGTTCTCCCGGGGGCTCTGTAGGTGTCCCCGGGGTATCTGTTGGGGTCCCGGGGTATCTGTTGGGGTCCCGGGGAAACTGTTGTGGTCCCGGGGGCTCTGTTGTGGTCCTGGAGATCCTGTTCGTGTCTTGGGGGCTCTGTTGTGGTCCCGGGGGGGTCTCTTCGGGTTTTGGGGACTCCGTTGTGGTCCTGGGGGCTCCGTTGGGGTCCTGGGGTCTCTGTTCGGCTCCTGGTTGCTCTGTTGGGGTCCCGGGGGCTCTGTTGGGGTCCCGCAGGCTCTGTTGGGGTCCCGGGGGCTCTGTTGGCGTCCTCGGAGCTTGGTTCGGGTCCCGGGGGCTCCGCTGGGGTCCCGGGGGCTCCGCTGGGTTTCCGGGGGCTCCGCTGGGTTCCCAGGGGCTCCGTTCGTGTCCTGGGGGCTCTGTTGGGGTCCTGCGGGCTCTGTTGGGGTCCTGGGGGCTCTGTTGGTGTCCTGAAGTCTCTGTTGGGGTCCTGAAGTCTCTGTTGGGTTCCTGGGGGCTCTGTTTGGATCTTGGGAACTCTGTTGGGGTCCCGGGGGCTCTGTTGAGGTCCCGGGGTCTTCGCTGGGGTAAAGGGGGTCCCTGTTGGGGTCCTGGGGGCTCTGTTGGGGTCCTGGGAGCTCTGTTGGGGTCCTGGGGTCTTCGCTGGGGTAATGTGTGCTCTGTTGAGGTCCTGGGGACCCTGTTGGGGTCCTGGGGGCTCTGTTGGGGACCTGGGGGATCTGTTGGGTTCCTGGGGGCTCTATTGTTGTCCTGTGAGCTCTGTTGTTGTCCTGGGGGCTCTGTTGGGGTCGCAGGGGGGCTGTTGGGGTTCTGAGGGCTCTGTTGGTGTCCTGAAAGCTCTGTTCGGGTTCTGGGGTCTCTGTTGGGGTCCTGCGGGTTCTGTTGGGGTCCTGGGGGCTCCGTGGTGGTCCTGGGGCCTCTGTTGGTGTCCTGGGGTCTCTGTCGAGGTCCTGGGATCTCTGTCGGGGTCCTGGGGACTCTGTCGAGGTCCTGGGGGCTGTGTTGGGGTCCCGGGGGTTCTGTTGGGCTCCCGGGGATTCCTGCGAGCTATCTGTTCAGGCTATCTTCCTGAGCAGATAGCTCGCAGGCAGAAAGAGCTAGCCTGGAAAGCTGTTGCTCAGCCTCATCTGCCCATGGCACTGCTCGCACAGAGGCACAGAGACTGGGGCTGCTTGCTTGTCTTGTCCCCTCAAACTTCAAATGTATCTTAGGTGGTCTGTGCCGGGCGCCTCTGGCAGCCCTGCTCCGAAAATGCAAACGTCTGCAGATAGCTCGCAGCCAGAAAGAGCTAGCCTGGCAAGCTGTTGCTCAGCCTCATCTGCCCATGGCACTGCTCGCACAGAGGCACAGAGACTGGGGCTGCTTGCTTGTCTTGTCCCCTCAAACTTCAAATGTATCTTAGGTGGTCTGTGCCGGGCGCCTCTGGCAGCCCTGCTCCGAAAATGCAAACGTCTGCAGATAGCTCGCAGGCAGAAAGAGCTAGCCTGGAAAGCTGTTGCTCAGCCTCATCTGCCCATGGCACTGCTCGCACAGAGGCACAGAGACTGGGGCTGCTTGCTTGTTTTGCCCCCTAAAACTTCAAACGTAGCTTAGGTGGTCTGTGCCGGGCGCATCCGGCAGCCCTGCTCCGAAAATGCGAACGTCTGCAGATAGCTCGCAGGCAGAAAAAGCTAGCCTGGAAAGCTGTTGCTCAGCCTCATCTGCCCATGGCACTGCTCGCACAGAGGCACAGAGACTGGGGCTGCTTGTTTGTCTTGTCCCCTCAAACTTCAAACGTAGCTTAGGTGGTCTGTGCCGGGCGCCTCCGGCAGCCCTGCTCCAAAAATGCGAACGTCTGCAGATAGCTCGCAGGCAGAAAGAGCTAGCCTGGAAAGCTGTTGCTCAGCCGCATCTGCCCATGGCACTGCTCGCACAGAGGCACAGAGACTGGGGCTGCTTGCTTGTCTTGTCCCCTCAAACTTCAAACGTAGCTTAGGTGGTCTGTGCCGGGCGCCTCCGGCAGCTCTGCTCCGAAAACGCGAACGTCTGCAGATAGCTCGCAGGCAGAAAGAGCTAGCCTGGAAAGCTGTTGCTCAGCCTCATCTGCCCATGGCACTGCTCGCACAGAGGCACAGAGACTGGGGCTGCTTGCTTGTCTTGTCACCTCAAACTTCAAACGTAGCTCAGGTGGTCTGTGCCGGGCGCCTCCGGCAGCCCTGCTCCGAAAATGCAAACGTCTGCAGATAGCTCGCAGGCAGAAAGAGCTAGCCTGGAAAGCTGTTGCTCAGCCTCATCTGCCCATGGCACTGCTCGCACAGAGGCACAGAGACTGGGGCTGCTTGCTTGTCTTGTCCCCTCAAACTTCAAACGTAGCTTAGGTGGTCTGTGCCGGGCGCCTCTTACAGCCCTGCTCCGAAAATGCAAACGTCTGCAGATAGCTCGCAGGCAGAAAGAGCTAGCCTGGAAAGCTGTTGCTCAGCCTCATCTGCCCATGGCACTGCTCGCACAGAGGCACAGAGACTGGGGCTGCTTGCTTGTCTTGTCCCCTCAAACTTCAAACGTAGCTTAGGTGGTCTGTGCCGGGCGCCTCCGGCAGCCCTGCTCCGAAAATGCGAATGTCTGCAGATAGCTCGCAGGCAGAAAGAGCTAGCCTGGAAAGCTGTTGCTCAGCCTCATCTGCCCATGGCACTGCTCGCACAGAGGCACAGAGACTGGGGCTGCTTGCTTGTCTTGTCCCCTCAAACTTCAAACGTAGCTTAGGTGGTCTGTGCCGGGCGCCTCCGGCAGCCCTGCTCCGAAAATGCGAACGTCTGCAGATAGCTCGCAGGCAGAAAGAGCTAGCCTGGAAAGCTGTTGCTCAGCCTCATCTGCCCATGGCACTGCTCGCACAGAGGCACAGAGACTGGGGCTGCTTGCTTGTCTTGTCCCCTCAAACTTCAAACGTAGCTTAGGTGGTCCGTGCCGGGTGCCTCCGGCAGCCCTGCTCCGAAAATCCAAACGTCTGCAGATAGCTCGCAGGCAGAAAGAGCTAGCCTGGAAAGCTGTTGCTCAGCCTCATCTGCCCATGGCACTGCTCGCACAGAGGCACAGAGACTGGGGCTGCTTGCTTGTCTTGTCCCCTCAAACTTCAAACGTAGCTTAGGTGGTCTGTGCCGGGCGCCTCCGGCAGCCCTGCTCCGAAAATGCGAACATCTGCAGATAGCTCGCAGGCAGAAAGAGCTAGCCTGGAAAGCTGTTGCTCAGCCTCATCTGGCCATGGCACTGCTCGCACAGAGGCACAGAGACTGGGGCTGCTTGCTTGTCTTGTCCCCTCAAACTTCGAACGTAGCTTAGATGGTCCGTGCCGGGCGCCTCCAGCAGCCCTGCTCCGAAAATGCAAACGTCTGCAGATAGCTCGCAGGCAGAAAGAGCTAGCCTGGAAAGCTGTTGCTCAGCCTCATCTGCCCATGGCACTGCTCGCGCAGAGGCACAGAGACTGGGGCTGCTTGCTTGTCTTGTTCCCTCAAACTTCAAACGTATCTTAAGTGATCCGTGCCGGGCGCTTCCGGCAGCCCTGCTCCGAAAATGCGAACGTCTGCAGATAGCTCGCAGGCAGAAAGAGCTAGCCTGGAAAGCTGTTGCTCAGCCTCATCTGCCCATGGCACTGCTCGCACAGAGGCACAGAGACTGGGGCTGCTTGCTTGTTTTGCCCTCTCAAACTTCAAACGTATCTTAAGTGATCCGTGCTGGGCGCCTCCGGCAGCCCTGCTATGAAAATGCGAACATCTGCAGATAGATCGCAGGCAGAAAGAGCTAGCCTGGAAAGCTGTTGCTCAGCCTCATCTGCCCATGGCACTGCTCGCACAGAGGCACAGAGACTGGGGCTGCTTGCTTGTCTTGTCCCCTCAAACTTCAAACGTAGCTTAGGTGGTCTGTGCCGGGCGCCTCCGGCAGCCCTGCTCCGAAAATGCGAACGTCTGCAGATAGCTCGCAGCCAGAAAGAGCTAGCCTGGAATGCTGTTGCTCAGCCTCATCTGCCCATGGCACTGCTCGCACAGAGGCACAGAGACTGGGGCTGCTTGCTTGTTTTGCCCCCTCAAACTTCAAACGTAGCTTAGGTGGTCCGTGCCGGGCGTCTCCGGCAGCCCTGCTCCGAAAATGCGAACGTCTGCAGATAGCTCGCAGGCAGAAAGAGCTAGCCTGGAAAGCTGTTGCTCAGCCTCATCTGCCCATGGCACTGCTCGCACAGAGGCACAGAGACTGGGGCTGCTTGCTTGTCTTGTCCCCTCAAACTTCAAACGTAGCTTAGGTGGTCCGTGCCGGGTGCCTCCGGCAGCCCTGCTCCGAAAACGCAAACGTCTGCAGATAGCTCGCAGGCAGAAAGAGCTAGCCTGGAAAGCTGTTGCTCAGCCGCATCTGCCCATGGCACTGCTCGCACAGAGGCACAGAGACTGGGGCTGCTTGTTTGTCTTGTCCCCTCAAACTTCAAACGTAGCTTAGGTGGTCTGTGCCGGGCGCCTCCGGCAGCCCTGCTCCGAAAATGCGAACGTCTGCAGATAGCTCGCAGGCAGAAAGAGCTAGCCTGGAAAGCTGTTGCTCAGCCGCATCTGCCCATGGCACTGCTCGCACAGAGGCACAGAGACTGGGGCTGCTTGCTTGTCTTGTCCCCTCAAACTTCAAACGTAGCTTAGGTGGTCTGTGCCGGGCGCCTCCGGCAGCTCTGCTCCGAAAACGCGAACGTCTGCAGATAGCTCGCAGGCAGAAAGAGCTAGCCTGGAAAGCTGTTGCTCAGCCTCATCTGCCCATGGCACTGCTCGCACAGAGGCACAGAGACTGGGGCTGCTTGCTTGTTTTGCCCTCTCAAACTTCAAACGTAGCTTAGGTGGTCCGTGCCGGGTGCCTCCGGCAGCCCTGCTCCGAAAATGCAAACGTCTGCAGATAGCTCGCAGGCAGAAAGAGCTAGCCTGGAAAGCTGTTGCTCAGCCTCATCTGCCCATGGCACTGCTCGCACAGAGGCACAGAGACTGGGGCTGCTTGCTTGTCTTGTCCCCTCAAACTTCAAACGTATCTTTAGTGATCCGTGCCAGGCGCTTCTGGCAGCCCTGCTCCGAAAATGCGAACGTCTGCAGATAGCTCGCAGGCAGAAAGAGCTAGCCTGGAAAGCTGTTGCTCAGCCTCATCTGCCCATGGCACTGCTCGCACAGAGGCACAGAGACTGGGGCTGCTTGCTTGTCTTGTCCCCTCAAACTTCAAACGTAGCTTAGGTGGTCTGTGCCGGGCGCCTCCGGCAGCCCTGCTCCGAAAATGCGAACGTCTGCAGATAGCTCGCAGGCAGAAAGAGCTAGCCTGGAAAGCTGTTGCTCAGCCTCATCTGCCCATGGCACTGCTCGCACAGAGGCACAGAGACTGGGGCTGCTTGCTTGTCTTGTCCCCTCAAACTTCAAACGTAGCTTAGGTGGTCCGTGCCGGGTGCCTCCGGCAGCCCTGCTCCGAAAACGCAAACGTCTGCAGATAGCTCGCAGGCAGAAAGAGCTAGCCTGGAAAGCTGTTGCTCAGCCGCATCTGCCCATGGCACTGCTCGCACAGAGGCACAGAGACTGGGGCTGCTTGTTTGTCTTGTCCCCTCAAACTTCAAACGTAGCTTAGGTGGTCTGTGCCGGGCGCCTCCGGCAGCCCTGCTCCAAAAATGCGAACGTCTGCAGATAGCTCGCAGGCAGAAAGAGCTAGCCTGGAAAGCTGTTGCTCAGCCGCATCTGCCCATGGCACTGCTCGCACAGAGGCACAGAGACTGGGGCTGCTTGCTTGTCTTGTCCCCTCAAACTTCAAACGTAGCTTAGGTGGTCTGTGCCGGGCGCCTCCGGCAGCTCTGCTCCGAAAACGCGAACGTCTGCAGATAGCTCGCAGGCAGAAAGAGCTAGCCTGGAAAGCTGTTGCTCAGCCTCATCTGCCCATGGCACTGCTCGCACAGAGGCACAGAGACTGGGGCTGCTTGCTTGTTTTGCCCTCTCAAACTTCAAACGTAGCTTAGGTGGTCCGTGCCGGGCGCCTCCGGCAGCCCTGCTCCGAAAATGCAAACGTCTGCAGATAGCTCGCAGGCAGAAAGAGCTAGCCTGGAAAGCTGTTGCTCAGCCTCATCTGCCCATGGCACTGCTCGCACAGAGGCACAGAGACTGGGGCTGCTTGCTTGTCTTGTCCCCTCAAACTTCAAACGTATCTTTAGTGATCCGTGCCAGGCGCTTCTGGCAGCCCTGCTCCGAAAATGCGAACGTCTGCAGATAGCTCGCAGGCAGAAAGAGCTAGCCTGGAAAGCTGTTGCTCAGCCTCATCTGCCCATGGCACTGCTCGCACAGAGGCACAGAGACTGGGGCTGCTTGCTTGTCTTGTCCCCTCAAACTTCAAACGTAGCTTAGGTGGTCTGTGCCGGGCGCCTCCGGCAGCCCTGCTCCGAAAATGCAAACGTCTGCAGATAGCTCGCAGGCAGAAAGAGCTAGCCTGGAAAGCTGTTGCTCAGCCTCATCTGCCCATGGCACTGCTCGCACAGAGGCACAGAGACTGGGGCTGCTTGCTTGTCTTGTCCCCTCAAACTTCAAACGTATCTTAGGTTGTCTGTGCCGGGCGCCTCTTACAGCCCTGCTCCGAAAATGCAAACGTCTGCAGATAGCTCGCAGGCAGAAAGAGCTAGCCTGGAAAGCTGTTGCTCAGCCTCATCTGCCCATGGCACTGCTCGCACAGAGGCACAGAGACTGGGGCTGCTTGCTTGTCTTGTCCCCTCAAACTTCAAACGTAGCTTAGGTGGTCTGTGCCGGGCGCCTCCGGCAGCCCTGCTCCGAAAATGCGAACGTCTGCAGATAGCTCGCAGGCAGAAAGAGCTAGCCTGGAAAGCTGTTGCTCAGCCTCATCTGCCCATGGCACTGCTCGCACAGAGGCACAGAGACTGGGGCTGCTTGCTTGTCTTGTCCCCTCAAACTTCAAACGTAGCTTAGGTGGTCTGTGCCGGGCGCCTCCGGCAGCCCTGCTCCGAAAATCCAAACGTCTGCAGATAGCTCGCAGGCAGAAAGAGCTAGCCTGGAAAGCTGTTGCTCAGCCTCATCTGCCCATGGCACTGCTCGCACAGAGGCACAGAGACTGGGGCTGCTTGCTTGTCTTGTCCCCTCAAACTTCAAACGTAGCTTAGGTGGTCTGTGCCGGGCGCCTCCGGCAGCCCTGCTCCGAAAATGCGAACATCTGCAGATAGCTCGCAGGCAGAAAGAGCTAGCCTGGAAAGCTGTTGCTCAGCCTCATCTGGCCATGGCACTGCTCGCACAGAGGCACAGAGACTGGGGCTGCTTGCTTGTCTTGTCCCCTCAAACTTCGAACGTAGCTTAGATGGTCCGTGCCGGGCGCCTCCAGCAGCCCTGCTCCGAAAATGCAAACGTCTGCAGATAGCTCGCAGGCAGAAAGAGCTAGCCTGGAAAGCTGTTGCTCAGCCTCATCTGCCCATGGCACTGCTCGCGCAGAGGCACAGAGACTGGGGCTGCTTGCTTGTCTTGTTCCCTCAAACTTCAAACGTATCTTAAGTGATCCGTGCCGGGCGCTTCCGGCAGCCCTGCTCCGAAAATGCGAACGTCTGCAGATAGCTCGCAGGCAGAAAGAGCTAGCCTGGAAAGCTGTTGCTCAGCCTCATCTGCCCATGGCACTGCTCGCACAGAGGCACAGAGACTGGGGCTGCTTGCTTGTCTTGTCCCCTCAAACTTCAAACGTAGCTTAGGTGGTCTGTGCCGGGCGCCTCCGGCAGCCCTGCTATGAAAATGCGAACATCTGCAGATAGCTCGCAGGCAGAAAGAGCTAGCCTGGAAAGCTGTTGCTCAGCCTCATCTGCCCATGGCACTGCTCGCACAGAGGCACAGAGACTGGGGCTGCTTGCTTGTTTTGCCCTCTCAAACTTCAAACGTATCTTAAGTGATCCGTGCTGGGCGCTTCCGGCAGCCCTGCTCCGAAAATGCGAACGTCTGCAGATAGCTCGCAGGCAGAAAGAGCTAGCCTGGAAAGCTGTTGCTCAGCCTCATCTGCCCATGGCACTGCGCGCACAGAGGCACAGAGACTGGGGCTGCTTGCTTGTCTTGGCCCCTCAAACTTCAAACGTAACTTAGGTGGTCTGTGCCGGGCGCCTCCGGCAGCCCTGCTCCGAAAATGCGAACGTCTGCAGATAGCTCGCAGCCAGAAAGAGCTAGCCTGGAATGCTGTTGCTCAGCCTCATCTGCCCATGGCACTGCTCGCACAGAGGCACAGAGACTGGGGCTGCTTGCTTGTTTTGCCCCCTCAAACTTCAAACGTAGCTTAGGTGGTCCGTGCCGGGCGTCTCCGGCAGCCCTGCTCCAAAAATGCGAACGTCTGCAGATAGCTCGCAGGCAGAAAGAGCTAGCCTGGAAAGCTGTTGCTCAGCCTCATCTGCCCATGGCACTGCTCGCACAGAGGCACAGAGACTGGGGCTGCTTGCTTGTCTTGTCCCCTCAAACTTCAAACGTATCTTAAGTGATCCGTGCCGGGCGCTTCCGGCAGCCCTGCTCCGAAAATGCAAACGTCTGCAGATAGCTCGCAGGCAGAAAGAGCTAGCCTGGAAAGCTGTTGCTCAGCCTCATCTGCCCATGGCACTGCTCGCGCAGAGGCACAGAGACTGGGGCTGCTTGCTTGTCTTGTTCCCTCAAACTTCAAACGTATCTTAAGTGATCCGTGCCGGGCGCTTCCGGCAGCCCTGCTCCGAAAATGCGAACGTCTGCAGATAGCTCGCAGCCAGAAAGAGCTAGCCTGGAAAGCTGTTGCTCAGCCTCATCTGCCCATGGCACTGCTCGCACAGAGGCACAGAGACTGGGGCTGCTTGCTTGTCTTGTCCCCTCAAACTTCAAACGTAGCTTAGGTGGTCTGTGCCGGGCGCCTCCGGCAGCCCTGCTATGAAAATGCGAACATCTGCAGATAGCTCGCAGGCAGAAAGAGCTAGCCTGGAAAGCTGTTGCTCAGCCTCATCTGCCCATGGCACTGCTCGCACAGAGGCACAGAGACTGGGGCTGCTTGCTTGTTTTGCCCTCTCAAACTTCAAACGTATCTTAAGTGATCCGTGCTGGGCGCTTCCGGCAGCCCTGCTCCGAAAATGCGAACGTCTGCAGATAGCTCGCAGGCAGAAAGAGCTAGCCTGGAAAGCTGTTGCTCAGCCTCATCTGCCCATGGCACTGCGCGCACAGAGGCACAGAGACTGGGGCTGCTTGCTTGTCTTGGCCCCTCAAACTTCAAACGTAACTTAGGTGGTCTGTGCCGGGCGCCTCCGGCAGCCCTGCTCCGAAAATGCGAACGTCTGCAGATAGCTCGCAGCCAGAAAGAGCTAGCCTGGAATGCTGTTGCTCAGCCTCATCTGCCCATGGCACTGCTCGCACAGAGGCACAGAGACTGGGGCTGCTTGCTTGTTTTGCCCCCTCAAACTTCAAACGTAGCTTAGGTGGTCCGTGCCGGGCGTCTCCGGCAGCCCTGCTCCGAAAATGCGAACGTCTGCAGATAGCTCGCAGGCAGAAAGAGCTAGCCTGGAAAGCTGTTGCTCAGCCTCATCTGCCCATGGCACTGCTCGCACAGAGGCACAGAGACTGGGGCTGCTTGCTTGTCTTGTCCCCTCAAACTTCAAACGTATCTTAAGTGATCCGTGCCGGGCGCTTCCGGCAGCCCTGCTCCGAAAATGCGAACATCTGCAGATAGCTCGCAGGCAGAAAGAGCTAGCCTGGAAAGCTGTTGCTCAGCCTCATCTGGCCATGGCACTGCTCGCACAGAGGCACAGAGACTGGGGCTGCTTGCTTGTCTTGTCCCCTCAAACTTCGAACGTAGCTTAGATGGTCCGTGCCGGGCGCCTCCAGCAGCCCTGCTCCGAAAATGCAAACGTCTGCAGATAGCTCGCAGGCAGAAAGAGCTAGCCTGGAAAGCTGTTGCTCAGCCTCATCTGCCCATGGCACTGCTCGCGCAGAGGCACAGAGACTGGGGCTGCTTGCTTGTCTTGTTCCCTCAAACTTCAAACGTATCTTAAGTGATCCGTGCCGGGCGCTTCCGGCAGCCCTGCTCCGAAAATGCGAACGTCTGCAGATAGCTCGCAGCCAGAAAGAGCTAGCCTGGAAAGCTGTTGCTCAGCCTCATCTGCCCATGGCACTGCTCGCACAGAGGCACAGAGACTGGGGCTGCTTGCTTGTCTTGTCCCCTCAAACTTCAAACGTAGCTTAGGTGGTCTGTGCCGGGCGCCTCCGGCAGCCCTGCTATGAAAATGCGAACATCTGCAGATAGCTCGCAGGCAGAAAGAGCTAGCCTGGAAAGCTGTTGCTCAGCCTCATCTGCCCATGGCACTGCTCGCACAGAGGCACAGAGACTGGGGCTGCTTGCTTGTTTTGCCCTCTCAAACTTCAAACGTATCTTAAGTGATCCGTGCTGGGCGCTTCCGGCAGCCCTGCTCCGAAAATGCGAACGTCTGCAGATAGCTCGCAGGCAGAAAGAGCTAGCCTGGAAAGCTGTTGCTCAGCCTCATCTGCCCATGGCACTGCGCGCACAGAGGCACAGAGACTGGGGCTGCTTGCTTGTCTTGGCCCCTCAAACTTCAAACGTAACTTAGGTGGTCTGTGCCGGGCGCCTCCGGCAGCCCTGCTCCGAAAATGCGAACGTCTGCAGATAGCTCGCAGCCAGAAAGAGCTAGCCTGGAATGCTGTTGCTCAGCCTCATCTGCCCATGGCACTGCTCGCACAGAGGCACAGAGACTGGGGCTGCTTGCTTGTTTTGCCCCCTCAAACTTCAAACGTAGCTTAGGTGGTCCGTGCCGGGCGTCTCCGGCAGCCCTGCTCCGAAAATGCGAACGTCTGCAGATAGCTCGCAGGCAGAAAGAGCTAGCCTGGAAAGCTGTTGCTCAGCCTCATCTGCCCATGGCACTGCTCGCACAGAGGCACAGAGACTGGGGCTGCTTGCTTGTCTTGTCCCCTCAAACTTCAAACGTATCTTAAGTGATCCGTGCCGGGCGCTTCCGGCAGCCCTGCTCCGAAAATGCAAACGTCTGCAGATAGCTCGCAGGCAGAAAGAGCTAGCCTGGAAAGCTGTTGCTCAGCCTCATCTGCCCATGGCACTGCTCGCGCAGAGGCACAGAGACTGGGGCTGCTTGCTTGTCTTGTTCCCTCAAACTTCAAACGTATCTTAAGTGATCCGTGCCGGGCGCTTCCGGCAGCCCTGCTCCGAAAATGCGAACGTCTGCAGATAGCTCGCAGCCAGAAAGAGCTAGCCTGGAAAGCTGTTGCTCAGCCTCATCTGCCCATGGCACTGCTCGCACAGAGGCACAGAGACTGGGGCTGCTTGCTTGTCTTGTCCCCTCAAACTTCAAACGTAGCTTAGGTGGTCTGTGCCGGGCGCCTCCGGCAGCCCTGCTATGAAAATGCGAACATCTGCAGATAGCTCGCAGGCAGAAAGAGCTAGCCTGGAAAGCTGTTGCTCAGCCTCATCTGCCCATGGCACTGCTCGCACAGAGGCACAGAGACTGGGGCTGCTTGCTTGTTTTGCCCTCTCAAACTTCAAACGTATCTTAAGTGATCCGTGCTGGGCGCTTCCGGCAGCCCTGCTCCGAAAATGCGAACGTCTGCAGATAGCTCGCAGGCAGAAAGAGCTAGCCTGGAAAGCTGTTGCTCAGCCTCATCTGCCCATGGCACTGCGCGCACAGAGGCACAGAGACTGGGGCTGCTTGCTTGTCTTGGCCCCTCAAACTTCAAACGTAACTTAGGTGGTCTGTGCCGGGCGCCTCCGGCAGCCCTGCTCCGAAAATGCGAACGTCTGCAGATAGCTCGCAGCCAGAAAGAGCTAGCCTGGAATGCTGTTGCTCAGCCTCATCTGCCCATGGCACTGCTCGCACAGAGGCACAGAGACTGGGGCTGCTTGCTTGTTTTGCCCCCTCAAACTTCAAACGTAGCTTAGGTGGTCCGTGCCGGGCGTCTCCGGCAGCCCTGCTCCGAAAATGCGAACGTCTGCAGATAGCTCGCAGGCAGAAAGAGCTAGCCTGGAAAGCTGTTGCTCAGCCTCATCTGCCCATGGCACTGCTCGCACAGAGGCACAGAGACTGGGGCTGCTTGCTTGTCTTGTCCCCTCAAACTTCAAACGTATCTTAAGTGATCCGTGCCGGGCGCTTCCGGCAGCCCTGCTCCGAAAATGCGAACGTCTGCAGATAGCTCGCAGGCAGAAAGAGCTAGCCTGGAAAGCTGTTGCTCAGCCTCATCTGCCCATGGCACTGCTCGCACAGAGGCACAGAGACTGGGGCTGCTTGCTTGTCTTGTTCCCTCAAACTTCAAACGTAGCTTAGGTGGTCTGTGCCGGGCGCCTCCGGCAGCCCTGCTCCGAAAATGCGAACGTCTGCAGATAGCTCGCAGCCAGAAAGAGCTAGCCTGGAAAGCTGTTGCTCAGCCTCATCTGCCCATGGCACTGCTCGCACAGAGGCACAGAGACTGGGGCTGCTTGCTTGTCTTGTCCCCTCAAACTTCAAACGTATCTTAAGTGATCCGTGCCGGGCGCATCCGGCAGCCCTGCTCCGAAAATGCGAACGTCTGCAGATAGCTCGCAGGCAGAAAGAGCTAGCCTGGAAAGCTGTTGCTCAGCCTCATCTGCCCATGGCACTGCTCGCACAGAGGCACAGAGACTGGGGCTGCTTGCTTGTCTTGTCCCCTCAAACTTCAAACGTAGCTTAGGTGGTCTGTGCCGGGCGCCTCCGGCAGCCCTGCTCCGAAAATGCGAACGTCTGCAGATAGCTCGCAGGCAGAAAGAGCTAGCCTGGAAAGCTGTTGCTCAGCCTCATCTGCCCATGGCACTGCTCGCACAGAGGCACAGAGACTGGGGCTGCTTGCTTGTCTTGGCCCCTCAAACTTCAAACGTAGCTTAGGTGGTCTGTGCCGGGCGCCTCCGGCAGCCCTGCTCCGAAAATGCGAACGTCTGCAGATAGCTCGCAGCCAGAAAGAGCTAGCCTGGAATGCTGTTGCTCAGCCTCATCTGTCCATGGCACTGCTCGCACAGAGGCACAGAGACTGGGGCTGCTTGCTTGTTTTGCCCCCTCAAACTTCAAACGTAGCTTAGGTGGTCCGTGCCGGGCGTCTCCGGCAGCCCTGCTCCGAAAATGCGAACGTCTGCAGATAGCTCGCAGGCAGAAAGAGCTAGCCTGGAAAGCTGTTGCTCAGCCTCATCTGCCCATGGCACTGCTCGCACAGAGGCACAGAGACTGGGGCTGCTTGCTTGTCTTGTCCCCTCAAACTTCAAACGTATCTTAAGTGATCCGTGCCGGGCGCTTCCGGCAGCCCTGCTCCGAAAATGCGAACGTCTGCAGATAGCTCGCAGGCAGAAAGAGCTAGCCTGGAAAGCTGTTGCTCAGCCTCATCTGCCCATGGCACTGCTCGCACAGAGGCACAGAGACTGGGGCTGCTTGCTTGTCTTGTCCCCTCAAACTTCAAACGTAGCTTAGGTGGTCCGTGCCGGGTGCCTCCGGCAGCCCTGCTCCGAAAATGCGAACGTCTGCAGATAGCTCGCAGGCAGAAAGAGCTAGCCTGGAAAGCTGTTGCTCAGCCTCATCTGCCCATGGCACTGCTCGCACAGAGGCACAGAGACTGGGGCTGCTTGCTTGTCTTGTCCCCTCAAACTTCAAACGTAGCTTAGGTGGTCCGTGCCGGGTGCCTCCGGCAGCCCTGCTCCGAAAACGCAAACGTCTGCAGATAGCTCGCAGGCAGAAAGAGCTAGCCTGGAAAGCTGTTGCTCAGCCTCATCTGCCCATGGCACTGCTCGCACAGAGGCACAGAGACTGGGGCTGCTTGTTTGTCTTGTCCCCTCAAACTTCAAACGTAGCTTAGGTGGTCTGTGCCGGGCGCCTCCGGCAGCCCTGCTCCAAAAATGCGAACGTCTGCAGATAGCTCGCAGGCAGAAAGAGCTAGCCTGGAAAGCTGTTGCTCAGCCGCATCTGCCCATGGCACTGCTCGCACAGAGGCACAGAGACTGGGGCTGCTTGCTTGTCTTGTCCCCTCAAACTTCAAACGTAGCTTAGGTGGTCTGTGCCGGGCGCCTCCGGCAGCTCTGCTCCGAAAACGCGAACGTCTGCAGATAGCTCGCAGGCAGAAAGAGCTAGCCTGGAAAGCTGTTGCTCAGCCTCATCTGCCCATGGCACTGCTCGCACAGAGGCACAGAGACTGGGGCTGCTTGCTTGTTTTGCCCTCTCAAACTTCAAACGTAGCTTAGGTGGTCCGTGCCGGGCGTCTCCGGCAGCCCTGCTCCGAAAATGCGAACGTCTGCAGATAGCTCGCAGCCAGAAAGAGCTAGCCTGGAAAGCTGTTGCTCAGCCTCATCTGCCCATGGCACTACTCGCACAGAGGCACAGAGACTGGGGCTGCTTGCTTGTCTTGTCCCCTTAAAATTCAAACGTATCTTAGGTGATCCGTGCCGGGCGCTTCCGGCAGCCCTGCTCCGAAAATGCGAACGTCTGCAGATAGCTCGCAGGCAGAAAGAGCTAGCCTGGAAAGCTGTTGCTCAGCCTCATCTGCCCATGGCACTGCTCGCACAGAGGCACAGAGACTGGGGCTGCTTGCTTGTCTTGTCCCCTCAAACTTCAAACGTAGCTTAGGTGGTCCGTGCCGGGCGCCTCCGGCAGCCCTGCTCCGAAAATGCAAGCGTCTGCAGATAGCTCGCAGGCAGAAAGAGCTAGCCTGGAAAGCTGTTGCTCAGTCTCATCTGCCCATGGCACTGCTCACACAGAGGCACAGAGACTGGGGATGCTTGCTTGTCTTGTCCCCTCAAACTTCAAACGTAGCTTAGGTGGTCCGTGCCGGGCGCCTCCGGCAGCCCTGCTCCGAAAACGCAAGCGTCTGCAGATAGCTCGCAGGCAGAAAGAGCTAGCCTGGAAAGCTGTTGCTCAGCCTCATCTGCCCATGGCACTGCGCGCACAGAGGCACAGAGACTGGGGCTGCTTGCTTGTCTTGTCCCCTCAAACTTCAAACGTATCTTAAGTGATCCGTGCCGGGCGCTTCCGGCAGCCCTGCTCCGAAAATGCGAACGTCTGCAGATAGCTCGCAGGCAGAAAGAGCTAGCCTGGAAAGCTGTTGCTCAGCCTCATCTGCCCATGGCACTGCTCGCACAGAGGCACAGAGACTGGGGCTGCTTGCTTGTCTTGTCCCCTCAAACTTCAAACGTAGCTTAGGTGGTCTGTGCCGGGCGCCTCCGGCAGCCCTGCTATGAAAATGCGAACATCTGCAGATAGCTCGCAGGCAGAAAGAGCTAGCCTGGAAAGCTGTTGCTCAGCCTCATCTGGCCATGGCACTGCTCGCACAGAGGCACAGAGACTGGGGCTGCTTGCTTGTCTTGTCCCCTCAAACTTCGAACGTAGCTTAGATGGTCCGTGCCGGGCGCCTCCAGCAGCCCTGCTCCGAAAATGCAAACGTCTGCAGATAGCTCGCAGGCAGAAAGAGCTAGCCTGGAAAGCTGTTGCTCAGCCTCATCTGCCCATGGCACTGCTCGCGCAGAGGCACAGAGACTGGGGCTGCTTGCTTGTCTTGTTCCCTCAAACTTCAAACGTATCTTAAGTGATCCGTGCCGGGCGCTTCCGGCAGCCCTGCTCCGAAAATGCGAACGTCTGCAGATAGCTCGCAGCCAGAAAGAGCTAGCCTGGAAAGCTGTTGCTCAGCCTCATCTGCCCATGGCACTGCTCGCACAGAGGCACAGAGACTGGGGCTGCTTGCTTGTCTTGTCCCCTCAAACTTCAAACGTAGCTTAGGTGGTCTGTGCCGGGCGCCTCCGGCAGCCCTGCTATGAAAATGCGAACATCTGCAGATAGCTCGCAGGCAGAAAGAGCTAGCCTGGAAAGCTGTTGCTCAGCCTCATCTGCCCATGGCACTGCTCGCACAGAGGCACAGAGACTGGGGCTGCTTGCTTGTTTTGCCCTCTCAAACTTCAAACGTATCTTAAGTGATCCGTGCTGGGCGCTTCCGGCAGCCCTGCTCCGAAAATGCGAACGTCTGCAGATAGCTCGCAGGCAGAAAGAGCTAGCCTGGAAAGCTGTTGCTCAGCCTCATCTGCCCATGGCACTGCGCGCACAGAGGCACAGAGACTGGGGCTGCTTGCTTGTCTTGGCCCCTCAAACTTCAAACGTAACTTAGGTGGTCTGTGCCGGGCGCCTCCGGCAGCCCTGCTCCGAAAATGCGAACGTCTGCAGATAGCTCGCAGCCAGAAAGAGCTAGCCTGGAATGCTGTTGCTCAGCCTCATCTGCCCATGGCACTGCTCGCACAGAGGCACAGAGACTGGGGCTGCTTGCTTGTTTTGCCCCCTCAAACTTCAAACGTAGCTTAGGTGGTCCGTGCCGGGCGTCTCCGGCAGCCCTGCTCCGAAAATGCGAACGTCTGCAGATAGCTCGCAGGCAGAAAGAGCTAGCCTGGAAAGCTGTTGCTCAGCCTCATCTGCCCATGGCACTGCTCGCACAGAGGCACAGAGACTGGGGCTGCTTGCTTGTCTTGTCCCCTCAAACTTCAAACGTATCTTAAGTGATCCGTGCCGGGCGCTTCCGGCAGCCCTGCTCCGAAAATGCAAACGTCTGCAGATAGCTCGCAGGCAGAAAGAGCTAGCCTGGAAAGCTGTTGCTCAGCCTCATCTGCCCATGGCACTGCTCGCGCAGAGGCACAGAGACTGGGGCTGCTTGCTTGTCTTGTTCCCTCAAACTTCAAACGTATCTTAAGTGATCCGTGCCGGGCGCTTCCGGCAGCCCTGCTCCGAAAATGCGAACGTCTGCAGATAGCTCGCAGCCAGAAAGAGCTAGCCTGGAAAGCTGTTGCTCAGCCTCATCTGCCCATGGCACTGCTCGCACAGAGGCACAGAGACTGGGGCTGCTTGCTTGTCTTGTCCCCTCAAACTTCAAACGTAGCTTAGGTGGTCTGTGCCGGGCGCCTCCGGCAGCCCTGCTATGAAAATGCGAACATCTGCAGATAGCTCGCAGGCAGAAAGAGCTAGCCTGGAAAGCTGTTGCTCAGCCTCATCTGCCCATGGCACTGCTCGCACAGAGGCACAGAGACTGGGGCTGCTTGCTTGTTTTGCCCTCTCAAACTTCAAACGTATCTTAAGTGATCCGTGCTGGGCGCTTCCGGCAGCCCTGCTCCGAAAATGCGAACGTCTGCAGATAGCTCGCAGGCAGAAAGAGCTAGCCTGGAAAGCTGTTGCTCAGCCTCATCTGCCCATGGCACTGCGCGCACAGAGGCACAGAGACTGGGGCTGCTTGCTTGTCTTGGCCCCTCAAACTTCAAACGTAACTTAGGTGGTCTGTGCCGGGCGCCTCCGGCAGCCCTGCTCCGAAAATGCGAACGTCTGCAGATAGCTCGCAGCCAGAAAGAGCTAGCCTGGAATGCTGTTGCTCAGCCTCATCTGCCCATGGCACTGCTCGCACAGAGGCACAGAGACTGGGGCTGCTTGCTTGTTTTGCCCCCTCAAACTTCAAACGTAGCTTAGGTGGTCCGTGCCGGGCGTCTCCGGCAGCCCTGCTCCGAAAATGCGAACGTCTGCAGATAGCTCGCAGGCAGAAAGAGCTAGCCTGGAAAGCTGTTGCTCAGCCTCATCTGCCCATGGCACTGCTCGCACAGAGGCACAGAGACTGGGGCTGCTTGCTTGTCTTGTCCCCTCAAACTTCAAACGTATCTTAAGTGATCCGTGCCGGGCGCTTCCGGCAGCCCTGCTCCGAAAATGCGAACGTCTGCAGATAGCTCGCAGGCAGAAAGAGCTAGCCTGGAAAGCTGTTGCTCAGCCTCATCTGCCCATGGCACTGCTCGCACAGAGGCACAGAGACTGGGGCTGCTTGCTTGTCTTGTTCCCTCAAACTTCAAACGTAGCTTAGGTGGTCTGTGCCGGGCGCCTCCGGCAGCCCTGCTCCGAAAATGCGAACGTCTGCAGATAGCTCGCAGCCAGAAAGAGCTAGCCTGGAAAGCTGTTGCTCAGCCTCATCTGCCCATGGCACTGCTCGCACAGAGGCACAGAGACTGGGGCTGCTTGCTTGTCTTGTCCCCTCAAACTTCAAACGTATCTTAAGTGATCCGTGCCGGGCGCATCCGGCAGCCCTGCTCCGAAAATGCGAACGTCTGCAGATAGCTCGCAGGCAGAAAGAGCTAGCCTGGAAAGCTGTTGCTCAGCCTCATCTGCCCATGGCACTGCTCGCACAGAGGCACAGAGACTGGGGCTGCTTGCTTGTCTTGTCCCCTCAAACTTCAAACGTAGCTTAGGTGGTCTGTGCCGGGCGCCTCCGGCAGCCCTGCTCCGAAAATGCGAACGTCTGCAGATAGCTCGCAGGCAGAAAGAGCTAGCCTGGAAAGCTGTTGCTCAGCCTCATCTGCCCATGGCACTGCTCGCACAGAGGCACAGAGACTGGGGCTGCTTGCTTGTCTTGGCCCCTCAAACTTCAAACGTAGCTTAGGTGGTCTGTGCCGGGCACCTCCGGCAGCCCTGCTCCGAAAATGCGAACGTCTGCAGATAGCTCGCAGCCAGAAAGAGCTAGCCTGGAATGCTGTTGCTCAGCCTCATCTGTCCATGGCACTGCTCGCACAGAGGCACAGAGACTGGGGCTGCTTGCTTGTTTTGCCCCCTCAAACTTCAAACGTAGCTTAGGTGGTCCGTGCCGGGCGTCTCCGGCAGCCCTGCTCCGAAAATGCGAACGTCTGCAGATAGCTCGCAGGCAGAAAGAGCTAGCCTGGAAAGCTGTTGCTCAGCCTCATCTGCCCATGGCACTGCTCGCACAGAGGCACAGAGACTGGGGCTGCTTGCTTGTCTTGTCCCCTCAAACTTCAAACGTATCTTAAGTGATCCGTGCCGGGCGCTTCCGGCAGCCCTGCTCCGAAAATGCGAACGTCTGCAGATAGCTCGCAGGCAGAAAGAGCTAGCCTGGAAAGCTGTTGCTCAGCCTCATCTGCCCATGGCACTGCTCGCACAGAGGCACAGAGACTGGGGCTGCTTGCTTGTCTTGTCCCCTCAAACTTCAAACGTAGCTTAGGTGGTCCGTGCCGGGTGCCTCCGGCAGCCCTGCTCCGAAAATGCGAACGTCTGCAGATAGCTCGCAGGCAGAAAGAGCTAGCCTGGAAAGCTGTTGCTCAGCCTCATCTGCCCATGGCACTGCTCGCACAGAGGCACAGAGACTGGGGCTGCTTGCTTGTCTTGTCCCCTCAAACTTCAAACGTAGCTTAGGTGGTCCGTGCCGGGTGCCTCCGGCAGCCCTGCTCCGAAAACGCAAACGTCTGCAGATAGCTCGCAGGCAGAAAGAGCTAGCCTGGAAAGCTGTTGCTCAGCCTCATCTGCCCATGGCACTGCTCGCACAGAGGCACAGAGACTGGGGCTGCTTGTTTGTCTTGTCCCCTCAAACTTCAAACGTAGCTTAGGTGGTCTGTGCCGGGCGCCTCCGGCAGCCCTGCTCCAAAAATGCGAACGTCTGCAGATAGCTCGCAGGCAGAAAGAGCTAGCCTGGAAAGCTGTTGCTCAGCCGCATCTGCCCATGGCACTGCTCGCACAGAGGCACAGAGACTGGGGCTGCTTGCTTGTCTTGTCCCCTCAAACTTCAAACGTAGCTTAGGTGGTCTGTGCCGGGCGCCTCCGGCAGCTCTGCTCCGAAAACGCGAACGTCTGCAGATAGCTCGCAGGCAGAAAGAGCTAGCCTGGAAAGCTGTTGCTCAGCCTCATCTGCCCATGGCACTGCTCGCACAGAGGCACAGAGACTGGGGCTGCTTGCTTGTTTTGCCCTCTCAAACTTCAAACGTAGCTTAGGTGGTCCGTGCCGGGCGTCTCCGGCAGCCCTGCTCCGAAAATGCGAACGTCTGCAGATAGCTCGCAGCCAGAAAGAGCTAGCCTGGAAAGCTGTTGCTCAGCCTCATCTGCCCATGGCACTACTCGCACAGAGGCACAGAGACTGGGGCTGCTTGCTTGTCTTGTCCCCTTAAAATTCAAACGTATCTTAGGTGATCCGTGCCGGGCGCTTCCGGCAGCCCTGCTCCGAAAATGCGAACGTCTGCAGATAGCTCGCAGGCAGAAAGAGCTAGCCTGGAAAGCTGTTGCTCAGCCTCATCTGCCCATGGCACTGCTCGCACAGAGGCACAGAGACTGGGGCTGCTTGCTTGTCTTGTCCCCTCAAACTTCAAACGTAGCTTAGGTGGTCCGTGCCGGGCGCCTCCGGCAGCCCTGCTCCGAAAATGCAAGCGTCTGCAGATAGCTCGCAGGCAGAAAGAGCTAGCCTGGAAAGCTGTTGCTCAGTCTCATCTGCCCATGGCACTGCTCACACAGAGGCACAGAGACTGGGGATGCTTGCTTGTCTTGTCCCCTCAAACTTCAAACGTAGCTTAGGTGGTCCGTGCCGGGCGCCTCCGGCAGCCCTGCTCCGAAAACGCAAGCGTCTGCAGATAGCTCGCAGGCAGAAAGAGCTAGCCTGGAAAGCTGTTGCTCAGCCTCATCTGCCCATGGCACTGCGCGCACAGAGGCACAGAGACTGGGGCTGCTTGCTTGTCTTGTCCCCTCAAACTTCAAACGTATCTTAAGTGATCCGTGCCGGGCGCTTCCGGCAGCCCTGCTCCGAAAATGCGAACGTCTGCAGATAGCTCGCAGGCAGAAAGAGCTAGCCTGGAAAGCTGTTGCTCAGCCTCATCTGCCCATGGCACTGCTCGCACAGAGGCACAGAGACTGGGGCTGCTTGCTTGTCTTGTCCCCTCAAACTTCAAACGTAGCTTAGGTGGTCTGTGCCGGGCGCCTCCGGCAGCCCTGCTATGAAAATGCGAACATCTGCAGATAGCTCGCAGGCAGAAAGAGCTAGCCTGGAAAGCTGTTGCTCAGCCTCATCTGGCCATGGCACTGCTCGCACAGAGGCACAGAGACTGGGGCTGCTTGCTTGTTTTGCCCTCTCAAACTTCAAACGTATCTTAAGTGATCAGTGCTGGGCGCTTCCGGCAGCCCTGCTCCGAAAATGCGAACGTCTGCAGATAGCTCGCAGGCAGAAAGAGCTAGCCTGGAAAGCTGTTGCTCAGCCTCATCTGCCCATGGCACTGCTCGCACAGAGGCACAGAGACTGGGGCTGCTTGCTTGTCTTGTCCCCTCAAACTTCAAACGTAGCTTAGGTGGTCTGTGCCGGGCGCCTCCGGCAGCCCTGCTCCGAAAATGCGAACGTCTGCAGATAGCTCGCAGCCAGAAAGAGCTAGCCTGGAAAGCTGTTGCTCAGCCTCATCTGCCCATGGCACTGCTCGCACAGAGGCACAGAGACTGGGGCTGCTTGCTTGTCTTGTCCCCTCAAACTTCAAACGTAGCTTAGGTGGTCCGTGCCGGGTGCCTCCGGCAGCCCTGCTCCGAAAACGCAAACGTCTGCAGATAGCTCGCAGGCAGAAAGAGCTAGCCTGGAAAGCTGTTGCTCAGCCTCATCTGCCCATGGCACTGCTCGCACAGAGGCACAGAGACTGGGGCTGCTTGTTTGTCTTGTCCCCTCAAACTTCAAACGTAGCTTAGGTGGTCTGTGCCGGGCGCCTCCGGCAGCCCTGCTCAGAAAATCCAAACGTCTGCAGATAGCTCGCAGGCAGAAAGAGCTAGCCTGGAAAGCTGTTGCTCAGCCGCATCTGCCCATGGCACTGCTCGCACAGAGGCACAGAGACTGGGGCTGCTTGCTTGTCTTGTCCCCTCAAACTTCAAACGTAGCTTAGGTGGTCTATGCCGGGCGCCTCCGGCAGCTCTGCTCCGAAAACGCGAACGTCTGCAGATAGCTCGCAGGCAGAAAGAGCTAGCCTGGAAAGCTGTTGCTCAGCCTCATCTGCCCATGGCACTGCTCGCACAGAGGCACAGAGACTGGGGCTGCTTGCTTGTTTTGCCCTCTCAAACTTCAAACGTAGCTTAGGTGGTCTGTGCCGGGCGTCTCCGGCAGCCCTGCTCCGAAAATGCGAACGTCTGCAGATAGCTCGCAGGCAGAAAGAGCTAGCCTGGAAAGCTGTTGCTCAGCCTCATCTGCCCATGGCACTACTCGCACAGAGGCACAGAGACTGGGGCTGCTTGCTTGTCTTGTCCCCTTAAAATTCAAACGTATCTTAGGTGATCCGTGCCGGGCGCTTCCGGGAGCCCTGCTCCGAAAATGCAAGCGTCTGCAGATAGCTCGCAGGCAGAAAGAGCTAGCCTGGAAAGCTGTTGCTCAGTCTCATCTGCCCATGGCACTGCTCACACAGAGGCACAGAGACTGGGGATGCTTGCTTGTCTTGTCCCCTCAAACTTCAAACGTAGCTTAGGTGGTCCGTGCCGGGCGCCTCCGGCAGCCCTGCTCCGAAAACGCAAGCGTCTGCAAATAGCTCGCAGGCAGAAAGAGCTAGCCTGGAAAGCTGTTGCTCAGCCTCATCTGCCCATGGCGCTGCTCGCACAGAGGCACAGAGACTGGGGCTGCTTGCTTGTCTTGTCCCCTCAAACTTCAAACGTATCTTAAGTGATCCGTGCCGGGCGCTTCCGGCAGCCCTGCTCCGAAAATGCGAACGTCTGCAGATAGCTCGCAGGCAGAAAGAGCTAGCCTGGAAAGCTGTTGCTCAGCCTCATCTGCCCATGGCACTGCTCGCACAGAGGCACAGAGACTGGGGCTGCTTGCTTGTCTTGTCCCCTCAAACTTCAAACGTAGCTTAGGTGGTCTGTGCCGGGCGCCTCCGGCAGCCCTGCTCCGAAAATGCGAACGTCTGCAGATAGCTCGCAGGCAGAAAGAGCTAGCCTGGAAAGCTGTTGCTCAGCCTCATCTGGCCATGGCACTGCTCGCACAGAGGCACAGAGACTGGGGCTGCTTGCTTGTCTTGTCCCCTCAAACTTCAAACGTAGTTTAGGTGGTCTGTGCCGGGCGCCTCCGGCAGCCCTGCTCCGAAAATGCGAACGTCTGCAGATAGCTCGCAGGCAGAAAGAGCTAGCCTGGAAAGCTGTTGCTCAGCCTCATCTGCCCATGGCACTGCTCGCACAGAGGCACAGAGACTGGGGCTGCTTGCTTGTCTTGTCCCCTCAAACTTCAAACGTAGCTTAGGTGGTCCGTGCCGGGTGCCTCCGGCAGCCCTGCTCCGAAAACGCAAACGTCTGCAGATAGCTCGCAGGCAGAAAGAGCTAGCCTGGAAAGCTGTTGCTCAACCTCATCTGGCCATGGCACTGCTCGCACAGAGGCACAGAGACTGGGGCTGCTTGCTTGTTTTGCCCTCTCAAACTTCAAACGTATCTTAAGTGATCCGTGCTGGGCGCTTCCGGCAGCCCTGCTCCGAAAATGCGAACGTCTGCAGATAGCTCGCAGGCAGAAAGAGCTAGCCTGGAAAGCTGTTGCTCAGCCTCATCTGCCCATGGCACTGCTCGCACAGAGGCACAGAGACTGGGGCTGCTTGCTTGTCTTGTCCCCTCAAACTTCAAACGTATCTTAGGTGGTCTGTGCCGGGCGCCTCCGGCAGCCCTGCTCCGAAAATGCGAACGTCTGCAGATAGCTCGCAGGCAGAAAGAGCTAGCCTGGAATGCTGTTGCTCAGCCTCATCTGCCCATGGCACTGCTCGCACAGAGGCACAGAGACTGGGGCTGCTTGCTTGTTTTGTCCCCTCAAACTTCAAACGTAGCTTAGGTGGTCCGTGCCGGGCGTCTCCGGCAGCCCTGCTCCGAAAATGCGAACGTCTGCAGATAGCTCGCAGGCAGAAAGAGCTAGCCTGGAAAGCTGTTGCTCAGCCTCATCTGCCCATGGCACTGCTCGCACAGAGGCACAGAGACTGGGGCTGCTTGCTTTTCTTGTCCCCTCAAACTTCAAACGTATCTTAAGTGATCCGTGCCGGGCACTTTCGGCAGCCCTGCTCCGAAAATGCGAACGTCTGCAGATAGCTCGCAGGCAGAAAGAGCTAGCCTGGAAAGCTGTTGCTCAGCCTCATCTGCCCATGGCACTGCTCGCACAGAGGCACAGAGACTGGGGTTGCTTGCTTGTCTTGTCCCCTCAAACTTCAAACGTAGCTTAGGTGGTCTGTGCCGGGCGCCTCCGGCAGCCCTGCTCCGAAAATGCGAACGTCTGCAGATAGCTCGCAGGCAGAAAGAGCTAGCCTGGAAAGCTGTTGCTCAGCCTCATCTGCCCATGGCACTGCTCGCACAGAGGCACAGAGACTGGGGCTGCTTGCTTGTCTTGTCCCCTCAAACTTCAAACGTAGCTTAGGTGGTCCGTGCCGGGTGCCTCCGGCAGCCCTGCTCCGAAAACGCAAACGTCTGCAGATAGCTCGCAGGCAGAAAGAGCTAGCCTGGAAAGCTGTTGCTCAGCCTCATCTGCCCATGGCACTGCTCGCACAGAGGCACAGAGACTGGGGCTGCTTGTTTGTCTTGTCCCCTCAAACTTCAAACGTAGCTTAGGTGGTCTGTGCCGGGCGCCTCCGGCAGCCCTGCTCCAAAAATGCGAACATCTGCAGATAGCTCGCAGGCAGAAAGAGCTAGCCTGGAAAGCTGTTGCTCAGCCTCATCTGCCCATGGCACTGCTCGCACAGAGGCCCAGAGACTGGGGCTGCTTGCTTGTTTTGCCCTCTCAAACTTCAAACGTAGCTTAGGTGGTCCGTGCCGGGCGTCTCCGGCAGCCCTGCTCCGAAAATGCGAACGTCTGCAGATAGCTCGCAGGCAGAAAGAGCTAGCCTGGAAAGCTGTTGCTCAGCCTCATCTGCCCATGGCACTGCTCGCACAGAGGCACAGAGACTGGGGCTGCTTGCTTGTCTTGTCCCCTTAAAATTCAAACGTATCTTAGGTGATCCGTGCCGGGCGCTTCCGGCAGCCCTGCTCCGAAAATGCGAACGTCTGCAGATAGCTCGCAGGCAGAAAGAGCTAGCCTGGAAAGCTGTTGCTCAGCCTCATCTGCCCATGGCACTGCTCACACAGAGGCACAGAGACTGGGGCTGCTTGCTTGTCTTGTCCCCTCAAACTTCAAACGTAGCTTAGGTGGTCCGTGCCGGGCGCCTCCGGCAGCCCTGCTCCGAAAATGCAAGCGTCTGCAGATAGCTCGCAGGCAGAAAGAGCTAGCCTGGAAAGCTGTTGCTCAGCCTCATCTGCCCATGGCACTGCTCGCACAGAGGCACAGAGACTGGGGCTGCTTGCTTGTCTTGTCCCCTCAAACTTCAAACGTATCTTAAGTGATCCGTGCCGGGCGCTTCCGGCAGCCCTGCTCCGAAAATGCGAACGTCTGCAGATAGCTCGCAGGCAGAAAGAGCTAGCCTGGAAAGCTGTTGCTCAGCCTCATCTGCCCATGGCACTGCTCGCACAGAGGCACAGAGACTGGGGCTGCTTGCTTGTCTTGTCCCCTCAAACTTCAAACGTAGCTTAGGTGGTCTGTGCCGGGCGCCTCCGGCAGCCCTGCTCCGAAAATGCGAACGTCTGCAGATAGCTCGCAGGCAGAAAGGGCTAGCCTGGAAAGCTGTTGCTCAGCCTCATCTGCCCATGGCACTGCTCGCACAGAGGCACAGAGACTGGGGCTGCTTGCTTGTCTTGTCCCCTCAAACTTCAAACGTAGCTTAGGTGGTCTGTGCCGGGCGCCTCCGGCAGCCCTGCTCCGAAAATGCGAACGTCTGCAGATAGCTCGCAGGCAGAAAGAGCTAGCCTGGAAAGCTGTTGCTCAGCCTCATCTGCCCATGGCACTGCTCGCACAGAGGCACAGAGACTGGGGCTGCTTGCTTGTCTTGTCCCCTCAAACTTCAAACGTATCTTAAGTGATCCGTGCCGGGCACTTCCGGCAGCCCTGCTCCGAAAATGCGAACGTCTGCAGATAGCTCGCAGGCAGAAAGAGCTAGCCTGGAAAGCTGTTGCTCAGCCTCATCTGCCCATGGCACTGCTCGCACAGAGGCACAGAGACTGGGGCTGCTTGCTTGTCTTGTCCCCTCAAACTTCAAACGTAGCTTAGGTGGTCCGTGCCGGGCGCCTCCGGCAGCCCTGCTCCGAAAATGCGAACGTCTGCAGATAGCTCGCAGGCAGAAAGAGCTAGCCTGGAAAGCTGTTGCTCAGCCTCATCTGCCCATGGCACTGCTCGCACAGAGGCACAGAGACTGGGGCTGCTTGCTTGTCTTGTCCCCTCAAACTTCAAACGTAGCTTAGGTGGTCCGTGCCGGGTGCCTCCGGCAGCCCTCCTCCGAAAACGCAAACGTCTGCAGATAGCTCGCAGGCAGAAAGAGCTAGCCTGGAAAGCTGTTGCTCAGCCTCATCTGCCCATGGCACTGCTCGCACAGAGGCACAGAGACTGGGGCTGCTTTGTTGTCTTGGCCCCTCAAACTTCAAATGTAGCTTAGGTGGTCCGTGCCGGGCGCCTCCGGCAGCCCTGCTCCGAAAATCCAAACGTCTGCAGATAGCTCGCAGGCAGAAAGAGCAAGCCTGGAAAGCTGTTGCTCAGCCTCATCTGCCCATGGCACTGCTCGCACAGAGGCACAGAGACTGGGGCTGCTTGCTTGTCTTGTCCCCTCAAACTTCAAACGTAGCTTAGGTGGTCCGTGCCGGGCGCCTCCGGCAGCCCTGCTCCGAAAATGCGAACATCTGCAGATAGCTCGCAGGCAGAAAGAGCTAGCCTGGAAAGCTGTTGCTCAGCCTCATCTGCCCATGGCACTGCTCGCACAGAGGCACAGAGACTGGGGCTGCTTGCTTGTCTTGTCCCCTCAAACTTCAAACGTAGCTTAGGTGGTCCGTGCCGGGCGCCTCCGGCAGCCCTGCTCCGAAAATGCGAACGTCTGCAGATAGCTCGCAGGCAGAAAGAGCTAGCCTGGAAAGCTGTTGCTCAGCCTCATCTGCCCATGGCACTGCTCGCACAGAGGCACAGAGACTGGGGCTGCTTGCTTGTCTTGTCCCCTCAAACTTCAAACGTAGCTTAGGTGGTCTGTGCCGGGCGCCTCCGGCAGCCCTGCTCCGAAAATGCGAACATCTGCAGATAGCTCGCAGGCAGAAAGAGCTAGCCTGGAAAGCTGTTGCTCAGCCTCATCTGGCCATGGCACTGCTCGCACAGAGGCACAGAGACTGGGGCTGCTTGCTTGTTTTGCCCTCTCAAACTTCAAACGTATCTTAAGTGATCCGTGCTGGGCGCTTCCGGCAGCCCTGCTCCGAAAATGCGAACGTCTGCAGATAGCTCGCAGGCAGAAAGAGCTAGCCTGGAAAGCTGTTGCTCAGCCTCATCTGCCCATGGCACTGCTCGCACAGAGGCACAGAGACTGGGGCTGCTTGCTTGTCTTGTCCCCTCAAACTTCAAACGTAGCTTAGGTGGTCCGTGCCGGGTGCCTCCGGCAGCCCTGCTCCGAAAACGCAAACGTCTGCAGATAGCTCGCAGGCAGAAAGAGCTAGCCTGGAAAGCTGTTGCTCAGCCTCATCTGCCCATGGCACTGCTCGCACAGAGGCACAGAGACTGGGGCTGCTTGCTTGTCTTGTCCCCTCAAACTTCAAATGTAGCTTAGGTGGTCCGTGCCGGGCGCCTCCGGCAGCCCTGCTCCGAAAATCCAAACGTCTGCAGATAGCTCGCAGGCAGAAAGAGCTAGCCTGGAAAGCTGTTGCTCAGCCTCATCTGCCCATGGCACTGCTCGCACAGAGGCACAGAGACTGGGGCTGCTTGCTTGTCTTGTCCCCTCAAACTTCAAACGTAGCTTAGGTGGTCTGTGCCGGGCGCCTCCGGCAGCCCTGCTCCGAAAATGCGAACATCTGCAGATAGCTCGCAGGCAGAAAGAGCTAGCCTGGAAAGCTGTTGCTCAGCCTCATCTGGCCATGGCACTGCTCGCACAGAGGCACAGAGACTGGGGCTGCTTGCTTGTTTTGCCCTCTCAAACTTCAAACGTATCTTAAGTGATCCGTGCCCGGCACTTCCGGCAGCCCTGCTCCGAAAATGCGAACGTCTGCAGATAGCTCGCAGCCAGAAAGAGCTAGCCTGGAAAGCTGTTGCTCAGCCTCATCTGCCCATGGCACTGCTCGCACAGAGGCACAGAGACTGGGGCTGCTTGCTTGTCTTGTCCCCTCAAACTTCAAACGTAGCTTAGGTGGTCCGTGCCGGGCGCCTCCGGCAGCCCTGCTCCGAAAATGCGAACGTCTGCAGATAGCTCGCAGGCAGAAAGAGCTAGCCTGGAAAGCTGTTGCTCAGCCTCATCTGCCCATGGCACTGCTCGCACAGAGGCACAGAGACTGGGGCTGCTTGCTTGTCTTGTCCCCTCAAACTTCAAACGTAGCTTAGGTGGTCCGTGCCGGGTGCCTCCGGCAGCCCTCCTCCGAAAACGCAAACGTCTGCAGATAGCTCGCAGGCAGAAAGAGCTAGCCTGGAAAGCTGTTGCTCAGCCTCATCTGCCCATGGCACTACTCGCACAGAGGCACAGAGACTGGGGCTGCTTGCTTGTCTTGTCCCCTCAAACTTCAAATGTAGCTTAGGTGGTCCGTGCCGGGCGCCTCCGGCAGCCCTGCTCCGAAAATCCAAACGTCTGCAGATAGCTCGCAGGCAGAAAGAGCAAGCCTGGAAAGCTGTTGCTCAGCCTCATCTGCCCATGGCACTGCTCGCACAGAGGCACAGAGACTGGGGCTGCTTGCTTGTCTTGTCCCCTCAAACTTCAAACGTAGCTTAGGTGGTCCGTGCCGGGCGCCTCCGGCAGCCCTGCTCCGAAAATGCGAACATCTGCAGATAGCTCGCAGGCAGAAAGAGCTAGCCTGGAAAGCTGTTGCTCAGCCTCATCTGCCCATGGCACTGCTCGCACAGAGGCACAGAGACTGGGGCTGCTTGCTTGTCTTGTCCCCTCAAACTTCAAACGTAGCTTAGGTGGTCCGTGCCGGGCGCCTCCGGCAGCCCTGCTCCGAAAATGCAAACGTCTGCAGATAGCTCGCAGGCAGAAAGAGCTAGCCTGGAAAGCTGTTGCTCAGCCTCATCTGCCCATGGCACTGCTCGCACAGAGGCACAGAGACTGGGGCTGCTTGCTTGTCTTGTCCCCTCAAACTTCAAACGTATCTTAAGAGATCCGTGCCGGGCGCTTCCGGCAGCCCTGCTCCGAAAATGCGAACGTCTGCAGATAGCTCGCAGGCAGAAAGAGCTAGCCTGGAAAGCTGTTGCTCAGCCTCATCTGCCCATGGCACTGCTCGCACAGAGGCACAGAGACTGGGGCTGCTTGCTTGTCTTGTCCCCTCAAACTTCAAACGTAGCTTAGGTGGTCTGTGCCGGGCGCCTCCGGCAGCCCTGCTCCGAAAATGCGAACATCTGCAGATAGCTCGCAGGCAGAAAGAGCTAGCCTGGAAAGCTGTTGCTCAGCCTCATCTGGCCATGGCACTGCTCGCACAGAGGCACAGAGACTGGGGCTGCTTGCTTGTTTTGCCCTCTCAAACTTCAAACGTATCTTAAGTGATCCGTGCTGGGCGCTTCCGGCAGCCCTGCTCCGAAAATGCGAACGTCTGCAGATAGCTCGCAGGCAGAAAGAGCTAGCCTGGAAAGCTGTTGCTCAGCCTCATCTGGCCATGGCACTGCTCGCACAGAGGCACAGAGACTGGGGCTGCTTGCTTGTTTTGCCCTCTCAAACTTCAAACGTATCTTAAGTGATCCGTTCCGGGCGCTTCCGGCAGCCCTGCTCCGAAAATGCGAACGTCTGCAGATAGCTCGCAGGCAGAAAGAGCTAGCCTGGAAAGCTGTTGCTCAGCCTCATCTGCCCATGGCACTGCTCGCACAGAGGCACAGAGACTGGGGCTGCTTGCTTGTCTTGTTCCCTCAAACTTCAAACGTATCTTAAGTGATCCGTGCCGGGCGCTTCCGGCAGACCTGCTCCGAAAATGCGAACGTCTGCAGATAGCTCGCAGGCAGAAAGAGCTAGCCTGGAAAGCTGTTGCTCAGCCTCATCTGCCCATGGCACTGCTCGCACAGAGGCACAGACACTGGGGCTGCTTGCTTGTCTTGTCCCCTCAAACTTCAAACGTATCTTAAGTGATCCGTGCCGGGCGCTTCCGGCAGCCCTGCTCCGAAAATGCGAACGTCTGCAGATAGCTCGCAGGCAGAAAGAGCTAGCCTGGAAAGCTGTTGCTCAGCCTCATCTGGCCATGGCACTGCTCGCACAGAGGCACAGAGACTGGGGCTGCTTGCTTGTCTTGTCCCCTCAAACTTCAAACGTAGCTTAGGTGGTCCGTGCCGGGCGCCTCCGGCAGCCCTGCTCCGAAAATCCAAACGTCTGCAGATAGCTCGCAGGCAGAAAGAGCTAGCCTGGAAAGCTGTTGCTCAGCCTCATCTGCCCATGGCACTGCTCGCACAGAGGCACAGAGACTGGGGCTGCTTGCTTGTCTTGTCCCCTCAAACTTCAAACGTAGCTTAGGTGGTCCGTGCCGGGCGCCTCCGGCAGCCCTGCTCCAAAAAGGCGAACATCTGCAGATAGCTCGCAGGCAGAAAGAGCTAGCCTGGAAAGCTGTTGCTCAGCCTCATCTGCCCATGGCACTGCTCGCACAGAGGCACAGAGACTGGGGCTGCTTGCTTGTCTTGTCCCCTCAAACTTCAAACGTATCTTAAGAGATCCGTGCCGGGCGCTTCCGGCAGCCCTGCTCCGAAAATGCGAACGTCTGCAGATAGCTCGCAGGCAGAAAGAGCTAGCCTGGAAAGCTGTTGCTCAGCCTCATCTGCCCATGGCACTGCTCGCACAGAGGCACAGAGACTGGGGCTGCTTGCTTGTCTTGTCCCCTCAAACTTCAAACGTAGCTTAGGTGGTCTGTGCCGGGCGCCTCCGGCAGCCCTGCTCCGAAAATGCGAACATCTGCAGATAGCTCGCAGGCAGAAAGAGCTAGCCTGGAAAGCTGTTGCTCAGCCTCATCTGGCCATGGCACTGCTCGCACAGAGGCACAGAGACTGGGGCTGCTTGCTTGTTTTGCCCTCTCAAACTTCAAACGTATCTTAAGTGATCCGTGCTGGGCGCTTCCGGCAGCCCTGCTCCGAAAATGCGAACGTCTGCAGATAGCTCGCAGGCAGAAAGAGCTAGCCTGGAAAGCTGTTGCTCAGCCTCATCTGCCCATGGCACTGCTCGCACAGAGGCTCAGAGACTGGGGCTGCTTGCTTGTCTTGGCCCCTCAAACTTCAAACGTAGCTTAGGTGGTCTGTGCCGGGCGCCTCCGGCAGCCCTGCTCCGAAAATGCGAACGTCTGCAGATAGCTCGCAGGCAGAAAGAGCTAGCCTGGAAAGCTGTTGCTCAGCCTCATCTGGCCATGGCACTGCTCGCACAGAGGCACAGAGACTGGGGCTGCTTGCTTGTTTTGCCCTCTCAAACTTCAAACGTATCTTAAGTGATCCGTTCCGGGCGCTTCCGGCAGCCCTGCTCCGAAAATGCGAACGTCTGCAGATAGCTCGCAGGCAGAAAGAGCTAGCCTGGAAAGCTGTTGCTCAGCCTCATCTGCCCATGGCACTGCTCGCACAGAGGCACAGAGACTGGGGCTGCTTGCTTGTCTTGTTCCCTCAAACTTCAAACGTATCTTAAGTGATCCGTGCCGGGCGCTTCCGGCAGACCTGCTCCGAAAATGCGAACGTCTGCAGATAGCTCGCAGGCAGAAAGAGCTAGCCTGGAAAGCTGTTGCTCAGCCTCATCTGCCCATGGCACTGCTCGCACAGAGGCACAGAGACTGGGGCTGCTTGCTTGTCTTGTCCCCTCAAACTTCAAACGTATCTTAAGTGATCCGTGCCGGGCGCTTCCGGCAGCCCTGCTCCGAAAATGCGAACGTCTGCAGATAGCTCGCAGGCAGAAAGAGCTAGCCTGGAAAGCTGTTGCTCAGCCTCATCTGGCCATGGCACTGCTCGCACAGAGGCACAGAGACTGGGGCTGCTTGCTTGTCTTGTCCCCTCAAACTTCAAACGTAGCTTAGGTGGTCCGTGCCGGGCGCCTCCGGCAGCCCTGCTCCGAAAATCCAAACGTCTGCAGATAGCTCGCAGGCAGAAAGAGCTAGCCTGGAAAGCTGTTGCTCAGCCTCATCTGCCCATGGCACTGCTCGCACAGAGGCACAGAGACTGGGGCTGCTTGCTTGTCTTGTCCCCTCAAACTTCAAACGTAGCTTAGGTGGTCCGTGCCGGGCGCCTCCGGCAGCCCTGCTCCAAAAAGGCGAACATCTGCAGATAGCTCGCAGGCAGAAAGAGCTAGCCTGGAAAGCTGTTGCTCAGCCTCATCTGCCCATGGCACTGCTCGCACAGAGGCACAGAGACTGGGGCTGCTTGCTTGTCTTGTCCCCTCAAACTTCAAACGTATCTTAAGAGATCCGTGCCGGGCGCTTCCGGCAGCCCTGCTCCGAAAATGCGAACGTCTGCAAATAGCTCGCAGGCAGAAAGAGCTAGCCTGGAAAGCTGTTGCTCAGCCTCATCTGCCCATGGCACTGCTCGCACAGAGGCACAGAGACTGGGGCTGCTTGCTTGTCTTGTCCCCTCAAACTTCAAACGTAGCTTAGGTGGTCTGTGCCGGGCGCCTCCGGCAGCCCTGCTCCGAAAATGCGAACATCTGCAGATAGCTCGCAGGCAGAAAGAGCTAGCCTGGAAAGCTGTTGCTCAGCCTCATCTGGCCATGGCACTGCTCGCACAGAGGCACAGAGACTGGGGCTGCTTGCTTGTTTTGCCCTCTCAAACTTCAAACGTATCTTAAGTGATCCGTGCTGGGCGCTTCCGGCAGCCCTGCTCCGAAAATGCGAACGTCTGCAGATAGCTCGCAGGCAGAAAGAGCTAGCCTGGAAAGCTGTTGCTCAGCCTCATCTGCCCATGGCACTGCTCGCACAGAGGCTCAGAGACTGGGGCTGCTTGCTTGTCTTGGCCCCTCAAACTTCAAACGTAGCTTAGGTGGTCTGTGCCGGGCGCCTCCGGCAGCCCTGCTCCGAAAATGCGAACGTCTGCAGATAGCTCGCAGGCAGAAAGAGCTAGCCTGGAAAGCTGTTGCTCAGCCTCATCTGCCCATGGCACTGCTCGCACAGAGGCACAGAGACTGGGGCTGCTTGCTTGTCTTGTCCCCTCAATCTTCAAACGTATCTTAAGTGATCCGTTCCGGGCGCTTCCGGCAGCCCTGCTCCGAAAATGCGAACGTCTGCAGATAGCTCGCAGGCAGAAAGAGCTAGCCTGGAAAGCTGTTGCTCAGCCTCATCTGCCCATGGCACTGCTCGCACAGAGGCACAGAGACTGGGGCTGCTTGCTTGTCTTGTTCCCTCAAACTTCAAACGTATCTTAAGTGATCCGTGCCGGGCGCTTCCGGCAGACCTGCTCCGAAAATGCGAACGTCTGCAGATAGCTCGCAGGCAGAAAGAGCTAGCCTGGAAAGCTGTTGCTCAGCCTCATCTGCCCATGGCACTGCTCGCACAGAGGCACAGAGACTGGGGCTGCTTGCTTGTCTTGTCCCCTCAAACTTCAAACGTATCTTAAGTGATCCGTGCCGGGCGCTTCCGGCAGCCCTGCTCCGAAAATGCAAACGTCTGCAGATAGCTCGCAGGCAGAAAGAGCTAGCCTGGAAAGCTGTTGCTCAGCCTCATCTGGCCATGGCACTGCTCGCACAGAGGCACAGAGACTGGGGCTGCTTGCTTGTCTTGTCCCCTCAAACTTCAAACGTAGCTTAGGTGGTCCGTGCCGGGCGCCTCCGGCAGCCCTGCTCCGAAAATCCAAACGTCTGCAGATAGCTCGCAGGCAGAAAGAGCTAGCCTGGAAAGCTGTTGCTCAGCCTCATCTGCCCATGGCACTGCTCGCACAGAGGCACAGAGACTGGGGCTGCTTGCTTGTCTTGTCCCCTCAAACTTCAAACGTAGCTTAGGTGGTCCGTGCCGGGCGCCTCCGGCAGCCCTGCTCCAAAAAGGCGAACATCTGCAGATAGCTCGCAGGCAGAAAGAGCTAGCCTGGAAAGCTGTTGCTCAGCCTCATCTGCCCATGGCACTGCTCGCACAGAGGCACAGAGACTGGGGCTGCTTGCTTGTCTTGTCCCCTCAAACTTCAAACGTAGCTTAGGTGGTCCGTGCCGGGCGCCTCCGGCAGCCCTGCTCCGAAAATGCAAACGTCTGCAGATAGCTCGCAGGCAGAAAGAGCTAGCCTGGAAAGCTGTTGCTCAGCCTCATCTGCCCATGGCACTGCTCGCACAGAGGCACAGAGACTGGGGCTGCTTGCTTGTCTTGTCCCCTCAAACTTCAAACGTATCTTAAGTGATCCGTGCCGGGCGCTTCCGGCAGCCCTGCTCCGAAAATGCGAACGTCTGCAGATAGCTCGCAGGCAGAAAGAGCTAGCCTGGAAAGCTGTTGCTCAGCCTCATCTTCCCATGGCACTGCTCGCACAGAGGCACAGAGACTGGGGCTGCTTGCTTGTCTTGTCCCCTCAAACTTCAAACGTAGCTTAGGTGGTCTGTGCCGGGCGCCTCCGGCAGCCCTGCTCCGAAAATGCGAACATCTGCAGATAGCTCGCAGGCAGAAAGAGCTAGCCTGGAAAGCTGTTGCTCAGCCTCATCTGGCCATGGCACTGCTCGCACAGAGGCACAGAGACTGGGGCTGCTTGCTTGTTTTGCCCTCTCAAACTTCAAACGTATCTTAAGTGATCCGTGCTGGGCGCTTCCGGCAGCCCTGCTCCGAAAATGCGAACGTCTGCAGATAGCTCGCAGGCAGAAAGAGCTAGCCTGGAAAGCTGTTGCTCAGCCTCATCTGCCCATGGCACTGCTCGCACAGAGGCACAGAGACTGGGGCTGCTTGCTTGTCTTGGCCCCTTAAACTTCAAACGTAGCTTAGGTGGTCTGTGCCGGGCGCCTCCGGCAGCCCTGCTCCGAAAATGCGAACGTCTGCAGATAGCTCGCAGCCAGAAAGAGCTAGCCTGGAAAGCTGTTGCTCAGCCTCATCTGCCCATGGCACTGCTCGCACAGAGGCACAGAGACTGGGGCTGCTTGCTTGTCTTGCCCCCTCAAACTTCAAACGTAGCTTAGGTGGTCCGTGCCGGGCGCCTCCGGCAGCCCTGCTCCGAAAACGCGAACGTCTGCAGATAGATCGCAGGCAGAAAGAGCTAGCCTGGAAAGCTGTTGCTCAGCCTCATCTGCCCATGGCACTGCTCGCACAGAGGCACAGAGACTGGGGCTGCTTGCTTGTCTTGTCCCCTCAAACTTCAAACGTAGCTTAGGTGGTCCGTGCCGGGCGCCTCCGGCAGCCCTGCTCCGAAAATGCAAACGTCTGCAGATAGCTCGCAGGCAGAAAGAGCTAGCCTGGAAAGCTGTTGCTCAGCCTCATCTGCCCATGGCACTGCTCGCACAGAGGCACAGAGACTGGGGCTGCTTGCTTGTCTTGTCCCCTCAAACTTCAAACGTAGCTTAGGTGGTCCGTGCCGGGTGCCTCCGGCAGCCCTGCTCCGAAAATGCAAACATCTGCAGATAGCTCGCAGGCAGAAAGAGCTAGCCTGGAAAGCTGTTGCTCAGCCTCATCTGCCCATGGCACTGCTCGCACAGAGGCACAGAGACTGGGGCTGCTTGCTTGTTTTGCCCTCTCAAACTTCAAACGTATCTTAAGTGATCCGTGCTGGGCGCTTCCGGCAGCCCTGCTCCGAAAATGCGAACGTCTGCAGATAGCTCGCAGGCAGAAAGAGCTAGCCTGGAAAGCTGTTGCTCAGCCTCATCTGCCCATGGCACTGCTCGCACAGAGGCTCAGAGACTGGGGCTGCTTGCTTGTCTTGGCCCCTCAAACTTCAAACGTAGCTTAGGTGGTCTGTGCCGGGCGCCTCCGGCAGCCCTGCTCCGAAAATGCGAACGTCTGCAGATAGCTCGCAGCCAGAAAGAGCTAGCCTGGAAAGCTGTTGCTCAGCCTCATCTGCCCATGGCACTGCTCGCACAGAGGCACAGAGACTGGGGCTGCTTGCTTGTTTTGCCCCCTCAAACTTCAAACGTAGCTTAGGTGGTCCGTTCCGGGCGCTTCCGGCAGCCCTGCTCCGAAAATGCGAACGTCTGCAGATAGCTCGCAGGCAGAAAGAGCTAGCCTGGAAAGCTGTTGCTCAGCCTCATCTGCCCATGGCACTGCTCGCACAGAGGCACAGAGACTGGGGCTGCTTGCTTGTCTTGTCCCCTCAAACTTCAAACGTAGCTTAGGTGGTCTGTGCCGGGCGCCTCTCGGCAGCCCTGCTCCGAAAATGCGAACATCTGAAGATAGCTCGCAGGCAGAAAGAGCTAGCCTGGAAAGCTGTTGCTCAGCCTCATCTGCCCATGGCACTGCTCGCACAGAGGCACAGAGACTGGGGCTGCTTGCTTGTCTTGTCCCCTCAAACTTCAAACGTAGCTTAGGTGGTCTGTGCCGGGCGCCTCCGGCAGCCCTGCTCCGAAAATGCGAACATCTGCAGATAGCTCGCAGGCAGAAAGAGCTAGCCTGGAAAGCTGTTGCTCAGCCTCATCTGGCCATGGCACTGCTCGCACAGAGGCACAGAGACTGGGGCTGCTTGCTTGTTTTGCCCTCTCAAACTTCAAACGTATCTTAAGTGATCCGTGCTGGGCGCTTCCGGCAGCCCTGCTCCGAAAATGCGAACGTCTGCAGATAGCTCGCAGGCAGAAAGAGCTAGCCTGGAAAGCTGTTGCTCAGCCTCATCTGCCCATGGCACTGCTCGCACAGAGGCACAGAGACTGGGGCTGCTTGCTTGTCTTGTCCCCTCAAACTTCAAACGTAGCTTAGGTGGTCCGTGCCGGGTGCCTCCGGCAGCCCTGCTCCGAAAACGCAAACGTCTGCAGATAGCTCGCAGGCAGAAAGAGCTAGCCTGGAAAGCTGTTGCTCAGCCTCATCTGCCCATGGCACTGCTCGCACAGAGGCACAGAGACTGGGGCTGCTTGCTTGTCTTGTCCCCTCAAACTTCAAATGTAGCTTAGGTGGTCCGTGCCGGGCGCCTCCGGCAGCCCTGCTCCGAAAATCCAAACGTCTGCAGATAGCTCGCAGGCAGAAAGAGCTAGCCTGGAAAGCTGTTGCTCAGCCTCATCTGCCCATGGCACTGCTCGCACAGAGGCACAGAGACTGGGGCTGCTTGCTTGTCTTGTCCCCTCAAACTTCAAACGTAGCTTAGGTGGTCTGTGCCGGGCGCCTCCGGCAGCCCTGCTCCGAAAATGCGAACATCTGCAGATAGCTCGCAGGCAGAAAGAGCTAGCCTGGAAAGCTGTTGCTCAGCCTCATCTGGCCATGGCACTGCTCGCACAGAGGCACAGAGACTGGGGCTGCTTGCTTGTTTTGCCCTCTCAAACTTCAAACGTATCTTAAGTGATCCGTGCTGGGCGCTTCCGGCAGCCCTGCTCCGAAAATGCGAACGTCTGCAGATAGCTCGCAGGCAGAAAGAGCTAGCCTGGAAAGCTGTTGCTCAGCCTCATCTGCCCATGGCACTGCTCGCACAGAGGCACAGAGACTGGGGCTGCTTGCTTGTCTTGTCCCCTCAAACTTCAAACGTATCTTAAGTGATCCGTGCCCGGCACTTCCGGCAGCCCTGCTCCGAAAATGCGAACGTCTGCAGATAGCTCGCAGCCAGAAAGAGCTAGCCTGGAAAGCTGTTGCTCAGCCTCATCTGCCCATGGCACTGCTCGCACAGAGGCACAGAGACTGGGGCTGCTTGCTTGTCTTGTCCCCTCAAACTTCAAACGTAGCTTAGGTGGTCCGTGCCGGGCGCCTCCGGCAGCCCTGCTCCGAAAACGCAAACGTCTGCAGATAGCTCGCAGGCAGAAAGAGCTAGCCTGGAAAGCTGTTGCTCAGCCTCATCTGCCCATGGCACTGCTCGCACAGAGGCACAGAGACTGGGGCTGCTTGCTTGTCTTGTCCCCTCAAACTTCAAACGTAGCTTAGGTGGTCCGTGCCGGGTGCCTCCGGCAGCCCTCCTCCAAAAACGCAAACGTCTGCAGATAGCTCGCAGGCAGAAAGAGCTAGCCTGGAAAGCTGTTGCTCAGCCTCATCTGCCCATGGCACTACTCGCACAGAGGCACAGAGACTGGGGCTGCTTGCTTGTCTTGTCCCCTCAAACTTCAAATGTAGCTTAGGTGGTCCGTGCCGGGCGCCTCCGGCAGCCCTGCTCCGAAAATCCAAACGTCTGCAGATAGCTCGCAGGCAGAAAGAGCAAGCCTGGAAAGCTGTTGCTCAGCCTCATCTGCCCATGGCACTGCTCGCACAGAGGCACAGAGACTGGGGCTGCTTGCTTGTCTTGTCCCCTCAAACTTCAAACGTAGCTTAGGTGGTCCGTGCCGGGCGCCTCCGGCAGCCCTGCTCCGAAAATGCGAACATCTGCAGATAGCTCGCAGGCAGAAAGAGCTAGCCTGGAAAGCTGTTTCTCAGCCTCATCTGCCCATGGCACTGCTCGCACAGAGGCACAGAGACTGGGGCTGCTTGCTTGTCTTGTCCCCTCAAACTTCAAACGTAGCTTAGGTGGTCCGTGCCGGGCGCCTCCGGCAGCCCTGCTCCGAAAATGCAAACGTCTGCAGATAGCTCGCAGGCAGAAAGAGCTAGCCTGGAAAGCTGTTGCTCAGCCTCATCTGCCCATGGCACTGCTCGCACAGAGGCACAGAGACTGGGGCTGCTTGCTTGTCTTGTCCCCTCAAACTTCAAACGTATCTTAAGAGATCCGTGCCGGGCGCTTCCGGCAGCCCTGCTCCGAAAATGCGAACGTCTGCAGATAGCTCGCAGGCAGAAAGAGCTAGCCTGGAAAGCTGTTGCTCAGCCTCATCTGCCCATGGCACTGCTCGCACAGAGGCACAGAGACTGGGGCTGCTTGCTTGTCTTGTCCCCTCAAACTTCAAACGTAGCTTAGGTGGTCTGTGCCGGGCGCCTCCGGCAGCCCTGCTCCGAAAATGCGAACATCTGCAGATAGCTCGCAGGCAGAAAGAGCTAGCCTGGAAAGCTGTTGCTCAGCCTCATCTGGCCATGGCACTGCTCGCACAGAGGCACAGAGACTGGGGCTGCTTGCTTGTTTTGCCCTCTCAAACTTCAAACGTATCTTAAGTGATCCGTGCTGGGCGCTTCCGGCAGCCCTGCTCCGAAAATGCGAACGTCTGCAGATAGCTCGCAGGCAGAAAGAGCTAGCCTGGAAAGCTGTTGCTCAGCCTCATCTGCCCATGGCACTGCTCGCACAGAGGCTCAGAGACTGGGGCTGCTTGCTTGTCTTGGCCCCTCAAACTTCAAACGTAGCTTAGGTGGTCTGTGCCGGGCGCCTCCGGCAGCCCTGCTCCGAAAATGCGAACGTCTGCAGATAGCTCGCAGGCAGAAAGAGCTAGCCTGGAAAGCTGTTGCTCAGCCTCATCTGCCCATGGCACTGCTCGCACAGAGGCACAGAGACTGGGGCTGCTTGCTTGTCTTGTCCCCTCAATCTTCAAACGTATCTTAAGTGATCCGTTCCGGGCGCTTCCGGCAGCCCTGCTCCGAAAATGCGAACGTCTGCAGATAGCTCGCAGGCAGAAAGAGCTAGCCTGGAAAGCTGTTGCTCAGCCTCATCTGCCCATGGCACTGCTCGCACAGAGGCACAGAGACTGGGGCTGCTTGCTTGTCTTGTTCCCTCAAACTTCAAACGTATCTTAAGTGATCCGTGCCGGGCGCTTCCGGCAGCCCTGCTCCGAAAATGCGAACGTCTGCAGATAGCTCGCAGGCAGAAAGAGCTAGCCTGGAAAGCTGTTGCTCAGCCTCATCTGCCCATGGCACTGCGCGCACAGAGGCACAGAGACTGGGGCTGCTTGCTTGTCTTGTCCCCTCAAACTTCAAACGTATCTTAAGTGATCCGTGCCGGGCGCTTCCGGCAGCCCTGCTCCGAAAATGCGAACGTCTGCAGATAGCTCGCAGGCAGAAAGAGCTAGCCTGGAAAGCTGTTGCTCAGCCTCATCTGCCCATGGCACTGCTCGCACAGAGGCACAGAGACTGGGGCTGCTTGCTTGTCTTGTCCCCTCAAACTTCAAACGTAGCTTAGGTGGTCCGTGCCGGGCGTCTCCGGCAGCCCTGCTCCGAAAATGCGAACGTCTGCAGATAGCTCGCAGGCAGAAAGAGCTAGCCTGGAAAGCTGTTGCTCAGCCTCATCTGCCCATGGCACTGCTCGCACAGAGGCACAGAGACTGGGGCTGCTTGCTTGTCTTGTCCCCTCAAACTTCAAACGTAGCTTAGGTGGTCCGTGCCGGGCGCCTCCGGCAGCCCTGCTCCAAAAAGGCGAACATCTGCAGATAGCTCGCAGGCAGAAAGAGCTAGCCTGGAAAGCTGTTGCTCAGCCTCATCTGCCCATGGCACTGCTCGCACAGAGGCACAGAGACTGGGGCTGCTTGCTTGTCTTGTCCCCTCAAACTTCAAACGTAGCTTAGGTGGTCCGTGCCGGGCGCCTCCGGCAGCCCTGCTCCGAAAATGCAAACGTCTGCAGATAGCTCGCAGGCAGAAAGAGCTAGCCTGGAAAGCTGTTGCTCAGCCTCATCTGCCCATGGCACTGCTCGCACAGAGGCACAGAGACTGGGGCTGCTTGCTTGTCTTGTCCCCTCAAACTTCAAACGTATCTTAAGTGATCCGTGCCGGGCGCTTCCGGCAGCCCTGCTCCGAAAATGCGAACGTCTGCAGATAGCTCGCAGGCAGAAAGAGCTAGCCTGGAAAGCTGTTGCTCAGCCTCATCTTCCCATGGCACTGCTCGCACAGAGGCACAGAGACTGGGGCTGCTTGCTTGTCTTGTCCCCTCAAACTTCAAACGTAGCTTAGGTGGTCTGTGCCGGGCGCCTCCGGCAGCCCTGCTCCGAAAATGCGAACATCTGCAGATAGCTCGCAGGCAGAAAGAGCTAGCCTGGAAAGCTGTTGCTCAGCCTCATCTGGCCATGGCACTGCTCGCACAGAGGCACAGAGACTGGGGCTGCTTGCTTGTTTTGCCCTCTCAAACTTCAAACGTATCTTAAGTGATCCGTGCTGGGCGCTTCCGGCAGCCCTGCTCCGAAAATGCGAACGTCTGCAGATAGCTCGCAGGCAGAAAGAGCTAGCCTGGAAAGCTGTTGCTCAGCCTCATCTGCCCATGGCACTGCTCGCACAGAGGCACAGAGACTGGGGCTGCTTGCTTGTCTTGGCCCCTTAAACTTCAAACGTAGCTTAGGTGGTCTGTGCCGGGCGCCTCCGGCAGCCCTGCTCCGAAAATGCGAACGTCTGCAGATAGCTCGCAGGCAGAAAGAGCTAGCCTGGAAAGCTGTTGCTCAGCCTCATCTGCCCATGGCACTGCTCGCACAGAGGCACAGAGACTGGGGCTGCTTGCTTGTTTTGCCCCCTCAAACTTCAAACGTAGCTTAGGTGGTCCGTTCCGGGCGCTTCCGGCAGCCCTCCTCCGAAAATGCGAACGTCTGCAGATAGCTCGCAGGCAGAAAGAGCTAGCCTGGAAAGCTGTTGCTCAGCCTCATCTGCCCATGGCACTGCTCGCACAGAGGCACAGAGACTGGGGCTGCTTGCTTGTCTTGTCCCCTCAAACTTCAAACGTAGCTTAGGTGGTCTGTGCCGGGCGCCTCCGGCAGCCCTGCTCCGAAAATGCGAACATCTGAAGATAGCTCGCAGGCAGAAAGAGCTAGCCTGGAAAGCTGTTGCTCAGCCTCATCTGCCCATGGCACTGCTCGCACAGAGGCACAGAGACTGGGGCTGCTTGCTTGTCTTGTCCCCTCAAACTTCAAACGTAGCTTAGGTGGTCCGTGACGGGCGCCTCCGGCAGCCCTGCTCCGAAAATGCGAACGTCTGCAGATAGCTCGCAGGCAGAAAGAGCTAGCCTGGAAAGCTGTTGCTCAGCCTCATCTGCCCATGGCACTGCTCGCACAGAGGCACAGAGACTGGGGCTGCTTGCTTGTCTTGTCCCCTCAAACTTCAAACGTATCTTAAGTGATCCGTGCCGGGCGCTTCCGGCAGCCCTGCTCCGAAAATGCGAACGTCTGCAGATAGCTCGCAGGCAGAAAGAGCTAGCCTGGAAAGCTGTTGCTCAGCCTCATCTGCCCATGGCACTGCTCGCACAGAGGCACAGAGACTGGGGCTGCTTGCTTGTCTTGTCCCCTCAAACTTCAAACGTAGCTTAGGTGGTCCGTGCCGGGCGCCTCCGGCAGCCCTGCTCCAAAAATGCGAACGTCTGCAGATAGCTCGCAGGCAGAAAGAGCTAGCCTGGAAAGCTGTTGCTCAGCCTCATCTGCCCATGGCACTGCTCGCACAGAGGCACAGAGACTGGGGCTGCTTGCTTGTCTTGTCCCCTCAAACTTCAAACGTAGCTTAGGTGGTCCGTGCCGGGCGCCTCCGGCAGCCCTGCTCCGAAAACGCGAACGTCTGCAGATAGCTCGCAGGCAGAAAGAGCTAGCCTGGAAAGCTGTTGCTCAGCCTCATCTGCCCATGGCACTGCTCGCACAGAGGCACAGAGACTGGGGCTGCTTGCTTGTCTTGTCCCCTCAAACTTCAAACGTAGCTTAGGTGGTCCGTGCCGGGCGCCTCCGGCAGCCCTGCTCCGAAAATGCAAACGTCTGCAGATAGCTCGCAGCCAGAAAGAGCTAGCCTGGAAAGCTGTTGCTCAGCCTCATCTGCCCATGGCACTGCTCGCACAGAGGCACAGAGACTGGGGCTGCTTGCTTGTCTTGTCCCCTCAAACTTCAAACGTAGCTTAGGTGGTCCGCGCCGGGTGCCTCCGGCAGCCCTGCTCCGAAAATGCAAACATCTGCAGATAGCTCGCAGGCAGAAAGAGCTAGCCTGGAAAGCTGTTGCTCAGCCTCATCTGCCCATGGCACTGCTCGCACAGAGGCACAGAGACTGGGGCTGCTTGCTTGTTTTGCCCTCTCAAACTTCAAACGTATCTTAAGTGATCCGTGCTGGGCGCTTCCGGCAGCCCTGCTCCGAAAATGCGAACATCTGCAGATAGCTCGCAGGCAGAAAGAGCTAGCCTGGAAAGCTGTTGCTCAGCCTCATCTGCCCATGGCACTGCTCGCACAGAGGCACAGAGACTGGGGCTGCTTGCTTGTCTTGGCCCCTCAAACTTCAAACGTAGCTTAGGTGGTCTGTGCCGGGCGCCTCCGGCAGCCCTGCTCCGAAAATGCGAACGTCTGCAGATAGCTCGCAGCCAGAAAGAGCTAGCCTGGAAAGCTGTTGCTCAGCCTCATCTGCCCATGGCACTGCTCGCACAGAGGCACAGAGACTGGGGCTGCTTGCTTGTTTTGCCCCCTCAAACTTCAAACGTAGCTTAGGTGGTCAATTCCGGGCGCTTCCGGCAGCCCTGCTCCGAAAATGCGAACGTCTGCAGATAGCTCGCAGGCAGAAAGAGCTAGCCTGGAAAGCTGTTGCTCAGCCTCATCTGCCCATGGCACTGCTCGCACAGAGGCACAGAGACTGGGGCTGCTTGCTTGTCTTGTCCCCTCAAACTTCAAACGTAGCTTAGGTGGTCTGTGCCGGGCGCCTCTCGGCAGCCCTGCTCCGAAAATGCGAACATCTGCAGATAGCTCGCAGGCAGAAAGAGCTAGCCTGGAAAGCTGTTGCTCAGCCTCATCTGGCCATGGCACTGCTCGCACAGAGGCACAGAGACTGGGGCTGCTTGCTTGTCTTGTCCCCTCAAACTTCAAACGTAGCTTAGGTGGTCCGTGACGGGCGCCTCCGGCAGCCCTGCTCCGAAAATGCAAACGTCTGCAGATAGCTCGCAGGCAGAAAGAGCTAGCCTGGAAAGCTGTTGCTCAGCCTCATCTGCCCATGGCACTGCTCGCACAGAGGCACAGAGACTGGGGCTGCTTGCTTGTCTTGTTCCCTCAAACTTCAAACGTATCTTAAGTGATCCGTGCCGGGCGCTTACGGCAGCCCTGCTCCGAAAATGCGAACGTCTGCAGATAGCTCGCAGGCAGAAAGAGCTAGCCTGGAAAGCTGTTGCTCAGCCTCATCTGCCCATGGCACTGCTCGCACAGAGGCACAGAGACTGGGGCTGCTTGCTTGTCTTGTCCCCTCAAACTTCAAACGTATCTTAAGTGATCCGTGCCGGGCGCTTCCGGCAGCCCTGCTCCGAAAATGCGAACGTCTGCAGATAGCTCGCAGGCAGAAAGAGCTAGCCTGGAAAGCTGTTGCTCAGCCTCATCTGCCCATGGCACTGCTCGCACAGAGGCACAGAGACTGGGGCTGCTTGCTTGTCTTGTCCCCTCAAACTTCAAACGTAGCTTAGGTGGTCCGTGCCGGGCGCCTCCGGCAGCCCTGCTCCAAAAATGCGAACGTCTGCAGATAGCTCGCAGGCAGAAAGAGCTAGCCTGGAAAGCTGTTGCTCAGCCTCATCTGCCCATGGCACTGCTCGCACAGAGGCACAGAGACTGGGGCTGCTTGCTTGTCTTGTCCCCTCAAACTTCAAACGTAGCTTAGGTGGTCCGTGCCGGGCGCCTCCGGCAGCCCTGCTCCGAAAACGCGAACGTCTGCGGATAGCTCGCAGGCAGAAAGAGCTAGTCTGGAAAGCTGTTGCTCAGCCTCATCTGCCCATGGCACTGCTCGCACAGAGGCACAGAGACTGGGGGTGCTTGCTTGTCTTGTCCCCTCAAACTTCAAATGTAGCTTAGGTGGTCCGTGCCGGGCGTCTCCGGCAGCCCTGCTCCGAAAATGCGAACGTCTGCAGATAGCTCGCAGGCAGAAAGAGCTAGCCTGGAAAGCTGTTGCTCAGCCTCATCTGCCCATGGCACTGCTCGCACAGAGGCACAGAGACTGGGGCTGCTTGCTTGTCTTGTCCCCTCAAACTTCAAACGTAGCTTAGGTGGTCCGTGCCGGGTGCCTCCGGCAGCCCTGCTCCGAAAATGCGAACGTCTGCAGATAGCTCGCAGGCAGAAAGAGCTAGCCTGGAAAGCTGTTGCTCAGCCTCATCTGCCCATGGCACTGCTCGCACAGAGGCACAGAGACTGGGGCTGCTTGCTTGTCTTGTCCCCTCAAACTTCAAACGTAGCTTAGGTGGTCTGTGCCGGGCGCCTCCGGCAGCCCTGCTCCGAAAATGCGAACGTCTGCAGATAGCTCGCAGGCAGAAAGAGCTAGCCTGGAAAGCTGTTGCTCAGCCTCATCTGCCCATGGCACTGCTCGCACAGAGACACAGAGACTGGGGCTGCTTGCTTGTCTTGTCCCCTCAAACTTCAAACGTAGCTTAGGTGGTCCGTGCCGGGTGCCTCCGGCAGCCCTGCTCCGAAAACGCAAACGTCTGCAGATAGCTCGCAGGCAGAAAGAGCTAGCCTGGAAAGCTGTTGCTCAGCCTCATCTGCCCATGGCACTGCTCGCACAGAGGCACAGAGACTGGGGCTGCTTGCTTGTCTTGTCCCCTCAAACTTCAAACGTAGCTTAGGTGGTCCTTGCCGGGCGCCTCCGGCAGCCCTGCTCCGAAAATGCAAACGTCTGCAGATAGCTCGCAGGCAGAAAGAGCTAGCCTGGAAAGCTGTTGCTCAGCCTCATCTGCCCATGGCACTGCTCGCACAGAGGCACAGAGACTGGGGCTGCTTGCTTGTCTTGTCCCCTCAAACTTCAAACGTATCTTAAGTGATCCGTGCCGGGCGCTTCCGGCAGCCCTGCTCCGAAAATGCGAACGTCTGCAGATAGCTCGCAGGCAGAAAGAGCTAGCCTGGAAAGCTGTTGCTCAGCCTCATCTGCCCATGGCACTGCTCGCACAGAGGCACAGAGACTGGGGCTGCTTGCTTGTCTTGTCCCCTCAAACTTCAAACGTAGCTTAGGTGGTCCGTGCCGGGCGCCTCCGGCAGCCCTGCTCCGAAAATGCGAACGTCTGCAGATAGCTCGCAGGCAGAAAGAGCTAGCCTGGAAAGCTGTTGCTCAGCCTCATCTGCCCATGGCACTGCTCGCACAGAGGCACAGAGACTGGGGCTGCTTGCTTGTCTTGTCCCCTCAAACTTCAAACGTAGCTTAGGTGGTCCGTGCCGGGCGCCTCCGGCAGCCCTGCTCCGAAAACGCGAACGTCTGCAGATAGCTCGCAGGCAGAAAGAGCTAGCCTGGAAAGCTGTTGCTCAGCCTCATCTGCCCATGGCACTGCTCGCACAGAGGCACAGAGACTGGGGCTGCTTGCTTGTCTTGTCCCCTCAAACTTCAAACGTAGCTTAGGTGGTCCGTGCCGGGCGTCTCCGGCAGCCCTGCTCCGAAAATGCGAACGTCTGCAGATAGCTCGCAGGCAGAAAGAGCTAGCCTGGAAAGCTGTTGCTCAGCCTCATCTGCCCATGGCACTGCTCGCACAGAGGCACAGAGACTGGGGCTGCTTGCTTGTCTTGTCCCCTCAAACTTCAAACGTAGCTTAGGTGGTCCGTGCCGGGTGCCTCCGGCAGCCCTGCTCCGAAAATGCGAACGTCTGCAGATAGCTCGCAGGCAGAAAGAGCTAGCCTGGAAAGCTGTTGCTCAGCCTCATCTGCCCATGGCACTGCTCGCACAGAGGCACAGAGACTGGGGCTGCTTGCTTGTCTTGTCCCCTCAAACTTCAAACGTAGCTTAGGTGGTCCGTGCCGGGCGCCTCCGGCAGCCCTGCTCCGAAAATGCAAACGTCTGCAGATAGCTCGCAGGCAGAAAGAGCTAGCCTGGAAAGCTGTTGCTCAGCCTCATCTGCCCATGGCACTGCTCGCACAGAGGCACAGAGACTGGGGCTGCTTGCTTGTCTTGTCCCCTCAAACTTCAAACGTATCTTAAGTGATCCGTGCCGGGCGCTTCCGGCAGCCCTGCTCCGAAAATGCGAACGTCTGCAGATAGCTCGCAGCCAGAAAGAGCTAGCCTGGAAAGCTGTTGCTCAGCCTCATCTTCCCATGCCACTGCTCGCACAGAGGCACAGAGACTGGGGCTGCTTGCTTGTCTTGTCCCCTCAAACTTCAAACGTAGCTTAGGTGGTCTGTGCCGGGCGCCTCCGGCAGCCCTGCTCCGAAAATGCGAACATCTGCAGATAGCTCGCAGGCAGAAAGAGCTAGCCTGGAAAGCTGTTGCTCAGCCTCATCTGGCCATGGCACTGCTCGCACAGAGGCACAGAGACTGGGGCTGCTTGCTTGTTTTGCCCTCTCAAACTTCAAACGTATCTTAAGTGATCCGTGCTGGGCGCTTCCGGCAGCCCTGCTCCGAAAATGCGAACGTCTGCAGATAGCTCGCAGGCAGAAAGAGCTAGCCTGGAAAGCTGTTGCTCAGCCTCATCTGCCCATGGCACTGCTCGCACAGAGGCTCAGAGACTGGGGCTGCTTGCTTGTCTTGGCCCCTCAAACTTCAAACGTAGCTTAGGTGGTCTGTGCCGGGCGCCTCCGGCAGCCCTGCTCCGAAAATGCGAACGTCTGCAGATAGCTCGCAGGCAGAAAGAGCTAGCCTGGAAAGCTGTTGCTCAGCCTCATCTGCCCATGGCACTGCTCGCACAGAGGCACAGAGACTGGGGCTGCTTGCTTGTTTTGCCCCCTCAAACTTCAAACGTAGCTTAGGTGGTCCGTTCCGGGCGCTTCCGGCAGCCCTGCTCCGAAAATGCGAACGTCTGCAGATAGCTCGCAGGCAGAAAGAGCTAGCCTGGAAAGCTGTTGCTCAGCCTCATCTGCCCATGGCACTGCTCGCACAGAGGCACAGAGACTGGGGCTGCTTGCTTGTCTTGTCCCCTCAAACTTCAAACGTAGCTTAGGTGGTCTGTGCCGGGCGCCTCCGGCAGCCCTGCTCCGAAAATGCGAACATCTGAAGATAGCTCGCAGGCAGAAAGAGCTAGCCTGGAAAGCTGTTGCTCAGCCTCATCTGCCCATGGCACTGCTCGCACAGAGGCACAGAGACTGGGGCTGCTTGCTTGTCTTGTCCCCTCAAACTTCAAACGTAGCTTAGGTGGTCCGTGACGGGCGCCTCCGGCAGCCCTGCTCCGAAAATGCAAGCGTCTGCAGATAGCTCGCAGGCAGAAAGAGCTAGCCTGGAAAGCTGTTGCTCAGCCTCATCTGCCCATGGCACTGCTCGCACAGAGGCACAGAGACTGGGGCTGCTTGCTTGTCTTGTCCCCTCAAACTTCAAACGTAGCTTAGGTGGTCCGTGCCGGGCGCCTCCGGCAGCCCTGCTCCGAAAACGCGAACGTCTGCAGATAGCTCGCAGGCAGAAAGAGCTAGCCTGGAAAGCTGTTGCTCAGCCTCATCTGCCCATGGCACTGCTCGCACAGAGGCACAGAGACTGGGGGTGCTTGCTTGTCTTGTCCCCTCAAACTTCAAACGTAGCTTAGGTGGTCCGTGCCGGGCGTCTCCGGCAGCCCTGCTCCGAAAATGCGAACGTCTGCAGATAGCTCGCAGGCAGAAAGAGCTAGCCTGGAAAGCTGTTGCTCAGCCTCATCTGCCCATGGCACTGCTCGCACAGAGGCACAGAGACTGGGGCTGCTTGCTTGTCTTGTCCCCTCAAACTTCAAACGTAGCTTAGGTGGTCCGTGCCGGGTGCCTCCGGCAGCCCTGCTCCGAAAATGCGAACGTCTGCAGATAGCTCGCAGGCAGAAAGAGCTAGCCTGGAAAGCTGTTGCTCAGCCTCATCTGCCCATGGCACTGCTCGCACAGAGGCACAGAGACTGGGGCTGCTTGCTTGTCTTGTCCCCTCAAACTTCAAACGTAGCTTAGGTGGTCCGTGCCGGGCGCCTCCGGCAGCCCTGCTCCGAAAATGCGAACGTCTGCAGATAGCTCGCAGGCAGAAAGAGCTAGCCTGGAAAGCTGTTGCTCAGCCTCATCTGCCCATGGCACTGCTCGCACAGAGGCACAGAGACTGGGGCTGCTTGCTTGTCTTGTCCCCTCAAACTTCAAACGTATCTTAAGTGATCCGTGCCGGGCGCTTCCGGCAGCCCTGCTCCGAAAATGCGAACATCTGCAGATAGCTCGCAGGCAGAAAGAGCTAGCCTGGAAAGCTGTTGCTCAGCCTCATCTGCCCATGGCACTGCTCGCACAGAGGCACAGAGACTGGGGCTGCTTGCTTGTCTTGTCCCCTCAAACTTCAAACGTAGCTTAGGTGGTCTGTGCCGGGCGCCTCCGGCAGCCCTGCTCCGAAAATGCGAACGTCTGCAGATAGCTCGCAGGCAGAAAGAGCTAGCCTGGAAAGCTGTTGCTCAGCCTGATCTGCCCATGGCACTGCTCGCACAGAGGCACAGAGACTGGGGCTGCTTGCTTGTCTTGTCCCCTCAAACTTCAAACGTAGCTTAGGTGGTCCGTGCCGGGTGCCTCCGGCAGCCCTGCTCCGAAAACGCAAACGTCTGCAGATAGCTCGCAGGCAGAAAGAGCTAGCCTGGAAAGCTGTTGCTCAGCCTCATCTGCCCATGGCACTGCTCGCACAGAGGCACAGAGACTGGGGCTGCTTGCTTGTCTTGTCCCCTCAAACTTCAAACGTATCTTAAGTGATCCGTGCCGGGCGCTTCCGGCAGCCCTGCTCCGAAAATGCGAACGTCTGCAGATAGCTCGCAGGCAGAAAGAGCTAGCCTGGAAAGCTGTTGCTCAGCCTCATCTGCCCATGGCACTGCTCGCACAGAGGCACAGAGACTGGGGCTGCTTGCTTGTCTTGGCCCCTCAAACTTCAAACGTAGCTTAGGTGGTCTGTGCCGGGCGCCTCCGGCAGCCCTGCTCCGAAAATGCGAACGTCTGCAGATAGCTCGCAGGCAGAAAGGGCTAGCCTGGAAAGCTGTTGCTCAGCCTCATCTGCCCATGGCACTGCTCGCACAGAGGCACAGAGACTGGGGCTGCTTGCTTGTCTTGTCCCCTCAAACTTCAAACGTAGCTTAGGTGGTCTGTGCCGGGCGCCTCCGGCAGCCCTGCTCCGAAAATGCGAACGTCTGCAGATAGCTCGCAGGCAGAAAGAGCTAGCCTGGAAAGCTGTTGCTCAGCCTCATCTGCCCATGGCACTGCTCGCACAGAGGCACAGAGACTGGGGCTGCTTGCTTGTCTTGTCCCCTCAAACTTCAAACGTATCTTAAGTGATCCGTGCCGGGCACTTCCGGCAGCCCTGCTCCGAAAATGCGAACGTCTGCAGATAGCTCGCAGGCAGAAAGAGCTAGCCTGGAAAGCTGTTGCTCAGCCTCATCTGCCCATGGCACTGCTCGCACAGAGGCACAGAGACTGGGGCTGCTTGCTTGTCTTGTCCCCTCAAACTTCAAACGTAGCTTAGGTGGTCCGTGCCGGGCGCCTCCGGCAGCCCTGCTCCGAAAATGCGAACGTCTGCAGATAGCTCGCAGGCAGAAAGAGCTAGCCTGGAAAGCTGTTGCTCAGCCTCATCTGCCCATGGCACTGCTCGCACAGAGGCACAGAGACTGGGGCTGCTTGCTTGTCTTGTCCCCTCAAACTTCAAACGTAGCTTAGGTGGTCCGTGCCGGGTGCCTCCGGCAGCCCTCCTCCGAAAACGCAAACGTCTGCAGATAGCTCGCAGGCAGAAAGAGCTAGCCTGGAAAGCTGTTGCTCAGCCTCATCTGCCCATGGCACTGCTCGCACAGAGGCACAGAGACTGGGGCTGCTTGGTTGTCTTGGCCCCTCAAACTTCAAATGTAGCTTAGGTGGTCCGTGCCGGGCGCCTCCGGCAGCCCTGCTCCGAAAATCCAAACGTCTGCAGATAGCTCGCAGGCAGAAAGAGCAAGCCTGGAAAGCTGTTGCTCAGCCTCATCTGCCCATGGCACTGCTCGCACAGAGGCACAGAGACTGGGGCTGCTTGCTTGTCTTGTCCCCTCAAACTTCAAACGTAGCTTAGGTGGTCCGTGCCGGGCGCCTCCGGCAGCCCTGCTCCGAAAATGCGAACATCTGCAGATAGCTCGCAGGCAGAAAGAGCTAGCCTGGAAAGCTGTTGCTCAGCCTCATCTGCCCATGGCACTGCTCGCACAGAGGCACAGAGACTGGGGCTGCTTGCTTGTCTTGTCCCCTCAAACTTCAAACGTAGCTTAGGTGGTCCGTGCCGGGCGCCTCCGGCAGCCCTGCTCCGAAAATGCAAACGTCTGCAGATAGCTCGCAGGCAGAAAGAGCTAGCCTGGAAAGCTGTTGCTCAGCCTCATCTGCCCATGGCACTGCTCGCACAGAGGCACAGAGACTGGGGCTGCTTGCTTGTCTTGTCCCCTCAAACTTCAAACGTAGCTTAGGTGGTCTGTGCCGGGCGCCTCCGGCAGCCCTGCTCCGAAAATGCGAACATCTGCAGATAGCTCGCAGGCAGAAAGAGCTAGCCTGGAAAGCTGTTGCTCAGCCTCATCTGGCCATGGCACTGCTCGCACAGAGGCACAGAGACTGGGGCTACTTGCTTGTTTTGCCCTCTCAAACTTCAAACGTATCTTAAGTGATCCGTGCTGGGCGCTTCCGGCAGCCCTGCTCCGAAAATGCGAACGTCTGCAGATAGCTCGCAGGCAGAAAGAGCTAGCCTGGAAAGCTGTTGCTCAGCCTCATCTGCCCATGGCACTGCTCGCACAGAGGCACAGAGACTGGGGCTGCTTGCTTGTCTTGTCCCCTCAAACTTCAAACGTATCTTAAGTGATCCGTGCCCGGCACTTCCGGCAGCCCTGCTCCGAAAATGCGAACGTCTGCAGATAGCTCGCAGGCAGAAAGAGCTAGCCTGGAAAGCTGTTGCTCAGCCTCATCTGCCCATGGCACTGCTCGCACAGAGGCACAGAGACTGGGGCTGCTTGCTTGTCTTGTCCCCTCAAACTTCAAACGTAGCTTAGGTGGTCCGTGCCGGGCGCCTCCGGCAGCCCTGCTCCGAAAATGCGAACGTCTGCAGATAGCTCGCAGGCAGAAAGAGCTAGCCTGGAAAGCTGTTGCTCAGCCTCATCTGCCCATGGCACTGCTCGCACAGAGGCACAGAGACTGGGGCTGCTTGCTTGTCTTGTCCCCTCAAACTTCAAACGTAGCTTAGGTGGTCCGTGCCGGGTGCCTCCGGCAGCCCTCCTCCGAAAACGCAAACGTCTGCAGATAGCTCGCAGGCAGAAAGAGCTAGCCTGGAAAGCTGTTGCTCAGCCTCATCTGCCCATGGCACTACTCGCACAGAGGCACAGAGACTGGGGCTGCTTGCTTGTCTTGTCCCCTCAAACTTCAAATGTAGCTTAGGTGGTCCGTGCCGGGCGCCTCCGGCAGCCCTGCTCCGAAAATCCAAACGTCTGCAGATAGCTCGCAGGCAGAAAGAGCAAGCCTGGAAAGCTGTTGCTCAGCCTCATCTGCCCATGGCACTGCTCGCACAGAGGCACAGAGACTGGGGCTGCTTGCTTGTCTTGTCCCCTCAAACTTCAAACGTAGCTTAGGTGGTCCGTGCCGGGCGCCTCCGGCAGCCCTGCTCCGAAAATGCGAACATCTGCAGATAGCTCGCAGGCAGAAAGAGCTAGCCTGGAAAGCTGTTGCTCAGCCTCATCTGCCCATGGCACTGCTCGCACAGAGGCACAGAGACTGGGGCTGCTTGCTTGTCTTGTCCCCTCAAACTTCAAACGTAGCTTAGGTGGTCCGTGCCGGGCGCCTCCGGCAGCCCTGCTCCGAAAATGCAAACGTCTGCAGATAGCTGGCAGGCAGAAAGAGCTAGCCTGGAAAGCTGTTGCTCAGCCTCATCTGCCCATGGCACTGCTCGCACAGAGGCACAGAGACTGGGGCTGCTTGCTTGTCTTGTCCCCTCAAACTTCAAACGTAGCTTAGGTGGTCCGTGCCGGGCGCCTCCGGCAGCCCTGCTCCGAAAATGCGAACGTCTGCAGATAGCTCGCAGGCAGAAAGAGCTAGCCTGGAAAGCTGTTGCTCAGCCTCATCTGCCCATGGCACTGCTCGCACAGAGGCACAGAGACTGGGGCTGCTTGCTTGTCTTGTCCCCTCAAACTTCAAACGTATCTTAAGTGATCCGTGCCGGGCGCTTCCGGCAGCCCTGCTCCGAAAATGCGAACATCTGCAGATAGCTCGCAGGCAGAAAGAGCTAGCCTGGAAAGCTGTTGCTCAGCCTCATCTGCCCATGGCACTGCTCGCACAGAGGCACAGAGACTGGGGCTGCTTGCTTGTCTTGTCCCCTCAAACTTCAAACGTAGCTTAGGTGGTCTGTGCCGGGCGCCTCCGGCAGCCCTGCTCCGAAAATGCGAACGTCTGCAGATAGCTCGCAGGCAGAAAGAGCTAGCCTGGAAAGCTGTTGCTCAGCCTGATCTGCCCATGGCACTGCTCGCACAGAGGCACAGAGACTGGGGCTGCTTGCTTGTCTTGTCCCCTCAAACTTCAAACGTAGCTTAGGTGGTCCGTGCCGGGTGCCTCCGGCAGCCCTGCTCCGAAAACGCAAACGTCTGCAGATAGCTCGCAGGCAGAAAGAGCTAGCCTGGAAAGCTGTTGCTCAGCCTCATCTGCCCATGGCACTGCTCGCACAGAGGCACAGAGACTGGGGCTGCTTGCTTGTCTTGTCCCCTCAAACTTCAAACGTATCTTAAGTGATCCGTGCCGGGCGCTTCCGGCAGCCCTGCTCCGAAAATGCGAACGTCTGCAGATAGCTCGCAGGCAGAAAGAGCTAGCCTGGAAAGCTGTTGCTCAGCCTCATCTGCCCATGGCACTGCTCGCACAGAGGCACAGAGACTGGGGCTGCTTGCTTGTCTTGGCCCCTCAAACTTCAAACGTAGCTTAGGTGGTCTGTGCCGGGCGCCTCCGGCAGCCCTGCTCCGAAAATGCGAACGTCTGCAGATAGCTCGCAGGCAGAAAGGGCTAGCCTGGAAAGCTGTTGCTCAGCCTCATCTGCCCATGGCACTGCTCGCACAGAGGCACAGAGACTGGGGCTGCTTGCTTGTCTTGTCCCCTCAAACTTCAAACGTAGCTTAGGTGGTCTGTGCCGGGCGCCTCCGGCAGCCCTGCTCCGAAAATGCGAACGTCTGCAGATAGCTCGCAGGCAGAAAGAGCTAGCCTGGAAAGCTGTTGCTCAGCCTCATCTGCCCATGGCACTGCTCGCACAGAGGCACAGAGACTGGGGCTGCTTGCTTGTCTTGTCCCCTCAAACTTCAAACGTATCTTAAGTGATCCGTGCCGGGCACTTCCGGCAGCCCTGCTCCGAAAATGCGAACGTCTGCAGATAGCTCGCAGGCAGAAAGAGCTAGCCTGGAAAGCTGTTGCTCAGCCTCATCTGCCCATGGCACTGCTCGCACAGAGGCACAGAGACTGGGGCTGCTTGCTTGTCTTGTCCCCTCAAACTTCAAACGTAGCTTAGGTGGTCCGTGCCGGGCGCCTCCGGCAGCCCTGCTCCGAAAATGCGAACGTCTGCAGATAGCTCGCAGGCAGAAAGAGCTAGCCTGGAAAGCTGTTGCTCAGCCTCATCTGCCCATGGCACTGCTCGCACAGAGGCACAGAGACTGGGGCTGCTTGCTTGTCTTGTCCCCTCAAACTTCAAACGTAGCTTAGGTGGTCCGTGCCGGGTGCCTCCGGCAGCCCTCCTCCGAAAACGCAAACGTCTGCAGATAGCTCGCAGGCAGAAAGAGCTAGCCTGGAAAGCTGTTGCTCAGCCTCATCTGCCCATGGCACTGCTCGCACAGAGGCACAGAGACTGGGGCTGCTTGGTTGTCTTGGCCCCTCAAACTTCAAATGTAGCTTAGGTGGTCCGTGCCGGGCGCCTCCGGCAGCCCTGCTCCGAAAATCCAAACGTCTGCAGATAGCTCGCAGGCAGAAAGAGCAAGCCTGGAAAGCTGTTGCTCAGCCTCATCTGCCCATGGCACTGCTCGCACAGAGGCACAGAGACTGGGGCTGCTTGCTTGTCTTGTCCCCTCAAACTTCAAACGTAGCTTAGGTGGTCCGTGCCGGGCGCCTCCGGCAGCCCTGCTCCGAAAATGCGAACATCTGCAGATAGCTCGCAGGCAGAAAGAGCTAGCCTGGAAAGCTGTTGCTCAGCCTCATCTGCCCATGGCACTGCTCGCACAGAGGCACAGAGACTGGGGCTGCTTGCTTGTCTTGTCCCCTCAAACTTCAAACGTAGCTTAGGTGGTCCGTGCCGGGCGCCTCCGGCAGCCCTGCTCCGAAAATGCAAACGTCTGCAGATAGCTCGCAGGCAGAAAGAGCTAGCCTGGAAAGCTGTTGCTCAGCCTCATCTGCCCATGGCACTGCTCGCACAGAGGCACAGAGACTGGGGCTGCTTGCTTGTCTTGTCCCCTCAAACTTCAAACGTAGCTTAGGTGGTCTGTGCCGGGCGCCTCCGGCAGCCCTGCTCCGAAAATGCGAACATCTGCAGATAGCTCGCAGGCAGAAAGAGCTAGCCTGGAAAGCTGTTGCTCAGCCTCATCTGGCCATGGCACTGCTCGCACAGAGGCACAGAGACTGGGGCTACTTGCTTGTTTTGCCCTCTCAAACTTCAAACGTATCTTAAGTGATCCGTGCTGGGCGCTTCCGGCAGCCCTGCTCCGAAAATGCGAACGTCTGCAGATAGCTCGCAGGCAGAAAGAGCTAGCCTGGAAAGCTGTTGCTCAGCCTCATCTGCCCATGGCACTGCTCGCACAGAGGCACAGAGACTGGGGCTGCTTGCTTGTCTTGTCCCCTCAAACTTCAAACGTATCTTAAGTGATCCGTGCCCGGCACTTCCGGCAGCCCTGCTCCGAAAATGCGAACGTCTGCAGATAGCTCGCAGGCAGAAAGAGCTAGCCTGGAAAGCTGTTGCTCAGCCTCATCTGCCCATGGCACTGCTCGCACAGAGGCACAGAGACTGGGGCTGCTTGCTTGTCTTGTCCCCTCAAACTTCAAACGTAGCTTAGGTGGTCCGTGCCGGGCGCCTCCGGCAGCCCTGCTCCGAAAATGCGAACGTCTGCAGATAGCTCGCAGGCAGAAAGAGCTAGCCTGGAAAGCTGTTGCTCAGCCTCATCTGCCCATGGCACTGCTCGCACAGAGGCACAGAGACTGGGGCTGCTTGCTTGTCTTGTCCCCTCAAACTTCAAACGTAGCTTAGGTGGTCCGTGCCGGGTGCCTCCGGCAGCCCTCCTCCGAAAACGCAAACGTCTGCAGATAGCTCGCAGGCAGAAAGAGCTAGCCTGGAAAGCTGTTGCTCAGCCTCATCTGCCCATGGCACTACTCGCACAGAGGCACAGAGACTGGGGCTGCTTGCTTGTCTTGTCCCCTCAAACTTCAAATGTAGCTTAGGTGGTCCGTGCCGGGCGCCTCCGGCAGCCCTGCTCCGAAAATCCAAACGTCTGCAGATAGCTCGCAGGCAGAAAGAGCAAGCCTGGAAAGCTGTTGCTCAGCCTCATCTGCCCATGGCACTGCTCGCACAGAGGCACAGAGACTGGGGCTGCTTGCTTGTCTTGTCCCCTCAAACTTCAAACGTAGCTTAGGTGGTCCGTGCCGGGCGCCTCCGGCAGCCCTGCTCCGAAAATGCGAACATCTGCAGATAGCTCGCAGGCAGAAAGAGCTAGCCTGGAAAGCTGTTGCTCAGCCTCATCTGCCCATGGCACTGCTCGCACAGAGGCACAGAGACTGGGGCTGCTTGCTTGTCTTGTCCCCTCAAACTTCAAACGTAGCTTAGGTGGTCCGTGCCGGGCGCCTCCGGCAGCCCTGCTCCGAAAATGCAAACGTCTGCAGATAGCTCGCAGGCAGAAAGAGCTAGCCTGGAAAGCTGTTGCTCAGCCTCATCTGCCCATGGCACTGCTCGCACAGAGGCACAGAGACTGGGGCTGCTTGCTTGTCTTGTCCCCTCAAACTTCAAACGTATCTTAAGAGATCCGTGCCGGGCGCTTCCGGCAGCCCTGCTCCGAAAATGCGAACGTCTGCAGATAGCTCGCAGGCAGAAAGAGCTAGCCTGGAAAGCTGTTGCTCAGCCTCATCTGCCCATGGCACTGCTCGCACAGAGGCACAGAGACTGGGGCTGCTTGCTTGTCTTGTCCCCTCAAACTTCAAACGTAGCTTAGGTGGTCTGTGCCGGGCGCCTCCGGCAGCCCTGCTCCGAAAATGCGAACATCTGCAGATAGCTCGCAGGCAGAAAGAGCTAGCCTGGAAAGCTGTTGCTCAGCCTCATCTGGCCATGGCACTGCTCGCACAGAGGCACAGAGACTGGGGCTGCTTGCTTGTTTTGCCCTCTCAAACTTCAAACGTATCTTAAGTGATCCGTGCTGGGCGCTTCCGGCAGCCCTGCTCCGAAAATGCGAACGTCTGCAGATAGCTCGCAGGCAGAAAGAGCTAGCCTGGAAAGCTGTTGCTCAGCCTCATCTGCCCATGGCACTGCTCGCACAGAGGCTCAGAGACTGGGGCTGCTTGCTTGTCTTGGCCCCTCAAACTTCAAACGTAGCTTAGGTGGTCTGTGCCGGGCGCCTCCGGCAGCCCTGCTCCGAAAATGCGAACGTCTGCAGATAGCTCGCAGGCAGAAAGAGCTAGCCTGGAAAGCTGTTGCTCAGCCTCATCTGCCCATGGCACTGCTCGCACAGAGGCACAGAGACTGGGGCTGCTTGCTTGTCTTGTCCCCTCAATCTTCAAACGTATCTTAAGTGATCCATTCCGGGCGCTTCCGGCAGCCCTGCTCCGAAAATGCGAACGTCTGCAGATAGCTCGCAGGCAGAAAGAGCTAGCCTGGAAAGCTGTTGCTCAGCCTCATCTGCCCATGGCACTGCTCGCACAGAGGCACAGAGACTGGGGCTGCTTGCTTGTCTTGTTCCCTCAAACTTCAAACGTATCTTAAGTGATCCGTGCCGGGCGCTTCCGGCAGACCTGCTCCGAAAATGCGAACGTCTGCAGATAGCTCGCAGGCAGAAAGAGCTAGCCTGGAAAGCTGTTGCTCAGCCTCATCTGCCCATGGCACTGCTCGCACAGAGGCACAGAGACTGGGGCTGCTTGCTTGTCTTGTCCCCTCAAACTTCAAACGTATCTTAAGTGATCCGTGCCGGGCGCTTCCGGCAGCCCTGCTCCGAAAATGCGAACGTCTGCAGATAGCTCGCAGGCAGAAAGAGCTAGCCTGGAAAGCTGTTGCTCAGCCTCATCTGGCCATGGCACTGCTCGCACAGAGGCACAGAGACTGGGGCTGCTTGCTTGTCTTGTCCCCTCAAACTTCAAACGTAGCTTAGGTGGTCCGTGCCGGGCGCCTCCGGCAGCCCTGCTCCGAAAATCCAAACGTCTGCAGATAGCTCGCAGGCAGAAAGAGCTAGCCTGGAAAGCTGTTGCTCAGCCTCATCTGCCCATGGCACTGCTCGCACAGAGGCACAGAGACTGGGGCTGCTTGCTTGTCTTGTCCCCTCAAACTTCAAACGTAGCTTAGGTGGTCCGTGCCGGGCGCCTCCGGCAGCCCTGCTCCAAAAAGGCGAACATCTGCAGATAGCTCGCAGGCAGAAAGAGCTAGCCTGGAAAGCTGTTGCTCAGCCTCATCTGCCCATGGCACTGCTCGCACAGAGGCACAGAGACTGGGGCTGCTTGCTTGTCTTGTCCCCTCAAACTTCAAACGTAGCTTAGGTGGTCCGTGCCGGGCGCCTCCGGCAGCCCTGCTCCGAAAATGCAAACGTCTGCAGATAGCTCGCAGGCAGAAAGAGCTAGCCTGGAAAGCTGTTGCTCAGCCTCATCTGCCCATGGCACTGCTCGCACAGAGGCACAGAGACTGGGGCTGCTTGCTTGTCTTGTCCCCTCAAACTTCAAACGTATCTTAAGTGATCCGTGCCGGGCGCTTCCGGCAGCCCTGCTCCGAAAATGCGAACGTCTGCAGATAGCTCGCAGGCAGAAAGAGCTAGCCTGGAAAGCTGTTGCTCAGCCTCATCTTCCCATGGCACTGCTCGCACAGAGGCACAGAGACTGGGGCTGCTTGCTTGTCTTGTCCCCTCAAACTTCAAACGTAGCTTAGGTGGTCTGTGCCGGGCGCCTCCGGCAGCCCTGCTCCGAAAATGCGAACATCTGCAGATAGCTCGCAGGCAGAAAGAGCTAGCCTGGAAAGCTGTTGCTCAGCCTCATCTGCCCATGGCACTGCTCGCACAGAGGCACAGAGACTGGGGCTGCTTGCTTGTTTTGCCCTCTCAAACTTCAAACGTATCTTAAGTGATCCGTGCTGGGCGCTTCCGGCAGCCCTGCTCCGAAAATGCGAACGTCTGCAGATAGCTCGCAGGCAGAAAGAGCTAGCCTGGAAAGCTGTTGCTCAGCCTCATCTGCCCATGGCACTGCTCGCACAGAGGCACAGAGACTGGGGCTGCTTGCTTGTCTTGGCCCCTTAAACTTCAAACGTAGCTTAGGTGGTCTGTGCCGGGCGCCTCCGGCAGCCCTGCTCCGAAAATGCGAACGTCTGCAGATAGCTCGCAGCCAGAAAGAGCTAGCCTGGAAAGCTGTTGCTCAGCCTCATCTGCCCATGGCACTGCTCGCACAGAGGCACAGAGACTGGGGCTGCTTGCTTGTTTTGCCCCCTCAAACTTCAAACGTAGCTTAGGTGGTCCGTTCCGGGCGCTTCCGGCAGCCCTGCTCCGAAAATGCGAACGTCTGCAGATAGCTCGCAGGCAGAAAGAGCTAGCCTGGAAAGCTGTTGCTCAGCCTCATCTGCCCATGGCACTGCTCGCACAGAGGCACAGAGACTGGGGCTGCTTGCTTGTCTTGTCCCCTCAAACTTCAAACGTAGCTTAGGTGGTCCGTGACGGGCGCCTCCGGCAGCCCTGCTCCGAAAATGCAAACGTCTGCAGATAGCTCGCAGGCAGAAAGAGCTAGCCTGGAAAGCTGTTGCTCAGCCTCATCTGCCCATGGCACTGCTCGCACAGAGGCACAGAGACTGGGGCTGCTTGCTTGTCTTGTCCCCTCAAACTTCAAACGTATCTTAAGTGATCCGTGCCGGGCGCTTCCGGCAGCCCTGCTCCGAAAATGCGAACGTCTGCAGATAGCTCGCAGGCAGAAAGAGCTAGCCTGGAAAGCTGTTGCTCAGCCTCATCTGCCCATGGCACTGCTCGCACAGAGGCACAGAGACTGGGGCTGCTTGCTTGTCTTGTCCCCTCAAACTTCAAACGTAGCTTAGGTGGTCCGTGCCGGGCGCCTCCGGCAGCCCTGCTCCGAAAACGCGAACGTCTGCAGATAGATCGCAGGCAGAAAGAGCTAGCCTGGAAAGCTGTTGCTCAGCCTCATCTGCCCATGGCACTGCTCGCACAGAGGCACAGAGACTGGGGCTGCTTGCTTGTCTTGTCCCCTCAAACTTCAAACGTAGCTTAGGTGGTCCGTGCCGGGCGCCTCCGGCAGCCCTGCTCCGAAAATGCAAACGTCTGCAGATAGCTCGCAGGCAGAAAGAGCTAGCCTGGAAAGCTGTTGCTCAGCCTCATCTGCCCATGGCACTGCTCGCACAGAGGCACAGAGACTGGGGCTGCTTGCTTGTCTTGTCCCCTCAAACTTCAAACGTAGCTTAGGTGGTCCGTGCCGGGTGCCTCCGGCAGCCCTGCTCCGAAAATGCAAACATCTGCAGATAGCTCGCAGGCAGAAAGAGCTAGCCTGGAAAGCTGTTGCTCAGCCTCATCTGCCCATGGCACTGCTCGCACAGAGGCACAGAGACTGGGGCTGCTTGCTTGTTTTGCCCTCTCAAACTTCAAACGTATCTTAAGTGATCCGTGCTGGGCGCTTCCGGCAGCCCTGCTCCGAAAATGCGAACGTCTGCAGATAGCTCGCAGGCAGAAAGAGCTAGCCTGGAAAGCTGTTGCTCAGCCTCATCTGCCCATGGCACTGCTCGCACAGAGGCTCAGAGACTGGGGCTGCTTGCTTGTCTTGGCCCCTCAAACTTCAAACGTAGCTTAGGTGGTCTGTGCCGGGCGCCTCCGGCAGCCCTGCTCCGAAAATGCGAACATCTGCAGATAGCTCGCAGGCAGAAAGAGCTAGCCTGGAAAGCTGTTGCTCAGCCTCATCTGGCCATGGCACTGCTCGCACAGAGGCACAGAGACTGGGGCTGCTTGCTTGTTTTGCCCTCTCAAACTTCAAACGTATCTTAAGTGATCCGTGCTGGGCGCTTCCGGCAGCCCTGCTCCGAAAATGCGAACGTCTGCAGATAGCTCGCAGGCAGAAAGAGCTAGCCTGGAAAGCTGTTGCTCAGCCTCATCTGCCCATGGCACTGCTCGCACAGAGGCACAGAGACTGGGGCTGCTTGCTTGTCTTGTCCCCTCAAACTTCAAACGTAGCTTAGGTGGTCCCTGCCGGGTGCCTCCGGCAGCCCTGCTCCGAAAACGCAAACGTCTGCAGATAGCTCGCAGGCAGAAAGAGCTAGCCTGGAAAGCTGTTGCTCAGCCTCATCTGCCCATGGCACTGCTCGCACAGAGGCACAGAGACTGGGGCTGCTTGCTTGTCTTGTCCCCTCAAACTTCAAATGTAGCTTAGGTGGTCCGTGCCGGGCGCCTCCGGCAGCCCTGCTCCGAAAATCCAAACGTCTGCAGATAGCTCGCAGGCAGAAAGAGCTAGCCTGGAAAGCTGTTGCTCAGCCTCATCTGCCCATGGCACTGCTCGCACAGAGGCACAGAGACTGGGGCTGCTTGCTTGTCTTGTCCCCTCAAACTTCAAACGTAGCTTAGGTGGTCTGTGCCGGGCGCCTCCGGCAGCCCTGCTCCGAAAATGCGAACATCTGCAGATAGCTCGCAGGCAGAAAGAGCTAGCCTGGAAAGCTGTTGCTCAGCCTCATCTGGCCATGGCACTGCTCGCACAGAGGCACAGAGACTGGGGCTGCTTGCTTGTTTTGCCCTCTCAAACTTCAAACGTATCTTAAGTGATCCGTGCTGGGCGCTTCCGGCAGCCCTGCTCCGAAAATGCGAACGTCTGCAGATAGCTCGCAGGCAGAAAGAGCTAGCCTGGAAAGCTGTTGCTCAGCCTCATCTGCCCATGGCACTGCTCGCACAGAGGCACAGAGACTGGGGCTGCTTGCTTGTCTTGTCCCCTCAAACTTCAAACGTATCTTAAGTGATCCGTGCCCGGCACTTCCGGCAGCCCTGCTCCGAAAATGCGAACGTCTGCAGATAGCTCGCAGCCAGAAAGAGCTAGCCTGGAAAGCTGTTGCTCAGCCTCATCTGCCCATGGCACTGCTCGCACAGAGGCACAGAGACTGGGGCTGCTTGCTTGTCTTGTCCCCTCAAACTTCAAACGTAGCTTAGGTGGTCCGTGCCGGGCGCCTCCGGCAGCCCTGCTCCGAAAATGCGAACGTCTGCAGATAGCTCGCAGGCAGAAAGAGCTAGCCTGGAAAGCTGTTGCTCAGCCTCATCTGCCCATGGCACTGCTCGCACAGAGGCACAGAGACTGGGGCTGCTTGCTTGTCTTGTCCCCTCAAACTTCAAACGTAGCTTAGGTGGTCCGTGCCGGGCGCCTCCGGCAGCCCTCCTCCGAAAACGCAAACGTCTGCAGATAGCTCGCAGGCAGAAAGAGCTAGCCTGGAAAGCTGTTGCTCAGCCTCATCTGCCCATGGCACTACTCGCACAGAGGCACAGAGACTGGGGCTGCTTGCTTGTCTTGTCCCCTCAAACTTCAAATGTAGCTTAGGTGGTCCGTGCCGGGCGCCTCCGGCAGCCCTGCTCCGAAAATCCAAACGTCTGCAGATAGCTCGCAGGCAGAAAGAGCAAGCCTGGAAAGCTGTTGCTCAGCCTCATCTGCCCATGGCACTGCTCGCACAGAGGCACAGAGACTGGGGCTGCTTGCTTGTCTTGTCCCCTCAAACTTCAAACGTAGCTTAGGTGGTCCGTGCCGGGCGCCTCCGGCAGCCCTGCTCCGAAAATGCGAACATCTGCAGATAGCTCGCAGGCAGAAAGAGCTAGCCTGGAAAGCTGTTTCTCAGCCTCATCTGCCCATGGCACTGCTCGCACAGAGGCACAGAGACTGGGGCTGCTTGCTTGTCTTGTCCCCTCAAACTTCAAACGTAGCTTAGGTGGTCCGTGCCGGGCGCCTCCGGCAGCCCTGCTCCGAAAATGCAAACGTCTGCAGATAGCTCGCAGGCAGAAAGAGCTAGCCTGGAAAGCTGTTGCTCAGCCTCATCTGCCCATGGCACTGCTCGCACAGAGGCACAGAGACTGGGGCTGCTTGCTTGTCTTGTCCCCTCAAACTTCAAACGTATCTTAAGAGATCCGTGCCGGGCACTTCCGGCAGCCCTGCTCCGAAAATGCGAACGTCTGCAGATAGCTCGCAGGCAGAAAGAGCTAGCCTGGAAAGCTGTTGCTCAGCCTCATCTGCCCATGGCACTGCTCGCACAGAGGCACAGAGACTGGGGCTGCTTGCTTGTCTTGTCCCCTCAAACTTCAAACGTAGCTTAGGTGGTCTGTGCCGGGCGCCTCCGGCAGCCCTGCTCCGAAAATGCGAACATCTGCAGATAGCTCGCAGGCAGAAAGAGCTAGCCTGGAAAGCTGTTGCTCAGCCTCATCTGGCCATGGCACTGCTCGCACAGAGGCACAGAGACTGGGGCTGCTTGCTTGTTTTGCCCTCTCAAACTTCAAACGTATCTTAAGTGATCCGTGCTGGGCGCTTCCGGCAGCCCTGCTCCGAAAATGCGAACGTCTGCAGATAGCTCGCAGGCAGAAAGAGCTAGCCTGGAAAGCTGTTGCTCAGCCTCATCTGCCCATGGCACTGCTCGCACAGAGGCTCAGAGACTGGGGCTGCTTGCTTGTCTTGGCCCCTCAAACTTCAAACGTAGCTTAGGTGGTCTGTGCCGGGCGCCTCCGGCAGCCCTGCTCCGAAAATGCGAACGTCTGCAGATAGCTCGCAGGCAGAAAGAGCTAGCCTGGAAAGCTGTTGCTCAGCCTCATCTGCCCATGGCACTGCTCGCACAGAGGCACAGAGACTGGGGCTGCTTGCTTGTCTTGTCCCCTCAATCTTCAAACGTATCTTAAGTGATCCGTTCCGGGCGCTTCCGGCAGCCCTGCTCCGAAAATGCGAACGTCTGCAGATAGCTCGCAGGCAGAAAGAGCTAGCCTGGAAAGCTGTTGCTCAGCCTCATCTGCCCATGGCACTGCTCGCACAGAGGCACAGAGACTGGGGCTGCTTGCTTGTCTTGTTCCCTCAAACTTCAAACGTATCTTAAGTGATCCGTGCCGGGCGCTTCCGGCAGCCCTGCTCCGAAAATGCGAACGTCTGCAGATAGCTCGCAGGCAGAAAGAGCTAGCCTGGAAAGCTGTTGCTCAGCCTCATCTGCCCATGGCACTGCGCGCACAGAGGCACAGAGACTGGGGCTGCTTGCTTGTCTTGTCCCCTCAAACTTCAAACGTATCTTAAGTGATCCGTGCCGGGCGCTTCCGGCAGCCCTGCTCCGAAAATGCGAACGTCTGCAGATAGCTCGCAGGCAGAAAGAGCTAGCCTGGAAAGCTGTTGCTCAGCCTCATCTGCCCATGGCACTGCTCGCACAGAGGCACAGAGACTGGGGCTGCTTGCTTGTCTTGTCCCCTCAAACTTCAAACGTAGCTTAGGTGGTCCGTGCCGGGCGCCTCCGGCAGCCCTGCTCCGAAAATGCGAACGTCTGCAGATAGCTCGCAGGCAGAAAGAGCTAGCCTGGAAAGCTGTTGCTCAGCCTCATCTGCCCATGGCACTGCTCGCACAGAGGCACAGAGACTGGGGCTGCTTGCTTGTCTTGTCCCCTCAAACTTCAAACGTAGCTTAGGTGGTCCGTGCCGGGCGCCTCCGGCAGCCCTGCTCCAAAAAGGCGAACATCTGCAGATAGCTCGCAGGCAGAAAGAGCTAGCCTGGAAAGCTGTTGCTCAGCCTCATCTGCCCATGGCACTGCTCGCACAGAGGCACAGAGACTGGGGCTGCTTGCTTGTCTTGTCCCCTCAAACTTCAAACGTAGCTTAGGTGGTCCGTGCCGGGCGCCTCCGGCAGCCCTGCTCCGAAAATGCAAACGTCTGCAGATAGCTCGCAGGCAGAAAGAGCTAGCCTGGAAAGCTGTTGCTCAGCCTCATCTGCCCATGGCACTGCTCGCACAGAGGCACAGAGACTGGGGCTGCTTGCTTGTCTTGTCCCCTCAAACTTCAAACGTATCTTAAGTGATCCGTGCCGGGCGCTTCCGGCAGCCCTGCTCCGAAAATGCGAACGTCTGCAGATAGCTCGCAGGCAGAAAGAGCTAGCCTGGAAAGCTGTTGCTCAGCCTCATCTTCCCATGGCACTGCTCGCACAGAGGCACAGAGACTGGGGCTGCTTGCTTGTCTTGTCCCCTCAAACTTCAAACGTAGCTTAGGTGGTCTGTGCCGGGCGCCTCCGGCAGCCCTGCTCCGAAAATGCGAACATCTGCAGATAGCTCGCAGGCAGAAAGAGCTAGCCTGGAAAGCTGTTGCTCAGCCTCATCTGGCCATGGCACTGCTCGCACAGAGGCACAGAGACTGGGGCTGCTTGCTTGTTTTGCCCTCTCAAACTTCAAACGTATCTTAAGTGATCCGTGCTGGGCGCTTCCGGCAGCCCTGCTCCGAAAATGCGAACGTCTGCAGATAGCTCGCAGGCAGAAAGAGCTAGCCTGGAAAGCTGTTGCTCAGCCTCATCTGCCCATGGCACTGCTCGCACAGAGGCACAGAGACTGGGGCTGCTTGCTTGTCTTGGCCCCTTAAACTTCAAACGTAGCTTAGGTGGTCTGTGCCGGGCGCCTCCGGCAGCCCTGCTCCGAAAATGCGAACGTCTGCAGATAGCTCGCAGCCAGAAAGAGCTAGCCTGGAAAGCTGTTGCTCAGCCTCATCTGCCCATGGCACTGCTCGCACAGAGGCACAGAGACTGGGGCTGCTTGCTTGTTTTGCCCCCTCAAACTTCAAACGTAGCTTAGGTGGTCCGTTCCGGGCGCTTCCGGCAGCCCTCCTCCGAAAATGCGAACGTCTGCAGATAGCTCGCAGGCAGAAAGAGCTAGCCTGGAAAGCTGTTGCTCAGCCTCATCTGCCCATGGCACTGCTCGCACAGAGGCACAGAGACTGGGGCTGCTTGCTTGTCTTGTCCCCTCAAACTTCAAACGTAGCTTAGGTGGTCTGTGCCGGGCGCCTCCGGCAGCCCTGCTCCGAAAATGCGAACATCTGAAGATAGCTCGCAGGCAGAAAGAGCTAGCCTGGAAAGCTGTTGCTCAGCCTCATCTGCCCATGGCACTGCTCGCACAGAGGCACAGAGACTGGGGCTGCTTGCTTGTCTTGTCCCCTCAAACTTCAAACGTAGCTTAGGTGGTCCGTGACGGGCGCCTCCGGCAGCCCTGCTCCGAAAATGCAAACGTCTGCAGATAGCTCGCAGGCAGAAAGAGCTAGCCTGGAAAGCTGTTGCTCAGCCTCATCTGCCCATGGCACTGCTCGCACAGAGGCACAGAGACTGGGGCTGCTTGCTTGTTTTGCCCTCTCAAACTTCAAACGTATCTTAAGTGATCCGTGCTGGGCGCTTCCGGCAGCCCTGCTCCGAAAATGCGAACGTCTGCAGATAGCTCGCAGGCAGAAAGAGCTAGCCTGGAAAGCTGTTGCTCAGCCTCATCTGCCCATGGCACTGCTCGCACAGAGGCTCAGAGACTGGGGCTGCTTGCTTGTCTTGGCCCCTCAAACTTCAAACGTAGCTTAGGTGGTCTGTGCCGGGCGCCTCCGGCAGCCCTGCTCCGAAAATGCGAACGTCTGCAGATAGCTCGCAGCCAGAAAGAGCTAGCCTGGAAAGCTGTTGCTCAGCCTCATCTGCCCATGGCACTGCTCGCACAGAGGCACAGAGACTGGGGCTGCTTGCTTGTTTTGCCCCCTCAAACTTCAAACGTAGCTTAGGTGGTCCGTTCCGGGCGCTTCCGGCAGCCCTGCTCCGAAAATGCGAACGTCTGCAGATAGCTCGCAGGCAGAAAGAGCTAGCCTGGAAAGCTGTTGCTCAGCCTCATCTGCCCATGGCACTGCTCGCACAGAGGCACAGAGACTGGGGCTGCTTGCTTGTCTTGTCCCCTCAAACTTCAAACGTAGCTTAGGTGGTCTGTGCCGGGCGCCTCTCGGCAGCCCTGCTCCGAAAATGCGAACATCTGAAGATAGCTCGCAGGCAGAAAGAGCTAGCCTGGAAAGCTGTTGCTCAGCCTCATCTGCCCATGGCACTGCTCGCACAGAGGCACAGAGACTGGGGCTGCTTGCTTGTCTTGTCCCCTCAAACTTCAAACGTAGCTTAGGTGGTCCGTGACGGGCGCCTCCGGCAGCCCTGCTCCGAAAATGCAAACGTCTGCAGATAGCTCGCAGGCAGAAAGAGCTAGCCTGGAAAGCTGTTGCTCAGCCTCATCTGCCCATGGCACTGCTCGCACAGAGGCACAGAGACTGGGGCTGCTTGCTTGTCTTGTTCCCTCAAACTTCAAACGTATCTTAAGTGATCCGTGCCGGGCGCTTCCGGCAGCCCTGCTCCGAAAATGCGAACGTCTGCAGATAGCTCGCAGGCAGAAAGAGCTAGCCTGGAAAGCTGTTGCTCAGCCTCATCTGCCCATGGCACTGCTCGCACAGAGGCACAGAGACTGGGGCTGCTTGCTTGTCTTGTCCCCTCAAACTTCAAACGTATCTTAAGTGATCCGTGCCGGGCGCTTCCGGCAGCCCTGCTCCGAAAATGCGAACGTCTGCAGATAGCTCGCAGGCAGAAAGAGCTAGCCTGGAAAGCTGTTGCTCAGCCTCATCTGCCCATGGCACTGCTCGCACAGAGGCACAGAGACTGGGGCTGCTTGCTTGTCTTGTCCCCTCAAACTTCAAACGTAGCTTAGGTGGTCCGTGCCGGGCGCCTCCGGCAGCCCTGCTCCAAAAATGCGAACGTCTGCAGATAGCTCGCAGGCAGAAAGAGCTAGCCTGGAAAGCTGTTGCTCAGCCTCATCTGCCCATGGCACTGCTCGCACAGAGGCACAGAGACTGGGGCTGCTTGCTTGTCTTGTCCCCTCAAACTTCAAACGTAGCTTAGGTGGTCCGTGCCGGGCGCCTCCGGCAGCCCTGCTCCGAAAACGCGAACGTCTGCGGATAGCTCGCAGGCAGAAAGAGCTAGTCTGGAAAGCTGTTGCTCAGCCTCATCTGCCCATGGCACTGCTCGCACAGAGGCACAGAGACTGGGGGTGCTTGCTTGTCTTGTCCCCTCAAACTTCAAATGTAGCTTAGGTGGTCCGTGCCGGGCGTCTCCGGCAGCCCTGCTCCGAAAATGCGAACGTCTGCAGATAGCTCGCAGGCAGAAAGAGCTAGCCTGGAAAGCTGTTGCTCAGCCTCATCTGCCCATGGCACTGCTCGCACAGAGGCACAGAGACTGGGGCTGCTTGCTTGTCTTGTCCCCTCAAACTTCAAACGTAGCTTAGGTGGTCCGTGCCGGGTGCCTCCGGCAGCCCTGCTCCGAAAATGCGAACGTCTGCAGATAGCTCGCAGGCAGAAAGAGCTAGCCTGGAAAGCTGTTGCTCAGCCTCATCTGCCCATGGCACTGCTCGCACAGAGGCACAGAGACTGGGGCTGCTTGCTTGTCTTGTCCCCTCAAACTTCAAACGTAGCTTAGGTGGTCTGTGCCGGGCGCCTCCGGCAGCCCTGCTCCGAAAATGCGAACGTCTGCAGATAGCTCGCAGGCAGAAAGAGCTAGCCTGGAAAGCTGTTGCTCAGCCTCATCTGCCCATGGCACTGCTCGCACAGAGGCACAGAGACTGGGGCTGCTTGCTTGTCTTGTCCCCTCAAACTTCAAACGTAGCTTAGGTGGTCCGTGCCGGGTGCCTCCGGCAGCCCTGCTCCGAAAACGCAAACGTCTGCAGATAGCTCGCAGGCAGAAAGAGCTAGCCTGGAAAGCTGTTGCTCAGCCTCATCTGCCCATGGCACTGCTCGCACAGAGGCACAGAGACTGGGGCTGCTTGCTTGTCTTGTCCCCTCAAACTTCAAACGTAGCTTAGGTGGTCCTTGCCGGGCGCCTCCGGCAGCCCTGCTCCGAAAATGCAAACGTCTGCAGATAGCTCGCAGGCAGAAAGAGCTAGCCTGGAAAGCTGTTGCTCAGCCTCATCTGCCCATGGCACTGCTCGCACAGAGGCACAGAGACTGGGGCTGCTTGCTTGTCTTGTCCCCTCAAACTTCAAACGTATCTTAAGTGATCCGTGCCGGGCGCTTCCGGCAGCCCTGCTCCGAAAATGCGAACGTCTGCAGATAGCTCGCAGGCAGAAAGAGCTAGCCTGGAAAGCTGTTGCTCAGCCTCATCTGCCCATGGCACTGCTCGCACAGAGGCACAGAGACTGGGGCTGCTTGCTTGTCTTGTCCCCTCAAACTTCAAACGTAGCTTAGGTGGTCCGTGCCGGGCGCCTCCGGCAGCCCTGCTCCAAAAATGCGAACGTCTGCAGATAGCTCGCAGGCAGAAAGAGCTAGCCTGGAAAGCTGTTGCTCAGCCTCATCTGCCCATGGCACTGCTCGCACAGAGGCACAGAGACTGGGGCTGCTTGCTTGTCTTGTCCCCTCAAACTTCAAACGTAGCTTAGGTGGTCCGTGCCGGGCGCCTCCGGCAGCCCTGCTCCGAAAACGCGAACGTCTGCAGATAGCTCGCAGGCAGAAAGAGCTAGCCTGGAAAGCTGTTGCTCAGCCTCATCTGCCCATGGCACTGCTCGCACAGAGGCACAGAGACTGGGGCTGCTTGCTTGTCTTGTCCCCTCAAACTTCAAACGTAGCTTAGGTGGTCCGTGCCGGGCGTCTCCGGCAGCCCTGCTCCGAAAATGCGAACGTCTGCAGATAGCTCGCAGGCAGAAAGAGCTAGCCTGGAAAGCTGTTGCTCAGCCTCATCTGCCCATGGCACTGCTCGCACAGAGGCACAGAGACTGGGGCTGCTTGCTTGTCTTGTCCCCTCAAACTTCAAACGTAGCTTAGGTGGTCCGTGCCGGGTGCCTCCGGCAGCCCTGCTCCGAAAATGCGAACGTCTGCAGATAGCTCGCAGGCAGAAAGAGCTAGCCTGGAAAGCTGTTGCTCAGCCTCATCTGCCCATGGCACTGCTCGCACAGAGGCACAGAGACTGGGGCTGCTTGCTTGTCTTGTCCCCTCAAACTTCAAACGTAGCTTAGGTGGTCCGTGCCGGGCGCCTCCGGCAGCCCTGCTCCGAAAATGCAAACGTCTGCAGATAGCTCGCAGGCAGAAAGAGCTAGCCTGGAAAGCTGTTGCTCAGCCTCATCTGCCCATGGCACTGCTCGCACAGAGGCACAGAGACTGGGGCTGCTTGCTTGTCTTGTCCCCTCAAACTTCAAACGTATCTTAAGTGATCCGTGCCGGGCGCTTCCGGCAGCCCTGCTCCGAAAATGCGAACGTCTGCAGATAGCTCGCAGGCAGAAAGAGCTAGCCTGGAAAGCTGTTGCTCAGCCTCATCTTCCCATGCCACTGCTCGCACAGAGGCACAGAGACTGGGGCTGCTTGCTTGTCTTGTCCCCTCAAACTTCAAACGTAGCTTAGGTGGTCTGTGCCGGGCGCCTCCGGCAGCCCTGCTACGAAAATGCGAACATCTGCAGATAGCTCGCAGGCAGAAAGAGCTAGCCTGGAAAGCTGTTGCTCAGCCTCATCTGGCCATGGCACTGCTCGCACAGAGGCACAGAGACTGGGGCTGCTTGCTTGTTTTGCCCTCTCAAACTTCAAACGTATCTTAAGTGATCCGTGCTGGGCGCTTCCGGCAGCCCTGCTCCGAAAATGCGAACGTCTGCAGATAGCTCGCAGGCAGAAAGAGCTAGCCTGGAAAGCTGTTGCTCAGCCTCATCTGCCCATGGCACTGCTCGCACAGAGGCTCAGAGACTGGGGCTGCTTGCTTGTCTTGGCCCCTCAAACTTCAAACGTAGCTTAGGTGGTCTGTGCCGGGCGCCTCCGGCAGCCCTGCTCCGAAAATGCGAACGTCTGCAGATAGCTCGCAGGCAGAAAGAGCTAGCCTGGAAAGCTGTTGCTCAGCCTCATCTGCCCATGGCACTGCTCGCACAGAGGCACAGAGACTGGGGCTGCTTGCTTGTTTTGCCCCCTCAAACTTCAAACGTAGCTTAGGTGGTCCGTTCCGGGCGCTTCCGGCAGCCCTGCTCCGAAAATGCGAACGTCTGCAGATAGCTCGCAGGCAGAAAGAGCTAGCCTGGAAAGCTGTTGCTCAGCCTCATCTGCCCATGGCACTGCTCGCACAGAGGCACAGAGACTGGGGCTGCTTGCTTGTCTTGTCCCCTCAAACTTCAAACGTATCTTAAGTGATCCGTGCCGGGCGCTTCCGGCAGCCCTGCTCCGAAAATGCGAACGTCTGCAGATAGCTCGCAGGCAGAAAGAGCTAGCCTGGAAAGCTGTTGCTCAGCCTCATCTGGCCATGGCACTGCTCGCAAAGAGGCACAGAGACTGGGGCTGCTTGCTTGTCTTGTCCCCTCAAACTTCAAACGTAGCTTAGGTGGTCCGTGCCGGGCGCCTCCGGCAGCCCTGCTCCAAAAATGCGAACGTCTGCAGATAGCTCGCAGGCAGAAAGAGCTAGCCTGGAAAGCTGTTGCTCAGCCTCATCTGCCCATGGCACTGCTCGCACAGAGGCACAGAGACTGGGGCTGCTTGCTTGTCTTGTCCCCTCAAACTTCAAACGTAGCTTAGGTGGTCCGTGCCGGGCGCCTCCGGCAGCCCTGCTCCGAAAACGCGAACGTCTGCAGATAGCTCGCAGGCAGAAAGAGCTAGCCTGGAAAGCTGTTGCTCAGCCTCATCTGCCCATGGCACTGCTCGCACAGAGGCACAGAGACTGGGGGTGCTTGCTTGTCTTGTCCCCTCAAACTTCAAACGTAGCTTAGGTGGTCCGTGCCGGGCGTCTCCGGCAGCCCTGCTCCGAAAATGCGAACGTCTGCACATAGCTCGCAGGCAGAAAGAGCTAGCCTGGAAAGCTGTTGCTCAGCCTCATCTGCCCATGGCACTGCTCGCACAGAGGCACAGAGACTGGGGCTGCTTGCTTGTCTTGTCCCCTCAAACTTCAAACGTAGCTTAGGTGGTCCGTGCCGGGTGCCTCCGGCAGCCCTGCTCCGAAAATGCGAACGTCTGCAGATAGCTCGCAGGCAGAAAGAGCTAGCCTGGAAAGCTGTTGCTCAGCCTCATCTGCCCATGGCACTGCTCGCACAGAGGCACAGAGACTGGGGCTGCTTGCTTGTCTTGTCCCCTCAAACTTCAAACGTAGCTTAGGTGGTCCGTGCCGGGCGCCTCCGGCAGCCCTGCTCCGAAAATGCGAACGTCTGCAGATAGCTCGCAGGCAGAAAGAGCTAGCCTGGAAAGCTGTTGCTCAGCCTCATCTGCCCATGGCACTGCTCGCACAGAGGCACAGAGACTGGGGCTGCTTGCTTGTCTTGTCCCCTCAAACTTCAAACGTATCTTAAGTGATCCGTGCCGGGCGCTTCCGGCAGCCCTGCTCCGAAAATGCGAACATCTGCAGATAGCTCGCAGGCAGAAAGAGCTAGCCTGGAAAGCTGTTGCTCAGCCTCATCTGCCCATGGCACTGCTCGCACAGAGGCACAGAGACTGGGGCTGCTTGCTTGTCTTGTCCCCTCAAACTTCAAACGTAGCTTAGGTGGTCTGTGCCGGGCGCCTCCGGCAGCCCTGCTCCGAAAATGCGAACGTCTGCAGATAGCTCGCAGGCAGAAAGAGCTAGCCTGGAAAGCTGTTGCTCAGCCTGATCTGCCCATGGCACTGCTCGCACAGAGGCACAGAGACTGGGGCTGCTTGCTTGTCTTGTCCCCTCAAACTTCAAACGTAGCTTAGGTGGTCCGTGCCGGGTGCCTCCGGCAGCCCTGCTCCGAAAACGCAAACGTCTGCAGATAGCTCGCAGGCAGAAAGAGCTAGCCTGGAAAGCTGTTGCTCAGCCTCATCTGCCCATGGCACTGCTCGCACAGAGGCACAGAGACTGGGGCTGCTTGCTTGTCTTGTCCCCTCAAACTTCAAACGTAGCTTAGGTGGTCCGTGCCGGGCGCCTCCGGCAACCCTGCTCCGAAAATGCAAACGTCTGCAGATAGCTCGCAGGCAGAAAGAGCTAGCCTGGAAAGCTGTTGCTCAGCCTCATCTGCCCATGGCACTGCTCGCACAGAGGCACAGAGACTGGGGCTGCTTGCTTGTCTTGTCCCCTCAAACTTCAAACGTAGCTTAGGTGGTCCGTGCCGGGCGCCTCCGGCAGCCCTGCTCCGAAAATGCGAACGTCTGCAGATAGCTCGCAGGCAGAAAGAGCTAGCCTGGAAAGCTGTTGCTCAGCCTCATCTGCCCATGGCACTGCTCGCACAGAGGCACAGAGACTGGGGCTGCTTGCTTGTCTTGTCCCCTCAAACTTCAAACGTAGCTTAGGTGGTCCGTGCCGGGCGCCTCCGGCAGCCCTGCTCCGAAAATGCGAACGTCTGCAGATAGCTCGCAGGCAGAAAGAGCTAGCCTGGAAAGCTGTTGCTCAGCCTCATCTGCCCATGGCACTGCTCGCACAGAGGCACAGAGACTGGGGCTGCTTGCTTGTCTTGTCCCCTCAAACTTCAAACGTAGCTTAGGTGGTCCGTGCCGGGTGCCTCCGGCAGCCCTGCTCCGAAAACGCAAACGTCTGCAGATAGCTCGCAGGCAGAAAGAGCTAGCCTGGAAAGCTGTTGCTCAGCCTCATCTGCCCATGGCACTGCTCGCACAGAGGCACAGAGACTGGGGCTGCTTGGTTGTCTTGTCCCCTCAAACTTCAAATGTAGCTTAGTTGGTCCGTGCTGGGCGCCTCCGGCAGCCCTGCTCCGAAAATGCGAACGTCTGCAGATAGCTCGCAGGCAGAAAGAGCTAGCCTGGAAAGCTGTTGCTCAGCCTCATCTGCCCATGGCACTGCTCGCACAGAGGCACAGAGACTGGGGCTGCTTGCTTGTCTTGTCCCCTTAAACTTCAAACGTAGCTTAGGTGGTCTGTGCCAGGCGCCTCCGGCAGCCCTGCTCCGAAAATGCGAACATCTGCAGATAGCTCGCAGGCAGAAAGAGATAGCCTGGAAAGCTGTTGCTCAGCCTCATCTGGCCATGGCACTGCTCGCACAGAGGCACAGAGACTGGGGCTGCTTGCTTGTCTTGTCCCCTCAAACTTCAAACGTAGCTTAGGTGGTCCGTGCCGGGCGCCTCCGGCAGCCCTGCTCCGAAAATGCAAACGTCTGCAGATAGCTGGCAGGCAGAAAGAGCTAGCCTGGAAAGCTGTTGCTCAGCCTCATCTGCCCATGGCACTGCTCGCACAGAGGCACAGAGACTGGGGCTGCTTGCTTGTCTTGTCCCCTCAAACTTCAAACGTATCTTAAGTGATCTGTGCCGGGCGCTTCCGGCAGCCCTGCTCCGAAAATGCGAACATCTGCAGATAGCTCGCAGGCAGAAAGAGATAGCCTGGAAAGCTGTTGCTCAGCCTTATCTGGCCATGGCACTGCTCGCACAGAGGCACAGAGACTGGGGCTGCTTGCTTGTCTTGTCCCCTCAAACTTCAAACGTAGCTTAGGTGGTCCGTGCCGGGCGCCTCCGGCAGCCCTGCTCCGAAAATGCAAACGTCTGCAGATAGCTGGCAGGCAGAAAGAGCTAGCCTGGAAAGCTGTTGCTCAGCCTCATCTGCCCATGGCACTGCTCGCACAGAGGCACAGAGACTGGGGCTGCTTGCTTGTCTTGTCCCCTCAAACTTCAAACGTATCTTAAGTGATCTGTGCCGGGCGCTTCCGGCAGCCCTGCTCCGAAAATGCCAACGTCTGCAGATAGCTCGCAGGCAGAAAGAGCTAGCCTGGAAAGCTGTTGCTCAGCCTCATCTGCCCATGGCACTGCTCGCACAGAGGCACAGAGACTGGGGCTGCTTGCTTGTCTTGTCCCCTCAAACTTCAAACGTAGCTTAGGTGGTCTGTGCCGGGCGCCTCCGGCAGCCCTGCTCCGAAAATGCGAACGTCTGCAGATAGCTCGCAGGCAGAAAGAGCTAGCCTGGAAAGCTGTTGCTCAGCCTCATCTGCCCATGGCACTGCTCGCACAGAGGCACAGAGACTGGGGCTGCTTGCTTGTCTTGTCCCCTCAAACTTCAAACGTAGCTTAGGTGGTCTGTGCCGGGCGCCTCCGGCAGCCCTGCTCCGAAAATGCGAACGTCTGCAGATAGCTCGCAGGCAGAAAGAGCTAGCCTGGAAAGCTGTTGCTCAGCCTCATCTGCCCATGGCACTGCTCGCACAGAGGCACAGAGACTGGGGCTGCTTGCTTGTCTTGTCCCCTCAAACTTCAAACGTAGCTTAGGTGGTCCGTGCCGGGTGCCTCCGGCAGCCCTGCTCCGAAAATGCGAACGTCTGCAGATAGCTCGCAGGCAGAAAGAGCTAGCCTGGAAAGCTGTTGCTCAGCCTCATCTGCCCATGGCACTGCTCGCACAGAGGCACAGAGACTGGGGCTGCTTGCTTGTCTTGTCCCCTCAAACTTCAAACGTAGCTTAGGTGGTCCGTGCCGGGCGCCTCCGGCAGCCCTGCTCCGAAAATGCAAACGTCTGCAGATAGCTCGCAGGCAGAAAGAGCTAGCCTGGAAAGCTGTTGCTTAGCCTCATCTGCCCATGGCACTGCTCGCACAGAGGCACAGAGACTGGGGCTGCTTGCTTGTCTTGTCCCCTCAAACTTCAAACGTAGCTTAGGTGGTCCGTGCCGGGCGCCTCCGGCAGCCCTGCTCCGAAAATGCGAACGTCTGCAGATAGCTCGCAGGCAGAAAGAGCTAGCCTGGAAAGCTGTTGCTCAGCCTCATCTGCCCATGGCACTGCTCGCACAGAGGCACAGAGACTGGGGCTGCTTGCTTGTCTTGTCCCCTCAAACTTCAAACGTAGCTTAGGTGGTCCGTGCCGGGCGCCTCCGGCAGCCCTGCTCCGAAAATGCGAACGTCTGCAGATAGCTCGCAGGCAGAAAGAGCTAGCCTGGAAAGCTGTTGCTCAGCCTCATCTGCCCATGGCACTGCTCGCACAGAGGCACAGAGACTGGGGCTGCTTGCTTGTCTTGTCCCCTCAAACTTCAAACGTAGCTTAGGTGGTCTGTGCCGGGCGTCTCCGGCAGCCCTGCTCCGAAAATGCGAACGTCTGCAGATAGCTCGCAGGCAGAAAGAGCTAGCCTGGAAAGCTGTTGCTCAGCCTCATCTGCCCATGGCACTGCTCGCACAGAGGCACAGAGACTGGGGCTGCTTGCTTGTCTTGTCCCCTTAAACTTCAAACGTAGCTTAGGTGGTCCGTGCCGGGTGCCTCCGGCAGCCCTGCTCCGAAAACGCAAACGTCTGCAGATAGCTCGCAGGCAGAAAGAGCTAGCCTGGAAAGCTGTTGCTCAGCCTCATCTGCCCATGGCACTGCTCGCACAGAGGCACAGAGACTGGGGCTGCTTGCTTGTCTTGTCCCCTCAAACTTCAAACGTAGCTTAGGTGGTCCGTGCCGGGCGCCTCCGGCAGCCCTGCTTCGAAAATGCAAACGTCTGCAGATAGCTCGCAGGCAGAAAGAGCTAGCCTGGAAAGCTGTTGCTCAGCCTCATCTGCCCATGGCACTGCTCGCACAGAGGCACAGAGACTGGGGCTGCTTGCTTGTCTTGTCCCCTCAAACTTCAAACGTAGCTTAGGTGGTCCGTGCCGGGCGCCTCCGGCAGCCCTGCTCCGAAAATGCGAACGTCTGCAGATAGCTCGCAGGCAGAAAGAGCTAGCCTGGAAAGCTGTTGCTCAGCCTCATCTGCCCATGGCACTGCTCGCACAGAGGCACAGAGACTGGGGCTGCTTGCTTGTCTTGTCCCCTCAAACTTCAAACGTAGCTTAGGTGGTCCGTGCCGGGCGCCTCCGGCAGCCCTGCTCCGAAAATGCGAACGTCTGCAGATAGCTCGCAGGCAGAAAGAGCTAGCCTGGAAAGCTGTTGCTCAGCCTCATCTGCCCATGGCACTGCTCGCACAGAGGCACAGAGACTGGGGCTGCTTGCTTGTCTTGTCCCCTCAAACTTCAAACGTAGCTTAGGTAGTCCGTGCCGGGTGCCTCCGGCAGCCCTGCTCCGAAAACGCAAACGTCTGCAGATAGCTCGCAGGCAGAAAGAGCTAGCCTGGAAAGCTGTTGCTCAGCCTCATCTGCCCATGGCACTGCTCGCACAGAGGCACAGAGACTGGGGCTGCTTGGTTGTCTTGTCCCCTCAAACTTCAAATGTAGCTTAGTTGGTCCGTGCTGGGCGCCTCCGGCAGCCCTGCTCCGAAAATGCGAACGTCTGCAGATAGCTCGCAGGCAGAAAGAGCTAGCCTGGAAAGCTGTTGCTCAGCCTCATCTGCCCATGGCACTGCTCGCACAGAGGCACAGAGACTGGGGCTGCTTGCTTGTCTTGTCCCCTTAAACTTCAAACGTAGCTTAGGTGGTCTGTGCCAGGCGCCTCCGGCAGCCCTGCTCCGAAAATGCGAACATCTGCAGATAGCTCGCAGGCAGAAAGAGATAGCCTGGAAAGCTGTTGCTCAGCCTCATCTGGCCATGGCACTGCTCGCACAGAGGCACAGAGACTGGGGCTGCTTGCTTGTCTTGTCCCCTCAAACTTCAAACGTAGCTTAGGTGGTCCGTGCCGGGCGCCTCCGGCAGACCTGCTCCGAAAATGCAAACGTCTGCAGATAGCTGGCAGGCAGAAAGAGCTAGCCTGGAAAGCTGTTGCTCAGCCTCATCTGCCCATGGCACTGCTCGCACAGAGGCACAGAGACTGGGGCTGCTTGCTTGTCTTGTCCCCTCAAACTTCAAACGTATCTTAAGTGATCCGTGCCGGGCGCTTCCGGCAGCCCTGCTCCGAAAATGAGAACATCTGCAGATAGCTCGCAGGCAGAAAGAGCTAGCCTGGAAAGCTGTTGCTCAGCCTCATCTGGCCATGGCACTGCTCGCACAGAGGCACAGAGACTGGGGCTGCTTGCTTGTCTTGTCCCCTCAAACTTCAAACGTAGCTTAGGTGGTCTGTGCCGGGCGCCTCCGGCAGCCCTGCTCCGAAAATGCGAACGTCTGCAGATAGCTCGCAGGCAGAAAGAGCTAGCCTGGAAAGCTGTTGCTCAGCCTGATCTGCCCATGGCACTGCTCGCACAGAGGCACAGAGACTGGGGCTGCTTGCTTGTCTTGTCCCCTCAAACTTCAAACGTAGCTTAGGTGGTCCGTGCCGGGTGCCTCCGGCAGCCCTGCTCCGAAAACGCAAACGTCTGCAGATAGCTCGCAGGCAGAAAGAGCTAGCCTGGAAAGCTGTTGCTCAGCCTCATCTGCCCATGGCACTGCTCGCACAGAGGCACAGAGACTGGGGCTGCTTGCTTGTCTTGTCCCCTCAAACTTCAAACGTAGCTTAGGTGGTCCGTGCCGGGCGCCTCCGGCAGCCCTGCTCCGAAAATGCAAACGTCTGCAGATAGCTCGCAGGCAGAAAGAGCTAGCCTGGAAAGCTGTTGCTCAGCCTCATCTGCCCATGGCACTGCTCGCACAGAGGCACAGAGACTGGGGCTGCTTGCTTGTCTTGTCCCCTCAAACTTCAAACCTAGCTTAGGTGGTCCGTGCCGGGCGCCTCCGGCAGCCCTGCTCCGAAAATGCGAACGTCTGCAGATAGCTCGCAGGCAGAAAGAGCTAGCCTGGAAAGCTGTTGCTCAGCCTCATCTGCCCATGGCACTGCTCGCACAGAGGCACAGAGACTGGGGCTGCTTGCTTGTCTTGTCCCCTCAAACTTCAAACGTAGCTTAGGTGGTCCGTGCCGGGCGCCTCCGGCAGCCCTGCTCCGAAAATGCGAACGTCTGCAGATAGCTCGCAGGCAGAAAGAGCTAGCCTGGAAAGCTGTTGCTCAGCCTCATCTGCCCATGGCACTGCTCGCACAGAGGCACAGAGACTGGGGCTGCTTGCTTGTCTTGTCCCCTCAAACTTCAAACGTAGCTTAGGTGGTCCGTGCCGGGTGCCTCCGGCAGCCCTGCTCCGAAAACGCAAACGTCTGCAGATAGCTCGCAGGCAGAAAGAGCTAGCCTGGAAAGCTGTTGCTCAGCCTCATCTGCCCATGGCACTGCTCGCACAGAGGCACAGAGACTGGGGCTGCTTGCTTGTCTTGTCCCCTCAAACTTCAAATGTAGCTTAGTTGGTCCGTGCTGGGCGCCTCCGGCAGCCCTGCTCCGAAAATGCGAACGTCTGCAGATAGCTCGCAGGCAGAAAGAGCTAGCCTGGAAAGCTGTTGCTCAGCCTCATCTGCCCATGGCACTGCTCGCACAGAGGCACAGAGACTGGGGCTGCTTGCTTGTCTTGTCCCCTTAAACTTCAAACGTAGCTTAGGTGGTCTGTGCCAGGCGCCTCCGGCAGCCCTGCTCCGAAAATGCGAACATCTGCAGATAGCTCGCAGGCAGAAAGAGATAGCCTGGAAAGCTGTTGCTCAGCCTCATCTGGCCATGGCACTGCTCGCACAGAGGCACAGAGACTGGGGCTGCTTGCTTGTCTTGTCCCCTCAAACTTCAAACGTAGCTTAGGTGGTCCGTGCCGGGCGCCTCCGGCAGCCCTGCTCCGAAAATGCAAACGTCTGCAGATAGCTGGCAGGCAGAAAGAGCTAGCCTGGAAAGCTGTTGCTCAGCCTCATCTGCCCATGGCACTGCTCGCACAGAGGCACAGAGACTGGGGCTGCTTGCTTGTCTTGTCCCCTCAAACTTCAAACGTATCTTAAGTGATCTGTGCCGGGCGCTTCCGGCAGCCCTGCTCCGAAAATGCGAACATCTGCAGATAGCTCGCAGGCAGAAAGAGCTAGCCTGGAAAGCTGTTGCTCAGCCTCATCTGGCCATGGCACTGCTCGCACAGAGGCACAGAGACTGGGGCTGCTTGCTTGTCTTGTCCCCTCAAACTTCAAACGTAGCTTAGGTGGTCCGTGCCGGGCGCCTCCGGCAGCCCTGCTCCGAAAATGCAAACGTCTGCAGATAGCTGGCAGGCAGAAAGAGCTAGCCTGGAAAGCTGTTGCTCAGCCTCATCTGCCCATGGCACTGCTCGCACAGAGGCACAGAGACTGGGGCTGCTTGCTTGTCTTGTCCCCTCAAACTTCAAACGTATCTTAAGTGATCTGTGCCGGGCGCTTCCGGCAGCCCTGCTCCGAAAATGCCAACGTCTGCAGATAGCTCGCAGGCAGAAAGAGCTAGCCTGGAAAGCTGTTGCTCAGCCTCATCTGGCCATGGCACTGCTCGCACAGAGGCACAGAGACTGGGGCTGCTTGCTTGTCTTGTCCCCTCAAACTTCAAACGTAGCTTAGGTGGTCTGTGCCGGGCGCCTCCGGCAGCCCTGCTCCGAAAATGCGAACGTCTGCAGATAGCTCGCAGGCAGAAAGAGCTAGCCTGGAAAGCTGTTGCTCAGCCTCATCTGCCCATGGCACTGCTCGCACAGAGGCACAGAGACTGGGGCTGCTTGCTTGTCTTGTCCCCTCAAACTTCAAACGTAGCTTAGGTGGTCTGTGCCGGGCGCCTCCGGCAGCCCTGCTCCGAAAATCCAAACGTCTGCAGATAGCTCGCAGGCAGAAAGAGCTAGCCTGGAAAGCTGTTGCTCAGCCTCATCTGCCCATGGCACTGCTCGCACAGAGGCACAGAGACTGGGGCTGCTTGCTTGTCTTGTCCCCTCAAACTTCAAACGTAGCTTAGGTGGTCCGTGCCGGGTGCCTCCGGCAGCCCTGCTCCGAAAATGCGAACGTCTGCAGATAGCTCGCAGGCAGAAAGAGCTAGCCTGGAAAGCTGTTGCTCAGCCTCATCTGCCCATGGCACTGCTCGCACAGAGGCACAGAGACTGGGGCTGCTTGCTTGTCTTGTCCCCTCAAACTTCAAACGTAGCTTAGGTGGTCCGTGACGGGCGCCTCCGGCAGCCCTGCTCCGAAAATGCAAACGTCTGCAGATAGCTCGCAGGCAGAAAGAGCTAGCCTGGAAAGCTGTTGCTTAGCCTCATCTGCCCATGGCACTGCTCGCACAGAGGCACAGAGACTGGGGCTGCTTGCTTGTCTTGTCCCCTCAAACTTCAAACGTAGCTTAGGTGGTCCGTGCCGGGCGCCTCCGGCAGCCCTGCTCCGAAAATGCGAACGTCTGCAGATAGCTCGCAGGCAGAAAGAGCTAGCCTGGAAAGCTGTTGCTCAGCCTCATCTGCCCATGGCACTGCTCGCACAGAGGCACAGAGACTGGGGCTGCTTGCTTGTCTTGTCCCCTCAAACTTCAAACGTAGCTTAGGTGGTCCGTGCCGGGCGCCTCCGGCAGCCCTGCTCCGAAAATGCGAACGTCTGCAGATAGCTCGCAGGCAGAAAGAGCTAGCCTGGAAAGCTGTTGCTCAGCCTCATCTGCCCATGGCACTGCTCGCACAGAGGCACAGAGACTGGGGCTGCTTGCTTGTCTTGTCCCCTCAAACTTCAAACGTAGCTTAGGTGGTCCGTGCCGGGCGCCTCCGGCAGCCCTGCTCCGAAAATGCGAACGTCTGCAGATAGCTCGCAGGCAGAAAGAGCTAGCCTGGAAAGCTGTTGCTCAGCCTCATCTGCCCATGGCACTGCTCGCACAGAGGCACAGAGACTGGGGCTGCTTGCTTGTCTTGTCCCCTTAAACTTCAAACGTAGCTTAGGTGGTCTGTGCCAGGCGCCTCCGGCAGCCCTGCTCCGAAAATGCGAACATCTGCAGATAGCTCGCAGGCAGAAAGAGATAGCCTGGAAAGCTGTTGCTCAGCCTCATCTGGCCATGGCACTGCTCGCACAGAGGCACAGAGACTGGGGCTGCTTGCTTGTCTTGTCCCCTCAAACTTCAAACGTAGCTTAGGTGGTCCGTGCCGGGCGCCTCCGGCAGCCCTGCTCCGAAAATGCAAACGTCTGCAGATAGCTGGCAGGCAGAAAGAGCTAGCCTGGAAAGCTGTTGCTCAGCCTCATCTGCCCATGGCACTGCTCGCACAGAGGCACAGAGACTGGGGCTGCTTGCTTGTCTTGTCCCCTCAAACTTCAAACGTATCTTAAGTGATCTGTGCCGGGCGCTTCCGGCAGCCCTGCTCCGAAAATGCGAACATCTGCAGATAGCTCGCAGGCAGAAAGAGCTAGCCTGGAAAGCTGTTGCTCAGCCTCATCTGGCCATGGCACTGCTCGCACAGAGGCACAGAGACTGGGGCTGCTTGCTTGTCTTGTCCCCTCAAACTTCAAACGTAGCTTAGGTGGTCCGTGCCGGGCGCCTCCGGCAGCCCTGCTCCGAAAATGCAAACGTCTGCAGATAGCTGGCAGGCAGAAAGAGCTAGCCTGGAAAGCTGTTGCTCAGCCTCATCTGCCCATGGCACTGCTCGCACAGAGGCACAGAGACTGGGGCTGCTTGCTTGTCTTGTCCCCTCAAACTTCAAACGTATCTTAAGTGATCTGTGCCGGGCGCTTCCGGCAGCCCTGCTCCGAAAATGCCAACGTCTGCAGATAGCTCGCAGGCAGAAAGAGCTAGCCTGGAAAGCTGTTGCTCAGCCTCATCTGGCCATGGCACTGCTCGCACAGAGGCACAGAGACTGGGGCTGCTTGCTTGTCTTGTCCCCTCAAACTTCAAACGTAGCTTAGGTGGTCTGTGCCGGGCGCCTCCGGCAGCCCTGCTCCGAAAATGCGAACGTCTGCAGATAGCTCGCAGGCAGAAAGAGCTAGCCTGGAAAGCTGTTGCTCAGCCTCATCTGCCCATGGCACTGCTCGCACAGAGGCACAGAGACTGGGGCTGCTTGCTTGTCTTGTCCCCTCAAACTTCAAACGTAGCTTAGGTGGTCTGTGCCGGGCGCCTCCGGCAGCCCTGCTCCGAAAATGCGAACGTCTGCAGATAGCTCGCAGGCAGAAAGAGCTAGCCTGGAAAGCTGTTGCTCAGCCTCATCTGCCCATGGCACTGCTCGCACAGAGGCACAGAGACTGGGGCTGCTTGCTTGTCTTGTCCCCTCAAACTTCAAACGTAGCTTAGGTGGTCCGTGCCGGGTGCCTCCGGCAGCCCTGCTCCGAAAATGCGAACGTCTGCAGATAGCTCGCAGGCAGAAAGAGCTAGCCTGGAAAGCTGTTGCTCAGCCTCATCTGCCCATGGCACTGCTCGCACAGAGGCACAGAGACTGGGGCTGCTTGCTTGTCTTGTCCCCTCAAACTTCAAACGTAGCTTAGGTGGTCCGTGACGGGCGCCTCCGGCAGCCCTGCTCCGAAAATGCAAACGTCTGCAGATAGCTCGCAGGCAGAAAGAGCTAGCCTGGAAAGCTGTTGCTTAGCCTCATCTGCCCATGGCACTGCTCGCACAGAGGCACAGAGACTGGGGCTGCTTGCTTGTCTTGTCCCCTCAAACTTCAAACGTAGCTTAGGTGGTCCGTGCCGGGCGCCTCCGGCAGCCCTGCTCCGAAAATGCGAACGTCTGCAGATAGCTCGCAGGCAGAAAGAGCTAGCCTGGAAAGCTGTTGCTCAGCCTCATCTGCCCATGGCACTGCTCGCACAGAGGCACAGAGACTGGGGCTGCTTGCTTGTCTTGTCCCCTTAAACTTCAAACGTAGCTTAGGTGGTCTGTGCCAGGCGCCTCCGGCAGCCCTGCTCCGAAAATGCGAACATCTGCAGATAGCTCGCAGGCAGAAAGAGATAGCCTGGAAAGCTGTTGCTCAGCCTCATCTGGCCATGGCACTGCTCGCACAGAGGCACAGAGACTGGGGCTGCTTGCTTGTCTTGTCCCCTCAAACTTCAAACGTAGCTTAGGTGGTCCGTGCCGGGCGCCTCCGGCAGCCCTGCTCCGAAAATGCAAACGTCTGCAGATAGCTGGCAGGCAGAAAGAGCTAGCCTGGAAAGCTGTTGCTCAGCCTCATCTGCCCATGGCACTGCTCGCACAGAGGCACAGAGACTGGGGCTGCTTGCTTGTCTTGTCCCCTCAAACTTCAAACGTATCTTAAGTGATCCGTGCCGGGCGCTTCCGGCAGCCCTGCTCCGAAAATGAGAACATCTGCAGATAGCTCGCAGGCAGAAAGAGCTAGCCTGGAAAGCTGTTGCTCAGCCTCATCTGGCCATGGCACTGCTCGCACAGAGGCACAGAGACTGGGGCTGCTTGCTTGTCTTGTCCCCTCAAACTTCAAACGTAGCTTAGGTGGTCTGTGCCGGGCGCCTCCGGCAGCCCTGCTCCGAAAATGCGAACGTCTGCAGATAGCTCGCAGGCAGAAAGAGCTAGCCTGGAAAGCTGTTGCTCAGCCTGATCTGCCCATGGCACTGCTCGCACAGAGGCACAGAGACTGGGGCTGCTTGCTTGTCTTGTCCCCTCAAACTTCAAACGTAGCTTAGGTGGTCCGTGCCGGGTGCCTCCGGCAGCCCTGCTCCGAAAACGCAAACGTCTGCAGATAGCTCGCAGGCAGAAAGAGCTAGCCTGGAAAGCTGTTGCTCAGCCTGATCTGCCCATGGCACTGCTCGCACAGAGGCACAGAGACTGGGGCTGCTTGCTTGTCTTGTCCCCTCAAACTTCAAACGTAGCTTAGGTGGTCCGTGCCGGGCGCCTCCGGCAGCCCTGCTCCGAAAATGCAAACGTCTGCAGATAGCTCGCAGGCAGAAAGAGCTAGCCTGGAAAGCTGTTGCTCAGCCTCATCTGCCCATGGCACTGCTCGCACAGAGGCACAGAGACTGGGGCTGCTTGCTTGTCTTGTCCCCTCAAACTTCAAACCTAGCTTAGGTGGTCCGTGCCGGGCGCCTCCGGCAGCCCTGCTCCGAAAATGCGAACGTCTGCAGATAGCTCGCAGGCAGAAAGAGCTAGCCTGGAAAGCTGTTGCTCAGCCTCATCTGCCCATGGCACTGCTCGCACAGAGGCACAGAGACTGGGGCTGCTTGCTTGTCTTGTCCCCTCAAACTTCAAACGTAGCTTAGGTGGTCCGTGCCGGGCGCCTCCGGCAGCCCTGCTCCGAAAATGCGAACGTCTGCAGATAGCTCGCAGGCAGAAAGAGCTAGCCTGGAAAGCTGTTGCTCAGCCTCATCTGCCCATGGCACTGCTCGCACAGAGGCACAGAGACTGGGGCTGCTTGCTTGTCTTGTCCCCTCAAACTTCAAACGTAGCTTAGGTGGTCCGTGCCGGGTGCCTCCGGCAGCCCTGCTCCGAAAACGCAAACGTCTGCAGATAGCTCGCAGGCAGAAAGAGCTAGCCTGGAAAGCTGTTGCTCAGCCTCATCTGCCCATGGCACTGCTCGCACAGAGGCACAGAGACTGGGGCTGCTTGCTTGTCTTGTCCCCTCAAACTTCAAATGTAGCTTAGTTGGTCCGTGCTGGGCGCCTCCGGCAGCCCTGCTCCGAAAATGCGAACGTCTGCAGATAGCTCGCAGGCAGAAAGAGCTAGCCTGGAAAGCTGTTGCTCAGCCTCATCTGCCCATGGCACTGCTCGCACAGAGGCACAGAGACTGGGGCTGCTTGCTTGTCTTGTCCCCTTAAACTTCAAACGTAGCTTAGGTGGTCTGTGCCAGGCGCCTCCGGCAGCCCTGCTCCGAAAATGCGAACATCTGCAGATAGCTCGCAGGCAGAAAGAGATAGCCTGGAAAGCTGTTGCTCAGCCTCATCTGGCCATGGCACTGCTCGCACAGAGGCACAGAGACTGGGGCTGCTTGCTTGTCTTGTCCCCTCAAACTTCAAACGTAGCTTAGGTGGTCCGTGCCGGGCGCCTCCGGCAGCCCTGCTCCGAAAATGCAAACGTCTGCAGATAGCTGGCAGGCAGAAAGAGCTAGCCTGGAAAGCTGTTGCTCAGCCTCATCTGCCCATGGCACTGCTCGCACAGAGGCACAGAGACTGGGGCTGCTTGCTTGTCTTGTCCCCTCAAACTTCAAACGTAGCTTAGGTGGTCCGTGCCGGGCGCCTCCGGCAGCCCTGCTCCGAAAATGCGAACGTCTGCAGATAGCTCGCAGGCAGAAAGAGCTAGCCTGGAAAGCTGTTGCTCAGCCTCATCTGCCCATGGCACTGCTCGCACAGAGGCACAGAGACTGGGGCTGCTTGCTTGTCTTGTCCCCTTAAACTTCAAACGTAGCTTAGGTGGTCTGTGCCAGGCGCCTCCGGCAGCCCTGCTCCGAAAATGCGAACATCTGCAGATAGCTCGCAGGCAGAAAGAGATAGCCTGGAAAGCTGTTGCTCAGCCTCATCTGGCCATGGCACTGCTCGCACAGAGGCACAGAGACTGGGGCTGCTTGCTTGTCTTGTCCCCTCAAACTTCAAACGTAGCTTAGGTGGTCCGTGCCGGGCGCCTCCGGCAGCCCTGCTCCGAAAATGCAAACGTCTGCAGATAGCTGGCAGGCAGAAAGAGCTAGCCTGGAAAGCTGTTGCTCAGCCTCATCTGCCCATGGCACTGCTCGCACAGAGGCACAGAGACTGGGGCTGCTTGCTTGTCTTGTCCCCTCAAACTTCAAACGTATCTTAAGTGATCCGTGCCGGGCGCTTCCGGCAGCCCTGCTCCGAAAATGAGAACATCTGCAGATAGCTCGCAGGCAGAAAGAGCTAGCCTGGAAAGCTGTTGCTCAGCCTCATCTGGCCATGGCACTGCTCGCACAGAGGCACAGAGACTGGGGCTGCTTGCTTGTCTTGTCCCCTCAAACTTCAAACGTAGCTTAGGTGGTCTGTGCCGGGCGCCTCCGGCAGCCCTGCTCCGAAAATGCGAACGTCTGCAGATAGCTCGCAGGCAGAAAGAGCTAGCCTGGAAAGCTGTTGCTCAGCCTGATCTGCCCATGGCACTGCTCGCACAGAGGCACAGAGACTGGGGCTGCTTGCTTGTCTTGTCCCCTCAAACTTCAAACGTAGCTTAGGTGGTCCGTGCCGGGTGCCTCCGGCAGCCCTGCTCCGAAAACGCAAACGTCTGCAGATAGCTCGCAGGCAGAAAGAGCTAGCCTGGAAAGCTGTTGCTCAGCCTGATCTGCCCATGGCACTGCTCGCACAGAGGCACAGAGACTGGGGCTGCTTGCTTGTCTTGTCCCCTCAAACTTCAAACGTAGCTTAGGTGGTCCGTGCCGGGCGCCTCCGGCAGCCCTGCTCCGAAAATGCAAACGTCTGCAGATAGCTCGCAGGCAGAAAGAGCTAGCCTGGAAAGCTGTTGCTCAGCCTCATCTGCCCATGGCACTGCTCGCACAGAGGCACAGAGACTGGGGCTGCTTGCTTGTCTTGTCCCCTCAAACTTCAAACCTAGCTTAGGTGGTCCGTGCCGGGCGCCTCCGGCAGCCCTGCTCCGAAAATGCGAACGTCTGCAGATAGCTCGCAGGCAGAAAGAGCTAGCCTGGAAAGCTGTTGCTCAGCCTCATCTGCCCATGGCACTGCTCGCACAGAGGCACAGAGACTGGGGCTGCTTGCTTGTCTTGTCCCCTCAAACTTCAAACGTAGCTTAGGTGGTCCGTGCCGGGCGCCTCCGGCAGCCCTGCTCCGAAAATGCGAACGTCTGCAGATAGCTCGCAGGCAGAAAGAGCTAGCCTGGAAAGCTGTTGCTCAGCCTCATCTGCCCATGGCACTGCTCGCACAGAGGCACAGAGACTGGGGCTGCTTGCTTGTCTTGTCCCCTCAAACTTCAAACGTAGCTTAGGTGGTCCGTGCCGGGTGCCTCCGGCAGCCCTGCTCCGAAAACGCAAACGTCTGCAGATAGCTCGCAGGCAGAAAGAGCTAGCCTGGAAAGCTGTTGCTCAGCCTCATCTGCCCATGGCACTGCTCGCACAGAGGCACAGAGACTGGGGCTGCTTGCTTGTCTTGTCCCCTCAAACTTCAAATGTAGCTTAGTTGGTCCGTGCTGGGCGCCTCCGGCAGCCCTGCTCCGAAAATGCGAACGTCTGCAGATAGCTCGCAGGCAGAAAGAGCTAGCCTGGAAAGCTGTTGCTCAGCCTCATCTGCCCATGGCACTGCTCGCACAGAGGCACAGAGACTGGGGCTGCTTGCTTGTCTTGTCCCCTTAAACTTCAAACGTAGCTTAGGTGGTCTGTGCCAGGCGCCTCCGGCAGCCCTGCTCCGAAAATGCGAACATCTGCAGATAGCTCGCAGGCAGAAAGAGATAGCCTGGAAAGCTGTTGCTCAGCCTCATCTGGCCATGGCACTGCTCGCACAGAGGCACAGAGACTGGGGCTGCTTGCTTGTCTTGTCCCCTCAAACTTCAAACGTAGCTTAGGTGGTCCGTGCCGGGCGCCTCCGGCAGCCCTGCTCCGAAAATGCAAACGTCTGCAGATAGCTGGCAGGCAGAAAGAGCTAGCCTGGAAAGCTGTTGCTCAGCCTCATCTGCCCATGGCACTGCTCGCACAGAGGCACAGAGACTGGGGCTGCTTGCTTGTCTTGTCCCCTCAAACTTCAAACGTATCTTAAGTGATCTGTGCCGGGCGCTTCCGGCAGCCCTGCTCCGAAAATGCGAACATCTGCAGATAGCTCGCAGGCAGAAAGAGCTAGCCTGGAAAGCTGTTGCTCAGCCTCATCTGGCCATGGCACTGCTCGCACAGAGGCACAGAGACTGGGGCTGCTTGCTTGTCTTGTCCCCTCAAACTTCAAACGTAGCTTAGGTGGTCCGTGCCGGGCGCCTCCGGCAGCCCTGCTCCGAAAATGCAAACGTCTGCAGATAGCTGGCAGGCAGAAAGAGCTAGCCTGGAAAGCTGTTGCTCAGCCTCATCTGCCCATGGCACTGCTCGCACAGAGGCACAGAGACTGGGGCTGCTTGCTTGTCTTGTCCCCTCAAACTTCAAACGTATCTTAAGTGATCTGTGCCGGGCGCTTCCGGCAGCCCTGCTCCGAAAATGCCAACGTCTGCAGATAGCTCGCAGGCAGAAAGAGCTAGCCTGGAAAGCTGTTGCTCAGCCTCATCTGGCCATGGCACTGCTCGCACAGAGGCACAGAGACTGGGGCTGCTTGCTTGTCTTGTCCCCTCAAACTTCAAACGTAGCTTAGGTGGTCTGTGCCGGGCGCCTCCGGCAGCCCTGCTCCGAAAATGCGAACGTCTGCAGATAGCTCGCAGGCAGAAAGAGCTAGCCTGGAAAGCTGTTGCTCAGCCTCATCTGCCCATGGCACTGCTCGCACAGAGGCACAGAGACTGGGGCTGCTTGCTTGTCTTGTCCCCTCAAACTTCAAACGTAGCTTAGGTGGTCTGTGCCGGGCGCCTCCGGCAGCCCTGCTCCGAAAATCCAAACGTCTGCAGATAGCTCGCAGGCAGAAAGAGCTAGCCTGGAAAGCTGTTGCTCAGCCTCATCTGCCCATGGCACTGCTCGCACAGAGGCACAGAGACTGGGGCTGCTTGCTTGTCTTGTCCCCTCAAACTTCAAACGTAGCTTAGGTGGTCCGTGCCGGGTGCCTCCGGCAGCCCTGCTCCGAAAATGCGAACGTCTGCAGATAGCTCGCAGGCAGAAAGAGCTAGCCTGGAAAGCTGTTGCTCAGCCTCATCTGCCCATGGCACTGCTCGCACAGAGGCACAGAGACTGGGGCTGCTTGCTTGTCTTGTCCCCTCAAACTTCAAACGTAGCTTAGGTGGTCCGTGACGGGCGCCTCCGGCAGCCCTGCTCCGAAAATGCAAACGTCTGCAGATAGCTCGCAGGCAGAAAGAGCTAGCCTGGAAAGCTGTTGCTTAGCCTCATCTGCCCATGGCACTGCTCGCACAGAGGCACAGAGACTGGGGCTGCTTGCTTGTCTTGTCCCCTCAAACTTCAAACGTAGCTTAGGTGGTCCGTGCCGGGCGCCTCCGGCAGCCCTGCTCCGAAAATGCGAACGTCTGCAGATAGCTCGCAGGCAGAAAGAGCTAGCCTGGAAAGCTGTTGCTCAGCCTCATCTGCCCATGGCACTGCTCGCACAGAGGCACAGAGACTGGGGCTGCTTGCTTGTCTTGTCCCCTCAAACTTCAAACGTAGCTTAGGTGGTCCGTGCCGGGCGCCTCCGGCAGCCCTGCTCCGAAAATGCGAACGTCTGCAGATAGCTCGCAGGCAGAAAGAGCTAGCCTGGAAAGCTGTTGCTCAGCCTCATCTGCCCATGGCACTGCTCGCACAGAGGCACAGAGACTGGGGCTGCTTGCTTGTCTTGTCCCCTCAAACTTCAAACGTAGCTTAGGTGGTCCGTGCCGGGCGCCTCCGGCAGCCCTGCTCCGAAAATGCGAACGTCTGCAGATAGCTCGCAGGCAGAAAGAGCTAGCCTGGAAAGCTGTTGCTCAGCCTCATCTGCCCATGGCACTGCTCGCACAGAGGCACAGAGACTGGGGCTGCTTGCTTGTCTTGTCCCCTTAAACTTCAAACGTAGCTTAGGTGGTCTGTGCCAGGCGCCTCCGGCAGCCCTGCTCCGAAAATGCGAACATCTGCAGATAGCTCGCAGGCAGAAAGAGATAGCCTGGAAAGCTGTTGCTCAGCCTCATCTGGCCATGGCACTGCTCGCACAGAGGCACAGAGACTGGGGCTGCTTGCTTGTCTTGTCCCCTCAAACTTCAAACGTAGCTTAGGTGGTCCGTGCCGGGCGCCTCCGGCAGCCCTGCTCCGAAAATGCAAACGTCTGCAGATAGCTGGCAGGCAGAAAGAGCTAGCCTGGAAAGCTGTTGCTCAGCCTCATCTGCCCATGGCACTGCTCGCACAGAGGCACAGAGACTGGGGCTGCTTGCTTGTCTTGTCCCCTCAAACTTCAAACGTATCTTAAGTGATCTGTGCCGGGCGCTTCCGGCAGCCCTGCTCCGAAAATGCGAACATCTGCAGATAGCTCGCAGGCAGAAAGAGCTAGCCTGGAAAGCTGTTGCTCAGCCTCATCTGGCCATGGCACTGCTCGCACAGAGGCACAGAGACTGGGGCTGCTTGCTTGTCTTGTCCCCTCAAACTTCAAACGTAGCTTAGGTGGTCCGTGCCGGGCGCCTCCGGCAGCCCTGCTCCGAAAATGCAAACGTCTGCAGATAGCTGGCAGGCAGAAAGAGCTAGCCTGGAAAGCTGTTGCTCAGCCTCATCTGCCCATGGCACTGCTCGCACAGAGGCACAGAGACTGGGGCTGCTTGCTTGTCTTGTCCCCTCAAACTTCAAACGTATCTTAAGTGATCTGTGCCGGGCGCTTCCGGCAGCCCTGCTCCGAAAATGCCAACGTCTGCAGATAGCTCGCAGGCAGAAAGAGCTAGCCTGGAAAGCTGTTGCTCAGCCTCATCTGGCCATGGCACTGCTCGCACAGAGGCACAGAGACTGGGGCTGCTTGCTTGTCTTGTCCCCTCAAACTTCAAACGTAGCTTAGGTGGTCTGTGCCGGGCGCCTCCGGCAGCCCTGCTCCGAAAATGCGAACGTCTGCAGATAGCTCGCAGGCAGAAAGAGCTAGCCTGGAAAGCTGTTGCTCAGCCTCATCTGCCCATGGCACTGCTCGCACAGAGGCACAGAGACTGGGGCTGCTTGCTTGTCTTGTCCCCTCAAACTTCAAACGTAGCTTAGGTGGTCTGTGCCGGGCGCCTCCGGCAGCCCTGCTCCGAAAATGCGAACGTCTGCAGATAGCTCGCAGGCAGAAAGAGCTAGCCTGGAAAGCTGTTGCTCAGCCTCATCTGCCCATGGCACTGCTCGCACAGAGGCACAGAGACTGGGGCTGCTTGCTTGTCTTGTCCCCTCAAACTTCAAACGTAGCTTAGGTGGTCCGTGCCGGGTGCCTCCGGCAGCCCTGCTCCGAAAATGCGAACGTCTGCAGATAGCTCGCAGGCAGAAAGAGCTAGCCTGGAAAGCTGTTGCTCAGCCTCATCTGCCCATGGCACTGCTCGCACAGAGGCACAGAGACTGGGGCTGCTTGCTTGTCTTGTCCCCTCAAACTTCAAACGTAGCTTAGGTGGTCCGTGACGGGCGCCTCCGGCAGCCCTGCTCCGAAAATGCAAACGTCTGCAGATAGCTCGCAGGCAGAAAGAGCTAGCCTGGAAAGCTGTTGCTTAGCCTCATCTGCCCATGGCACTGCTCGCACAGAGGCACAGAGACTGGGGCTGCTTGCTTGTCTTGTCCCCTCAAACTTCAAACGTAGCTTAGGTGGTCCGTGCCGGGCGCCTCCGGCAGCCCTGCTCCGAAAATGCGAACGTCTGCAGATAGCTCGCAGGCAGAAAGAGCTAGCCTGGAAAGCTGTTGCTCAGCCTCATCTGCCCATGGCACTGCTCGCACAGAGGCACAGAGACTGGGGCTGCTTGCTTGTCTTGTCCCCTCAAACTTCAAACGTAGCTTAGGTGGTCCGTGCCGGGCGCCTCCGGCAGCCCTGCTCCGAAAATGCGAACGTCTGCAGATAGCTCGCAGGCAGAAAGAGCTAGCCTGGAAAGCTGTTGCTCAGCCTCATCTGCCCATGGCACTGCTCGCACAGAGGCACAGAGACTGGGGCTGCTTGCTTGTCTTGTCCCCTCAAACTTCAAACGTAGCTTAGGTGGTCCGTGCCGGGCGCCTCCGGCAGCCCTGCTCCGAAAATGCGAACGTCTGCAGATAGCTCGCAGGCAGAAAGAGCTAGCCTGGAAAGCTGTTGCTCAGCCTCATCTGCCCATGGCACTGCTCGCACAGAGGCACAGAGACTGGGGCTGCTTGCTTGTCTTGTCCCCTCAAACTTCAAACGTAGCTTAGGTGGTCCGTGCCGGGCGCCTCCGGCAGCCCTGCTCCGAAAATGCGAACGTCTGCAGATAGCTCGCAGGCAGAAAGAGCTAGCCTGGAAAGCTGTTGCTCAGCCTCATCTGCCCATGGCACTGCTCGCACAGAGGCACAGAGACTGGGGCTGCTTGCTTGTCTTGTCCCCTCAAACTTCAAACGTAGCTTAGGTGGTCCGTGCCGGGCGCCTCCGGCAGCCCTGCTCCGAAAATGCGAACGTCTGCAGATAGCTCGCAGGCAGAAAGAGCTAGCCTGGAAAGCTGTTGCTCAGCCTCATCTGCCCATGGCACTGCTCGCACAGAGGCACAGAGACTGGGGCTGCTTGCTTGTCTTGTCCCCTCAAACTTCAAACGTAGCTTAGGTGGTCCGTGCCGGGCGCCTCCGGCAGCCCTGCTCCGAAAATGCGAACGTCTGCAGATAGCTGGCAGGCAGAAAGAGCTAGCCTGGAAAGCTGTTGCTCAGCCTCATCTGCCCATGGCACTGCTCGCACAGAGGCACAGAGACTGGGGCTGCTTGCTTGTCTTGTCCCCTCAAACTTCAAACGTAGCTTAGGTGGTCCGTGCCGGGTGCCTCCGGCAGCCCTGCTCCGAAAACGCAAACGTCTGCAGATAGCTCGCAGGCAGAAAGAGCTAGCCTGGAAAGCTGTTGCTCAGCCTCATCTGCCCATGGCACTGCTCGCACAGAGGCACAGAGACTGGGGCTGCTTGGTTGTCTTGTCCCCTCAAACTTCAAATGTAGCTTAGTTGGTCCGTGCTGGGCGCCTCCGGCAGCCCTGCTCCGAAAATGCGAACGTCTGCAGATAGCTCGCAGGCAGAAAGAGCTAGCCTGGAAAGCTGTTGCTCAGCCTCATCTGCCCATGGCACTGCTCGCACAGAGGCACAGAGACTGGGGCTGCTTGCTTGTCTTGTCCCCTTAAACTTCAAACGTAGCTTAGGTGGTCTGTGCCAGGCGCCTCCGGCAGCCCTGCTCCGAAAATGCGAACATCTGCAGATAGCTCGCAGGCAGAAAGAGATAGCCTGGAAAGCTGTTGCTCAGCCTCATCTGGCCATGGCACTGCTCGCACAGAGGCACAGAGACTGGGGCTGCTTGCTTGTCTTGTCCCCTCAAACTTCAAACGTAGCTTAGGTGGTCCGTGCCGGGCGCCTCCGGCAGCCCTGCTCCGAAAATGCAAACGTCTGCAGATAGCTGGCAGGCAGAAAGAGCTAGCCTGGAAAGCTGTTGCTCAGCCTCATCTGCCCATGGCACTGCTCGCACAGAGGCACAGAGACTGGGGCTGCTTGCTTGTCTTGTCCCCTCAAACTTCAAACGTATCTTAAGTGATCTGTGCAGGGCGCTTCCGGCAGCCCTGCTCCGAAAATGCGAACATCTGCAGATAGCTCGCAGGCAGAAAGAGATAGCCTGGAAAGCTGTTGCTCAGCCTCATCTGCCCATGGCACTGCTCGCACAGAGGCACAGAGACTGGGGCTGCTTGCTTGTCTTGTCCCCTCAAACTTCAAACGTATCTTAAGTGATCTGTGCCGGGCGCTTCCGGCAGCCCTGCTCCGAAAATGCGAACATCTGCAGATAGCTCGCAGGCAGAAAGAGATAGCCTGGAAAGCTGTTGCTCAGCCTCATCTGGCCATGGCACTGCTCGCACAGAGGCACAGAGACTGGGGCTGCTTGCTTGTCTTGTCCCCTCAAACTTCAAACGTAGCTTAGGTGGTCCGTGCCGGGCGCCTCCGGCAGCCCTGCTCCGAAAATGCAAACGTCTGCAGATAGCTCGCAGGCAGAAAGAGCTAGCCTGGAAAGCTGTTGCTCAGCCTCATCTGCCCATGGCACTGCTCGCACAGAGGCACAGAGACTGGGGCTGCTTGCTTGTCTTGTCCCCTCAAACTTCAAACGTAGCTTAAGTGATCTGTGCCGGGCGCTTCCGGCAGCCCTGCTCCGAAAATGCCAACGTCTGCAGATAGCTCGCAGGCAGAAAGAGCTAGCCTGGAAAGCTGTTGCTCAGCCTCATCTGCCCATGGCACTGCTCGCACAGAGGCACAGAGACTGGGGCTGCTTGCTTGTCTTGTCCCCTCAAACTTCAAACGTAGCTTAGGTGGTCTGTGCCGGGCGCCTCCGGCAGCCCTGCTCCGAAAATGCGAACGTCTGCAGATAGCTCGCAGGCAGAAAGAGCTAGCCTGGAAAGCTGTTGCTCAGCCTCATCTGCCCATGGCACTGCTCGCACAGAGGCACAGAGACTGGGGCTGCTTGCTTGTCTTGTCCCCTCAAACTTCAAACGTATCTTAAGTGATCTGTGCCGGGCGCCTCCGGCAGCCCTGCTCCGAAAATGCGAACGTCTGCAGATAGCTCGCAGGCAGAAAGAGCTAGCCTGGAAAGCTGTTGCTCAGCCTCATCTGCCCATGGCACTGCTCGCACAGAGGCACAGAGACTGGGGCTGCTTGCTTGTCTTGTCCCCTCAAACTTCAAACGTAGCTTAGGTGGTCCGTGCCGGGTGCCTCCGGCAGCCCTGCTCCGAAAATGCGAACGTCTGCAGATAGCTCGCAGGCAGAAAGAGCTAGCCTGGAAAGCTGTTGCTCAGCCTCATCTGCCCATGGCACTGCTCGCACAGAGGCACAGAGACTGGGGCTGCTTGCTTGTCTTGTCCCCTCAAACTTCAAACGTAGCTTAGGTGGTCCGTGCCGGGCGCCTCCGGCAGCCCTGCTCCGAAAATGCAAACGTCTGCAGATAGCTCGCAGGCAGAAAGAGCTAGCCTGGAAAGCTGTTGCTTAGCCTCATCTGCCCATGGCACTGCTCGCACAGAGGCACAGAGACTGGGGCTGCTTGCTTGTCTTGTCCCCTCAAACTTCAAACGTAGCTTAGGTGGTCCGTGCCGGGCGCCTCCGGCAGCCCTGCTCCGAAAATGCGAACGTCTGCAGACAGCTCGCAGGCAGAAAGAGCTAGCCTGGAAAGCTGTTGCTCAGCCTCATCTGCCCATGGCACTGCTCGCACAGAGGCACAGAGACTGGGGCTGCTTGCTTGTCTTGTCCCCTCAAACTTCAAACGTAGCTTAGGTGGTCTGTGCCGGGCGCCTCCGGCAGCCCTGCTCCGAAAATGCGAACGTCTGCAGATAGCTCGCAGGCAGAAAGAGCTAGCCTGGAAAGCTGTTGCTCAGCCTCATCTGCCCATGGCACTGCTCGCACAGAGGCACAGAGACTGGGGCTGCTTGCTTGTCTTGTCCCCTCAAACTTCAAACGTAGCTTAGGTGGTCTGTGCCGGGCGTCTCCGGCAGCCCTGCTCCGAAAATGCGAACGTCTGCAGATAGCTCGCAGGCAGAAAGAGCTAGCCTGGAAAGCTGTTGCTCAGCCTCATCTGCCCATGGCACTGCTCGCACAGAGGCACAGAGACTGGGGCTGCTTGCTTGTCTTGTCCCCTTAAACTTCAAACGTAGCTTAGGTGGTCCGTGCCGGGTGCCTCCGGCAGCCCTGCTCCGAAAACGCAAACGTCTGCAGATAGCTCGCAGGCAGAAAGAGCTAGCCTGGAAAGCTGTTGCTCAGCCTCATCTGCCCATGGCACTGCTCGCACAGAGGCACAGAGACTGGGGCTGCTTGCTTGTCTTGTCCCCTCAAACTTCAAACGTAGCTTAGGTGGTCTGTGCCGGGCGCCTCCGGCAGCCCTGCTCCGAAAATGCGAACGTCTGCAGATAGCTCGCAGGCAGAAAGAGCTAGCCTGGAAAGCTGTTGCTCAGCCTCATCTGCCCATGGCACTGCTCGCACAGAGGCACAGAGACTGGGGCTGCTTGCTTGTCTTGTCCCCTCAAACTTCAAACGTAGCTTAGGTGGTCCGTGCCGGGTGCCTCCGGCAGCCCTGCTCCGAAAACGCAAACGTCTGCAGATAGCTCGCAGGCAGAAAGAGCTAGCCTGGAAAGCTGTTGCTCAGCCTCATCTGCCCATGGCACTGCTCGCACAGAGGCACAGAGACTGGGGCTGCTTGGTTGTCTTGTCCCCTCAAACTTCAAATGTAGCTTAGTTGGTCCGTGCTGGGCGCCTCCGGCAGCCCTGCTCCGAAAATGCGAACGTCTGCAGATAGCTGGCAGGCAGAAAGAGCTAGCCTGGAAAGCTGTTGCTCAGCCTCATCTGCCCATGGCACTGCTCGCACAGAGGCACAGAGACTGGGGCTGCTTGCTTGTCTTGTCCCCTTAAACTTCAAACGTAGCTTAGGTGGTCTGTGCCAGGCGCCTCCGGCAGCCCTGCTCCGAAAATGCGAACATCTGCAGATAGCTCGCAGGCAGAAAGAGATAGCCTGGAAAGCTGTTGCTCAGCCTCATCTGGCCATGGCACTGCTCGCACAGAGGCACAGAGACTGGGGCTGCTTGCTTGTCTTGTCCCCTCAAACTTCAAACGTAGCTTAGGTGGTCCGTGCCGGGCGCCTCCGGCAGCCCTGCTCCGAAAATGCAAACGTCTGCAGATAGCTGGCAGGCAGAAAGAGCTAGCCTGGAAAGCTGTTGCTCAGCCTCATCTGCCCATGGCACTGCTCGCACAGAGGCACAGAGACTGGGGCTGCTTGCTTGTCTTGTCCCCTCAAACTTCAAACGTATCTTAAGTGATCTGTGCCGGGCGCTTCCGGCAGCCCTGCTCCGAAAATGCGAACATCTGCAGATAGCTCGCAGGCAGAAAGAGATAGCCTGGAAAGCTGTTGCTCAGCCTCATCTGGCCATGGCACTGCTCGCACAGAGGCACAGAGACTGGGGCTGCTTGCTTGTCTTGTCCCCTCAAACTTCAAACGTAGCTTAGGTGGTCCGTGCCGGGTGCCTCCGGCAGCCCTGCTCCGAAAATGCGAACGTCTGCAGATAGCTCGCAGGCAGAAAGAGCTAGCCTGGAAAGCTGTTGCTCAGCCTCATCTGCCCATGGCACTGCTCGCACAGAGGCACAGAGACTGGGGCTGCTTGCTTGTCTTGTCCCCTCAAACTTCAAACGTAGCTTAGGTGGTCCGTGCCGGGCGCATCCGGCAGCCCTGCTCCGAAAATGCAAACGTCTGCAGATAGCTCGCAGGCAGAAAGAGCTAGCCTGGAAAGCTGTTGCTTAGCCTCATCTGCCCATGGCACTGCTCGCACAGAGGCACAGAGACTGGGACTGCTTGCTTGTCTTGTCCCCTCAAACTTCAAACGTAGCTTAGGTGGTCCGTGCCGGGCGCCTCCGGCAGCCCTGCTCCGAAAATGCGAACGTCTGCAGATAGCTCGCAGGCAGAAAGAGCTAGCCTGGAAAGCTGTTGCTCAGCCTCATCTGCCCATGGCACTGCTCGCACAGAGGCACAGAGACTGGGGCTGCTTGCTTGTCTTGTCCCCTCAAACTTCAAACGTAGCTTAGGTGGTCCGTGCCGGGCGCCTCCGGCAGCCCTGCTCCGAAAATGCGAACGTCTGCAGATAGCTCGCAGGCAGAAAGAGCTAGCCTGGAAAGCTGTTGCTCAGCCTCATCTGCCCATGGCACTGCTCGCACAGAGGCACAGAGACTGGGGCTGCTTGCTTGTCTTGTCCCCTCAAACTTCAAACGTAGCTTAGGTGGTCCGTGCCGGGTGCCTCCGGCAGCCCTGCTCCGAAAATGCGAACGTCTGCAGATAGCTCGCAGGCAGAAAGAGCTAGCCTGGAAAGCTGTTGCTCAGCCTCATCTGCCCATGGCACTGCTCGCACAGAGGCACAGAGACTGGGGCTGCTTGCTTGTCTTGTCCCCTCAAACTTCAAACGTAGCTTAGGTGGTCCGTGCCGGGCGCCTCCGGCAGCCCTGCTCCGAAAATGCGAACGTCTGCAGACAGCTCGCAGGCAGAAAGAGCTAGCCTGGAAAGCTGTTGCTTAGCCTCATCTGCCCATGGCACTGCTCGCACAGAGGCACAGAGACTGGGGCTGCTTGCTTGTCTTGTCCCCTCAAACTTCAAACGTAGCTTAGGTGGTCCGTGCCGGGCGCCTCCGGCAGCCCTGCTCCGAAAATGCGAACGTCTGCAGACAGCTCGCAGGCAGAAAGAGCTAGCCTGGAAAGCTGTTGCTCAGCCTCATCTGCCCATGGCACTGCTCGCACAGAGGCACAGAGACTGGGGCTGCTTGCTTGTCTTGTCCCCTCAAACTTCAAACGTAGCTTAGGTGGTCTGTGCCGGGCGCCTCCGGCAGCCCTGCTCCGAAAATGCGAACGTCTGCAGATAGCTCGCAGGCAGAAAGAGCTAGCCTGGAAAGCTGTTGCTCAGCCTCATCTGCCCATGGCACTGCTCGCACAGAGGCACAGAGACTGGGGCTGCTTGCTTGTCTTGTCCCCTCAAACTTCAAACGTAGCTTAGGTGGTCCGTGCCGGGTGCCTCCGGCAGCCCTGCTCCGAAAATGCGAACGTCTGCAGATAGCTCGCAGGCAGAAAGAGCTAGCCTGGAAAGCTGTTGCTCAGCCTCATCTGCCCATGGCACTGCTCGCACAGAGGCACAGAGACTGGGGCTGCTTGCTTGTCTTGTCCCCTCAAACTTCAAACGTAGCTTAGGTGGTCCGTGCCGGGCGCCTCCGGCAGCCCTGCTCCGAAAATGCAAACGTCTGCAGATAGCTCGCAGGCAGAAAGAGCTAGCCTGGAAAGCTGTTGCTTAGCCTCATCTGCCCATGGCACTGCTCGCACAGAGGCACAGAGACTGGGGCTGCTTGCTTGTCTTGTCCCCTCAAACTTCAAACGTAGCTTAGGTGGTCCGTGCCGGGCGCCTCCGGCAGCCCTGCTCCGAAAATGCGAACGTCTGCAGACAGCTCGCAGGCAGAAAGAGCTAGCCTGGAAAGCTGTTGCTCAGCCTCATCTGCCCATGGCACTGCTCGCACAGAGGCACAGAGACTGGGGCTGCTTGCTTGTCTTGTCCCCTCAAACTTCAAACGTAGCTTAGGTGGTCTGTGCCGGGCGCCTCCGGCAGCCCTGCTCCGAAAATGCGAACGTCTGCAGATAGCTCGCAGGCAGAAAGAGCTAGCCTGGAAAGCTGTTGCTCAGCCTCATCTGCCCATGGCACTGCTCGCACAGAGGCACAGAGACTGGGGCTGCTTGCTTGTCTTGTCCCCTCAAACTTCAAACGTAGCTTAGGTGGTCTGTGCCGGGCGTCTCCGGCAGCCCTGCTCCGAAAATGCGAACGTCTGCAGATAGCTCGCAGGCAGAAAGAGCTAGCCTGGAAAGCTGTTGCTCAGCCTCATCTGCCCATGGCACTGCTCGCACAGAGGCACAGAGACTGGGGCTGCTTGCTTGTCTTGTCCCCTTAAACTTCAAACGTAGCTTAGGTGGTCCGTGCCGGGTGCCTCCGGCAGCCCTGCTCCGAAAACGCAAACGTCTGCAGATAGCTCGCAGGCAGAAAGAGCTAGCCTGGAAAGCTGTTGCTCAGCCTCATCTGCCCATGGCACTGCTCGCACAGAGGCACAGAGACTGGGGCTGCTTGCTTGTCTTGTCCCCTCAAACTTCAAACGTAGCTTAGGTGGTCTGTGCCGGGCGCCTCCGGCAGCCCTGCTCCGAAAATGCGAACGTCTGCAGATAGCTCGCAGGCAGAAAGAGCTAGCCTGGAAAGCTGTTGCTCAGCCTCATCTGCCCATGGCACTGCTCGCACAGAGGCACAGAGACTGGGGCTGCTTGCTTGTCTTGTCCCCTCAAACTTCAAACGTAGCTTAGGTGGTCCGTGCCGGGTGCCTCCGGCAGCCCTGCTCCGAAAACGCAAACGTCTGCAGATAGCTCGCAGGCAGAAAGAGCTAGCCTGGAAAGCTGTTGCTCAGCCTCATCTGCCCATGGCACTGCTCGCACAGAGGCACAGAGACTGGGGCTGCTTGGTTGTCTTGTCCCCTCAAACTTCAAATGTAGCTTAGTTGGTCCGTGCTGGGCGCCTCCGGCAGCCCTGCTCCGAAAATGCGAACGTCTGCAGATAGCTCGCAGGCAGAAAGAGCTAGCCTGGAAAGCTGTTGCTCAGCCTCATCTGCCCATGGCACTGCTCGCACAGAGGCACAGAGACTGGGGCTGCTTGCTTGTCTTGTCCCCTTAAACTTCAAACGTAGCTTAGGTGGTCTGTGCCAGGCGCCTCCGGCAGCCCTGCTCCGAAAATGCGAACATCTGCAGATAGCTCGCAGGCAGAAAGAGATAGCCTGGAAAGCTGTTGCTCAGCCTCATCTGGCCATGGCACTGCTCGCACAGAGGCACAGAGACTGGGGCTGCTTGCTTGTCTTGTCCCCTCAAACTTCAAGCGTAGCTTAGGTGGTCCGTGCCGGGCGCCTCCGGCAGCCCTGCTCCGAAAATGCAAACGTCTGCAGATAGCTGGCAGGCAGAAAGAGCTAGCCTGGAAAGCTGTTGCTCAGCCTCATCTGCCCATGGCACTGCTCGCACAGAGGCACAGAGACTGGGGCTGCTTGCTTGTCTTGTCCCCTCAAACTTCAAACGTATCTTAAGTGATCTGTGCCGGGCGCTTCCGGCAGCCCTGCTCCGAAAATGCGAACATCTGCAGATAGCTCGCAGGCAGAAAGAGATAGCCTGGAAAGCTGTTGCTCAGCCTCATCTGGCCATGGCACTGCTCGCACAGAGGCACAGAGACTGGGGCTGCTTGCTTGTCTTGTCCCCTCAAACTTCAAACGTAGCTTAGGTGGTCCGTGCCGGGTGCCTCCGGCAGCCCTGCTCCGAAAATGCGAACGTCTGCAGATAGCTCGCAGGCAGAAAGAGCTAGCCTGGAAAGCTGTTGCTCAGCCTCATCTGCCCATGGCACTGCTCGCACAGAGGCACAGAGACTGGGGCTGCTTGCTTGTCTTGTCCCCTCAAACTTCAAACGTAGCTTAGGTGGTCCGTGCCGGGCGCCTCCGGCAGCCCTGCTCCGAAAATGCAAACGTCTGCAGATAGCTCGCAGGCAGAAAGAGCTAGCCTGGAAAGCTGTTGCTTAGCCTCATCTGCCCATGGCACTGCTCGCACAGAGGCACAGAGACTGGGACTGCTTGCTTGTCTTGTCCCCTCAAACTTCAAACGTAGCTTAGGTGGTCCGTGCCGGGCGCCTCTCGGCAGCCCTGCTCCGAAAATGCGAACGTCTGCAGATAGCTCGCAGGCAGAAAGAGCTAGCCTGGAAAGCTGTTGCTCAGCCTCATCTGCCCATGGCACTGCTCGCACAGAGGCACAGAGACTGGGGCTGCTTGCTTGTCTTGTCCCCTCAAACTTCAAACGTAGCTTAGGTGGTCCGTGCCGGGCGCCTCCGGCAGCCCTGCTCCGAAAATGCGAACGTCTGCAGATAGCTCGCAGGCAGAAAGAGCTAGCCTGGAAAGCTGTTGCTCAGCCTCATCTGCCCATGGCACTGCTCGCACAGAGGCACAGAGACTGGGGCTGCTTGCTTGTCTTGTCCCCTCAAACTTCAAACGTAGCTTAGGTGGTCCGTGCCGGGTGCCTCCGGCAGCCCTGCTCCGAAAACGCAAACGTCTGCAGATAGCTCGCAGGCAGAAAGAGCTAGCCTGGAAAGCTGTTGCTCAGCCTCATCTGCCCATGGCACTGCTCGCACAGAGGCACAGAGACTGGGGCTGCTTGGTTGTCTTGTCCCCTCAAACTTCAAATGTAGCTTAGTTGGTCCGTGCTGGGCGCCTCCGGCAGCCCTGCTCCGAAAATGCGAACGTCTGCAGATAGCTCGCAGGCAGAAAGAGCTAGCCTGGAAAGCTGTTGCTCAGCCTCATCTGCCCATGGCACTGCTCGCACAGAGGCACAGAGACTGGGGCTGCTTGCTTGTCTTGTCCCCTTAAACTTCAAACGTAGCTTAGGTGGTCTGTGCCGGGCGCCTCCGGCAGCCCTGCTCCGAAAATGCGAACATCTGCAGATAGCTCGCAGGCAGAAAGAGATAGCCTGGAAAGCTGTTGCTCAGCCTCATCTGGCCATGGCACTGCTCGCACAGAGGCACAGAGACTGGGGCTGCTTGCTTGTCTTGTCCCCTCAAACTTCAAACGTAGCTTAGGTGGTCCGTGCCGGGCGCCTCCGGCAGCCCTGCTCCGAAAATGCAAACGTCTGCAGATAGCTGGCAGGCAGAAAGAGCTAGCCTGGAAAGCTGTTGCTCAGCCTCATCTGCCCATGGCACTGCTCGCACAGAGGCACAGAGACTGGGGCTGCTTGCTTGTCTTGTCCCCTCAAACTTCAAACGTATCTTAAGTGATCTGTGCCGGGCGCTTCCGGCAGCCCTGCTCCGAAAATGCGAACATCTGCAGATAGCTCGCAGGCAGAAAGAGATAGCCTGGAAAGCTGTTGCTCAGCCTCATCTGCCCATGGCACTGCTCGCACAGAGGCACAGAGACTGGGGCTGCTTGCTTGTCTTGTCCCCTCAAACTTCAAACGTAGCTTAGGTGGTCCGTGCCGGGCGCCTCTGGCAGCCCTGCTCCGAAAATGCAAACGTCTGCAGATAGCTCGCAGCCAGAAAGAGCTAGCCTGGAAAGCTGTTGCTCAGCCTCATCTGCCCATGGCACTGCTCGCACAGAGGCACAGAGACTGGGGCTGCTTGCTTGTCTTGTCCCCTCAAACTTCAAACGTATCTTAAGTGATCTGTGCCGGGCGCTTCCGGCAGCCCTGCTCCGAAAATGCCAACGTCTGCAGATAGCTCGCAGGCAGAAAGAGCTAGCCTGGAAAGCTGTTGCTCAGCCTCATCTGCCCATGGCACTGCTCGCACAGAGGCACAGAGACTGGGGCTGCTTGCTTGTCTTGTCCCCTCAAACTTCAAACGTAGCTTAGGTGGTCTGTGCCGGGCGCCTCCGGCAGCCCTGCTCCGAAAATGCGAACGTCTGCAGATAGCTCGCAGGCAGAAAGAGCTAGCCTGGAAAGCTGTTGCTCAGCCTCATCTGCCCATGGCACTGCTCGCACAGAGGCACAGAGACTGGGGCTGCTTGCTTGTCTTGTCCCCTCAAACTTCAAACGTAGCTTAGGTGGTCTGTGCCGGGCGCCTCCGGCAGCCCTGCTCCGAAAATGCGAACGTCTGCAGATAGCTCGCAGGCAGAAAGAGCTAGCCTGGAAAGCTGTTGCTCAGCCTCATCTGCCCATGGCACTGCTCGCACAGAGGCACAGAGACTGGGGCTGCTTGCTTGTCTTGTCCCCTCAAACTTCAAACGTAGCTTAGGTGGTCTGTGCCGGGTGCCTCCGGCAGCCCTGCTCCGAAAATGCGAACGTCTGCAGATAGCTCGCAGGCAGAAAGAGCTAGCCTGGAAAGCTGTTGCTCAGCCTCATCTGCCCATGGCACTGCTCGCACAGAGGCACAGAGACTGGGGCTGCTTGCTTGTCTTGTCCCCTCAAACTTCAAACGTAGCTTAGGTGGTCCGTGCCGGGCGCCTCCGGCAGCCCTGCTCCGAAAATGCAAACGTCTGCAGATAGCTCGCAGGCAGAAAGAGCTAGCCTGGAAAGCTGTTGCTTAGCCTCATCTGCCCATGGCACTGCTCGCACAGAGGCACAGAGACTGGGGCTGCTTGCTTGTCTTGTCCCCTCAAACTTCAAACGTAGCTTAGGTGGTCCGTGCCGGGCGCCTCCGGCAGCCCTGCTCCGAAAATGCGAACGTCTGCAGATAGCTCGCAGGCAGAAAGAGCTAGCCTGGAAAGCTGTTGCTCAGCCTCATCTGCCCATGGCACTGCTCGCACAGAGGCACAGAGACTGGGGCTGCTTGCTTGTCTTGTCCCCTCAAACTTCAAACGTAGCTTAGGTGGTCCGTGCCGGGCGCCTCCGGCAGCCCTGCTCCGAAAATGCAAACGTCTGCAGATAGCTCGCAGGCAGAAAGAGCTAGCCTGGAAAGCTGTTGCTCAGCCTCATCTGCCCATGGCACTGCTCGCACAGAGGCACAGAGACTGGGGCTGCTTGCTTGTCTTGTCCCCTCAAACTTCAAACGTAGCTTAGGTGGTCCGTGCCGGGCGCCTCCGGCAGCCCTGCTCCGAAAATGCGAACGTCTGCAGATAGCTCGCAGGCAGAAAGAGCTAGCCTGGAAAGCTGTTGCTCAGCCTCATCTGCCCATGGCACTGCTCGCACAGAGGCACAGAGACTGGGGCTGCTTGCTTGTCTTGTCCCCTCAAACTTCAAACGTAGCTTAGGTGGTCCGTGCCGGGCGCCTCCGGCAGCCCTGCTCCGAAAATGCGAACGTCTGCAGATAGCTCGCAGGCAGAAAGAGCTAGCCTGGAAAGCTGTTGCTCAGCCTCATCTGCCCATGGCACTGCTCGCACAGAGGCACAGAGACTGGGGCTGCTTGCTTGTCTTGTCCCCTCAAACTTCAAATGTAGCTTAGGTGGTCTGTGCTGGGCGCCTCCGGCAGCCCTGCTCCGAAAATGCGAACGTCTGCAGATAGCTCGCAGGCAGAAAGAGCTAGCCTGGAAAGCTGTTGCTCAGCCTCATCTGCCCATGGCACTGCTCGCACAGAGGCACAGAGACTGGGGCTGCTTGCTTGTCTTGTCCCCTCAAACTTCAAACGTAGCTTAGGTGGTCCGTGCCGGGCGCCTCCGGCAGCCCTGCTCCGAAAATGCGAACGTCTGCAGATAGCTCGCAGGCAGAAAGAGCTAGCCTGGAAAGCTGTTGCTCAGCCTCATCTGCCCATGGCACTGCTCGCACAGAGGCACAGAGACTGGGGCTGCTTGCTTGTCTTGTCCCCTCAAACTTCAAATGTAGCTTAGGTGGTCTGTGCTGGGCGCCTCTGGCAGCCCTGCTCCGAAAATGCGAACGTCTGCAGATAGCTCGCAGGCAGAAAGAGCTAGCCTGGAAAGCTGTTGCTCAGCCTCATCTGCCCATGGCACTGCTCGCACAGAGGCACAGAGACTGGGGCTGCTTGCTTGTCTTGTCCCCTCAAACTTCAAACGTATCTTAAGTGATCTGTGCCGGGCGCCTCCGGCAGCCCTGCTCCGAAAATGCAAACGTCTGCAGATAGCTGGCAGGCAGAAAGAGCTAGCCTGGAAAGCTGTTGCTCAGCCTCATCTGCCCATGGCACTGCTCGCACAGAGGCACAGAGACTGGGGCTGCTTGCTTGTCTTGTCCCCTCAAACTTCAAACGTATCTTAAGTGATCTGTGCCGGGCGCTTCCGGCAGCCCTGCTCCGAAAATGCGAACATCTGCAGATAGCTCGCAGGCAGAAAGAGCTAGCCTGGAAAGCTGTTGCTCAGCCTCATCTGCCCATGGCACTGCTCGCACAGAGGCACAGAGACTGGGGCTGCTTGCTTGTCTTGTCCCCTCAAACTTCAAACGTAGCTTAGGTGGTCCGTGCCGGGCGCCTCCGGCAGCCCTGCTCCGAAAATGCAAACGTCTGCAGATAGCTGGCAGGCAGAAAGAGCTAGCCTGGAAAGCTGTTGCTCAGCCTCATCTGCCCATGGCACTGCTCGCACAGAGGCACAGAGACTGGGGCTGCTTGCTTGTCTTGTCCCCTCAAACTTCAAACGTATCTTAAGTGATCTGTGCCGGGCGCCTCCGGCAGCCCTGCTCCGAAAATGCCAACGTCTGCAGATAGCTCGCAGGCAGAAAGAGCTAGCCTGGAAAGCTGTTGCTCAGCCTCATCTGCCCATGGCACTGCTCGCACAGAGGCACAGAGACTGGGGCTGCTTGCTTGTCTTGTCCCCTCAAACTTCAAACGTAGCTTAGGTGGTCTGTGCCGGGCGCCTCCGGCAGCCCTGCTCCGAAAATGCGAACGTCTGCAGATAGCTCGCAGGCAGAAAGAGCTAGCCTGGAAAGCTGTTGCTCAGCCTCATCTGCCCATGGCACTGCTCGCACAGAGGCACAGAGACTGGGGCTGCTTGCTTGTCTTGTCCCCTCAAACTTCAAACGTAGCTTAGGTGGTTTGTGCCGGGTGCCTCCGGCAGCCCTGCTCCGAAAATGCGAACGTCTGCAGATAGCTCGCAGGCAGAAAGAGCTAGCCTGGAAAGCTGTTGCTCAGCCTCATCTGCCCATGGCACTGCTCGCACAGAGGCACAGAGACTGGGGCTGCTTGCTTGTCTTGTCCCCTCAAACTTCAAACGTAGCTTAGGTGGTCCGTGCCGGGCGCCTCCGGCAGCCCTGCTCCGAAAATGCAAACGTCTGCAGATAGCTCGCAGGCAGAAAGAGCTAGCCTGGAAAGCTGTTGCTTAGCCTCATCTGCCCATGGCACTGCTCGCACAGAGGCACAGAGACTGGGGCTGCTTGCTTGTCTTGTCCCCTCAAACTTCAAACGTAGCTTAGGTGGTCCGTGCCGGGCGCCTCCGGCAGCCCTGCTCCGAAAATGCGAACGTCTGCAGATAGCTCGCAGGCAGAAAGAGCTAGCCTGGAAAGCTGTTGCTCAGCCTCATCTGCCCATGGCACTGCTCGCACAGAGGCACAGAGACTGGGGCTGCTTGCTTGTCTTGTCCCCTCAAACTTCAAACGTAGCTTAGGTGGTCCGTGCCGGGCGCCTCCGGCAGCCCTGCTCCGAAAATGCGAACGTCTGCAGATAGCTCGCAGGCAGAAAGAGCTAGCCTGGAAAGCTGTTGCTCAGCCTCATCTGCCCATGGCACTGCTCGCACAGAGGCACAGAGACTGGGGCTGCTTGCTTGTCTTGTCCCCTCAAACTTCAAACGTAGCTTAGGTGGTCCGTGCCGGGTGCCTCCGGCAGCCCTGCTCCGAAAACGCAAACGTCTGCAGATAGCTCGCAGGCAGAAAGAGCTAGCCTGGAAAGCTGTTGCTCAGCCTCATCTGCCCATGGCACTGCTCGCACAGAGGCACAGAGACTGGGGCTGCTTGCTTGTCTTGTCCCCTCAAACTTCAAATGTAGCTTAGGTGGTCTGTGCTGGGCGCCTCCGGCAGCCCTGCTCCGAAAATGCGAACGTCTGCAGATAGCTCGCAGGCAGAAAGAGCTAGCCTGGAAAGCTGTTGCTCAGCCTCATCTGCCCATGGCACTGCTCGCACAGAGGCACAGAGACTGGGGCTGCTTGCTTGTCTTGTCCCCTCAAACTTCAAACGTATCTTAAGTGATCTGTGCCGGGCGCCTCCGGCAGCCCTGCTCCGAAAATGCAAACGTCTGCAGATAGCTGGCAGGCAGAAAGAGCTAGCCTGGAAAGCTGTTGCTCAGCCTCATCTGCCCATGGCACTGCTCGCACAGAGGCACAGAGACTGGGGCTGCTTGCTTGTCTTGTCCCCTCAAACTTCAAACGTATCTTAAGTGATCTGTGCCGGGCGCTTCCGGCAGCCCTGCTCCGAAAATGCGAACATCTGCAGATAGCTCGCAGGCAGAAAGAGCTAGCCTGGAAAGCTGTTGCTCAGCCTCATCTGCCCATGGCACTGCTCGCACAGAGGCACAGAGACTGGGGCTGCTTGCTTGTCTTGTCCCCTCAAACTTCAAACGTAGCTTAGGTGGTCCGTGCCGGGTGCCTCCGGCAGCCCTGCTCCGAAAATGCAAACGTCTGCAGATAGCTGGCAGGCAGAAAGAGCTAGCCTGGAAAGCTGTTGCTCAGCCTCATCTGCCCATGGCACTGCTCGCACAGAGGCACAGAGACTGGGGCTGCTTGCTTGTCTTGTCCCCTCAAACTTCAAACGTATCTTAAGTGATCTGTGCCGGGCGCCTCCGGCAGCCCTGCTCCGAAAATGCCAACGTCTGCAGATAGCTCGCAGGCAGAAAGAGCTAGCCTGGAAAGCTGTTGCTCAGCCTCATCTGCCCATGGCACTGCTCGCACAGAGGCACAGAGACTGGGGCTGCTTGCTTGTCTTGTCCCCTCAAACTTCAAACGTAGCTTAGGTGGTCTGTGCCGGGCGCCTCCGGCAGCCCTGCTCCGAAAATGCGAACGTCTGCAGATAGCTCGCAGGCAGAAAGAGCTAGCCTGGAAAGCTGTTGCTCAGCCTCATCTGCCCATGGCACTGCTCGCACAGAGGCACAGAGACTGGGGCTGCTTGCTTGTCTTGTCCCCTCAAACTTCAAACGTAACTTAGGTGGTTTGTGCCGGGTGCCTCCGGCAGCCCTGCTCCGAAAATGCGAACGTCTGCAGATAGCTCGCAGGCAGAAAGAGCTAGCCTGGAAAGCTGTTGCTCAGCCTCATCTGCCCATGGCACTGCTCGCACAGAGGCACAGAGACTGGGGCTGCTTGCTTGTCTTGTCCCCTCAAACTTCAAACGTAGCTTAGGTGGTCCGTGCCGGGCGCCTCCGGCAGCCCTGCTCCGAAAATGCAAACGTCTGCAGATAGCTCGCAGGCAGAAAGAGCTAGCCTGGAAAGCTGTTGCTTAGCCTCATCTGCCCATGGCACTGCTCGCACAGAGGCACAGAGACTGGGGCTGCTTGCTTGTCTTGTCCCCTCAAACTTCAAACGTAGCTTAGGTGGTCCGTGCCGGGCGCCTCCGGCAGCCCTGCTCCGAAAATGCGAACGTCTGCAGATAGCTCGCAGGCAGAAAGAGCTAGCCTGGAAAGCTGTTGCTCAGCCTCATCTGCCCATGGCACTGCTCGCACAGAGGCACAGAGACTGGGGCTGCTTGCTTGTCTTGTCCCCTCAAACTTCAAACGTAGCTTAGGTGGTCCGTGCCGGGCGCCTCCGGCAGCCCTGCTCCGAAAATGCGAACGTCTGCAGATAGCTCGCAGGCAGAAAGAGCTAGCCTGGAAAGCTGTTGCTCAGCCTCATCTGCCCATGGCACTGCTCGCACAGAGGCACAGAGACTGGGGCTGCTTGCTTGTCTTGTCCCCTCAAACTTCAAACGTAGCTTAGGTGGTCCGTGCCGGGTGCCTCCGGCAGCCCTGCTCCGAAAACGCAAACGTCTGCAGATAGCTCGCAGGCAGAAAGAGCTAGCCTGGAAAGCTGTTGCTCAGCCTCATCTGCCCATGGCACTGCTCGCACAGAGGCACAGAGACTGGGGCTGCTTGCTTGTCTTGTCCCCTCAAACTTCAAATGTAGCTTAGGTGGTCTGTGCTGGGCGCCTCCGGCAGCCCTGCTCCGAAAATGCGAACGTCTGCAGATAGCTCGCAGGCAGAAAGAGCTAGCCTGGAAAGCTGTTGCTCAGCCTCATCTGCCCATGGCACTGCTCGCACAGAGGCACAGAGACTGGGGCTGCTTGCTTGTCTTGTCCCCTTAAACTTCAAACGTAGCTTAGGTGGTCTGTGCCGGGCGCCTCCGGCAGCCCTGCTCCGAAAATGCGAACATCTGCAGATAGCTCGCAGGCAGAAAGAGATAGCCTGGAAAGCTGTTGCTCAGCCTCATCTGGCCATGGCACTGCTCGCACAGAGGCACAGAGACTGGGGCTGCTTGCTTGTCTTGTCCCCTCAAACTTCAAACGTAGCTTAGGTGGTCCGTGCCGGGCGCCTCCGGCAGCCCTGCTCCGAAAATGCAAACGTCTGCAGATAGCTCGCAGGCAGAAAGAGCTAGCCTGGAAAGCTGTTGCTCAGCCTCATCTGCCCATGGCACTGCTCGCACAGAGGCACAGAGACTGGGGCTGCTTGCTTGTCTTGTCCCCTCAAACTTCAAACGTAGCTTAAGTGATCTGTGCCGGGCGCTTCCGGCAGCCCTGCTCCGAAAATGCGAACGTCTGCAGATAGCTCGCAGGCAGAAAGAGCTAGCCTGGAAAGCTGTTGCTCAGCCTCATCTGCCCATGGCACTGCTCGCACAGAGGCACAGAGACTGGGGCTGCTTGCTTGTCTTGTCCCCTCAAACTTCAAACGTAGCTTAGGTGGTCTGTGCCGGGCGCCTCCGGCAGCCCTGCTCCGAAAATGCGAACGTCTGCAGATAGCTCGCAGGCAGAAAGAGCTAGCCTGGAAAGCTGTTGCTCAGCCTCATCTGCCCATGGCACTGCTCGCACAGAGGCACAGAGACTGGGGCTGCTTGCTTGTCTTGTCCCCTCAAACTTCAAACGTAGCTTAGGTGGTCCGTGCCGGGCGCCTCCGGCAGCCCTGCTCCGAAAATGCGAACATCTGCAGATAGCTCGCAGGCAGAAAGAGCTAGCCTGGAAAGCTGTTGCTCAGCCTCATCTGGCCATGGCACTGCTCGCACAGAGGCACAGAGACTGGGGCTGCTTGCTTGTCTTGTCCCCTCAAACTTCAAACGTAGCTTAGGTGGTCCGTGCCGGGCGCCTCCGGCAGCCCTGCTCCGAAAATGCAAACGTCTGCAGATAGCTCGCAGGCAGAAAGAGCTAGCCTGGAAAGCTGTTGCTCAGCCTCATCTGCCCATGGCACTGCTCGCGCAGAGGCACAGAGACTGGGGCTGCTTGCTTGTCTTGTCCCCTCAAACTTCAAACGTATCTTAACTGATCCGTGCCGGGCGCTTCCGGCAGCCCTGCTCCGAAAATGCGAACGTCTGCAGATAGCTCGCAGGCAGAAAGAGCTAGCCTGGAAAGCTGTTGCTCAGCCTCATCTGCCCATGGCACTGCTCGCACAGAGGCACAGAGACTGGGGCTGCTTGCTTGTCTTGTCCCCTCAAACTTCAAACGTAGCTTAGGTGGTCTGTGCCGGGCGCCTCCGGCAGCCCTGCTCCGAAAATGCGAACATCTGCAGATAGCTCGCAGGCAGAAAGAGCTAGCCTGGAAAGCTGTTGCTCAGCCTCATCTGGCCATGGCACTGCTCGCATAGAGGCACAGAGACTGGGGCTGCTTGCTTGTTTTGCCCTCTCAAACTTCAAACGTATCTTAAGTGATCCGTGCTGGGCGCTTCCGGCAGCCCTGCTCCGAAAATGCGAACGTCTGCAGATAGCTCGCAGGCAGAAAGAGCTAGCCTGGAAAGCTGTTGCTCAGCCTCATCTGCCCATGGCACTGCTCGCACAGAGGCTCAGAGACTGGGGCTGCTTGCTTGTCTTGGCCCCTCAAACTTCAAACGTAACTTAGGTGGTCTGTGCCGGGCGCCTCCGGCAGCCCTGCTCCGAAAATGCGAACATCTGCAGATAGCTCGCAGGCAGAAAGAGATAGCCTGGAAAGCTGTTGCTCAGCCTCATCTGCCCATGGCACTGCTCGCACAGAGGCACAGAGACTGGGGCTGCTTGCTTGTCTTGTCCCCTCAAACTTCAAACGTAGCTTAGGTGGTCCGTGCCGGGCGCCTCCGGCAGCCCTGCTCCGAAAATGCAAACGTCTGCAGATAGCTCGCAGGCAGAAAGAGCTAGCCTGGAAAGCTGTTGCTCAGCCTCATCTGCCCATGGCACTGCTCGCACAGAGGCACAGAGACTGGGGCTGCTTGCTTGTCTTGTCCCCTCAAACTTCAAACGTAGCTTAGGTGGTCCGTGCCGGGCGCCTCCGGCAGCCCTGCTCCGAAAATGCAAACGTCTGCAGATAGCTCGCAGGCAGAAAGAGCTAGCCTGGAAAGCTGTTGCTCAGCCTCATCTGCCCATGGCACTGCTCGCGCAGAGGCACAGAGACTGGGGCTGCTTGCTTGTCTTGTCCCCTCAAACTTCAAACGTATCTTAAGTGGTCCGTGCCGGGCGCCTCCGGCAGCCCTGCTCCGAAAATGCAAACGTCTGCAGATAGCTCGCAGGCAGAAAGAGCTAGCCTGGAAAGCTGTTGCTCAGCCTCATCTGCCCATGGCACTGCTCGCGCAGAGGCACAGAGACTGGGGCTGCTTGCTTGTCTTGTCCCCTCAAACTTCAAACGTATCTTAAGTGATCCGTGCCGGGCGCTTCCGGCAGCCCTGCTCCGAAAATGCGAACGTCTGCAGATAGCTCGCAGGCAGAAAGAGCTAGCCTGGAAAGCTGTTGCTCAGCCTCATCTGCCCATGGCACTGCTCGCGCAGAGGCACAGAGACTGGGGCTGCTTGCTTGTCTTGTCCCCTCAAACTTCAAACGTATCTTAAGTGATCCGTGCCGGGCGCTTCCGGCAGCCCTGCTCCGAAAATGCGAACGTCTGCAGATAGCTCGCAGGCAGAAAGAGCTAGCCTGGAAAGCTGTTGCTCAGCCTCATCTGCCCATGGCACTGCTCGCACAGAGGCACAGAGACTGGGGCTGCTTGCTTGTCTTGTCCCCTCAAACTTCAAACGTATCTTAAGTGATCCGTGCCGGGCGCTTCCGGCAGCCCTGCTCCGAAAATGCGAACGTCTGCAGATAGCTCGCAGCCAGAAAGAGCTAGCCTGGAAAGCTGTTGCTCAGCCTCATCTGCCCATGGCACTGCTCGCACAGAGGCACAGAGACTGGGGCTGCTTGCTTGTCTTGTCCCCTCAAACTTCAAACGTAGCTTAGGTGGTCCGTGCCGGGCGCCTCCGGCAGCCCTGCTCTGAAAATGCGAACGTCTGCAGATAGCTTGCAGCCAGAAAGAGCTAGCCTGGAAAGCTGTTGCTCAGCCTCATCTGCCCATGGCACTGCTCGCACAGAGGCACAGAGACTGGGGCTGCTTGGTTGTCTTGTCCCCTCAAACTTCAAATGTAGCTTAGGTGGTCCGTGCCGGGCGCCTCCGGCAGCCCTGCTCCGAAAACGCAAACGTCTGCAGATAGCTCGCAGGCAGAAAGAGCTAGCCTGGAAAGCTGTTGCTCAGCCTCATCTGCCCATGGCACTGCTCGCACAGAGGCACAGAGACTGGGGCTGCTTGCTTGTCTTGTCCACTCAAACTTCAAACGTATCTTAAGTGATCTGTGCCGGGCGCTTCCGGCAGCCCTGCTCCGAAAATGCGAACGTCTGCAGATAGCTCGCAGGCAGAAAGAGCTAGCCTGGAAAGCTGTTGCTCAGCCTCATCTGCCCATGGCACTGCTCGCACAGAGGCACAGAGACTGGGGCTGCTTGCTTGTCTTGTCCCCTCAAACTTCAAACGTAGCTTAGGTGGTCTGTGCCGGGCGCCTCCGGCAGCCCTGCTCCGAAAATGCGAACGTCTGCAGATAGCTCGCAGGCAGAAAGAGCTAGCCTGGAAAGCTGTTGCTCAGCCTCATCTGCCCATGGCACTGCTCGCACAGAGGCACAGAGACTGGGGCTGCTTGCTTGTCTTGTCCCCTCAAACTTCAAACGTAGCTTAGGTGGTCTGTGCCGGGCGCCTCCGGCAGCCCTGCTCCGAAAATGCGAACGTCTGCAGATAGCTCGCAGGCAGAAAGAGCTAGCCTGGAAAGCTGTTGCTCAGCCTCATCTGCCCATGGCACTGCTCGCACAGAGGCACAGAGACTGGGGCTGCTTGCTTGTCTTGCCCCCTCAAACTTCAAACGTAGCTTAGGTGGTCCGTGCCGGGTGCCTCCGGCAGCCCTGCTCCGAAAACGCAAACGTCTCCAGACAGCTCGCAGGCAGAAAGAGCTAGCCTGGAAAGCTGTTGCTCAGCCTCATCTGCCCATGGCACTGCTCGCACAGAGGCACAGAGACTGGGGCTGCTTGCTTGTCTTGTCCCCTCAAACTTCAAACGTAGCTTAGGTGGTCCGTGCCGGGCGCCTCCGGCAGCCCTGCTCCGAAAATGCAAACGTCTGCAGATAGCTCGCAGGCAGAAAGAGCTAGCCTGGAAAGCTGTTGCTTAGCCTCATCTGCCCATGGCACTGCTCGCACAGAGGCACAGAGACTGGGGCTGCTTGCTTGTCTTGTCCCCTCAAACTTCAAACGTAGCTTAGGTGGTCCGTGCCGGGCGCCTCCGGCAGCCCTGCTCCGAAAATGCCAACGTCTGCAGATAGCTCGCAGGCAGAAAGAGCTAGCCTGGAAAGCTGTTGCTCAGCCTCATCTGCCCATGGCACTGCTCGCACAGAGGCACAGAGACTGGGGCTGCTTGCTTGTCTTGTCCCCTCAAACTTCAAACGTAGCTTAGGTGGTCCGTGCCGGGCGCCTCCAGCAGCCCTGCTCCGAAAATGCGAACGTCTGCAGATAGCTCGCAGGCAGAAAGAGCTAGCCTGGAAAGCTGTTGCTCAGCCTCATCTGCCCATGGCACTGCTCGCACAGAGGCACAGAGACTGGGGCTGCTTGCTTGTCTTGTCCCCTCAAACTTCAAACGTAGCTTAGGTGGTCCGTGCCGGGTGCCTCCGGCAGCCCTGCTCCGAAAACGCAAACGTCTGCAGATAGCTCGCAGGCAGAAAGAGCTAGCCTGGAAAGCTGTTGCTCAGCCTCATCTGCCCATGGCACTGCTCGCACAGAGGCACAGAGACTGGGGCTGCTTGCTTGTCTTGTCCCCTCAAACTTCAAACGTATCTTAGTTGGTCCGTGCTGGGCGCCTCCGGCAGCCCTGCTCCGAAAATGCGAACGTCTGCAGATAGCTCGCAGGCAGAAAGAGCTAGCCTGGAAAGCTGTTGCTCAGCCTCATCTGCCCATGGCACTGCTCGCACAGAGGCACAGAGACTGGGGCTGCTTGCTTGTCTTGTCCCCTTAAACTTCAAACGTAGCTTAGGTGGTCTGTGCCGGGCGCCTCCGGCAGCCCTGCTCCGAAAATGCGAACATCTGCAGATAGCTCGCAGGCAGAAAGAGATAGCCTGGAAAGCTGTTGCTCAGCCTCATCTGGCCATGGCACTGTACGCACAGAGGCACAGAGACTGGGGCTGCTTGCTTGTCTTGTCCCCTCAAACTTCAAACGTAGCTTAGGTGGTCCGTGCCGGGCGCCTCCGGCAGCCCTGCTCCGAAAATGCAAACGTCTGCAGATAGCTCGCAGGCAGAAAGAGCTAGCCTGGAAAGCTGTTGCTCAGCCTCATCTGCCCATGGCACTGCTCGCACAGAGGCACAGAGACTGGGGCTGCTTGCTTGTCTTGTCCCCTCAAACTTCAAACGTAGCTTAGGTGGTCCGTGCCGGGCGCCTCCGGCAGCCCTGCTCCGAAAATGCAAACGTCTGCAGATAGCTCGCAGGCAGAAAGAGCTAGCCTGGAAAGCTGTTGCTCAGCCTCATCTGCCCATGGCACTGCTCGCGCAGAGGCACAGAGACTGGGGCTGCTTGCTTGTCTTGTCCCCTCAAACTTCAAACGTATCTTAAGTGATCCGTGCCGGGCGCTTCCGGCAGCCCTGCTCCGAAAATGCGAACGTCTGCAGATAGCTCGCAGCCAGAAAGAGCTAGCCTGGAAAGCTGTTGCTCAGCCTCATCTGCCCATGGCACTGCTCGCACAGAGGCACAGAGACTGGGGCTGCTTGCTTGTCTTGTCCCCTCAAACTTCAAACGTAGCTTAGGTGGTCCGTGCCGGGCGCCTCCGGCAGCCCTGCTCCGAAAATGCGAACGTCTGCAGATAGCTCGCAGCCAGAAAGAGCTAGCCTGGAAAGCTGTTGCTCAGCCTCATCTGCCCATGGCACTGCTCGCACAGAGGCACAGAGACTGGGGCTGCTTGCTTGTCTTGTCCCCTCAAACTTCAAACGTATCTTAAGTGATCCGTGCCGGGCGCTTCCGGCAGCCCTGCTCCGAAAATGCGAACGTCTGCAGATAGCTCGCAGGCAGAAAGAGCTAGCCTGGAAAGCTGTTGCTCAGCCTCATCTGCCCATGGCACTGCTCGCACAGAGGCACAGAGACTGGGGCTGCTTGCTTGTCTTGTCCCCTCAAACTTCAAACGTAGCTTAGGTGGTCTGTGCCGGGCGCCTCCGGCAGCCCTGCTCCGAAAATGCGAACGTCTGCAGATAGCTCGCAGCCAGAAAGAGCTAGCCTGGAAAGCTGTTGCTCAGCCTCATCTGCCCATGGCACTGCTCGCACAGAGGCACAGAGACTGGGGCTGCTTGCTTGTCTTGCCCCCTCAAACTTCAAACGTAGCTTAGGTGGTCCGTGCCGGGCGCCTCCGGCAGCCCTGCTCCGAAAATGCAAACGTCTGCAGATAGCTCGCAGGCAGAAAGAGCTAGCCTGGAAAGCTGTTGCTCAGCCTCATCTGCCCATGGCACTGCTCGCGCAGAGGCACAGAGACTGGGGCTGCTTGCTTGTCTTGTCCCCTCAAACTTCAAACGTAGCTTAGGTGGTCCGTGCCGGGCGCCTCCGGCAGCCCTGCTCCGAAAATGCAAACGTCTGCAGATAGCTCGCAGGCAGAAAGAGCTAGCCTGGAAAGCTGTTGCTCAGCCTCATCTGCCCATGGCACTGCTCGCGCAGAGGCACAAAGACTGGGGCTGCTTGCTTGTCTTGTTCCCTGAAACTTCAAACGTATCTTAAGTGATCCGTGCCGGGCGCTTCCGGCAGCCCTGCTCCGAAAATGCGAACGTCTGCAGATAGCTCGCAGGCAGAAAGAGCTAGCCTGGAAAGCTGTTGCTCAGCCTCATCTGCCCATGGCACTGCTCGCACAGAGGCACAGAGACTGGGGCTGCTTGCTTGTCTTGTCCCCTCAAACTTCAAACGTATCTCAGGTGGTCTGTGCCGGGCGCATCTGGCAGCCCTGCTCCGAAAATGCAAACGTCTGCAGATAGCTCGCAGGCAGAAAGAGCTAGCCTGGAAAGCTGTTGCTCAGCCTCATCTGCCCATGGCACTGCTCGCACAGAGGCACAGAGACTGGGGCTGCTTGGTTGTTTTGCCCCCTCAAACTTCAAACGTAGCTTAGGTGGTCCGTGCCGGGCGCATCCGGCAGCCCTGCTCCGAAAATGCAAACGTCTGCAGATAGCTCGCAGGCAGAAAGAGCTAGCCTGGAAAGCTGTTGCTCAGCCTCATCTGCCCATGGCACTGCTCGCACAGAGGCACAGAGACTGGGGCTGCTTTGTTGTTTTGCCCCCTAAAACTTCAAACGTAGCTTAGGTGGTCCGTGCCGGGCGCATCCGGCAGCCCTGCTCCGAAAATGCGAACGTCTGCAGATAGCTCGCAGGCAGAAAGAGCTAGCCTGGAAAGCTGTTGCTCAGCCTCATCTGCCCATGGCACTGCTCGCACAGAGGCACAGAGACTGGGGCTGCTTGCTTGTCTTGTCCCCTCAAACTTCAAACGTAGCTTAGGTGGTCCGTGCCGGGCGCCTCCGGCAGCCCTGCTCCAAAAATGCGAACGTCTGCAGATAGCTCGCAGGCAGAAAGAGCTAGCCTGGAAAGCTGTTGCTCAGCCTCATCTGCCCATGGCACTGCTCGCACAGAGGCACAGAGACTGGGGCTGCTTGCTTGTCTTGTCCCCTCAAACTTCAAACGTAGCTTAGGTGGTCTGTGCCGGGCGCCTCCGGCAGCCCTGCTCCGAAAACGCGAACGTCTGCAGATAGCTCGCAGGCAGAAAGAGCTAGCCTGGAAAGCTGTTGCTCAGCCTCATCTGCCCATGGCACTGCTCGCACAGAGGCACAGAGACTGGGGCTGCTTGCTTGTCTTGTCCCCTCAAACTTCAAACGTAGCTTAGGTGGTCCGTGCCGGGCGTCTCCGGCAGCCCTGCTCCGAAAATGCGAACGTCTGCAGATAGCTCGCAGGCAGAAAGAGCTAGCCTGGAAAGCTGTTGCTCAGCCTCATCTGCCCATGGCACTGCTCGCACAGAGGCACAGAGACTGGGGCTGCTTGCTTGTCTTGTCCCCTCAAACTTCAAATGTAGCTTAGGTGGTTCGTGCCGGGTGCCTCCGGCAGCCCTGCTCCGAAAACGCAAACGTCTGCAGATAGCTCGCAGGCAGAAAGAGCTAGCCTGGAAAGCTGGTGCTCAGCCTCATCTGCCCATGGCACTGCTCGCACAGAGGCACAGAGACTGGGGCTGCTTGCTTGTCTTGTCCCCTCAAACTTCAAATGTAGCTTAGTTGGTCCGTGCTGGGCGCCTCCGGCACCCCTGCTCCGAAAATGCGAACGTCTGCAGATAGCTCGCAGGCAGAAAGAGCTAGCCTGGAAAGCTGTTGCTCAGCCTCATCTGCCCATGGCACTGCTCGCACAGAGGCACAGAGACTGGGGCTGCTTGCTTGTCTTGTCCCCTTAAACTTCAAACGTAGCTTAGGTGGTCTGTGCCGGGCGCCTCCGGCAGCCCTGCTCCGAAAATGCGAACATCTGCAGATAGCTCGCAGGCAGAAAGAGATAGCCTGGAAAGCTGTTGCTCAGCCTCATCTGGCCATGGCACTGCTCGCACAGAGGCACAGAGACTGGGGCTGCTTGCTTGTCTTGTCCCCTCAAACTTCAAACGTAGCTTAGGTGGTCCGTGCCGGGCGCCTCCGGCAGCCCTGCTCCGAAAATGCAAACGTCTGCAGATAGCTCGCAGGCAGAAAGAGCTAGCCTGGAAAGCTGTTGCTCAGCCTCATCTGCCCATGGCACTGCTCGCACAGAGGCACAGAGACTGGGGCTGCTTGCTTGTCTTGTCCCCTCAAACTTCAAACGTAGCTTAGGTGGTCCGTGCCGGGCGCCTCCGGCAGCCCTGCTCCGAAAATGCAAACGTCTGCAGATAGCTCGCAGGCAGAAAGAGCTAGCCTGGAAAGCTGTTGCTCAGCCTCATCTGCCCATGGCACTGCTCGCGCAGAGGCACAGAGACTGGGGCTGCTTGCTTGTCTTGTCCCCTCAAACTTCAAATGTATCTTAAGTGATCCGTGCCGGGCGCTTCCGGCAGCCCTGCTCCGAAAATGCGAACGTCTGCAGATAGCTCGCAGCCAGAAAGAGCTAGCCTGGAAAGCTGTTGCTCAGCCTCATCTGCCCATGGCACTGCTCGCACAGAGGCACAGAGACTGGGGCTGCTTGCTTGTCTTGTCCCCTCAAACTTCAAACGTAGCTTAGGTGGTCCGTGCCGGGAGCCTCCGGCAGCCCTGCTCCGAAAATGCGAACGTCTGCAGATAGCTCGCAGCCAGAAAGAGCTAGCCTGGAAAGCTGTTGCTCAGCCTCATCTGCCCATGGCACTGCTCGCACATAGGCACAGAGACTGGGGCTGCTTGCTTGTCTTGTCCCCTCAAACTTCAAACGTATCTTAAGTGATCCGTGCCGGGCGCTTCCGGCAGCCCTGCTCCGAAAATGCGAACGTCTGCAGATAGCTCGCAGGCAGAAAGAGCTAGCCTGGAAAGCTGTTGCTCAGCCTCATCTGCCCATGGCACTGCTCGCACAGAGGCACAGAGACTGGGGCTGCTTGCTTGTCTTGTCCCCTCAAACTTCAAACGTAGCTTAGGTGGTCCGTGCCGGGCGCCTCCGGCAGCCCTGCTCCGAAAATGCGAACGTCTGCAGATAGCTCGCAGCCAGAAAGAGCTAGCCTGGAAAGCTGTTGCTCAGCCTCATCTGCCCATGGCACTGCTCGCACAGAGGCACAGAGACTGGGGCTGCTTGCTTGTCTTGCCCCCTCAAACTTCAAACGTAGCTTAGGTGGTCCGTGCCGGGCGCCTCCGGCAGCCCTGCTCCGAAAATGCAAACGTCTGCAGATAGCTCGCAGGCAGAAAGAGCTAGCCTGGAAAGCTGTTGCTCAGCCTCATCTGCCCATGGCACTGCTCGCGCAGAGGCACAGAGACTGGGGCTGCTTGCTTGTCTTGTCCCCTCAAACTTCAAACGTAGCTTAGGTGGTCCGTGCCGGGCGCCTCCGGCAGCCCTGCTCCGAAAATGCAAACGTCTGCAGATAGCTCGCAGGCAGAAAGAGCTAGCCTGGAAAGCTGTTGCTCAGCCTCATCTGCCCATGGCACTGCTCGCACAGAGGCACAGAGACTGGGGCTGCTTGGTTGTTTTGCCCCCTCAAACTTCAAACGTAGCTTAGGTGGTCCATGCCGGGCGCATCCGGCAGCCCTGCTCCGAAAATGCAAACGTCTGCAGATAGCTCGCAGGCAGAAAGAGCTAGCCTGGAAAGCTGTTGCTCAGCCTCATCTGCCCATGGCACTGCTCGCACAGAGGCACAGAGACTGGGGCTGCTTTGTTGTTTTGCCCCCTAAAACTTCAAACGTAGCTTAGGTGGTCCGTGCCGGGCGCATCCGGCAGCCCTGCTCCAAAAATGCGAACGTCTGCAGATAGCTCGCAGGCAGAAAGAGCTAGCCTGGAAAGCTGTTGCTCAGCCTCATCTGCCCATGGCACTGCTCGCACAGAGGCACAGAGACTGGGGCTGCTTGCTTGTCTTGTCCCCTCAAACTTCAAACGTAGCTTAGGTGGTCCGTGCCGGGCGCCTCCGGCAGCCCTGCTCCAAAAATGCGAACGTCTGCAGATAGCTCGCAGGCAGAAAGAGCTAGCCTGGAAAGCTGTTGCTCAGCCTCATCTGCCCATGGCACTGCTCGCACAGAGGCACAGAGACTGGGGCTGCTTGCTTGTCTTGTCCCCTCAAACTTCAAACGTAGCTTAGGTGGTCTGTGCCGGGCGCCTCCGGCAGCCCTGCTCCGAAAACGCGAACGTCTGCAGATAGCTCGCAGGCAGAAAGAGCTAGCCTGGAAAGCTGTTGCTCAGCCTCATCTGCCCATGGCACTGCTCGCACAGAGGCACAGAGACTGGGGCTGCTTGCTTGTCTTGTCCCCTCAAACTTCAAACGTAGCTTAGGTGGTCCGTGCCGGGCGTCTCCGGCAGCCCTGCTCCGAAAATGCGAACGTCTGCAGATAGCTCGCAGGCAGAAAGAGCTAGCCTGGAAAGCTGTTGCTCAGCCTCATCTGCCCATGGCACTGCTCGCACAGAGGCACAGAGACTGGGGCTGCTTGCTTGTCTTGTCCCCTCAAACTTCAAACGTAGCTTAGGTGGTCCGTGCCGGGTGCATCCGGCAGCCCTGCTCCGAAAATGCGAACGTCTGCAGATAGCTGGCAGGCAGAAAGAGCTAGCCTGGAAAGCTGTTGCTCAGCCTCATCTGCCCATGGCACTGCTCGCACAGAGGCACAGAGACTGGGGCTGCTTGCTTGTCTTGTCCCCTCAAACTTCAAACGTAGCTTAGGTGGTCTGTGCCGGGCGCCTCCGGCAGCCCTGCTCCGAAAATGCGAACGTCTGCAGATAGCTCGCAGGCAGAAAGAGCTAGCCTGGAAAGCTGTTGCTCAGCCTCATCTGCCCATGGCACTGCTCGCACAGAGGCACAGAGACTGGGGCTGCATGCTTGTCTTGTCCCCTCAAACTTCAAACGTAGCTTAAGTGATCCGTGCCGGGCGCTTCCGGCAGCCCTGCTCCGAAAATGCGAACGTCTGCAGATAGCTCGCAGGCAGAAAGAGCTAGCCTGGAAAGCTGTTGCTCAGCCTCATCTGCCCATGGCACTGCTCGCACAGAGGCACAGAGACTGGGGCTGCTTGCTTGTCTTGTCCCCTCAAACTTCAAACGTAGCTTAGGTGGTCTGTGCCGGGCGCCTCCGGCAGCCCTGCTCCAAAAATGCGAACGTCTGCAGATAGCTCGCAGGCAGAAAGAACTAGCCTGGAAAGCTGTTGCTCAGCCTCATCTGCCCATGGCACTGCTCGCACAGAGGCACAGAGACTGGGGCTGCTTGCTTGTCTTGTCCCCTCAAACTTCAAATGTATCTTAGTTGGTCCGTGCCGGGCGCCTCCGGCAGCCCTGCTCCGAAAATGCCAACGTCTGCAGATAGCTCGCAGGCAGAAAGAGCTAGCCTGGAAAGCTGTTGCTCAGCCTCATCTGCCCATGGCACTGCTCGCACAGAGGCACAGAGACTGGAGCTGCTTGCTTGTCTTGTCCCCTCAAACTTCAAACGTAGCTTAGGTGGTCTGTGCCGGGCGCCTCCGGCAGCCCTGCTCCGAAAATGCGAACATCTGCAGATAGCTCGCAGGCAGAAAGAGCTAGCCTGGAAAGCTGTTGCTCAGCCTCATCTGCCCATGGCACTGCTCGCACAGAGGCACAGAGACTGGGGCTGCTTGCTTGTCTTGTCCCCTCAAACTTCAAACGTAGCTTAGGTGGTCCGTGCCGGGTGCCTCCGGCAGCCCTGCTCCGAAAATGCAAACGTCTGCAGATAGCTGGCAGGCAGAAAGAGCTAGCCTGGAAAGCTGTTGCTCAGCCTCATCTGCCCATGGCACTGCTCGCACAGAGGCACAGAGACTGGGGATGCTTGCTTGTCTTGTCCCCTCAAACTTCAAACGTAGCTTAGGTGGTCTGTGCCGGGCGCTTCCGGCAGCCATGCTCCGAAAATGCGAACGTCTGCAGATAGCTCGCAGGCAGAAAGAGCTAGCCTGGAAAGCTGTTGCTCAGCCTCATCTGCCCATGGCACTGCTCGCACAGAGGCACAGAGACTGGGGCTGCTTGCTTGTCTTGTCCCCTCAAACTTCAAACGTAGCTTAGGTGGTCTGTGCCGGGCGCCTCCGGCAGCCCTGCTCCGAAAATGCGAACGTCTGCAGATAGCTCGCAGGCAGAAAGAGCTAGCCTGGAAAGCTGTTGCTCAGCCTCATCTGCCCATGGCACTGCTCGCACAGAGGCACAGAGACTGGGGCTGCTTGCTTGTCTTGTCCCCTCAAACTTCAAACGTAGCTTAGGTGGTCCGTGCCGGGCGCCTCCGGCAGCCCTGCTCCGAAAATGCAAACGTCTGCAGATAGCTAGCAGGCAGAAAGAGCTAGCCTGGAAAGCTGTTGCTCAGCCTCATCTGCCCATGGCACTGCTCGCGCAGAGGCACAGAGACTGGGGCTGCTTGCTTGTCTTGTCCCCTCAAACTTCAAACGTATCTTAAGTGATCCGTGCCGGGCGCTTCCGGCAGCCCTGCTCCGAAAATGCGAACGTCTGCAGATAGCTCGCAGCCAGAAAGAGCTAGCCTGGAAAGCTGTTGCTCAGCCTCATCTGCCCATGGCACTGCTCGCACAGAGGCACAGAGACTGGGGCTGCTTGCTTGTCTTGTTCCCTGAAACTTCAAACGTATCTTAAGTGATCCGTGCCGGGCGCTTCCGGCAGCCCTGCTCCGAAAATGCGAACGTCTGCAGATAGCTGGCAGGCAGAAAGAGCTAGCCTGGAAAGCTGTTGCTCAGCCTCATCTGCCCATGGCACTGCTCGCACAGAGGCACAGAGACTGGGGCTGCTTGCTTGTCTTGTCCCCTCAAACTTCAAACGTATCTCAGGTGGTCTGTGCCGGGCGCATCTGGCAGCCCTGCTCCGAAAATGCAAACGTCTGCAGATAGCTCGCAGGCAGAAAGAGCTAGCCTGGAAAGCTGTTGCTCAGCCTCATCTGCCCATGGCACTGCTCGCACAGAGGCACAGAGACTGGGGCTGCTTGGTTGTTTTGCCCCCTCAAACTTCAAACGTAGCTTAGGTGGTCCGTGCCGGGCGCATCCGGCAGCCCTGCTCCGAAAATGCGAACGTCTGCAGATAGCTCGCAGGCAGAAAGAGCTAGCCTGGAAAGCTGTTGCTCAGCCTCATCTGCCCATGGCACTGCTCGCACAGAGGCACAGAGACTGGGGCTGCTTGCTTGTCTTGTCCCCTCAAACTTCAAACGTAGCTTAGGTGGTCCGTGCCGGGCGCCTCCGGCAGCCCTGCTCCGAAAACGCGAACGTCTGCAGATAGCTCGCAGGCAGAAAGAGCTAGCCTGGAAAGCTGTTGCTCAGCCTCATCTGCCCATGGCACTGCTCACACAGAGGCACAGAGACTGGGGCTGCTTGCTTGTCTTGTCCCCTCAAACTTCAAACGTAGCTTAGGTGATCCGTGCCGGGCGTCTCCGGCAGCCCTGCTCCGAAAATGCGAACGTCTGCAGATAGCTCGCAGGCAGAAAGAGCTAGCCTGGAAAGCTGTTGCTCAGCCTCATCTGCCCATGGCACTGCTCGCACAGAGGCACAGAGACTGGGGCTGCTTGCTTGTCTTGTCCCCTCAAACTTCAAACGTAGCTTAGGTGGTCCGTGCCGGGTGCCTCCGGCAGCCCTGCTCCGAAAATGCGAACGTCTGCAGATAGCTCGCAGGCAGAAAGAGCTAGCCTGGAAAGCTGTTGCTCAGCCTCATCTGCCCATGGCACTGCTCGCACAGAGGCACAGAGACTGGGGCTGCTTGCTTGTCTTGTCCCCTCAAACTTCAAACGTAGCTTAGGTGGTCTGTGCCGGGCGCCTCCGGCAGCCCTGCTCCGAAAATGCGAATGTCTGCAGATAGCTCGCAGGCAGAAAGAGCTAGCCTGGAAAGCTGTTGCTCAGCCTCATCTGCCCATGGCACTGCTCGCACAGAGGCACAGAGACTGGGGCTGCATGCTTGTCTTGTCCCCTCAAACTTCAAACGTAGCTTAAGTGATCCGTGCCGGGCGCTTCCGGCAGCCCTGCTCCGAAAATGCGAACGTCTGCAGATAGCTCGCAGGCAGAAAGAGCTAGCCTGGAAAGCTGTTGCTCAGCCTCATCTGCCCATGGCACTGCTCGCACAGAGGCACAGAGACTGGGGCTGCTTGCTTGTCTTGTCCCCTCAAACTTCAAACGTAGCTTAGGTGGTCCGTGCCGGGCGCCTCCGGCAGCCCTGCTCCAAAAATGCGAACGTCTGCAGATAGCTCGCAGGCAGAAAGAGCTAGCCTGGAAAGCTGTTGCTCAGCCTCATCTGCCCATGGCACTGCTCGCACAGAGGCACAGAGACTGGGGCTGCTTGCTTGTCTTGTCCCCTCAAACTTCAAATGTATCTTAGTTGGTCCGTGCCGGGCGCCTCCGGCAGCCCTGCTCCGAAAATGCCAACGTCTGCAGATAGCTCGCAGGCAGAAAGAGCTAGCCTGGAAAGCTGTTGCTCAGCCTCATCTGCCCATGGCACTGCTCGCACAGAGGCACAGAGACTGGGGCTGCTTGCTTGTCTTGTCCCCTCAAACTTCAAACGTAGCTTAGGTGGTCTGTGCCGGGCGCCTCCGGCAGCCCTGCTCCGAAAATGCGAACGTCTGCAGATAGCTCGCAGGCAGAAAGAGCTAGCCTGGAAAGCTGTTGCTCAGCCTCATCTGCCCATGGCACTGCTCGCACAGAGGCACAGAGACTGGGGCTGCTTGCTTGTCTTGTCCCCTCAAACTTCAAACGTAGCTTAGGTGGTCCGTGCCGGGCGCCTCCGGCAGCCCTGCTCCGAAAATGCGAACGTCTGCAGATAGCTGGCAGGCAGAAAGAGCTAGCCTGGAAAGCTGTTGCTCAGCCTCATCTGCCCATGGCACTGCTCGCACAGAGGCACAGAGACTGGGGATGCTTGCTTGTCTTGTCCCCTCAAACTTCAAACGTATCTTAAGTGATCTGTGCCGGGCGCTTCCGGCAGCCATGCTCCGAAAATGCGAACGTCTGCAGATAGCTCGCAGGCAGAAAGAGCTAGCCTGGAAAGCTGTTGCTCAGCCTCATCTGCCCATGGCACTGCTCGCACAGAGGCACAGAGACTGGGGCTGCTTGCTTGTCTTGTCCCCTCAAACTTCAAACGTAGCTTAGGTGGTCCGTGCCGGGTGCCTCCGGCAGCCCTGCTCCGAAAACGCAAACGTCTGCAGATAGCTCGCAGGCAGAAAGAGCTAGCCTGGAAAGCTGTTGCTCAGCCTCATCTGCCCATGGCACTGCTCGCACAGAGGCACAGAGACTGGGGCTGCTTGCTTGTCTTGTCCCCTCAAACTTCAAATGTAGCTTAGGTGGTCCGTGCCGGGCGCCTCCGGCAGCCCTGCTCCGAAAATGCAAACGTCTGCAGATAGCTCGCAGGCAGAAAGAGCTAGCCTGGAAAGCTGTTGCTCAGCCTCATCTGCCCATGGCACTGCTCGCACAGAGGCACAGAGACTGGGGCTGCTTGCTTGTCTTGTCCCCTCAAACTTCAAACGTATCTTAGGTGGTCTGTGCCGGGCGCCTCTGGCAGCCCTGCTCCGAAAATGCAAACGTCTGCAGATAGCTCGCAGGCAGAAAGAGCTAGCCTGGAAAGCTGTTGCTCAGCCTCATCTGCCCATGGCACTTTCTCGCACAGAGGCACAGAGACTGGGGCTGCTTGGTTGTTTTGCCCCCTAAAACTTCAAACGTAGCTTAGGTGGTCCGTGCCGGGCGCCTCCGGCAGCCCTGCTCCGAAAATGCGAACGTCTGCAGATAGCTCGCAGGCAGAAAGAGCTAGCCTGGAAAGCTGTTGCTCAGCCTCATCTGCCCATGGCACTGCTCGCACAGAGGCACAGAGACTGGGGCTGCTTGCTTGTCTTGTCCCCTCAAACTTCAAACGTAGCTTAGGTGGTCCGTGCCGGGCGCCTCCGGCAGCCCTGCTCCGAAAATGCAAACGTCTGCAGATAGCTCGCAGGCAGAAAGAGCTAGCCTGGAAAGCTGTTGCTCAGCCTCATCTGCCCATGGCACTGCTCGCACAGAGGCACAGAGACTGGGGCTGCTTGCTTGTCTTGTCCCCTCAAACTTCAAATGTAGCTTAGTTGGTCCCTGCCGGGCGCCTCCGGCAGCCCTGCTCCGAAAATGCGAACGTCTGCAGATAGCTCGCAGGCAGAAAGAGCTAGCCTGGAAAGCTGTTGCTCAGCCTCATCTGCCCATGGCACTGCTCGCACAGAGGCACAGAGACTGGGGCTGCTTGCTTGTCTTGTCCCCTCAAACTTCAAACGTAGCTTAGGTGGTCTGTGCCGGGCGCCTCCGGCAGCCCTGCTCCGAAAATGCGAACATCTGCAGATAGCTCGCAGGCAGAAAGAGCTAGCCTGGAAAGCTGTTGCTCAGCCTCATCTGGCCATGGCACTGCTCGCACAGAGGCACAGAGACTGGGGCTGCTTGCTTGTCTTGTCCCCTCAAACTTCAAACGTAGCTTAGGTGGTCCGTGCCGGGCGCCTCCGGCAGCCCTGCTCCGAAAATGCAAACGTCTGCAGATAGCTGGCAGGCAGAAAGAGCTAGCCTGGAAAGCTGTTGCTCAGCCTCATCTGCCCATGGCACTGCTCGCACAGAGGCACAGAGACTGGGGCTGCTTGCTTGTCTTGTCCCCTCAAACTTCAAACGTAGCTTAGGTGGTCCGTGCCGGGTGCCTCCGGCAGCCCTGCTCCGAAAACGCAAACGTCTGCAGATAGCTCGCAGGCAGAAAGAGCTAGCCTGGAAAGCTGTTGCTCAGCCTCATCTGCCCATGGCACTGCTCGCACAGAGGCACAGAGACTGGGGCTGCTTGGTTGTCTTGTCCCCTCAAACTTCAAATGTAGCTTAGGTGGTCCGTGCCGGGCGCCTCCGGCAGCCCTGCTCCGAAAATGCAAACGTCTGCAGATAGCTCGCAGGCAGAAAGAGCTAGCCTGGAAAGCTGTTGCTCAGCCTCATCTGCCCATGGCACTGCTCGCAAAGAGGCACAGAGACTGGGGCTGCTTGCTTGTCTTGCCCTCTCAAACTTCAAACGTATCTTAGGTGGTCTGTGCCGGGCGCCTCTGACAGCCCTGCTCCGAAAATGCAAACGTCTGCAGATAGCTCGCAGGCAGAAAGAGCTAGCCTGGAAAGCTGTTGCTCAGCCTCATCTGCCCATGGCACTGCTCGCACAGAGGCACAGAGACTGGGGCTGCTTGCTTGTCTTGTCCCCTCAAACTTCAAACGTAGCTTAGGTGGTCTGTGCCGGGCGCCTCTGGCAGCCCTGCTCCGAAAATGCAAACGTCTGCAGATAGCTCGCAGGCAGAAAGAGCTAGCCTGGAAAGCTGTTGCTCAGCCTCATCTGCCCATGGCACTGCTCGCACAGAGGCACAGAGACTGGGGCTGCTTGCTTGTCTTGTCCCCTCAAACTTCAAACGTAGCTTAGGTGGTCTGTGCCGGGCGCTTCCAGCAGCCCTGCTCCGAAAATGCGAACGTCTGCAGATAGCTCGCAGGCAGAAAGAGCTAGCCTGGAAAGCTGTTGCTCAGCCTCATCTGCCCATGGCACTGCTCGCACAGAGGCACAGAGACTGGGGCTGCTTGCTTGTCTTGTCCCCTCAAACTTCAAACGTAGCTTAGGTGGTCTGTGCCGGGCGCCTCCGGCAGCCCTGCTCCGAAAATGCGAACGTCTGCAGATAGCTCGCAGGCAGAAAGAGCTAGCCTGGAAAGCTGTTGCTCAGCCTCATCTGCCCATGGCACTGCTCGCACAGAGGCACAGAGACTGGGGCTGCTTGCTTGTCTTGTCCCCTCAAACTTCAAACGTAGCTTAGGTGGTCCGTGCCGGGTGCCTCCGGCAGCCCTGCTCCGAAAACGCAAACGTCTGCAGATAGCTCGCAGGCAGAAAGAGCTAGCCTGGAAAGCTGTTGCTCAGCCTCATCTGCCCATGGCACTGCTCGCACAGAGGCACAGAGACTGGGGCTGCTTGCTTGTCTTGTCCCCTCAAACTTCAAATGTAGCTTAGGTGGTCCGTGCCGGGCGCCTCCGGCAGCCCTGCTCCGAAAATGCGAACGTCTGCAGATAGCTCGCAGGCAGAAAGAGCTAGCCTGGAAAGCTGTTGCTCAGCCTCATCTGCCCATGGCACTGCTCGCACAGAGGCACAGAGACTGGGGCTGCTTGCTTGTCTTGTCCCCTCAAACTTCAAACGTAGCTTAGGTGGTCTGTGCCGGCCGCCTCCGGCAGCCCTGCTCCGAAAACGCGAACGTCTGCAGATAGCTCGCAGGCAGAAAGAGCTAGCCTGGAAAGCTGTTGCTCAGCCTCATCTGCCCATGGCACTGCTCGCACAGAGGCACAGAGACTGGGGCTGCTTGCTTGTCTTGTCCCCTCAAACTTCAAATGTAGCTTAGGTGGTCCGTGCCGGGCGCCTCCGGCAGCCCTGCTCCGAAAATGCAAACGTCTGCAGATAGCTCGCAGGCAGAAAGAGTTAGCCTGGAAAGCTGTTGCTCAGCCTCATCTGCCCATGGCACTGCTCGCACAGAGGCACAGAGACTGGGGCTGCTTGCTTGTCTTGTCCCCTCAAACTTCAAACGTATCTTAGGTGGCCTGTGCCGGGCGCCTCTGGCAGCCCTGCTCCGAAAATGCAAACGTCTGCAGATAGCTCGCAGGCAGAAAGAGCTAGCCTGGAAAGCTGTTGCTCAGCCTCATCTGCCCATGGCACTGCTCGCACAGAGGCACAGAGACTGGGGCTGCTTGCTTGTCTTGTCCCCTCAAACTTCAAACGTAGCTTAGGTGGTCTGTGCCGGCCGCCTCCGGCAGCCCTGCTCCGAAAACGCGAACGTCTGCAGATAGCTCGCAGGCAGAAAGAGCTAGCCTGGAAAGCTGTTGCTCAGCCTCATCTGCCCATGGCACTGCTCGCACAGAGGCACAGAGACTGGGGCTGCTTGGTTGTCTTGTCCCCTCAAACTTCAAATGTAGCTTAGGTGGTCCGTGCCGGGCGCCTCCGGCAGCCCTGCTCCGAAAATGCAAACGTCTGCAGATAGCTCGCAGGCAGAAAGAGCTAGCCTGGAAAGCTGTTGCTCAGCCTCATCTGCCCATGGCACTGCTCGCACAGAGGCACAGAGACTGGGGCTGCTTGCTTGTCTTGTCCCCTCAAACTTCAAACGTATCTTAGGTGGCCTGTGCCGGGCGCCTCTGGCAGCCCTGCTCCGAAAATGCAAACGTCTGCAGATAGCTCGCAGGCAGAAAGAGCTAGCCTGGAAAGCTGTTGCTCAGCCTCATCTGCCCATGGCACTGCTCGCACAGAGGCACAGAGACTGGGGCTGCTTGCTTGTCTTGTCCCCTCAAACTTCAAACGTAGCTTAGGTGGTCTGTGCCGGCCGCCTCCGGCAGCCCTGCTCCGAAAACGCGAACGTCTGCAGATAGCTCGCAGGCAGAAAGAGCTAGCCTGGAAAGCTGTTGCTCAGCCTCATCTGCCCATGGCACTGCTCGCACAGAGGCACAGAGACTGGGGCTGCTTGCTTGTCTTGTCCCCTCAAACTTCAAATGTAGCTTAGGTGGTCCGTGCCGGGCGCCTCCGGCAGCCCTGCTCCGAAAATGCAAACGTCTGCAGATAGCTCGCAGGCAGAAAGAGCTAGCCTGGAAAGCTGTTGCTCAGCCTCATCTGCCCATGGCACTGCTCGCAAAGAGGCACAGAGACTGGGGCTGCTTGCTTGTCTTGTCCCCTCAAACTTCAAACGTAGCTTAGGTGGTCTGTGCCGGGCGCCTCTGGCAGCCCTGCTCCGAAAATGCAAACGTCTGCAGATAGCTCGCAGGCAGAAAGAGCTAGCCTGGAAAGCTGTTGCTCAGCCTCATCTGCCCATGGCACTGCTCGCACAGAGGCACAGAGACTGGGGCTGCTTGCTTGTCTTGTCCCCTCAAACTTCAAACGTAGCTTAGGTGGTCTGTGCCGGGCGCTTCCGGCAGCCCTGCTCCGAAAATGCAAACGTCTGCAGATAGCTCGCAGGCAGAAAGAGCTAGCCTGGAAAGCTGTTGCTCAGCCTCATCTGCCCATGGCACTGCTCGCACAGAGGCACAGAGACTGGGGCTGCTTGCTTGTCTTGTCCCCTCAAACTTCAAACGTAGCTTAGGTGGTCTGTGCCGGGCGCCTCCGGCAGCCCTGCTCCGAAAATGCGAACGTCTGCAGATAGCTCGCAGGCAGAAAGAGCTAGCCTGGAAAGCTGTTGCTCAGCCTCATCTGCCCATGGCACTGCTCGCACAGAGGCACAGAGACTGGGGCTGCTTGCTTGTCTTGTCCCCTCAAACTTCAAACGTAGCTTAGGTGGTCCGTGCCGGGTGCCTCCGGCAGCCCTGCTCCGAAAACGCAAACGTCTGCAGATAGCTCGCAGGCAGAAAGAGCTAGCCTGGAAAGCTGTTGCTCAGCCTCATCTGCCCATGGCACTGCTCACACAGAGGCACAGAGACTGGGGCTGCTTGCTTGTCTTGTCCCCTCAAACTTCAAATGTAGCTTAGGTGGTCCGTGCCGGGTGCCTCCGACAGCCCTGCTCCGAAAATGCAAACGTCTGCAGATAGCTCGCAGGCAGAAAGAGCTAGCCTGGAAAGCTGTTGCTCAGCCTCATCTGCCCATGGCACTGCTCGCAAAGAGGCACAGAGACTGGGGCTGCTTGCTTGTCTTGTCCCCTCAAACTTCAAACGTATCTTAGGTGGTCTGTGCCGGGCGCCTCCGGCAGCCCTGCTCCGAAAATGCAAACGTCTGCAGATAGCTCGCAGGCAGAAAGAGCTAGCCTGGAAAGCTGTTGCTCAGCCTCATCTGCCCATGGCACTGCTCGCACAGAGGCACAGAGACTGGGGCTGCTTGGTTGTTTTGCCCCCTAAAACTTCAAACGTAGCTTAGGTGGTCCATGCCGGGCGTCTCCGGCAGCCCTGCTCCGAAAATGCGAACGTCTGCAGATAGCTCGCAGGCAGAAAGAGCTAGCCTGGAAAGCTGTTGCTCAGCCTCATCTGCCCATGGCACTGCTCGCACAGAGGCACAGAGACTGGGGCTGCTTGCTTGTCTTGTCCCCTCAGACTTCAAACGTAGCTTAGGTGGCCTGTGCCGGGCGCCTCTGGCAGCCCTGCTCCGAAAACGCAAACGTCTGCAGATAGCTCGCAGGCAGAAAGAGCTAGCCTGGAAAGCTGTTGCTCAGCCTCATCTGCCCATGGCACTGCTCGCACAGAGGCACAGAGACTGGGGCTGCTTGGTTGTCTTGTCCCCTCAAACTTCAAACGTAGCTTAGGTGGTCTGTGCCGGGCGCTTCCGGCAGCCCTGCTCCGAAAATGCGAACGTCTGCAGATAGCTCGCAGGCAGAAAGAGCTAGCCTGGAAAGCTGTTGCTCAGCCTCATCTGCCCATGGCACTGCTCGCACAGAGGCACAGAGACTGGGGCTGCTTGCTTGTCTTGTCCCCTCAAACTTCAAACGTAGCTTAGGTGGTCTGTGCCGGGCGCCTCCGGCAGCCCTGCTCCGAAAATGCGAACGTCTGCAGATAGCTCGCAGGCAGAAAGAGCTAGCCTGGAAAGCTGTTGCTCAGCCTCATCTGCCCATGGCACTGCTCGCACAGAGGCACAGAGACTGGGGCTGCTTGCTTGTCTTGTCCCCTCAAACTTCAAACGTAGCTTAGGTGGTCCGTGCCGGGTGCCTCCGGCAGCCCTGCTCCGAAAACGCAAACGTCTGCAGATAGCTCGCAGGCAGAAAGAGCTAGCCTGGAAAGCTGTTTCTCAGCCTCATCTGCCCATGGCACTGCTCGCACAGAGGCACAGAGACTGGGGCTGCTTGCTTGTCTTGTCCCCTCAAACTTCAAATGTAGCTTAGGTGGTCCGTGCCGGGCGCCTCCGGCAGCCCTGCTCCGAAAATGCAAACGTCTGCAGATAGCTCGCAGGCAGAAAGAGCTAGCCTGGAAAGCTGTTGCTCAGCCTCATCTGCCCATGGCACTGCTCGCAAAGAGGCACAGAGACTGGGGCTGCTTGCTTGTCTTGTCCCCTCAAACTTCAAACGTATCTTAGGTGGTCTGTGCCGGGCGCCTCTGGCAGCCCTGCTCCGAAAATGCAAACGTCTGCAGATAGCTCGCAGGCAGAAAGAGCTAGCCTGGAAAGCTGTTGCTCAGCCTCATCTGCCCATGGCACTGCTCGCACAGAGGCACAGAGACTGGGGCTGCTTGGTTGTTTTGCCCCCTAAAACTTCAAACGTAGCTTAGGTGGTCCGTGCCGGGCGCATTCGGCAGCCCTGCTCCGAAAATGCGAACGTCTGCAGATAGCTCGCAGGCAGAAAGAGCTAGCCTGGAAAGCTGTTGCTCAGCCTCATCTGCCCATGGCACTGCTCGCACAGAGGCACAGAGACTGGGGCTGCTTGCTTGTCTTGTCCCCTCAAACTTCAAACGTAGCTTAGGTGGTCTGTGCCGGGCGCCTCCGGCAGCCCTGCTCCGAAAACGCGAACGTCTGCAGATAGCTCGCAGGCAGAAAGAGCTAGCCTGGAAAGCTGTTGCTCAGCCTCATCTGCCCATGGCACTGCTCGCACAGAGGCACAGAGACTGGGGCTGCTTGCTTGTCTTGTCCCCTCAAACTTCAAATGTAGCTTAGGTGGTCCGTGCCGGGCGCCTCCGGCAGCCCTGCTCCGAAAATGCAAACGTCTGCAGATAGCTCGCAGGCAGAAAGAGCTAGCCTGGAAAGCTGTTGCTCAGCCTCATCTGCCCATGGCACTGCTCGCACAGAGGCACAGAGACTGGGGCTGCTTGCTTGTCTTGTCCCCTCAAACTTCAAACGTATCTTAGGTGGCCTGTGCCGGGCGCCTCTGGCAGCCCTGCTCCGAAAATGCAAACGTCTGCAGATAGCTCGCAGGCAGAAAGAGCTAGCCTGGAAAGCTGTTGCTCAGCCTCATCTGCCCATGGCACTGCTCGCACAGAGGCACAGAGACTGGGGCTGCTTGCTTGTCTTGTCCCCTCAAACTTCAAACGTATCTTAGGTGGTCTGTGCCGGCCGCCTCCGGCAGCCCTGCTCCGAAAACGCAAACGTCTGCAGATAGCTCGCAGGCAGAAAGAGCTAGCCTGGAAAGCTGTTGCTCAGCCTCATCTGCCCATGGCACTGCTCGCACAGAGGCACAGAGACTGGGGCTGCTTGGTTGTCTTGTCCCCTCAAACTTCAAATGTAGCTTAGGTGGTCCGTGCCGGGCGCCTCCGGCAGCCCTGCTCCGAAAATGCAAACGTCTGCAGATAGCTCGCAGGCAGAAAGAGCTAGCCTGGAAAGCTGTTGCTCAGCCTCATCTGCCCATGGCACTGCTCGCAAAGAGGCACAGAGACTGGGGCTGCTTGCTTGTCTTGTCCCCTCAAACTTCAAACGTATCTTAGGTGGTCTGTGCCGGGCGCCTCTGGCAGCCCTGCTCCGAAAATGCAAACGTCTGCAGATAGCTCGCAGGCAGAAAGAGCTAGCCTGGAAAGCTGTTGCTCAGCCTCATCTGCCCATGGCACTGCTCGCACAGAGGCACAGAGACTGGGGCTGCTTGGTTGTTTTGCCCCCTAAAACTTCAAACGTAGCTTAGGTGGTCCGTGCCGGGCGCCTCCGGCAGCCCTGCTCCGAAAATGCAAACGTCTGCAGATAGCTCGCAGGCAGAAAGAGCTAGCCTGGAAAGCTGTTGCTCAGCCTCATCTGCCCATGGCACTGCTCGCAAAGAGGCACAGAGACTGGGGCTGCTTGCTTGTCTTGTCCCCTCAAACTTCAAACGTAGCTTAGGTGGTCTGTGCCGGGCGCCTCTGGCAGCCCTGCTCCGAAAATGCAAACGTCTGCAGATAGCTCGCAGGCAGAAAGAGCTAGCCTGGAAAGCTGTTGCTCAGCCTCATCTGCCCATGGCACTGCTCGCACAGAGGCACAGAGACTGGGGCTGCTTGCTTGTCTTGTCCCCTCAAACTTCAAACGTAGCTTAGGTGGTCTGTGCCGGGCGCTTCCGGCAGCCCTGCTCCGAAAATGCGAACGTCTGCAGATAGCTCGCAGGCAGAAAGAGCTAGCCTGGAAAGCTGTTGCTCAGCCTCATCTGCCCATGGCACTGCTCGCACAGAGGCACAGAGACTGGGGCTGCTTGCTTGTCTTGTCCCCTCAAACTTCAAACGTAGCTTAGGTGGTCTGTGCCGGGCGCCTCCGGCAGCCCTGCTCCGAAAATGCGAACGTCTGCAGATAGCTCGCAGGCAGAAAGAGCTAGCCTGGAAAGCTGTTGCTCAGCCTCATCTGCCCATGGCACTGCTCGCACAGAGGCACAGAGACTGGGGCTGCTTGCTTGTCTTGTCCCCTCAAACTTCAAACGTAGCTTAGGTGGTCCGTGCCGGGTGCCTCCGGCAGCCCTGCTCCGAAAACGCAAACGTCTGCAGATAGCTCGCAGGCAGAAAGAGCTAGCCTGGAAAGCTGTTGCTCAGCCTCATCTGCCCATGGCACTGCTCGCACAGAGGCACAGAGACTGGGGCTGCTTGGTTGTCTTGTCCCCTCAAACTTCAAATGTAGCTTAGGTGGTCCGTGCCGGGCGCCTCCGGCAGCCCTGCTCCGAAAATGCAAACGTCTGCAGATAGCTCGCAGGCAGAAAGAGCTAGCCTGGAAAGCTGTTGCTCAGCCTCATCTGCCCATGGCACTGCTCGCACAGAGGCACAGAGACTGGGGCTGCTTGCTTGTCTTGTCCCCTCAAACTTCAAACGTATCTTAGGTGGCCTGTGCCGGGCGCCTCTGGCAGCCCTGCTCCGAAAATGCAAACGTCTGCAGATAGCTCGCAGGCAGAAAGAGCTAGCCTGGAAAGCTGTTGCTCAGCCTCATCTGCCCATGGCACTGCTCGCACAGAGGCACAGAGACTGGGGCTGCTTGCTTGTCTTGTCCCCTCAAACTTCAAACGTAGCTTAGGTGGTCTGTGCCGGCCGCCTCCGGCAGCCCTGCTCCGAAAACGCGAACGTCTGCAGATAGATCGCAGGCAGAAAGAGCTAGCCTGGAAAGCTGTTGCTCAGCCTCATCTGCCCATGGCACTGCTCGCACAGAGGCACAGAGACTGGGGCTGCTTGCTTGTCTTGTCCCCTCAAACTTCAAACGTAGCTTAGGTGGTCCGTGCCGGGCGCCTCCGGCAGCCCTGCTCCGAAAATGCAAACGTCTGCAGATAGCTCGCAGGCAGAAAGAGCTAGCCTGGAAAGCTGTTGCTCAGCCTCATCTGCCCATGGCACTGCTCGCACAGAGGCACAGAGACTGGGGCTGCTTGCTTGTCTTGTCCCCTCAAACTTCAAACGTATCTTAGGTGGCCTGTGCCGGGCGCCTCTGGCAGCCCTGCTCCGAAAATGCAAACGTCTGCAGATAGCTCGCAGGCAGAAAGAGCTAGCCTGGAAAGCTGTTGCTCAGCCTCATCTGCCCATGGCACTGCTCGCACAGAGGCACAGAGACTGGGGCTGCTTGCTTGTCTTGTCCCCTCAAACTTCAAACGTAGCTTAGGTGGTCTGTGCCGGCCGCCTCCGGCAGCCCTGCTCCGAAAACGCGAACGTCTGCAGATAGCTCGCAGGCAGAAAGAGCTAGCCTGGAAAGCTGTTGCTCAGCCTCATCTGCCCATGGCACTGCTCGCACAGAGGCACAGAGACTGGGGCTGCTTGCTTGTCTTGTCCCCTCAAACTTCAAATGTAGCTTAGGTGGTCCGTGCCGGGCGCCTCCGGCAGCCCTGCTCCGAAAATGCAAACGTCTGCAGATAGCTCGCAGGCAGAAAGAGCTAGCCTGGAAAGCTGTTGCTCAGCCTCATCTGCCCATGGCACTGCTCGCAAAGAGGCACAGAGACTGGGGCTGCTTGCTTGTCTTGTCCCCTCAAACTTCAAACGTAGCTTAGGTGGTCTGTGCCGGGCGACTCCGGCAGCCCTGCTCCGAAAATGCAAACGTCTGCAGATAGCTCGCAGGCAGAAAGAGCTAGCCTGGAAAGCTGTTGCTCAGCCTCATCTGCCCATGGCACTGCTCGCACAGAGGCACAGAGACTGGGGCTGCTTGCTTGTCTTGTCCCCTCAAACTTCAAACGTAGCTTAGGTGGTCTGTGCCGGGCGCTTCCGGCAGCCCTGCTCCGAAAATGCAAACGTCTGCAGATAGCTCGCAGGCAGAAAGAGCTAGCCTGGAAAGCTGTTGCTCAGCCTCATCTGCCCATGGCACTGCTCGCACAGAGGCACAGAGACTGGGGCTGCTTGCTTGTCTTGTCCCCTCAAACTTCAAACGTAGCTTAGGTGGTCCGTGCCGGGCGCCTCCGGCAGCCCTGCTCCGAAAATGCGAACGTCTGCAGATAGCTCGCAGGCAGAAAGAGCTAGCCTGGAAAGCTGTTGCTCAGCCTCATCTGCCCATGGCACTGCTCGCACAGAGGCACAGAGACTGGGGCTGCTTGCTTGTCTTGTCCCCTCAAACTTCAAACGTAGCTTAGGTGGTCCGTGCCGGGTGCCTCCGGCAGCCCTGCTCCGAAAACGCAAACGTCTGCAGATAGCTCGCAGGCAGAAAGAGCTAGCCTGGAAAGCTGTTGCTCAGCCTCATCTGCCCATGGCACTGCTCGCACAGAGGCACAGAGACTGGGGCTGCTTGCTTGTCTTGTCCCCTCAAACTTCAAACGTAGCTTAGGTGGTCCGTGCCGGGTGCCTCCGGCAGCCCTGCTCCGAAAATGCAAACGTCTGCAGATAGCTCGCAGGCAGAAAGAGCTAGCCTGGAAAGCTGTTGCTCAGCCTCATCTGCCCATGGCACTGCTCGCAAAGAGGCACAGAGACTGGAGCTGCTTGCTTGTCTTGTCCCCTCAAACTTCAAACGTATCTTAGGTGGTCTGTGCCGGGCGCCTCTGGCAGCCCTGCTCCGAAAATGCAAACGTCTGCAGATAGCTCGCAGGCAGAAAGAGCTAGCCTGGAAAGCTGTTGCTCAGCCTCATCTGCCCATGGCACTGCTCGCACAGAGGCACAGAGACTGGGGCTGCTTGGTTGTTTTGCCCCCTAAAACTTCAAACGTAGCTTAGGTGGTCCATGCCGGGCGCATTCGGCAGCCCTGCTCCGAAAATGCGAACGTCTGCAGATAGCTCGCAGGCAGAAAGAGCTAGCCTGGAAAGCTGTTGCTCAGCCTCATCTGGCCATGGCACTGCTCGCACAGAGGCACAGAGACTGGGGCTGCTTGCTTGTCTTGTCCCCTCAGACTTCAAACGTATCTTAGGTGGCCTGTGCCGGGCGCCTCTGGCAGCCCTGCTCCGAAAACGCAAACGTCTGCAGATAGCTCGCAGGCAGAAAGAGCTAGCCTGGAAAGCTGTTGCTCAGCCTCATCTGCCCATGGCACTGCTCGCACAGAGGCACAGAGACTGGGGCTGCTTGCTTGTCTTGTCCCCTCAAACTTCAAACGTAGCTTAGGTGGTCTGTGCCGGGCGCTTCCGGCAGCCCTGCTCCGAAAATGCGAACGTCTGCAGATAGCTCGCAGGCAGAAAGAGCTAGCCTGGAAAGCTGTTGCTCAGCCTCATCTGCCCATGGCACTGCTCGCACAGAGGCACAGAGACTGGGGCTGCTTGCTTGTCTTGTCCCCTCAAACTTCAAACGTAGCTTAGGTGGTCTGTGCCGGGCGCCTCCGGCAGCCCTGCTCCGAAAATGCGAACGTCTGCAGATAGCTCGCAGGCAGAAAGAGCTAGCCTGGAAAGCTGTTGCTCAGCCTCATCTGCCCATGGCACTGCTCGCACAGAGGCACAGAGACTGGGGCTGCTTGCTTGTCTTGTCCCCTCAAACTTCAAACGTAGCTTAGGTGGTCCGTGCCGGGTGCCTCCGGCAGCCCTGCTCCGAAAACGCAAACGTCTGCAGATAGCTCGCAGGCAGAAAGAGCTAGCCTGGAAAGCTGTTGCTCAGCCTCATCTGCCCATGGCACTGCTCGCACAGAGGCACAGAGACTGGGGCTGCTTGCTTGTCTTGTCCCCTCAAACTTCAAATGTAGCTTAGGTGGTCCGTGCCGGGCGCCTCCGGCAGCCCTGCTCCGAAAATGCAAACGTCTGCAGATAGCTCGCAGGCAGAAAGAGCTAGCCTGGAAAGCTGTTGCTCAGCCTCATCTGCCCATGGCACTGCTCGCACAGAGGCACAGAGACTGGGGCTGCTTGGTTGTTTTGCCCCCTAAAACTTCAAACGTAGCTTAGGTGGTCCGTGCCGGGCGCATTCGGCAGCCCTGCTCCGAAAATGCGAACGTCTGCAGATAGCTCGCAGGCAGAAAGAGCTAGCCTGGAAAGCTGTTGCTCAGCCTCATCTGCCCATGGCACTGCTCGCACAGAGGCACAGAGACTGGGGCTGCTTGCTTGTCTTGTCCCCTCAAACTTCAAACGTAGCTTAGGTGGTCTGTGCCGGCCGCCTCCGGCAGCCCTGCTCCGAAAACGCGAACGTCTGCAGATAGCTCGCAGGCAGAAAGAGCTAGCCTGGAAAGCTGTTGCTCAGCCTCATCTGCCCATGGCACTGCTCGCACAGAGGCACAGAGACTGGGGCTGCTTGCTTGTCTTGTCCTCTCAAACTTCAAATGTAGCTTAGGTGGTCCGTGCCGGGCGCCTCCGGCAGCCCTGCTCCGAAAATGCAAACGTCTGCATATAGCTCGCAGGCAGAAAGAGCTAGCCTGGAAAGCTGTTGCTCAGCCTCATCTGCCCATGGCACTGCTCGCACAGAGGCACAGAGACTGGGGCTGCTTGCTTGTCTTGTCCCCTCAAACTTCAAACGTATCTTAGGTGGCCTGTGCCGGGCGCCTCTGGCAGCCCTGCTCCGAAAATGCAAACGTCTGCAGATAGCTCGCAGGCAGAAAGAGCTAGCCTGGAAAGCTGTTGCTCAGCCTCATCTGCCCATGGCACTGCTCGCACAGAGGCACAGAGACTGGGGCTGCTTGCTTGTCTTGTCCCCTCAAACTTCAAACGTAGCTTAGGTGGTCTGTGCCGGCCGCCTCCGGCAGCCCTGCTCCGAAAACGCAAACGTCTGCAGATAGCTCGCAGGCAGAAAGAGCTAGCCTGGAAAGCTGTTGCTCAGCCTCATCTGCCCATGGCACTGCTCGCACAGAGGCACAGAGACTGGGGCTGCTTGGTTGTCTTGTCCCCTCAAACTTCAAATGTAGCTTAGGTGGTCCGTGCCGGGCGCCTCCGGCAGCCCTGCTCCGAAAATGCAAACGTCTGCAGATAGCTCGCAGGCAGAAAGAGCTAGCCTGGAAAGCTGTTGCTCAGCCTCATCTGCCCATGGCACTGCTCGCAAAGAGGCACAGAGACTGGGGCTGCTTGCTTGTCTTGTCCCCTCAAACTTCAAACGTATCTTAGGTGGTCTGTGCCGGGCGCCTCTGGCAGCCCTGCTCCGAAAATGCAAACGTCTGCAGATAGCTGGCAGGCAGAAAGAGCTAGCCTGGAAAGCTGTTGCTCAGCCTCATCTGCCCATGGCACTGCTCGCACAGAGGCACAGAGACTGGGGCTGCTTGGTTGTTTTGCCCCCTCAAACTTCAAACGTAGCTTAGGTGGTCCGTGCCGTGCGCATTCGGCAGCCCTGCTCCGAAAATGCGAACGTCTGCAGATAGCTCGCAGGCAGAAAGAGCTAGCCTGGAAAGCTGTTGCTCAGCCTCATCTGCCCATGGCACTGCTCGCACAGAGGCACAGAGACTGGGGCTGCTTGCTTGTCTTGTCCCCTCAAACTTCAAACGTAGCTTAGGTGGTCTGTGCCGGCCGCCTCCGGCAGCCCTGCTCCGAAAACGCGAACGTCTGCAGATAGCTCGCAGGCAGAAAGAGCTAGCCTGGAAAGCTGTTGCTCAGCCTCATCTGCCCATGGCACTGCTCGCACAGAGGCACAGAGACTGGGGCTGCTTGCTTGTCTTGTCCCCTCAAACTTCAAATGTAGCTTAGGTGGTCCGTGCCGGGCGCCTCCGGCAGCCCTGCTCCGAAAATGCAAACGTCTGCAGATAGCTCGCAGGCAGAAAGAGCTAGCCTGGAAAGCTGTTGCTCAGCCTCATCTGCCCATGGCACTGCTCGCACAGAGGCACAGAGACTGGGGCTGCTTGCTTGTCTTGTCCCCTCAAACTTCAAACGTATCTTAGGTGGCCTGTGCCGGGCGCCTCTGGCAGCCCTGCTCCGAAAATGCAAACGTCTGCAGATAGCTCGCAGGCAGAAAGAGCTAGCCTGGAAAGCTGTTGCTCAGCCTCATCTGCCCATGGCACTGCTCGCACAGAGGCACAGAGACTGGGGCTGCTTGCTTGTCTTGTCCCCTCAAACTTCAAACGTATCTTAGGTGGTCTGTGCCGGGCGCCTCTGGCAGCCCTGCTCCGAAAATGCCAACGTCTGCAGATAGCTCGCAGGCAGAAAGAGCTAGCCTGGAAAGCTGTTGCTCAGCCTCATCTGCCCATGGCACTGCTCGCACAGAGGCACAGAGACTGGGGCTGCTTGGTTGTTTTGCCCCCTAAAACTTCAAACGTAGCTTAGGTGGTCCGTGCCGGGCGCATTCGGCAGCCCTGCTCCGAAAATGCGAACGTCTGCAGATAGCTCGCAGGCAGAAAGAGCTAGCCTGGAAAGCTGTTGCTCAGCCTCATCTGCCCATGGCACTGCTCGCACAGAGGCACAGAGACTGGGGCTGCTTGCTTGTCTTGTCCCCTCAAACTTCAAACGTAGCTTAGGTGGTCTGTGCCGGCCGCCTCCGGCAGCCCTGCTCCGAAAACGCGAACGTCTGCAGATAGCTCGCAGGCAGAAAGAGCTAGCCTGGAAAGCTGTTGCTCAGCCTCATCTGCCCATGGCACTGCTCGCACAGAGGCACAGAGACTGGGGCTGCTTGCTTGTCTTGTCCCCTCAAACTTCAAATGTAGCTTAGGTGGTCCGTGCCGGGTGCCTCCGGCAGCCCTGCTCCGAAAATGCAAACGTCTGCAGATAGCTCGCAGGCAGAAAGAGCTAGCCTGGAAAGCTGTTGCTCAGCCTCATCTGCCCATGGCACTGCTCGCACAGAGGCACAGAGACTGGGGCTGCTTGCTTGTCTTGTCCCCTCAAACTTCAAACGTATCTTAGGTGGCCTGTGCCGGGCGCCTCTGGCAGCCCTGCTCCGAAAATGCAAACGTCTGCAGATAGCTCGCAGGCAGAAAGAGCTAGCCTGGAAAGCTGTTGCTCAGCCTCATCTGCCCATGGCACTGCTCGCACAGAGGCACAGAGACTGGGGCTGCTTGCTTGTCTTGTCCCCTCAAACTTCAAACGTAGCTTAGGTGGTCTGTGCCGGCCGCCTCCGGCAGCCCTGCTCCGAAAACGCAAACGTCTGCAGATAGCTCGCAGGCAGAAAGAGCTAGCCTGGAAAGCTGTTGCTCAGCCTCATCTGCCCATGGCACTGCTCGCACAGAGGCACAGAGACTGGGGCTGCTTGGTTGTCTTGTCCCCTCAAACTTCAAATGTAGCTTAGGTGGTCCGTGCCGGGCGCCTCCGGCAGCCCTGCTCCGAAAATGCAAACGTCTGCAGATAGCTCGCAGGCAGAAAGAGCTAGCCTGGAAAGCTGTTGCTCAGCCTCATCTGCCCATGGCACTGCTCGCAAAGAGGCACAGAGACTGGGGCTGCTTGCTTGTCTTGTCCCCTCAAACTTCAAACGTATCTTAGGTGGTCTGTGCCGGGCGCCTCTGGCAGCCCTGCTCCGAAAATGCAAACGTCTGCAGATAGCTCGCAGGCAGAAAGAGCTAGCCTGGAAAGCTGTTGCTCAGCCTCATCTGCCCATGGCACTGCTCGCACAGAGGCACAGAGACTGGGGCTGCTTGGTTGTTTTGCCCCCTAAAACTTCAAACGTAGCTTAGGTGGTCCGTGCCGGGCGCATTCGGCAGCCCTGCTCCGAAAATGCGAACGTCTGCAGATAGCTCGCAGGCAGAAAGAGCTAGCCTGGAAAGCTGTTGCTCAGCCTCATCTGCCCATGGCACTGCTCGCACAGAGGCACAGAGACTGGGGCTGCTTGCTTGTCTTGTCCCCTCAAACTTCAAACGTAGCTTAGGTGGTCTGTGCCGGCCGCCTCCGGCAGCCCTGCTCCGAAAACGCGAACGTCTGCAGATAGCTCGCAGGCAGAAAGAGCTAGCCTGGAAAGCTGTTGCTCAGCCTCATCTGCCCATGGCACTGCTCGCACAGAGGCACAGAGACTGGGGCTGCTTGCTTGTCTTGTCCCCTCAAACTTCAAATGTAGCTTAGGTGGTCCGTGCCGGGCGCCTCCGGCAGCCCTGCTCCGAAAATGCAAACGTCTGCAGATAGCTCGCAGGCAGAAAGAGCTAGCCTGGAAAGCTGTTGCTCAGCCTCATCTGCCCATGGCACTGCTCGCACAGAGGCACAGAGACTGGGGCTGCTTGCTTGTCTTGTCCCCTCAAACTTCAAACGTATCTTAGGTGGCCTGTGCCGGGCGCCTCTGGCAGCCCTGCTCCGAAAATGCAAACGTCTGCAGATAGCTCGCAGGCAGAAAGAGCTAGCCTGGAAAGCTGTTGCTCAGCCTCATCTGCCCATGGCACTGCTCGCACAGAGGCACAGAGACTGGGGCTGCTTGCTTGTCTTGTCCCCTCAAACTTCAAACGTAGCTTAGGTGGTCTGTGCCGGCCGCCTCCGGCAGCCCTGCTCCGAAAACGCAAACGTCTGCAGATAGCTCGCAGGCAGAAAGAGCTAGCCTGGAAAGCTGTTGCTCAGCCTCATCTGCCCATGGCACTGCTCGCACAGAGGCACAGAGACTGGGGCTGCTTGGTTGTCTTGTCCCCTCAAACTTCAAATGTAGCTTAGGTGGTCCGTGCCGGGCGCCTCCGGCAGCCCTGCTCCGAAAATGCAAACGTCTGCAGATAGCTCGCAGGCAGAAAGAGCTAGCCTGGAAAGCTGTTGCTCAGCCTCATCTGCCCATGGCACTGCTCGCACAGAGGCACAGAGACTGGGGCTGCTTGCTTGTCTTGTCCCCTCAAACTTCAAACGTATCTTAGGTGGTCTGTGCCGGGCGCCTCTGGCAGCCCTGCTCCGAAAATGCAAACGTCTGCAGATAGCTCGCAGGCAGAAAGAGCTAGCCTGGAAAGCTGTTGCTCAGCCTCATCTGCCCATGGCACTGCTCGCACAGAGGCACAGAGACTGGGGCTGCTTGGTTGTCTTGTCCCCTCAAACTTCAAACGTAGCTTAGGTGGTCCGTGCCAGGCGCATTCGGCAGCCCTGCTCCGAAAATGCGAACGTCTGCAGATAGCTCGCAGGCAGAAAGAGCTAGCCTGGAAAGCTGTTGCTCAGCCTCATCTGCCCATGGCACTGCTCGCACAGAGGCACAGAGACTGGGGCTGCTTGGTTGTCTTGTCCCCTCAAACTTCAAATGTAGCTTAGGTGGTCCGTGCCGGGCGCCTCCGGCAGCCCTGCTCCGAAAATGCGAACGTCTGCAGATAGCTCGCAGGCAGAAAGAGCTAGCCTGGAAAGCTGTTGCTCAGCCTCATCTGCCCATGGCACTGCTCGCACAGAGGCACAGAGACTGGGGCTGCTTGCTTGTCTTGTCCCCTCAAACTTCAAACGTAGCTTAGGTGATCCGTGCCGGGCGCGTCCGGCAGCCCTGCTCCAAAAATGCGAACGTCTGCAGATAGCTCGCAGGCAGAAAGAGCTAGCCTGGAAAGCTGTTGCTCAGCCTCATCTGCCCATGGCACTGCTCGCACAGAGGCACAGAGACTGGGGCTGCTTGGTTGTTTTGCCCCCTAAAACTTCAAACGTAGCTTAGGTGGTCCGTGCCGGGCGCATTCGGCAGCCCTGCTCCGAAAATGCGAACGTCTGCAGATAGCTCGCAGGCAGAAAGAGCTAGCCTGGAAAGCTGTTGCTCAGCCTCATCTGCCCATGGCACTGCTCGCACAGAGGCACAGAGACTGGGGCTGCTTGCTTGTCTTGTCCCCTCAAACTTCAAACGTAGCTTAGGTGGTCTGTGCCGGCCGCCTCCGGCAGCCCTGCTCCGAAAACGCGAACGTCTGCAGATAGCTCGCAGGCAGAAAGAGCTAGCCTGGAAAGCTGTTGCTCAGCCTCATCTGCCCATGGCACTGCTCGCACAGAGGCACAGAGACTGGGGCTGCTTGCTTGTCTTGTCCCCTCAAACTTCAAATGTAGCTTAGGTGGTCCGTGCCGGGCGCCTCCGGCAGCCCTGCTCCGAAAATGCAAACGTCTGCAGATAGCTCGCAGGCAGAAAGAGCTAGCCTGGAAAGCTGTTGCTCAGCCTCATCTGCCCATGGCACTGCTCGCACAGAGGCACAGAGACTGGGGCTGCTTGCTTGTCTTGTCCCCTCAAACTTCAAACGTAGCTTAGGTGGTCCGTGCCGGGCGCCTCTGGCAGCCCTGCTCCGAAAATGCAAACGTCTGCAGATAGCTCGCAGGCAGAAAGAGCTAGCCTGGAAAGCTGTTGCTCAGCCTCATCTGCCCATGGCACTGCTCGCACAGAGGCACAGAGACTGGGGCTGCTTGCTTGTCTTGTCCCCTCAAACTTCAAACGTAGCTTAGGTGGTCTGTGCCGGCCGCCTCCGGCAGCCCTGCTCCGAAAACGCAAACGTCTGCAGATAGCTCGCAGGCAGAAAGAGCTAGCCTGGAAAGCTGTTGCTCAGCCTCATCTGCCCATGGCACTGCTCGCACAGAGGCACAGAGACTGGGGCTGCTTGGTTGTCTTGTCCCCTCAAACTTCAAACGTAGCTTAGGTGGTCCGTGCCAGGCGCATTCGGCAGCCCTGCTCCGAAAATGCGAACGTCTGCAGATAGCTCGCAGGCAGAAAGAGCTAGCCTGGAAAGCTGTTGCTCAGCCTCATCTGCCCATGGCACTGCTCGCACAGAGGCACAGAGACTGGGGCTGCTTGGTTGTCTTGTCCCCTCAAACTTCAAATGTAGCTTAGGTGGTCCGTGCCGGGCGCCTCCGGCAGCCCTGCTCCGAAAATGCAAACGTCTGCAGATAGCTCGCAGGCAGAAAGAGCTAGCCTGGAAAGCTGTTGCTCAGCCTCATCTGCCCATGGCACTGCTCGCAAAGAGGCACAGAGACTGGGGCTGCTTGCTTGTCTTGTCCCCTCAAACTTCAAACGTATCTTAGGTGGTCTGTGCCGGGCGCCTCTGGCAGCCCTGCTCCGAAAATGCGAACGTCTGCAGATAGCTCGCAGGCAGAAAGAGCTAGCCTGGAAAGCTGTTGCTCAGCCTCATCTGCCCATGGCACTGCTCGCACAGAGGCACAGAGACTGGGGCTGCTTGGTTGTTTTGCCCCCTAAAACTTCAAACGTAGCTTAGGTGGTCCGTGCCGGGCGCATTCGGCAGCCCTGCTCCGAAAATGCGAACGTCTGCAGATAGCTCGCAGGCAGAAAGAGCTAGCCTGGAAAGCTGTTGCTCAGCCTCATCTGGCCATGGCACTGCTCGCACAGAGGCACAGAGACTGGGGCTGCTTGCTTGTCTTGTCCCCTCAAACTTCAAACGTAGCTTAGGTGGTCCGTGCCGGGTGTCTCCGGCAGCCCTGCTCCGAAAATGCGAACGTCTGCAGATAGCTCGCAGGCAGAAAGAGCTAGCCTGGAAAGCTGTTGCTCAGCCTCATCTGCCCATGGCACTGCTCGCACAGAGGCACAGAGACTGGGGCTGCTTGCTTGTCTTGTCCCCTCAAACTTCAAACGTAGCTTAGGTGATCCGTGCCGGGCGCGTCCGGCAGCCCTGCTCCAAAAATGCGAACGTCTGCAGATAGCTCGCAGGCAGAAAGAGCTAGCCTGGAAAGCTGTTGCTCAGCCTCATCTGCCCATGGCACTGCTCGCACAGAGGCACAGAGACTGGGGCTGCTTGGTTGTTTTGCCCCCTAAAACTTCAAACGTAGCTTAGGTGGTCCGTGCCGGGCGCATTCGGCAGCCCTGCTCCGAAAATGCGAACGTCTGCAGATAGCTCGCAGGCAGAAAGAGCTAGCCTGGAAAGCTGTTGCTCAGCCTCATCTGCCCATGGCACTGCTCGCACAGAGGCACAGAGACTGGGGCTGCTTGCTTGTCTTGTCCCCTCAAACTTCAAACGTAGCTTAGGTGGTCTGTGCCGGCCGCCTCCGGCAGCCCTGCTCCGAAAACGCAAACGTCTGCAGATAGCTCGCAGGCAGAAAGAGCTAGCCTGGAAAGCTGTTGCTCAGCCTCATCTGCCCATGGCACTGCTCGCACAGAGGCACAGAGACTGGGGCTGCTTGATTGTCTTGTCCCCTCAAACTTCAAATTTAGCTTAGGTGGTCCGTGCCGGGCGCCTCCGGCAGCCCTGCTCCGAAAATGCAAACGTCTGCAGATAGCTCGCAGGCAGAAAGAGCTAGCCTGGAAAGCTGTTGCTCAGCCTCATCTGCCCATGGCACTGCTCGCAAAGAGGCACAGAGACTGGGGCTGCTTGCTTGTCTTGTCCCCTCAAACTTCAAACGTATCTTAGGTGGTCTGTGCCGGGCGCCTCCGGCAGCCCTGCTCCGAAAATGCAAACGTCTGCAGATAGCTCGCAGGCAGAAAGAGCTAGCCTGGAAAGCTGTTGCTCAGCCTCATCTGCCCATGGCACTGCTCGCACAGAGGCACAGAGACTGGGGCTGCTTGGTTGTTTTGCCCCCTAAAACTTCAAACGTAGCTTAGGTGGTCCGTGCCGTGCGCATTCGGCAGCCCTGCTCCGAAAATGCGAACGTCTGCAGATAGCTCGCAGGCAGAAAGAGCTAGCCTGGAAAGCTGTTGCTCAGCCTCATCTGCCCATGGCACTGCTCGCACAGAGGCACAGAGACTGGGGCTGCTTGCTTGTCTTGTCCCCTCAAACTTCAAACGTAGCTTAGGTGGTCTGTGCCGGCCGCCTCCGGCAGCCCTGCTCCGAAAACGTGAACGTCTGCAGATAGCTCGCAGGCAGAAAGAGCTAGCCTGGAAAGCTGTTGCTCAGCCTCATCTGGCCATGGCACTGCTCGCACAGAGGCACAGAGACTGGGGCTGCTTGCTTGTCTTGTCCCCTCAAACTTCAAATGTAGCTTAGGTGGTCCGTGCCGGGCGCCTCCGGCAGCCCTGCTCCGAAAATGCAAACGTCTGCAGATAGCTCGCAGGCAGAAAGAGCTAGCCTGGAAAGCTGTTGCTCAGCCTCATCTGCCCATGGCACTGCTCGCACAGAGGCACAGAGACTGGGGCTGCTTGCTTGTCTTGTCCCCTCAAACTTCAAACGTAGCTTAGGTGGTCCGTGCCGGGCGCCTCTGGCAGCCCTGCTCCGAAAATGCAAACGTCTGCAGATAGCTCGCAGGCAGAAAGAGCTAGCCTGGAAAGCTGTTGCTCAGCCTCATCTGCCCATGGCACTGCTCGCACAGAGGCACAGAGACTGGGGCTGCTTGCTTGTCTTGTCCCCTCAAACTTCAAACGTAGCTTAGGTGGTCTGTGCCGGCCGCCTCCGGCAGCCCTGCTCCGAAAACGCAAACGTCTGCAGATAGCTCGCAGGCAGAAAGAGCTAGCCTGGAAAGCTGTTGCTCAGCCTCATCTGCCCATGGCACTGCTCGCACAGAGGCACAGAGACTGGGGCTGCTTGATTGTCTTGTCCCCTCAAACTTCAAATTTAGCTTAGGTGGTCCGTGCCGGGCGCCTCCGGCAGCCCTGCTCCGAAAATGCAAACGTCTGCAGATAGCTCGCAGGCAGAAAGAGCTAGCCTGGAAAGCTGTTGCTCAGCCTCATCTGCCCATGGCACTGCTCGCACAGAGGCACAGAGACTGGGGCTGCTTGCTTGTCTTGTCCCCTCAAACTTCAAACGTATCTTAGGTGGTCTGTGCCGGGCGCCTCCGGCAGCCCTGCTCCGAAAATGCAAACGTCTGCAGATAGCTCGCAGGCAGAAAGAGCTAGCCTGGAAAGCTGTTGCTCAGCCTCATCTGCCCATGGCACTGCTCGCACAGAGGCACAGAGACTGGGGCTGCTTGGTTGTTTTGCCCCCTAAAACTTCAAACGTAGCTTAGGTGGTCCGTGCCGTGCGCATTCGGCAGCCCTGCTCCGAAAATGCGAACGTCTGCAGATAGCTCGCAGGCAGAAAGAGCTAGCCTGGAAAGCTGTTGCTCAGCCTCATCTGCCCATGGCACTGCTCGCACAGAGGCACAGAGACTGGGGCTGCTTGCTTGTCTTGTCCCCTCAAACTTCAAACGTAGCTTAGGTGGTCTGTGCCGGCCGCCTCCGGCAGCCCTGCTCCGAAAACGTGAACGTCTGCAGATAGCTCGCAGGCAGAAAGAGCTAGCCTGGAAAGCTGTTGCTCAGCCTCATCTGGCCATGGCACTGCTCGCACAGAGGCACAGAGACTGGGGCTGCTTGCTTGTCTTGTCCCCTCAAACTTCAAATGTAGCTTAGGTGGTCCGTGCCGGGCGCCTCCGGCAGCCCTGCTCCGAAAATGCAAACGTCTGCAGATAGCTCGCAGGCAGAAAGAGCTAGCCTGGAAAGCTGTTGCTCAGCCTCATCTGCCCATGGCACTGCTCGCACAGAGGCACAGAGACTGGGGCTGCTTGCTTGTCTTGTCCCCTCAAACTTCAAACGTATCTTAGGTGGCCTGTGCCGGGCGCCTCTGGCAGCCCTGCTCCGAAAATGCAAACGTCTGCAGATAGCTCGCAGGCAGAAAGAGCTAGCCTGGAAAGCTGTTGCTCAGCCTCATCTGCCCATGGCACTGCTCGCACAGAGGCACAGAGACTGGGGCTGCTTGCTTGTCTTGTCCCCTCAAACTTCAAACGTAGCTTAGGTGGTCTGTGCCGGCCGCCTCCGGCAGCCCTGCTCCGAAAACGCAAACGTCTGCAGATAGCTCGCAGGCAGAAAGAGCTAGCCTGGAAAGCTGTTGCTCAGCCTCATCTGCCCATGGCACTGCTCGCACAGAGGCACAGAGACTGGGGCTGCTTGGTTGTCTTGTCCCCTCAAACTTCAAATGTAGCTTAGGTGGTCCGTGCCGGGCGCCTCCGGCAGCCCTGCTCCGAAAATGCAAACGTCTGCAGATAGCTCGCAGGCAGAAAGAGCTAGCCTGGAAAGCTGTTGCTCAGCCTCATCTGCCCATGGCACTGCTCGCAAAGAGGCACAGAGACTGGGGCTGCTTGCTTGTCTTGTCCCCTCAAACTTCAAACGTAGCTTAGGTGGTCTGTGCCGGGCGCCTCTGGCAGCCCTGCTCCGAAAATGCAAACGTCTGCAGATAGCTCGCAGGCAGAAAGAGCTAGCCTGGAAAGCTGTTGCTCAGCCTCATCTGCCCATGGCACTGCTCGCACAGAGGCACAGAGACTGGGGCTGCTTGGTTGTTTTGCCCCCTAAAACTTCAAACGTAGCTTAGGTGGTCCGTGCCGGGCGCCTCCAGCAGCCCTGCTCCGAAAATGCGAACGTCTGCAGATAGCTCGCAGGCAGAAAGAGCTAGCCTGGAAAGCTGTTGCTCAGCCTCATCTGCCCATGGCACTGCTCGCACAGAGGCACAGAGACTGGGGCTGCTTGCTTGTTTTGCCCGCTCAAACTTCAAACGTAGCTTAGGTGGTCCGTGCCGGGCGCCTCCGGCAGCCCTGCTCCGAAAATGTGAACGTCTGCAGATAGCTCGCAGGCAGAAAGAGCTAGCCTGGAAAGCTGTTGCTCAGCCTCATCTGGCCATGGCACTGCTCGCACAGAGGCACAGAGACTGGGGCTGCTTGCTTGTCTTGTCCCCTCAAACTTCAAACGTAGCTTAGGTGGTCTGTGCCGGGCGCCTCCGGCAGCCCTGCTCCGAAAATGCGAACGTCTGCAGATAGCTCGCAGGCAGAAAGAGCTAGCCTGGAAAGCTGTTGCTCAGCCTCATCTGCCCATGGCACTGCTCGCACAGAGGCACAGAGACTGGGGCTGCTTGCTTGTCTTGTCCCCTCAAACTTCAAACGTAGCTTAGGTGGTCCGTGCCGGGTGCCTCTGGCAGCCCTGCTCCGAAAACGCAAACGTCTGCAGATAGCTCGCAGGCAGAAAGAGCTAGCCTGGAAAGCTGTTGCTCAGCCTCATCTGCCCATGGCACTGCTCGCACAGAGGCACAGAGACTGGGGCTGCTTGCTTGTCTTGTCCCCTCAAACTTCAAATGTAGCTTAGGTGGTCCGTGCCGGGCGCCTCCGGCAGCCCTGCTCCGAAAATGCAAACGTCTGCAGATAGCTCGCAGGCAGAAAGAGCTAGCCTGGAAAGCTGTTGCTCAGCCTCATCTGCCCATGGCACTGCTCGCAAAGAGGCACAGAGACTGGGGCTGCTTGCTTGTCTTGTCCCCTCAAACTTCAAACGTAGCTTAGGTGGTCTGTGCCGGGCGCCTCCGGCAGCCCTGCTACGAAAATGCGAACGTCTGCAGATAGCTCGCAGGCAGAAAGAGCTAGCCTGGAAAGCTGTTGCTCAGCCTCATCTGCCCATGGCACTGCTCGCACAGAGGCACAGAGACTGGGGCTGCTTGCTTGTCTTGTCGCCTCAAACTTCAAACGTAGCTTAGGTGGTCCGTGCCGGGCGCCTCCGGCAGCCCTGCTCCGAAAACGCGAACGTCTGCAGATAGCTCGCAGGCAGAAAGAGCTAGCCTGGAAAGCTGTTGCTCAGCCTCATCTGCCCATGGCACTGCTCGCACAGAGGCACAGAGACTGGGGCTGCTTGCTTGTCTTGTCCCCTCAAACTTCAAACGTAGCTTAGGTGGTCTGTGCCGGCCGCCTCCGGCAGCCCTGCTCCGAAAACGCGAACGTCTGCAGATAGCTCGCAGGCAGAAAGAGCTAGCCTGGAAAGCTGTTGCTCAGCCTCATCTGCCCATGGCACTGCTCGCACAGAGGCACAGAGACTGGGGCTGCTTGCTTGTCTTGTCCCCTCAAACTTCAAATGTAGCTTAGGTGGTCCGTGCCGGGCGCCTCCGGCAGCCCTGCTCCGAAAATGCAAACGTCTGCAGATAGCTCGCAGGCAGAAAGAGCTAGCCTGGAAAGCTGTTGCTCAGCCTCATCTGCCCATGGCACTGCTCGCACAGAGGCACAGAGACTGGGGCTGCTTGCTTGTCTTGTCCCCTCAAACTTCAAACGTATCTTAGGTGGCCTGTGCCGGGCGCCTCTGGCAGCCCTGCTCCGAAAATGCAAACGTCTGCAGATAGCTCGCAGGCAGAAAGAGCTAGCCTGGAAAGCTGTTGCTCAGCCTCATCTGCCCATGGCACTGCTCGCACAGAGGCACAGAGACTGGGGCTGCTTGCTTGTCTTGTCCCCTCAAACTTCAAACGTAGCTTAGGTGGTCTGTGCCGGCCGCCTCCGGCAGCCCTGCTCCGAAAACGCAAACGTCTGCAGATAGCTCGCAGACAGAAAGAGCTAGCCTGGAAAGCTGTTGCTCAGCCTCATCTGCCCATGGCACTGCTCGCACAGAGGCACAGAGACTGGGGCTGCTTGGTTGTCTTGTCCCCTCAAACTTCAAATGTAGCTTAGGTGGTCCGTGCCGGGCGCCTCCGGCAGCCCTGCTCCGAAAATGCAAACGTCTGCAGATAGCTCGCAGGCAGAAAGAGCTAGCCTGGAAAGCTGTTGCTCAGCCTCATCTGCCCATGGCACTGCTCGCAAAGAGGCACAGAGACTGGGGCTGCTTGCTTGTCTTGTCCCCTCAAACTTCAAACGTATCTTAGGTGGTCTGTGCCGGGCGCCTCTGGCAGCCCTGCTCCGAAAATGCAAACGTCTGCAGATAGCTCACAGGCAGAAAGAGCTAGCCTGGAAAGCTGTTGCTCAGCCTCATCTGCCCATGGCACTGCTCGCACAGAGGCACAGAGACTGGGGCTGCTTGCTTGTCTTGTCCCCTCAAACTTCAAACGTAGCTTAGGTGGTCCGTGCCGGGCGCATTCGGCAGCCCTGCTCCGAAAATGCGAACGTCTGCAGATAGCTCGCAGGCAGAAAGAGCTAGCCTGGAAAGCTGTTGCTCAGCCTCATCTGCCCATGGCACTGCTCGCACAGAGGCACAGAGACTGGGGCTGCTTGCTTGTCTTGTCCCCTCAAACTTCAAACGTAGCTTAGGTGGTCTGTGCCGGCTGCCTCCGGCAGCCCTGCTCCGAAAACGCGAACGTCTGCAGATAGCTCGCAGGCAGAAAGAGCTAGCCTGGAAAGCTGTTGCTCAGCCTCATCTGCCCATGGCACTGCTCGCACAGAGGCACAGAGACTGGGGCTGCTTGCTTGTCTTGTCCCCTCAAACTTCAAATGTAGCTTAGGTGGTCCGTGCCGGGCGCCTCCGGCAGCCCTGCTCCGAAAATGCAAACGTCTGCAGATAGCTCGCAGGCAGAAAGAGCTAGCCTGGAAAGCTGTTGCTCAGCCTCATCTGCCCATGGCACTGCTCGCACAGAGGCACAGAGACTGGGGCTGCTTGCTTGTCTTGTCCCCTCAAACTTCAAACGTATCTTACGTGGCCTGTGCCGGGCGCCTCTGGCAGCCCTGCTCCGAAAATGCAAACGTCTGCAGATAGCTCGCAGGCAGAAAGAGCTAGCCTGGAAAGCTGTTGCTCAGCCTCAGCTGCCCATGGCACTGCTCGCACAGAGGCACAGAGACTGGGGCTGCTTGCTTGTCTTGTCCCCTCAAACTTCAAACGTAGCTTAGGTGGTCTGTGCCGGCCGCCTCCGGCAGCCCTGCTCCGAAAACGCAAACGTCTGCAGATAGCTCGCAGACAGAAAGAGCTAGCCTGGAAAGCTGTTGCTCAGCCTCATCTGCCCATGGCACTGCTCGCACAGAGGCACAGAGACTGGGGCTGCTTGGTTGTCTTGTCCCCTCAAACCTCAAATGTAGCTTAGGTGGTCCGTGCCGGGCGCCTCCGGCAGCCCTGCTCCGAAAATGCAAACGTCTGCAGATAGCTCGCAGGCAGAAAGAGCTAGCCTGGAAAGCTGTTGCTCAGCCTCATCTGCCCATGGCACTGCTCGCAAAGAGGCACAGAGACTGGGGCTGCTTGCTTGTCTTGTCCCCTCAAACTTCAAACGTATCTTAGGTGGTCTGTGCCGGGCGCCTCTGGCAGCCCTGCTCCGAAAATGCAAACGTCTGCAGATAGCTCGCAGGCAGAAAGAGCTAGCCTGGAAAGCTGTTGCTCAGCCTCATCTGCCCATGGCACTGCTCGCACAGAGGCACAGAGACTGGGGCTGCTTGGTTGTTTTGCCCCCTAAAACTTCAAACGTAGCTTAGGTGGTCCGTGCCGGGCGCATTCGGCAGCCCTGCTCCGAAAATGCGAACGTCTGCAGATAGCTCGCAGGCAGAAAGAGCTAGCCTGGAAAGCTGTTGCTCAGCCTCATCTGCCCATGGCACTGCTCGCACAGAGGCACAGAGACTGGGGCTGCTTGCTTGTCTTGTCCCCTCAAACTTCAAATGTAGCTTAGGTGGTCCGTGCCGGGCGCCTCCGGCAGCCCTGCTCCGAAAATGCAAATGTCTGCAGATAGCTCGCAGGCAGAAAGAGCTAGCCTGGAAAGCTGTTGCTCAGCCTCATCTGCCCATGGCACTGCTCGCACAGAGGCACAGAGACTGGGGCTGCTTGGTTGTTTTGCCCCCTAAAACTTCAAACGTAGCTTAGGTGGTCCGTGCCGGGCGCATTCGGCAGCCCTGCTCCGAAAATGCGAACGTCTGCAGATAGCTCGCAGGCAGAAAGAGCTAGCCTGGAAAGCTGTTGCTCAGCCTCATCTGGCCATGGCACTGCTCGCACAGAGGCACAGAGACTGGGGCTGCTTGCTTGTCTTGTCCCCTCAAACTTCAAACGTAGCTTAGGTGGTCCGTGCCGGGTGTCTCCGGCAGCCCTGCTCCGAAAATGCGAACGTCTGCAGATAGCTCGCAGGCAGAAAGAGCTAGCCTGGAAAGCTGTTGCTCAGCCTCATCTGCCCATGGCACTGCTCGCACAGAGGCACAGAGACTGGGGCTGCTTGCTTGTCTTGTCCCCTCAAACTTCAAACGTAGCTTAGGTGATCCGTGCCGGGCGCCTCCGGCAGCCCTGCTCCAAAAATGCGAACGTCTGCAGATAGCTCGCAGGCAGAAAGAGCTAGCCTGGAAAGCTGTTGCTCAGCCTCATCTGCCCATGGCACTGCTCGCACAGAGGCACAGAGACTGGGGCTGCTTGCTTGTTTTGCCCCCTCAAACTTCAAACGTAGCTTAGGTGGTCCGTGCCGGGCGCCTCCGGCAGCCCTGCTCCGAAAATGCGAACGTCTGCAGATAGCTCGCAGGCAGAAAGAGCTAGCCTGGAAAGCTGTTGCTCAGCCTCATCTGGCCATGGCACTGCTCGCACAGAGGCACAGAGACTGGGGCTGCTTGCTTGTCTTGTCCCCTCAAACTTCAAACGTATCTTAAGTGATCCGTGCCGGGCGCTTCCGGCAGCCCTGCTCCGAAAACGAAAACGTCTGCAGATAGCTCGCAGGCAGAAAGAGCTAGCCTGGAAAGCTGTTGCTCAGCCTCATCTGCCCATGGCACTGCTCGCACAGAGGCACAGAGACTGGGGCTGCTTGCTTGTCTTGTCCCCTCAAACTTCAAACGTAGCTTAGGTGGTCCGTGCCGGGTGCCTCCGGCAGCCCTGCTCCGAAAATGTGAACGTCTGCAGATAGCTCGCAGGCAGAAAGAGCTAGCCTGGAAAGCTGTTGCTCAGCCTCATCTGCCCATGGCACTGCTCGCACAGAGGCACAGAGACTGGGGCTGCTTGCTTGTCTTGTCCCCTCAAACTTCAAACGTAGCTTAGGTGGTCTGTGCCGGGCGCCTCCGGCAGCCCTGCTCCGAAAATGCGAACGTCTGCAGATAGCTCGCAGGCAGAAAGAGCTAGCCTGGAAAGCTGTTGCTCAGCCTCATCTGGCCATGGCACTGCTCGCACAGAGGCACAGAGACTGGGGCTGCTTGCTTGTCTTGTCCCCTCAAACTTCAAACGTAGCTTAGGTGGTCCGTGCCGGGCGCCTCCGGCAGCCCTGCTCCGAAAATGCAAACGTCTGCAGATAGCTCGCAGGCAGAAAGAGCTAGCCTGGAAAGCTGTTGCTCAGCCTCATCTGCCCATGGCACTGCTCGCACAGAGGCACAGAGACTGGGGCTGCTTGCTTGTCTTGTCCCCTCAAACTTCAAACGTATCTTAAGTGATCTGTGCCGGGCGCTTCCGGCAGCCCTGCTCCGAAAATGCGAACGTCTGCAGATAGCTCGCAGGCAGAAAGAGCTAGCCTGGAAAGCTGTTGCTCAGCCTCATCTGCCCATGGCACTGCTCGCACAGAGGCACAGAGACTGGGGCTGCTTGCTTGTCTTGTCCCCTCAAACTTCAAACGTAGCTTAGGTGGTCTGTGCCGGGCGCTTCCGGCAGCCCTGCTCCGAAAATGCGAACGTCTGCAGATAGCTCGCAGGCAGAAAGAGCTAGCCTGGAAAGCTGTTGCTCAGCCTCATCTGCCCATGGCACTGCTCGCACAGAGGCACAGAGACTGGGGCTGCTTGCTTGTCTTGTCCCCTCAAACTTCAAACGTAGCTTAGGTGGTCCGTGCCGGGTGCCTCCGGCAGCCCTGCTCCGAAAACGCAAACGTCTGCAGATAGCTCGCAGGCAGAAAGAGCTAGCCTGGAAAGCTGTTGCTCAGCCTCATCTGCCCATGGCACTGCTCGCACAGAGGCACAGAGACTGGGGCTGCTTGCTTGTCTTGTCCCCTCAAACTTCAAACGTAGCTTAAGGTGGTCCGTGCCGGGTTCCTCCGGCAGCCCTGCTCCGAAAATGCGAACGTCTGCAGATAGCTCGCAGGCAGAAAGAGCTAGCCTGGAAAGCTGTTGCTCAGCCTCATCTGCCCATGGCACTGCTCGCACAGAGGCACAGAGACTGGGGCTGCTTGCTTGTCTTGTCCCCTCAAACTTCAAACGTAGCTTAAGTGATCTGTGCTGGGCGCTTCCGGCAGCCCTGCTCCGAAAATGCGAACGTCTGCAGATAGCTCGCAGGCAGAAAGAGCTAGCCTGGAAAGCTGTTGCTCAGCCTCATCTGCCCATGGCACTGCTCGCACAGAGGCACAGAGACTGGGGCTGCTTGCTTGTCTTGTCCCCTCAAACTTCAAACGTAGCTTAGGTGGTCTGTGCCGGGCGCCTCCGGCAGCCCTGCTCCGAAAATGCGAACGTCTCCAGATAGCTGGCAGGCAGAAAGAGCTAGCCTGGAAAGCTGTTGCTCAGCCTCATCTGCCCATGGCACTGCTCGCACAGAGGCACAGAGACTGGGGCTGCTTGCTTGTCTTGTCCCCTCAAACTTCAAACGTAGCTTAGGTGGTCCGTGCCGGGTGCCTCCGGCAGCCCTGCTCCGAAAACGCAAACGTCTGCAGATAGCTCGCAGGCAGAAAGAGCTAGCCTGGAAAGCTGTTGCTCAGCCTCATCTGCCCATGGCACTGCTCGCACAGAGGCACAGAGACTGGGGCTGCTTGCTTGTCTTGTCCCCTCAAACTTCAAATGTAGCTTAGGTGGTCCGTGCCAGGCGCCTCCGGCAGCCGTGCTCCGAAAATGCAAACGTCTGCAGATAGCTCGCAGGCAGAAAGAGCTAGCCTGGAAAGCTGTTGCTCAGCCTCATCTGCCCATGGCACTGCTCGCACAGAGGCACAGAGACTGGGGCTGCTTGCTTGTCTTGTCCCCTCAAACTTCAAACGTAGCTTAGGTGGTCCGTGCCGGGTGCCTCCGGCAGCCCTGCTCCGAAAACGCAAACGTCTGCAGATAGCTCGCAGGCAGAAAGCGCTAGCCTGGAAAGCTGTTGCTCAGCCTCATCTGCCCATGGCACTGCTCGCACAGAGGCACAGAGACTGGGGCTGCTTGCTTGTCTTGTCCCCTCAAACTTCAAATGTAGCTTAGTTGGTCCGTGCCGGGCGCCTCCGGCAGCCCTGCTCCGAAAATGCCAACGTCTGCAGATAGCTCGCAGACAGAAAGAGCTAGACTGGAAAGCTGTTGCTCAGCCTCATCTGCCCATGGCACTGCTCGCACAGAGGCACAGAGACTGGGGCTGCTTGCTTGTCTTGTCCCCTCAAACTTCAAACGTAGCTTAGGTGGTCTGTGCCGGGCGCCTCCGGCAGCCCTGCTCCGAAAATGCGAACGTCTGCAGATAGCTCGCAGGCAGAAAGAGCTAGCCTGGAAAGCTGTTGCTCAGCCTCATCTGGCCATGGCACTGCTCGCACAGAGGCACAGAGACTGGGGCTGCTTGCTTGTCTTGTCCCCTCAAACTTCAAACGTAGCTTAGGTGGTCCGTGCCGGGCGCCTCCGGCAGCCCTGCTCCGAAAATGCAAACGTCTGCAGATAGCTCGCAGGCAGAAAGAGCTAGCCTGGAAAGCTGTTGCTCAGCCTCATCTGCCCATGGCACTGCTCGCACAGAGGCACAGAGACTGGGGCTGCTTGCTTGTCTTGTCCCCTCAAACTTCAAACGTAGCTTAGGTGGTCCGTGCCGGGTGCCTCCGGCAGCCCTGCTCCGAAAATGCAAACGTCTGCAGATAGCTCGCAGGCAGAAAGAGCTAGCCTGGAAAGCTGTTGCTCAGCCTCATCTGCCCATGGCACTGCTCGCACAGAGGCACAGAGACTGGGGCTGCTTGCTTGTCTTGTCCCCTCAAACTTCAAACGTAGCTTAGGTGGTCCGTGCCGGCCGCCTCCGGCAGCCCTGCTCCGAAAACGCAAACGTCTGCAGATAGCTCGCAGGCAGAAAGAGCTAGCCTGGAAAGCTGTTGCTCAGCCTCATCTGCCCATGGCACTGCTCGCACAGAGGCACAGAGACTGGGGCTGCTTGCTTGTCTTGTCCCCTCAAACTTCAAATGTAGCTTAGTTGGTCCGTGCCGGGCGCCTCCGGCAGCCCTGCTCCGAAAATGCCAACGTCTGCAGATAGCTCGCAGGCAGAAAGAGCTAGACTGGAAAGCTGTTGCTCAGCCTCATCTGCCCATGGCACTGCTCGCACAGAGGCACAGAGACTGGGGCTGCTTGCTTGTCTTGTCCCCTCAAACTTCAAACGTAACTTAGGTGGTCTGTGCCGGGCGCCTCCGGCAGCCTTGCTCCGAAAATGCGAACGTCTGCAGATAGCTCGCAGGCAGAAAGAGCTAGCCTGGAAAGCTGTTGCTCAGCCTCATCTGCCCATGGCACTGCTCGCACAGAGGCACAGAGACTGGGGCTGCTTGCTTGTCTTGTCCCCTCAAACTTCAAACGTAGCTTAGGTGGTCCGTGCCGGGCGCCTCGGGCAGCCCTGCTCCGAAAATGCAAACGTCTGCAGATAGCTGGCAGGCAGAAAGAGCTAGCCTGGAAAGCTGTTGCTCAGCCTCATCTGCCCATGGCACTGCTCGCACAGAGGCACAGAGACTGGGGCTGCTTGCTTGTCTTGTCCCCTCAAACTTCAAACGTATCTTAAGTGATCTGTGCCGGGCGCTTCCGGCAGCCCTGCTCCGAAAATGCGAACGTCTGCAGATAGCTCGCAGGCAGAAAGAGCTAGCCTGGAAAGCTGTTGCTCAGCCTCATCTGCCCATGGCACTGCTCGCACAGAGGCACAGAGACTGGGGCTGCTTGCTTGTCTTGTCCCCTCAAACTTCAAACGTAGCTTAGGTGGTCTGTGCCGGGCGCCTCCGGCAGCCCTGCTCCGAAAATGCGAACGTCTGCAGATAGCTCGCAGGCAGAAAGAGCTAGCCTGGAAAGCTGTTGCTCAGCCTCATCTGCCCATGGCACTGCTCGCACAGAGGCACAGAGACTGGGGCTGCTTGCTTGTCTTGTCCCCTCAAACTTCAAACGTAGCTTAGGTGGTCCGTGCCGGGTGCCTCCGGCACCCCTGCTCCGAAAACGCAAACGTCTGCAGATAGCTCGCAGGCAGAAAGAGCTAGCCTGGAAAGCTGTTGCTCAGCCTCATCTGCCCATGGCACTGCTCGCACAGAGGCACAGAGACTGGGGCTGCTTGCTTGTCTTGTCCCCTCAAACTTCAAATGTAGCTTAGGTGGTCCGTGCCGGGAGCCTCCGGCAGCCCTGCTCCGAAAATGCAAACGTCTGCAGATAGCTCGCAGGCAGAAAGAGCTAGCCTGGAAAGCTGTTGCTCAGCCTCATCTGCCCATGGCACTGCTCGCACAGAGGCACAGAGACTGGGGCTGCTTGCTTGTCTTGTCCCCTCAAACTTCAAACGTAGCTTAGGTGGTCTGTGCCGGGCGCCTCCGGCAGCCCTGCTCCGAAAATGCGAACGTCTGCAGATAGCTCGCAGGCAGAAAGAGCTAGCCTGGAAAGCTGTTGCTCAGCCTCATCTGCCCATGGCACTGCTCGCACAGAGGCACAGAGACTGGGGCTGCTTGCTTGTCTTGTCCCCTCAAACTTCAAACGTAGCTTAGGTGGTCCGTGCCGGGTGCCTCCGGCACCCCTGCTCCGAAAACGCAAACGTCTGCAGATAGCTCGCAGGCAGAAAGAGCTAGCCTGGAAAGCTGTTGCTCAGCCTCATCTGCCCATGGCACTGCTCGCACAGAGGCACAGAGACTGGGGCTGCTTGCTTGTCTTGTCCCCTCAAACTTCAAATGTAGCTTAGGTGGTCCGTGCCGGGAGCCTCCGGCAGCCCTGCTCCGAAAATGCAAACGTCTGCAGATAGCTCGCAGGCAGAAAGAGCTAGCCTGGAAAGCTGTTGCTCAGCCTCATCTGCCCATGGCACTGCTCGCACAGAGGCACAGAGACTGGGGCTGCTTGCTTGTCTTGTCCCCTCAAACTTCAAACGTAGCTTAGGTGGTCTGTGCCGGGCGCCTCCGGCAGCCCTGCTCCGAAAATGCGAACGTCTGCAGATAGCTCGCAGGCAGAAAGAGCTAGCCTGGAAAGCTGTTGCTCAGCCTCATCTGCCCATGGCACTGCTCGCACAGAGGCACAGAGACTGGGGCTGCTTGCTTGTCTTGTCCCCTCAAACTTCAAACGTAGCTTAGGTGGTCCGTGCCGGGCGCCTCCGGCAGCCCTGCTCCGAAAACGCGAACGTCTGCAGATAGCTCGCAGGCAGAAAGAGCTAGCCTGGAAAGCTGTTGCTCAGCCTCATCTGCCCATGGCACTGCTCGCACAGAGGCACAGAGACTGGGGCTGCTTGCTTGTCTTGTCCCCTCAAACTTCAAACGTAGCTTAAGGTGGTCCGTGCCGGGTTCCTCCGGCAGCCCTGCTCCGAAAATGCGAACGTCTGCAGATAGCTCGCAGGCAGAAAGAGCTAGCCTGGAAAGCTGTTGCTCAGCCTCATCTGCCCATGGCACTGCTCGCACAGAGGCACAGAGACTGGGGCTGCTTGCTTGTCTTGTCCCCTCAAACTTCAAACGTATCTTAAGTGATCTGTGCCGGGCGCTTCCGGCAGCCCTGCTCCGAAAACGCGAACGTCTGCAGATAGCTCGCAGGCAGAAAGAGCTAGCCTGGAAAGCTGTTGCTCAGCCTCATCTGCCCATGGCACTGCTCGCACAGAGGCACAGAGACTGGGGCTGCTTGCTTGTCTTGTCCCCTCAAACTTCAAACGTAGCTTAGGTGGTCTGTGCCGGGCGCCTCCGGCAGCCCTGCTCCGAAAATGCGAACGTCTGCAGATAGCTCGCAGGCAGAAAGAGCTAGCCTGGAAAGCTGTTGCTCAGCCTCATCTGCCCATGGCACTGCTCGCACAGAGGCACAGAGACTGGGGCTGCTTGCTTGTCTTGTCCCCTCAAACTTCAAACGTAGCTTAGGTGGTCCGTGCCGGGTGCCTCCGGCACCCCTGCTCCGAAAACGCAAACGTCTGCAGATAGCTCGCAGGCAGAAAGAGCTAGCCTGGAAAGCTGTTGCTCAGCCTCATCTGCCCATGGCACTGCTCGCACAGAGGCACAGAGACTGGGGCTGCTTGCTTGTCTTGTCCCCTCAAACTTCAAATGTAGCTTAGGTGGTCTGTGCCGGGCGCCTCCGGCAGCCCTGCTCCGAAAATGCAAACGTCTGCAGATAGCTCGCAGGCAGAAAGAGCTAGCCTGGAAAGCTGTTGCTCAGCCTCATCTGCCCATGGCACTGCTCGCACAGAGGCACAGAGACTGGGGCTGCTTGCTTGTCTTGTCCCCTCAAACTTCAAACGTAGCTTAGGTGGTCTGTGCCGGGCGCCTCCGGCAGCCCTGCTCCGAAAATGCGAACGTCTGCAGATAGCTCGCAGGCAGAAAGAGCTAGCCTGGAAAGCTGTTGCTCAGCCTCATCTGCCCATGGCACTGCTCGCACAGAGGCACAGAGACTGGGGCTGCTTGCTTGTCTTGTCCCCTCAAACTTCAAACGTAGCTTAGGTGGTCCGTGCCGGGCGCCTCCGGCAGCCCTGCTCCGAAAACGCGAACGTCTGCAGATAGCTCGCAGGCAGAAAGAGCTAGCCTGGAAAGCTGTTGCTCAGCCTCATCTGCCCATGGCACTGCTCGCACAGAGGCACAGAGACTGGGGCTGCTTGCTTGTCTTGTCCCCTCAAACTTCAAACGTAGCTTAAGGTGGTCCGTGCCGGGTTCCTCCGGCAGCCCTGCTCCGAAAATGCGAACGTCTGCAGATAGCTCGCAGGCAGAAAGAGCTAGCCTGGAAAGCTGTTGCTCAGCCTCATCTGCCCATGGCACTGCTCGCACAGAGGCACAGAGACTGGGGCTGCTTGCTTGTCTTGTCCCCTCAAACTTCAAACGTAGCTTAGGTGGTCTGTGCCGGGCGCCTCCGGCAGCCCTGCTCCGAAAATGCGAACGTCTGCAGATAGCTCGCAGGCAGAAAGAGCTAGCCTGGAAAGCTGTTGCTCAGCCTCATCTGCCCATGGCACTGCTCGCACAGAGGCACAGAGACTGGGGCTGCTTGCTTGTCTTGTCCCCTCAAACTTCAAACGTATCTTAAGTGATCCGTGCCGGGCGCTTCCGGCAGCCCTGCTCCGAAAATGCGAACGTCTGCAGATAGCTCGCAGGCAGAAAGAGCTAGCCTGGAAAGCTGTTGCTCAGCCTCATCTGCCCATGGCACTGCTCGCACAGAGGCACAGAGACTGGGGCTGCTTGCTTGTCTTGTCCCCTCAAACTTCAAACGTAGCTTAGGTGGTCTGTGCCGGGCGTCTCCGGCAGCCCTGCTCCGAAAATGCGAACGTCTGCAGATAGCTCGCAGGCAGAAAGAGCTAGCCTGGAAAGCTGTTGCTCAGCCTCATCTGCCCATGGCACTGCTCGCACAGAGGCACAGAGACTGGGGCTGCTTGCTTGTCTTGTCCCCTCAAACCTCAAACGTAGCTTAGGTGGTCCGTGCCGGGTGCCTCCGGCAGCCCTGCTCCGAAAACGCAAACGTCTGCAGATAGCTCGCAGGCAGAAAGAGCTAGCCTGGAAAGCTGTTGCTCAGCCTCATCTGGCCATGGCACTGCTCGCACAGAGGCACAGAGACTGGGGCTGCTTGCTTGTCTTGTCCCCTCAAACTTCAAATGTAGCTTAGGTGGTCCGTGCCGGGCGCCTCCGGCAGACCTGCTCCGAAAATGCGAACGTCTGCAGATAGCTCGCAGGCAGAAAGAGCTAGCCTGGAAAGCTGTTGCTCAGCCTCATCTGCCCATGGCACTGCTCGCACAGAGGCACAGAGACTGGGGCTGCTTGCTTGTCTTGTCCCCTCAAACTTCAAACGTAGCTTAGGTGGTCTGTGCCGGGCGCCTCCGGCAGCCCTGCTCCGAAAATGCGAACGTCTGCAGATAGCTCGCAGGCAGAAAGAGCTAGCCTGGAAAGCTGTTGCTCAGCCTCATCTGCCCATGGCACTGCTCACACAGAGGCACAGAGACTGGGGCTGCTTGCTTGTCTTGTCCCCTCAAACTTCAAACGTAGCTTAGGTGGTCCGTGCCGGGCGCCTCCGGCAGCCCTGCTCCGAAAATGCGAACGTCTGCAGATAGCTCGCAGGCAGAAAGAGCTAGCCTGGAAAGCTGTTGCTCAGCCTCATCTGCCCATGGCACTGCTCGCACAGAGGCACAGAGACTGGGGCTGCTTGCTTGTCTTGTCCCCTCAAACTTCAAACGTAGCTTAGGTGGTCTGTGCCGGGCGCCTCCGGCAGCCCTGCTCCGAAAATGCAAACGTCTGCAGATAGCTCGCAGGCAGAAAGAGCTAGCCTGGAAAGCTGTTGCTCAGCCTCATCTGCCCATGGCACTGCTCGCACAGAGGCACAGAGACTGGGGCTGCTTGCTTGTCTTGTCCCCTCAAACTTCAAACGTAGCTTAGGTGGTCCGTGCCGGGTGCCTCCGGCAGCCCTGCTCCGAAAACGCAAACGTCTGCAGATAGCTCGCAGGCAGAAAGAGCTAGCCTGGAAAGCTGTTGCTCAGCCTCATCTGCCCATGGCACTGCTCGCACAGAGGCACAGAGACTGGGGCTGCTTGCTTGTCTTGTCCCCTCAAACTTCAAATGTAGCTTAGGTGGTCCGTGCCGGGCGCCTCCGGCAGCCCTGCTCCGAAAATGCAAACGTCTGCAGATAGCTCGCAGGCAGAAAGAGCTAGCCTGGAAAGCTGTTGCTCAGCCTCATCTGCCCATGGCACTGCTCGCAAAGAGGCACAGAGACTGGGGCTGCTTGCTTGTCTTGTCCCCTCAAACTTCAAACGTATCTTAGGTGGTCTGTGCCGGGCGCCTCTGGCAGCCCTGCTCCGAAAATGCAAACGTCTGCAGATAGCTCGCAGGCAGAAAGAGCTAGCCTGGAAAGCTGTTGCTCAGCCTCATCTGCCCATGGCACTGCTCGCACAGAGGCACAGAGACTGGGGCTGCTTGCTTGTCTTGTCCCCTCAAACTTCAAACGTAGCTTAGGTGGTCTGTGCCGGCCGCCTCCGGCAGCCCTGCTCCGAAAACGCAAACGTCTGCAGATAGCTCGCAGGCAGAAAGAGCTAGCCTGGAAAGCTGTTGCTCAGCCTCATCTGCCCATGGCACTGCTCGCACAGAGGCACAGAGACTGGGGCTGCTTGCTTGTCTTGTCCCCTCAAACTTCAAACGTAGCTTAGGTGGTCTGTGCCGGCCGCCTCCGGCAGCCCTGCTCCGAAAACGCAAACGTCTGCAGATAGCTCGCAGGCAGAAAGAGCTAGCCTGGAAAGCTGTTGCTCAGCCTCATCTGCCCATGGCACTGCTCGCAAAGAGGCACAGAGACTGGGGCTGCTTGCTTGTCTTGTCCCCTCAAACTTCAAACGTATCTTAGGTGGTCTGTGCCGGGCGCCTCTGGCAGCCCTGCTCCGAAAATGCAAACGTCTGCAGATAGCTCGCAGGCAGAAAGAGCTAGCCTGGAAAGCTGTTGCTCAGCCTCATCTGCCCATGGCACTGCTCGCACAGAGGCACAGAGACTGGGGCTGCTTGCTTGTCTTGTCCCCTCAAACTTCAAATGTAGCTTAGGTGGTCCGTGCCGGGCGCCTCCGGCAGCCCTGCTCCGAAAATGCAAACGTCTGCAGATAGCTCGCAGGCAGAAAGAGCTAGCCTGGAAAGCTGTTGCTCAGCCTCATCTGCCCATGGCACTGCTCGCACAGAGGCACAGAGACTGGGGCTGCTTGCTTGTCTTGTCCCCTCAAACTTCAAACGTATCTTAGGTGGCCTGTGCCGGGCGCCTCCGGCAGCCCTGCTCCGAAAATGCGAACGTCTGCAGATAGCTCGCAGGCAGAAAGAGCTAGCCTGGAAAGCTGTTGCTCAGCCTCATCTGCCCATGGCACTGCTCGCACAGAGGCACAGAGACTGGGGCTGCTTGCTTGTCTTGTCCCCTCAAACTTCAAACGTAGCTTAGGTGGTCTGTGCCGGCCGCCTCCGGCAGCCCTGCTCCGAAAACGCAAACGTCTGCAGATAGCTCGCAGGCAGAAAGAGCTAGCCTGGAAAGCTGTTGCTCAGCCTCATCTGCCCATGGCACTGCTCGCACAGAGGCACAGAGACTGGGGCTGCTTGCTTGTCTTGTCCCCTCAAACTTCAAATGTAGCTTAGGTGGTCCGTGCCGGGCGCCTCCGGCAGCCCTGCTCCGAAAATGCAAACGTCTGCAGATAGCTCGCAGGCAGAAAGAGCTAGCCTGGAAAGCTGTTGCTCAGCCTCATCTGCCCATGGCACTGCTCGCAAAGAGGCACAGAGACTGGGGCTGCTTGCTTGTCTTGTCCCCTCAAACTTCAAACGTATCTTAGGTGGTCTGTGCCGGGCGCCTCTGGCAGCCCTGCTCCGAAAATGCAAACGTCTGCAGATAGCTCGCAGGCAGAAAGAGCTAGCCTGGAAAGCTGTTGCTCAGCCTCATCTGCCCATGGCACTGCTCGCACAGAGGCACAGAGACTGGGGCTGCTTGGTTGTTTTGCCCCCTAAAACTTCAAACGTAGCTTAGGTGGTCCGTGCCGGGCGCATTCGGCAGCCCTGCTCCGAAAATGCGAACGTCTGCAGATAGCTCGCAGGCAGAAAGAGCTAGCCTGGAAAGCTGTTGCTCAGCCTCATCTGCCGATGGCACTGCTCGCACAGAGGCACAGAGACTGGGGCTGCTTGCTTGTCTTGTCCCCTCAAACTTCAAACGTAGCTTAGGTGGTCTGTGCTGGCCGCCTCCGGCAGCCCTGCTCCGAAAACGCGAACGTCTGCAGATAGCTCGCAGGCAGAAAGAGCTAGCCTGGAAAGCTGTTGCTCAGCCTCATCTGCCCATGGCACTGCTCGCACAGAGGCACAGAGACTGGGGCTGCTTGCTTGTCTTGTCCCCTCAAACTTCAAACGTAGCTTAGGTGGTCCGTGCCGGGTGCCTCCGGCAGCCCTGCTCCGAAAACGCAAACGTCTGCAGATAGCTCGCAGGCAGAAAGAGCTAGCCTGGAAAGCTGTTGCTCAGCCTCATCTGCCCATGGCACTGCTCGCACAGAGGCACAGAGACTGGGGCTGCTTGCTTGTCTTGTCCCCTCAAACTTCAAACGTAGCTTAGGTGGTCCGTGCCGGGTGCCTCCGGCAGCCCTGCTCCGAAAATGCAAACGTCTGCAGATAGCTCGCAGGCAGAAAGAGCTAGCCTGGAAAGCTGTTGCTCAGCCTCATCTGCCCATGGCACTGCTCGCACAGAGGCACAGAGACTGGGGCTGCTTGGTTGTTTTGCCCCCTAAAACTTCAAACGTAGCTTAGGTGGTCCGTGCCGGGCGCATTCGGCAGCCCTGCTCCGAAAATGCGAACGTCTGCAGATAGCTCGCAGGCAGAAAGAGCTAGCCTGGAAAGCTGTTGCTCAGCCTCATCTGCCCATGGCACTGCTCGCACAGAGGCACAGAGACTGGGGCTGCTTGCTTGTCTTGTCCCCTCAAACTTCAAACGTAGCTTAGGTGGTCCGTGCCGGGTGTCTCCGGCAGCCCTGCTCCGAAAATGCGAACGTCTGCAGATAGCTCGCAGGCAGAAAGAGCTAGCCTGGAAAGCTGTTGCTCAGCCTCATCTGCCCATGGCACTGCTCGCACAGAGGCACAGAGACTGGGGCTGCTTGCTTGTCTTGTCCCCTCAAACTTCAAACGTAGCTTAGGTGATCCGTGCCGGGCGCCTCCAGCAGCCCTGCTCCGAAAATGCGAACGTCTGCAGATAGCTCGCAGGCAGAAAGAGCTAGCCTGGAAAGCTGTTGCTCAGCCTCATCTGCCCATGGCACTGCTCGCACAGAGGCACAGAGACTGGGGCTGCTTGCTTGTTTTGCCCCCTCAAACTTCAAACGTAGCTTAGGTGGTCCGTGCCGGGCGCCTCCGGCAGCCCTGCTCCGAAAATGCGAACGTCTGCAGATAGCTCGCAGGCAGAAAGAGCTAGCCTGGAAAGCTGTTGCTCAGCCTCATCTGGCCATGGCACTGCTCGCACAGAGGCACAGAGACTGGGGCTGCTTGCTTGTCTTGTCCCCTCAAACTTCAAACGTATCTTAAGTGATCCGTGCCGGGCGCTTCCGGCAGCCCTGCTCCGAAAACGAAAACGTCTGCAGATAGCTGGCAGGCAGAAAGAGCTAGCCTGGAAAGCTGTTGCTCAGCCTCATCTGCCCATGGCACTGCTCGCACAGAGGCACAGAGACTGGGGCTGCTTGCTTGTCTTGTCCCCTCAAACTTCAAATGTAGCTTAGTTGGTCCGTGCCGGGCGCCTCCGGCAGCCCTGCTCCGAAAATGCAAACGTCTGCAGATAGCTCGCAGGCAGAAAGAGCTAGCCTGGAAAGCTGTTGCTCAGCCTCATCTGCCCATGGCACTGCTCGCACAGAGGCACAGAGACTGGGGCTGCTTGCTTGTCTTGTCCCCTCAAACTTCAAACGTAGCTTAGGTGGTCTGTGCCGGGCGCCTCCGGCAGCCCTGCTCCGAAAATGCGAACGTCTGCAGATAGCTCGCAGGCAGAAAGAGCTAGCCTGGAAAGCTGTTGCTCAGCCTCATCTGCCCATGGCACTGCTCGCACAGAGGCACAGAGACTGGGGCTGCTTGCTTGTCTTGTCCCCTCAAACTTCAAACGTAGCTTAGGTGGTCCGTGCCGGGCGCCTCCGGCAGCCCTGCTCCGAAAACGCGAACGTCTGCAGATAGCTCGCAGGCAGAAAGAGCTAGCCTGGAAAGCTGTTGCTCAGCCTCATCTGCCCATGGCACTGCTCGCACAGAGGCACAGAGACTGGGGCTGCTTGCTTGTCTTGTCCCCTCAAACTTCAAACGTAGCTTAAGGTGGTCCGTGCCGGGTTCCTCCGGCAGCCCTGCTCCGAAAATGCGAACATCTGCAGATAGCTCGCAGGCAGAAAGAGCTAGCCTGGAAAGCTGTTGCTCAGCCTCATCTGCCCATGGCACTGCTCGCACAGAGGCACAGAGACTGGGGCTGCTTGCTTGTCTTGTCCCCTCAAACTTCAAACGTAGATTAGGTGGTCCGTGCCGGGCGTCTCCGGCAGCCCTGCTCCGAAAATGCGAACGTCTGCAGATAGCTCGCAGGCAGAAAGAGCTAGCCTGGAAAGCTGTTGCTCAGCCTCATCTGCCCATGGCACTGCTCGCACAGAGGCACAGAGACTGGGGCTGCTTGCTTGTCTTGTCCCCTCAAACTTCAAACGTAGCTTAGGTGGTCCGTGCCGGGTGCCTCCGGCAGCCCTGCTCCGAAAATGCAAACGTCTGCAGATAGCTCGCAGGCAGAAAGAGCTAGCCTGGAAAGCTGTTGCTCAGCCTCATCTGCCCATGGCACTGCTCGCACAGAGGCACAGAGACTGGGGCTGCTTGCTTGTCTTGTCCCCTCAAACTTCAAACGTATCTTAAGTGATCTGTGCTGGGCGCTTCCGGCAGCCCTGCTCCGAAAATGCGAACGTCTGCAGATAGCTCGCAGGCAGAAAGAGCTAGCCTGGAAAGCTGTTGCTCAGCCTCATCTGCCCATGGCACTGCTCGCACAGAGGCACAGAGACTGGGGCTGCTTGCTTGTCTTGTCCCCTCAAACTTCAAACGTAGCTTAGGTGGTCTGTGCCGGGCGCCTCCGGCAGCCCTGCTCCGAAAATGCGAACGTCTGCAGATAGCTGGCAGGCAGAAAGAGCTAGCCTGGAAAGCTGTTGCTCAGCCTCATCTGCCCATGGCACTGCTCGCACAGAGGCACAGAGACTGGGGCTGCTTGCTTGTCTTGTCCCCTCAAACTTCAAACGTAGCTTAGGTGGTCCGTGCCGGGTGCCTCCGGCAGCCCTGCTCCGAAAACGCAAACGTCTGCAGATAGCTCGCAGGCAGAAAGAGCTAGCCTGGAAAGCTGTTGCTCAGCCTCATCTGCCCATGGCACTGCTCGCACAGAGGCACAGAGACTGGGGCTGCTTGCTTGTCTTGTCCCCTCAAACTTCAAACGTAGCTTAGGTGGTCCGTGCCGGGTGCCTCCGGCAGCCCTGCTCCGAAAACGCAAACGTCTGCAGATAGCTCGCAGGCAGAAAGAGCTAGCCTGGAAAGCTGTTGCTCAGCCTCATCTGCCCATGGCACTGCTCGCACAGAGGCACAGAGACTGGGGCTGCTTGCTTGTCTTGTCCCCTCAAACTTCAAATGTAGCTTAGGTGGTCCGTGCCGGGTGCCTCCGGCAGCCCTGCTCCGAAAACGCAAACGTCTGCAGATAGCTCGCAGGCAGAAAGAGCTAGCCTGGAAAGCTGTTGCTCAGCCTCATCTGCCCATGGCACTGCTCGCACAGAGGCACAGAGACTGGGGCTGCTTGCTTGTCTTGTCCCCTCAAACTTCAAACGTAGCTTAGGTGGTCCATGCCGGGCGCCTCCGGCAGCCCTGCTCCGAAAACGCAAACGTCTGCAGATAGCTCGCAGGCAGAAAGAGCTAGCCTGGAAAGCTGTTGCTCAGCCTCATCTGCCCATGGCACTGCTCGCACAGAGGCACAGAGACTGGGGCTGCTTGCTTGTCTTGTCCCCTCAAACTTCAAACGTAGCTTAGTTGGTCCGTGCCGGGCGCCTCCGGCAGCCCTGCTCCGAAAATGCCAACGTCTGCAGATAGCTCGCAGGCAGAAAGAGCTAGACTGGAAAGCTGTTGCTCAGCCTCATCTGCCCATGGCACTGCTCGCACAGAGGCACAGAGACTGGGGCTGCTTGCTTGTCTTGTCCCCTCAAACTTCAAACGTAGCTTAGGTGGTCTGTGCCGGGCGCCTCCGGCAGCCCTGCTCCGAAAATGCGAACGTCTGCAGATAGCTGGCAGGCAGAAAGAGCTAGCCTGGAAAGCTGTTGCTCAGCCTCATCTGCCCATGGCACTGCTCGCACAGAGGCACAGAGACTGGGGCTGCTTGCTTGTCTTGTCCCCTCAAACTTCAAACGTAGCTTAGGTGGTCCGTGCCGGGCGCCTCCGGCAGCCCTGCTCCGAAAATGCAAACGTCTGCAGATAGCTCGCAGGCAGAAAGAGCTAGCCTGGAAAGCTGTTGCTCAGCCTCATCTGCCCATGGCACTGCTCGCACAGAGGCACAGAGACTGGGGCTGCTTGCTTGTCTTGTCCCCTCAAACTTCAAACGTAGCTTAGGTGGTCCGTGCCGGGTGCCTCCGACAGCCCTGCTCCGAAAACGCAAACGTCTGCAGATAGCTCGCAGGCAGAAAGAGCTAGCCTGGAAAGCTGTTGCTCAGCCTCATCTGCCCATGGCACTGCTCGCACAGAGGCACAGAGACTGGGGCTGCTTGCTTGTCTTGTCCCCTCAAACTTCAAACGTAGCTTAGGTGGTCCGTGCCGGGTGCCTCCGGCAGCCCTGCTCCGAAAACGCAAACGTCTGCAGATAGCTCGCAGGCAGAAAGAGCTAGCCTGGAAAGCTGTTGCTCAGCCTCATCTGCCCATGGCACTGCTCGCACAGAGGCACAGAGACTGGGGCTGCTTGCTTGTCTTGTCCCCTCAAACTTCAAATGTAGCTTAGTTGGTCCGTGCCGGGCGCCTCCGGCAGCCCTGCTCCGAAAATGCCAACGTCTGCAGATAGCTCGCAGGCAGAAAGAGCTAGACTGGAAAGCTGTTGCTCAGCCTCATCTGCCCATGGCACTGCTCGCACAGAGGCACAGAGACTGGGGCTGCTTGCTTGTCTTGTCCCCTCAAACTTCAAACGTAGCTTAGGTGGTCTGTGCCGGGCGCCTCCGGCAGCCCTGCTCCGAAAATGCGAACGTCTGCAGATAGCTGGCAGGCAGAAAGAGCTAGCCTGGAAAGCTGTTGCTCAGCCTCATCTGCCCATGGCACTGCTCGCACAGAGGCACAGAGACTGGGGCTGCTTGCTTGTCTTGTCCCCTCAAACTTCAAACGTAGCTTAGGTGGTTCGTGCCGGGCGCCTCCGGCAGCCCTGCTCCGAAAACGCAAACGTCTGCAGATAGCTCGCAGGCAGAAAGAGCTAGCCTGGAAAGCTGTTGCTCAGCCTCATCTGCCCATGGCACTGCTCGCACAGAGGCACAGAGACTGGGGCTGCTTGCTTGTCTTGTCCCCTCAAACTTCAAACGTAGCTTAGGTGGTCCGTGCCGGGCGCCTCCGGCAGCCCTGCTCCGAAAATGCAAACGTCTGCAGATAGCTCGCAGGCAGAAAGAGCTAGCCTGGAAAGCTGTTGCTCAGCCTCATCTGCCCATGGCACTGCTCGCACAGAGGCACAGAGACTGGGGCTGCTTGCTTGTCTTGTCCCCTCAAACTTCAAACGTAGCTTAGGTGGTCCGTGCCGGGTGCCTCCGGCAGCCCTGCTCCGAAAATGCAAACGTCTGCAGATAGCTCGCAGGCAGAAAGAGCTAGCCTGGAAAGCTGTTGCTCAGCCTCATCTGCCCATGGCACTGCTCGCACAGAGGCACAGAGACTGGGGCTGCTTGCTTGTCTTGTCCCCTCAAACTTCAAACGTAGCTTAGGTGGTCCGTGCCGGGCGCCTCCGGCAGCCCTGCTCCGAAAACGCAAACGTCTGCAGATAGCTCGCAGGCAGAAAGAGCTAGCCTGGAAAGCTGTTGCTCAGCCTCATCTGCCCATGGCACTGCTCGCACAGAGGCACAGAGACTGGGGCTGCTTGCTTGTCTTGTCCCCTCAAACTTCAAATGTAGCTTAGTTGGTCCGTGCCGGGCGCCTCCGGCAGCCCTGCTCCGAAAATGCGAACGTCTGCAGATAGCTGGCAGGCAGAAAGAGCTAGCCTGGAAAGCTGTTGCTCAGCCTCATCTGCCCATGGCACTGCTCGCACAGAGGCACAGAGACTGGGGCTGCTTGCTTGTCTTGTCCCCTCAAACTTCAAACGTAGCTTAGGTGGTCCGTGCCGGGTGCCTCCGGCAGCCCTGCTCCGAAAACGCAAACGTCTGCAGATAGCTCGCAGGCAGAAAGAGCTAGCCTGGAAAGCTGTTGCTCAGCCTCATCTGCCCATGGCACTGCTCGCACAGAGGCACAGAGACTGGGGCTGCTTGCTTGTCTTGTCCCCTCAAACTTCAAATGTAGCTTAGTTGGTCCGTGCCGGGCGCCTCCGGCAGCCCTGCTCCGAAAATGCCAACGTCTGCAGATAGCTCGCAGGCAGAAAGAGCTAGACTGGAAAGCTGTTGCTCAGCCTCATCTGCCCATGGCACTGCTCGCACAGAGGCACAGAGACTGGGGCTGCTTGCTTGTCTTGTCCCCTCAAACTTCAAACGTAGCTTAGGTGGTCTGTGCCGGGCGCCTCCGGCAGCCCTGCTCCGAAAATGCAAACGTCTGCAGATAGCTGGCAGGCAGAAAGAGCTAGCCTGGAAAGCTGTTGCTCAGCCTCATCTGCCCATGGCACTGCTCGCACAGAGGCACAGAGACTGGGGCTGCTTGCTTGTCTTGTCCCCTCAAACTTCAAACGTAGCTTAAGGTGGTTCGTGCCGGGTGCCTCCGGCAGCCCTGCTCCGAAAACGCAAACGTCTGCAGATAGCTCGCAGGCAGAAAGAGCTAGCCTGGAAAGCTGTTGCTCAGCCTCATCTGCCCATGGCACTGCTCGCACAGAGGCACAGAGACTGGGGCTGCTTGCTTGTCTTGTCCCCTCAAACTTCAAATGTAGCTTAGGTGGTCCGTGCCGGGCGCCTCCGGCAGCCCTGCTCCGAAAATGCAAACGTCTGCAGATAGCTCGCAGGCAGAAAGAGCTAGCCTGGAAAGCTGTTGCTCAGCCTCATCTGCCCATGGCACTGCTCGCACAGAGGCACAGAGACTGGGGCTGCTTGCTTGTCTTGTCCCCTCAAACTTCAAACGTAGCTTAGGTGGTCCGTGCCGGGTGCCTCCGGCAGCCCTGCTCCGAAAATGCAAACGTCTGCAGATAGCTCGCAGGCAGAAAGAGCTAGCCTGGAAAGCTGTTGCTCAGCCTCATCTGCCCATGGCACTGCTCGCACAGAGGCACAGAGACTGGGGCTGCTTGCTTGTCTTGTCCCCTCAAACTTCAAACGTAGCTTAGGTGGTCCGTGCCGGGTGCCTCCGGCAGCCCTGCTCCGAAAACGCAAACGTCTGCAGATAGCTCGCAGGCAGAAAGAGCTAGCCTGGAAAGCTGTTGCTCAGCCTCATCTGCCCATGGCACTGCTCGCACAGAGGCACAGAGACTGGGGCTGCTTGCTTGTCTTGTCCCCTCAAACTTCAAATGTAGCTTAGTTGGTCCGTGCCGGGCGCCTCCGGCAGCCCTGCTCCGAAAATGCGAACGTCTGCAGATAGCTGGCAGGCAGAAAGAGCTAGCCTGGAAAGCTGTTGCTCAGCCTCATCTGCCCATGGCACTGCTCGCACAGAGGCACAGAGACTGGGGCTGCTTGCTTGTCTTGTCCCCTCAAACTTCAAACGTAGCTTAGGTGGTCCGTGCCGGGCGCCTCCGGCAGCCCTGCTCCGAAAATGCAAACGTCTGCAGATAGCTCGCAGGCAGAAAGAGCTAGCCTGGAAAGCTGTTGCTCAGCCTCATCTGCCCATGGCACTGCTCGCACAGAGGCACAGAGACTGGGGCTGCTTGCTTGTCTTGTCCCCTCAAACTTCAAACGTAGCTTAGGTGGTCCGTGCCGGGTGCCTCCGGCAGCCCTGCTCCGAAAATGCAAACGTCTGCAGATAGCTCGCAGGCAGAAAGAGCTAGCCTGGAAAGCTGTTGCTCAGCCTCATCTGCCCATGGCACTGCTCGCACAGAGGCACAGAGACTGGGGCTGCTTGCTTGTCTTGTCCCCTCAAACTTCAAACGTAGCTTAGGTGGTCCGTGCCGGGCGCCTCCGGCAGCCCTGCTCCGAAAATGCCAACGTCTGCAGATAGCTCGCAGGCAGAAAGAGCTAGCCTGGAAAGCTGTTGCTCAGCCTCATCTGCCCATGGCACTGCTCGCACAGAGGCACAGAGACTGGGGCTGCTTGCTTGTCTTGTCCCCTCAAACTTCAAACGTAGCTTAGGTGGTCCGTGCCGGGTGCCTCCGGCAGCCCTGCTCCGAAAACGCAAACGTCTGCAGATAGCTCGCAGGCAGAAAGAGCTAGCCTGGAAAGCTGTTGCTCAGCCTCATCTGCCCATGGCACTGCTCGCACAGAGGCACAGAGACTGGGGCTGCTTGCTTGTCTTGTCCCCTCAAACTTCAAATGTAGCTTAGTTGGTCCGTGCCGGGCGCCTCCGGCAGCCCTGCTCCGAAAATGCCAACGTCTGCAGATAGCTCGCAGGCAGAAAGAGCTAGCCTGGAAAGCTGTTGCTCAGCCTCATCTGCCCATGGCACTGCTCGCACAGAGGCACAGAGACTGGGGCTGCTTGCTTGTCTTGTCCCCTCAAACTTCAAACGTAGCTTAGGTGGTCTGTGCCGGGCGCCTCCGGCAGCCCTGCTCCGAAAATGCGAACGTCTGCAGATAGCTCGCAGGCAGAAAGAGCTAGCCTGGAAAGCTGTTGCTCAGCCTCATCTGCCCATGGCACTGCTCGCACAGAGGCACAGAGACTGGGGCTGCTTGCTTGTCTTGTCCCCTCAAACTTCAAATGTAGCTTAGTTGGTCCGTGCCGGGCGCCTCCGGCAGCCCTGCTCCGAAAATGCCAACGTCTGCAGATAGCTCGCAGGCAGAAAGAGCTAGACTGGAAAGCTGTTGCTCAGCCTCATCTGCCCATGGCACTGCTCGCACAGAGGCACAGAGACTGGGGCTGCTTGCTTGTCTTGTCCCCTCAAACTTCAAACGTAGCTTAGGTGGTCTGTGCCGGGCGCCTCCGGCAGCCCTGCTCCGAAAATGCGAACGTCTGCAGATAGCTCGCAGGCAGAAAGAGCTAGCCTGGAAAGCTGTTGCTCAGCCTCATCTGGCCATGGCACTGCTCGCACAGAGGCACAGAGACTGGGGCTGCTTGCTTGTCTTGTCCCCTCAAACTTCAAACGTAGTTTAGATGGTCCGTGCCGGGCGCCTCCGGCAGCCCTGCTCCGAAAATGCAAACGTCTGCAGATAGCTCGCAGGCAGAAAGAGCTAGCCTGGAAAGCTGTTGCTCAGCCTCATCTGCCCATGGCACTGCTCGCACAGAGGCACAGAGACTGGGGCTGCTTGCTTGTCTTGTCCCCTCAAACTTCAAACGTAGCTTAGGTGGTCCGTGCCGGGTGCCTCCGGCAGCCCTGCTCCGAAAACGCAAACGTCTGCAGATAGCTCGCAGGCAGAAAGAGCTAGCCTGGAAAGCTGTTGCTCAGCCTCATCTGCCCATGGCACTGCTCGCACAGAGGCACAGAGACTGGGGCTGCTTGCTTGTCTTGTCCCCTCAAACTTCAAATGTAGCTTAGGTGGTCCGTGCCGGGCGCCTCCGGCAGCCCTGCTCCGAAAATGCAAACGTCTGCAGATAGCTCGCAGGCAGAAAGAGCTAGCCTGGAAAGCTGTTGCTCAGCCTCATCTGCCCATGGCACTGCTCGCACAGAGGCACAGAGACTGGGGCTGCTTGCTTGTCTTGTCCCCTCAAACTTCAAACGTAGCTTAGGTGGTCTGTGCCGGGCGCCTCCGGCAGCCCTGCTCCGAAAATGCAAACGTCTGCAGATAGCTCGCAGGCAGAAAGAGCTAGCCTGGAAAGCTGTTGCTCAGCCTCATCTGCCCATGGCACTGCTCGCACAGAGGCACAGAGACTGGGGCTGCTTGCTTGTCTTGTCCCCTCAAACTTCAAACGTAGCTTAAGGTGGTCCGTGCCGGGTTCCTCCGGCAGCCCTGCTCCGAAAATGCGAACGTCTGCAGATAGCTCGCAGGCAGAAAGAGCTAGCCTGGAAAGCTGTTGCTCAGCCTCATCTGCCCATGGCACTGCTCGCACAGAGGCACAGAGACTGGGGCTGCTTGCTTGTCTTGTCCCCTCAAACTTCAAACGTATCTTAAGTGATCTGTGCCGGGCGCTTCCGGCAGCCCTGCTCCGAAAACGCGAACGTCTGCAGATAGCTCGCAGGCAGAAAGAGCTAGCCTGGAAAGCTGTTGCTCAGCCTCATCTGCCCATGGCACTGCTCGCACAGAGGCACAGAGACTGGGGCTGCTTGCTTGTCTTGTCCCCTCAAACTTCAAACGTAGCTTACGTGGTCTGTGCCGGGCGCCTCCGGCAGCCCTGCTCCGAAAATGCGAACGTCTGCAGATAGCTCGCAGGCAGAAAGAGCTAGCCTGGAAAGCTGTTGCTCAGCCTCATCTGCCCATGGCACTGCTCGCACAGAGGCACAGAGACTGGGGCTGCTTGCTTGTCTTGTCCCCTCAAACTTCAAACGTAGCTTAGGTGGTCCGTGCCGGGTGCCTCCGGCACCCCTGCTCCGAAAACGCAAACGTCTGCAGATAGCTCGCAGGCAGAAAGAGCTAGCCTGGAAAGCTGTTGCTCAGCCTCATCTGCCCATGGCACTGCTCGCACAGAGGCACAGAGACTGGGGCTGCTTGCTTGTCTTGTCCCCTCAAACTTCAAATGTAGCTTAGGTGGTCCGTGCCGGGCGCCTCCGGCAGCCCTGCTCCGAAAATGCAAACGTCTGCAGATAGCTCGCAGGCAGAAAGAGCTAGCCTGGAAAGCTGTTGCTCAGCCTCATCTGCCCATGGCACTGCTCGCACAGAGGCACAGAGACTGGGGCTGCTTGCTTGTCTTGTCCCCTCAAACTTCAAACGTAGCTTAGGTGGTCTGTGCCGGGCGCCTCCGGCAGCCCTGCTCCGAAAATGCGAACGTCTGCAGATAGCTCGCAGGCAGAAAGAGCTAGCCTGGAAAGCTGTTGCTCAGCCTCATCTGCCCATGGCACTGCTCGCACAGAGGCACAGAGACTGGGGCTGCTTGCTTGTCTTGTCCCCTCAAACTTCAAACGTAGCTTAGGTGGTCCGTGCCGGGCGCCTCCGGCAGCCCTGCTCCGAAAACGCGAACGTCTGCAGATAGCTCGCAGGCAGAAAGAGCTAGCCTGGAAAGCTGTTGCTCAGCCTCATCTGCCCATGGCACTGCTCGCACAGAGGCACAGAGACTGGGGCTGCTTGCTTGTCTTGTCCCCTCAAACTTCAAACGTAGCTTAAGGTGGTCCGTGCCGGGTTCCTCCGGCAGCCCTGCTCCGAAAATGCGAACGTCTGCAGATAGCTCGCAGGCAGAAAGAGCTAGCCTGGAAAGCTGTTGCTCAGCCTCATCTGCCCATGGCACTGCTCGCACAGAGGCACAGAGACTGGGGCTGCTTGCTTGTCTTGTCCCCTCAAACTTCAAACGTAGCTTAGGTGGTCTGTGCCGGGCGCCTCCGGCAGCCCTGCTCCGAAAATGCGAACGTCTGCAGATAGCTCGCAGGCAGAAAGAGCTAGCCTGGAAAGCTGTTGCTCAGCCTCATCTGCCCATGGCACTGCTCGCACAGAGGCACAGAGACTGGGGCTGCTTGCTTGTCTTGTCCCCTCAAACTTCAAACGTAGCTTAGGTGGTCTGTGCCGGGCGCCTCCGGCAGCCCTGCTCCGAAAATGCGAACGTCTGCAGATAGCTCGCAGGCAGAAAGAGCTAGCCTGGAAAGCTGTTGCTCAGCCTCATCTGCCCATGGCACTGCTCGCACAGAGGCACAGAGACTGGGGCTGCTTGCTTGTCTTGTCCCCTCAAACTTCAAATGTAGCTTAGTTGGTCCGTGCCGGGCGCCTCCGGCAGCCCTGCTCCGAAAATGCCAACGTCTGCAGATAGCTCGCAGGCAGAAAGAGCTAGACTGGAAAGCTGTTGCTCAGCCTCATCTGCCCATGGCACTGCTCGCACAGAGGCACAGAGACTGGGGCTGCTTGCTTGTCTTGTCCCCTCAAACTTCAAACGTAGCTTAGGTGGTCTGTGCCGGGCGCCTCCGGCAGCCCTGCTCCGAAAATGCGAACGTCTGCAGATAGCTCGCAGGCAGAAAGAGCTAGCCTGGAAAGCTGTTGCTCAGCCTCATCTGGCCATGGCACTGCTCGCACAGAGGCACAGAGACTGGGGCTGCTTGCTTGTCTTGTCCCCTCAAACTTCAAACGTAGTTTAGATGGTCCGTGCCGGGCGCCTCCGGCAGCCCTGCTCCGAAAATGCAAACGTCTGCAGATAGCTCGCAGGCAGAAAGAGCTAGCCTGGAAAGCTGTTGCTCAGCCTCATCTGCCCATGGCACTGCTCGCACAGAGGCACAGAGACTGGGGCTGCTTGCTTGTCTTGTCCCCTCAAACTTCAAACGTAGCTTAGGTGGTCCGTGCCGGGTGCCTCCGGCAGCCCTGCTCCGAAAACGCAAACGTCTGCAGATAGCTCGCAGGCAGAAAGAGCTAGCCTGGAAAGCTGTTGCTCAGCCTCATCTGCCCATGGCACTGCTCGCACAGAGGCACAGAGACTGGGGCTGCTTGCTTGTCTTGTCCCCTCAAACTTCAAATGTAGCTTAGGTGGTCCGTGCCGGGCGCCTCCGGCAGCCCTGCTCCGAAAATGCAAACGTCTGCAGATAGCTCGCAGGCAGAAAGAGCTAGCCTGGAAAGCTGTTGCTCAGCCTCATCTGCCCATGGCACTGCTCGCACAGAGGCACAGAGACTGGGGCTGCTTGCTTGTCTTGTCCCCTCAAACTTCAAACGTAGCTTAGGTGGTCTGTGCCGGGCGCCTCCGGCAGCCCTGCTCCGAAAATGCAAACGTCTGCAGATAGCTCGCAGGCAGAAAGAGCTAGCCTGGAAAGCTGTTGCTCAGCCTCATCTGCCCATGGCACTGCTCGCACAGAGGCACAGAGACTGGGGCTGCTTGCTTGTCTTGTCCCCTCAAACTTCAAACGTAGCTTAAGGTGGTCCGTGCCGGGTTCCTCCGGCAGCCCTGCTCCGAAAATGCGAACGTCTGCAGATAGCTCGCAGGCAGAAAGAGCTAGCCTGGAAAGCTGTTGCTCAGCCTCATCTGCCCATGGCACTGCTCGCACAGAGGCACAGAGACTGGGGCTGCTTGCTTGTCTTGTCCCCTCAAACTTCAAACGTATCTTAAGTGATCTGTGCCGGGCGCTTCCGGCAGCCCTGCTCCGAAAACGCGAACGTCTGCAGATAGCTCGCAGGCAGAAAGAGCTAGCCTGGAAAGCTGTTGCTCAGCCTCATCTGCCCATGGCACTGCTCGCACAGAGGCACAGAGACTGGGGCTGCTTGCTTGTCTTGTCCCCTCAAACTTCAAACGTAGCTTACGTGGTCTGTGCCGGGCGCCTCCGGCAGCCCTGCTCCGAAAATGCGAACGTCTGCAGATAGCTCGCAGGCAGAAAGAGCTAGCCTGGAAAGCTGTTGCTCAGCCTCATCTGCCCATGGCACTGCTCGCACAGAGGCACAGAGACTGGGGCTGCTTGCTTGTCTTGTCCCCTCAAACTTCAAACGTAGCTTAGGTGGTCCGTGCCGGGTGCCTCCGGCACCCCTGCTCCGAAAACGCAAACGTCTGCAGATAGCTCGCAGGCAGAAAGAGCTAGCCTGGAAAGCTGTTGCTCAGCCTCATCTGCCCATGGCACTGCTCGCACAGAGGCACAGAGACTGGGGCTGCTTGCTTGTCTTGTCCCCTCAAACTTCAAATGTAGCTTAGGTGGTCCGTGCCGGGCGCCTCCGGCAGCCCTGCTCCGAAAATGCAAACGTCTGCAGATAGCTCGCAGGCAGAAAGAGCTAGCCTGGAAAGCTGTTGCTCAGCCTCATCTGCCCATGGCACTGCTCGCACAGAGGCACAGAGACTGGGGCTGCTTGCTTGTCTTGTCCCCTCAAACTTCAAACGTAGCTTAGGTGGTCTGTGCCGGGCGCCTCCGGCAGCCCTGCTCCGAAAATGCGAACGTCTGCAGATAGCTCGCAGGCAGAAAGAGCTAGCCTGGAAAGCTGTTGCTCAGCCTCATCTGCCCATGGCACTGCTCGCACAGAGGCACAGAGACTGGGGCTGCTTGCTTGTCTTGTCCCCTCAAACTTCAAACGTAGCTTAGGTGGTCCGTGCCGGGCGCCTCCGGCAGCCCTGCTCCGAAAACGCGAACGTCTGCAGATAGCTCGCAGGCAGAAAGAGCTAGCCTGGAAAGCTGTTGCTCAGCCTCATCTGCCCATGGCACTGCTCGCACAGAGGCACAGAGACTGGGGCTGCTTGCTTGTCTTGTCCCCTCAAACTTCAAACGTAGCTTAAGGTGGTCCGTGCCGGGTTCCTCCGGCAGCCCTGCTCCGAAAATGCGAACGTCTGCAGATAGCTCGCAGGCAGAAAGAGCTAGCCTGGAAAGCTGTTGCTCAGCCTCATCTGGCCATGGCACTGCTCGCACAGAGGCACAGAGACTGGGGCTGCTTGCTTGTCTTGTCCCCTCAAACTTCAAACGTAGCTTAGGTGGTCTGTGCCGGGCGCCTCCGGCAGCCCTGCTCCGAAAATGCGAACGTCTGCAGATAGCTCGCAGGCAGAAAGAGCTAGCCTGGAAAGCTGTTGCTCAGCCTCATCTGCCCATGGCACTGCTCGCACAGAGGCACAGAGACTGGGGCTGCTTGCTTGTCTTGTCCCCTCAAACTTCAAACGTATCTTAAGTGATCCGTGCCGGGCGCTTCCGGCAGCCCTGCTCCGAAAATGCGAACGTCTGCAGATAGCTCGCAGGCAGAAAGAGCTAGCCTGGAAAGCTGTTGCTCAGCCTCATCTGGCCATGGCACTGCTCGCACAGAGGCACAGAGACTGGGGCTGCTTGCTTGTCTTGTCCCCTCAAACTTCAAACGTAGCTTAGGTGGTCTGTGCCGGGCGCCTCCGGCAGCCCTGCTCCGAAAATGCGAACGTCTGCAGATAGCTCGCAGGCAGAAAGAGCTAGCCTGGAAAGCTGTTGCTCAGCCTCATCTGCCCATGGCACTGCTCGCACAGAGGCACAGAGACTGGGGCTGCTTGCTTGTCTTGTCCCCTCAAACCTCAAACGTAGCTTAGGTGGTCCGTGCCGGGTGCCTCCGGCAGCCCTGCTCCGAAAACGCAAACGTCTGCAGATAGCTCGCAGGCAGAAAGAGCTAGCCTGGAAAGCTGTTGCTCAGCCTCATCTGCCCATGGCACTGCTCGCACAGAGGCACAGAGACTGGGGCTGCTTGCTTGTCTTGTCCCCTCAAACTTCAAACGTAGCTTAGGTGGTCCGTGCCGGGCGCCTCCGGCAGCCCTGCTCCGAAAATGCGAACGTCTGCAGATAGCTCGCAGGCAGAAAGAGCTAGCCTGGAAAGCTGTTGCTCAGCCTCATCTGCCCATGGCACTGCTCGCACAGAGGCACAGAGACTGGGGCTGCTTGCTTGTCTTGTCCCCTCAAACTTCAAACGTAGCTTAGGTGGTCCGTGCCGGGCGCCTCCAGCAGCCCTGCTTCGAAAATGCGAACGTCTGCAGATAGCTCGCAGGCAGAAAGAGCTAGCCTGGAAAGCTGTTGCTCAGCCTCATCTGCCCATGGCACTGCTCGCACAGAGGCACAGAGACTGGGGCTGCTTGCTTGTCTTGTCCCCTCAAACTTCAAACGTAGCTTAGGTGGTCCGTGCCGGGCGCCTCCGGCAGCCCTGCTCCGAAAATGCGAACGTCTGCAGATAGCTCGCAGGCAGAAAGAGCTAGCCTGGAAAGCTGTTGCTCAGCCTCATCTGCCCATGGCACTGCTCGCACAGAGGCACAGAGACTGGGGCTGCTTGCTTGTCTTGTCCCCTCAAACTTCAAACGTATCTTGAGTGATCCGTGCCGGGCGCTTCCGGCAGCCCTGCTCCGAAAATGCGAACGTCTGCAGATAGCTCGCAGGCAGAAAGAGCTAGCCTGGAAAGCTGTTGCTCAGCCTCATCTGCCCATGGCACTGCTCGCACAGAGGCACAGAGACTGGGGCTGCTTGCTTGTCTTGTCCCCTGAAACTTCAAACGTAGCTTAGGTGGTCCGTGCCGGGCGCCTCCAGCAGCCCTGCTCCGAAAATGCGAACGTCTGCAGATAGCTCGCAGGCAGAAAGAGCTAGCCTGGAAAGCTGTTGCTCAGCCTCATCTGCCCATGGCACTGCTCGCACAGAGGCACAGAGACTGGGGCTGCTTGCTTGTCTTGTCCCCTCAAACTTCAAACGTAGCTTAGGTGGTCCGTGCCGGGCGCCTCCGGCAGCCCTGCTCCGAAAATGCGAACGTCTGCAGATAGCTCGCAGGCAGAAAGAGCTAGCCTGGAAAGCTGTTGCTCAGCCTCATCTGCCCATGGCACTGCTCGCACAGAGGCACAGAGACTGGGGCTGCTTGCTTGTCTTGTCCCCTCAAACTTCAAACGTATCTTGAGTGATCCGTGCCGGGCGCTTCCGGCAGCCCTGCTCCGAAAATGCGAACGTCTGCAGATAGCTCGCAGGCAGAAAGAGCTAGCCTGGAAAGCTGTTGCTCAGCCTCATCTGCCCATGGCACTGCTCGCACAGAGGCACAGAGACTGGGGCTGCTTGCTTGTCTTGTCCCCTCAAACTTCAAACGTAGCTTAGGTGGTCCGTGCCGGGTGCCTCCGGCAGCCCTGCTCCGAAAATGCCAACGTCTGCAGATAGCTCGCAGGCAGAAAGAGCTAGCCTGGAAAGCTGTTGCTCAGCCTCATCTGCCCATGGCACTGCTCGCACAGAGGCACAGAGACTGGGGCTGCTTGCTTGTCTTGTCCCCTCAAACTTCAAATGTAGCTTAGTTGGTCCGTGCCGGGCGCCTCCGGCAGCCCTGCTCCGAAAATGCCAACGTCTGCAGATAGCTCGCAGGCAGAAAGAGCTAGCCTGGAAAGCTGTTGCTCAGCCTCATCTGCCCATGGCACTGCTCGCACAGAGGCACAGAGACTGGGGCTGCTTGCTTGTCTTGTCCCCTCAAACTTCAAACGTAGCTTAGGTGGTCTGTGCCGGGCGCCTCCGGCAGCCCTGCTCCGAAAATGCGAACGTCTGCAGATAGCTCGCAGGCAGAAAGAGCTAGCCTGGAAAGCTGTTGCTCAGCCTCATCTGCCCATGGCACTGCTCGCACAGAGGCACAGAGACTGGGGCTGCTTGCTTGTCTTGTCCCCTCAAACTTCAAACGTAGCTTAGGTGGTCCGTGCCGGGCGCCTCCGGCAGCCCTGCTCCGTAAATGCCAACGTCTGCAGATAGCTCGCAGGCAGAAAGAGCTAGCCTGGAAAGCTGTTGCTCAGCCTCATCTGCCCATGGCACTGCTCGCACAGAGGCACAGAGACTGGGGCTGCTTGCTTGTCTTGTCCCCTCAAACTTCAAACGTATCTTAAGTGATCTGTGCCGGGCGCTTCCGGCAGCCCTGCTCCGAAAATGCAAACGTCTGCAGATAGCTCGCAGGCAGAAAGAGCTAGCCTGGAAAGCTGTTGCTCAGCCTCATCTGCCCATGGCACTGCTCGCACAGAGGCACAGAGACTGGGGCTGCTTGCTTGTCTTGTCCCCTCAAACTTCAAACGTAGCTTAGGTGGTCCGTGCCGGGCGTCTCCGGCAGCCCTGCTCCGAAAATGCGAACGTCTGCAGATAGCTCGCAGGCAGAAAGAGCTAGCCTGGAAAGCTGTTGCTCAGCCTCATCTGCCCATGGCACTGCTCGCACAGAGGCACAGAGACTGGGGCTGCTTGCTTGTCTTGTCCCCTCAAACTTCAAACGTAGCTTAGGTGGCCTGTGCCGGCCGCCTCCGGCAGCCCTGCTCCGAAAATGCGAACGTCTGCAGATAGCTCGCAGGCAGAAAGAGCTAGCCTGGAAAGCTGTTGCTCAGCCTCATCTGCCCATGGCACTGCTCGCACAGAGGCACAGAGACTGGGGCTGCTTGCTTGTCTTGTCCCCTCAAACTTCAAACGTAGCTTAGGTGGTCCGTGCCGGGTGCCTCCGGCAGCCCTGCTCCGAAAACGCAAACGTCTGCAGATAGCTCGCAGGCAGAAAGAGCTAGCCTGGAAAGCTGTTGCTCAGCCTCATCTGCCCATGGCACTGCTCGCACAGAGGCACAGAGACTGGGGCTGCTTGCTTGTCTTGTCCCCTCAAACTTCAAACGTAGCTTAGGTGGTCCGTGCCGGGTGCCTCCGGCAGCCCTGCTCCGAAAACGCAAACGTCTGCAGATAGCTCGCAGGCAGAAAGAGCTAGCCTGGAAAGCTGTTGCTCAGCCTCATCTGCCCATGGCACTGCTCGCACAGAGGCACAGAGACTGGGGCTGCTTGCTTGTCTTGTCCCCTCAAACTTCAAACGTAGCTTAGGTGGTCTGTGCCGGGCGCCTCCGGCAGCTCTGCTCCGAAAATGCGAACGTCTGCAGATAGCTCGCAGGCAGAAAGAGCTAGCCTGGAAAGCTGTTGCTCAGCCTCATCTGCCCATGGCACTGCTCGCACAGAGGCACAGAGACTGGGGCTGCTTGCTTGTCTTGTCCCCTCAAACTTCAAACGTAGCTTAGGTGGTCCGTGCCGGGCGCCTCCGGCAGCCCTGCTCCGAAAATGCCAACGTCTGCAGATAGCTCGCAGGCAGAAAGAGCTAGCCTGGAAAGCTGTTGCTCAGCCTCATCTGCCCATGGCACTGCTCGCACAGAGGCACAGAGACTGGGGCTGCTTGCTTGTCTTGTCCCCTCAAACTTCAAACGTATCTTAAGTGGTCTGTGCCGGCCGCTTCCGGCAGCCCTGCTCCGAAAATGCGAACGTCTGCAGATAGCTCGCAGGCAGAAAGAGCTAGCCTGGAAAGCTGTTGCTCAGCCTCATCTGCCCATGGCACTGCTCGCACAGAGGCACAGAGACTGGGGCTGCTTGCTTGTCTTGTCCCCTCAAACTTCAAACGTAGCTTAGGTGGTCCGTGCCGGGCGCATCCGGCAGCCCTGCTCCAAAAATGCGAACGTCTGCAGATAGCTCGCAGGCAGAAAGAGCTAGCCTGGAAAGCTGTTGCTCAGCCTCATCTGCCCATGGCACTGCTCGCACAGAGGCACAGAGACTGGGGCTGCTTGCTTGTCTTGTCCCCTCAAACTTCAAACGTAGCTTAGGTGGTCTGTGCCGGGCGCCTCCGGCAGCCCTGCTCCGAAAACGCGAACGTCTGCAGATAGCTCGCAGGCAGAAAGAGCTAGCCTGGAAAGCTGTTGCTCAGCCTCATCTGCCCATGGCACTGCTCGCACAGAGGCACAGAGACTGGGGCTGCTTGCTTGTCTTGTCCCCTCAAACTTCAAACGTAGCTTAGGTGGTCCGTGCCGGGCGTCTCCGGCAGCCCTGCTCCGAAAATGCGAACGTCTGCAGATAGCTGGCAGGCAGAAAGAGCTAGCCTGGAAAGCTGTTGCTCAGCCTCATCTGCCCATGGCACTGCTCGCACAGAGGCACAGAGACTGGGGCTGCTTGCTTGTCTTGTCCCCTCAAACTTCAAACGTAGCTTAGGTGGCCTGTGCCGGCCGCCTCCGGCAGCCCTGCTCCGAAAATGCGAACGTCTGCAGATAGCTCGCAGGCAGAAAGAGCTAGCCTGGAAAGCTGTTGCTCAGCCTCATCTGCCCATGGCACTGCTCGCACAGAGGCACAGAGACTGGGGCTGCTTGCTTGTCTTGTCCCCTCAAACTTCAAACGTAGCTTCGGTGGTCCGTGCCGGGTGCCTCCGGCAGCCCTGCTCCGAAAACGCAAACGTCTGCAGATAGCTCGCAGGCAGAAAGAGCTAGCCTGGAAAGCTGTTGCTCAGCCTCATCTGCCCATGGCACTGCTCGCACAGAGGCACAGAGACTGGGGCTGCTTGCTTGTCTTGTCCCCTCAAACTTCAAACGTAGCTTAGGTGGTCCGTGCCGGGCGCATCCGGCAGCCCTGCTCCGAAAATGCCAACGTCTGCAGATAGCTCGCAGGCAGAAAGAGCTAGCCTGGAAAGCTGTTGCTCAGCCTCATCTGCCCATGGCACTGCTCGCACAGAGGCACAGAGACTGGGGATGCTTGCTTGTCTTGTCCCCTCAAACTTCAAACGTAGCTTAGGTGGTCTGTGCCGGGCGCCTCCGGCAGCCCTGCTCCGAAAATGCGAACGTCTGCAGATAGCTCGCAGGCAGAAAGAGCTAGCCTGGAAAGCTGTTGCTCAGCCTCATCTGCCCATGGCACTGCTCGCACAGAGGCACAGAGACTGGGGCTGCTTGCTTGTCTTGTCCCCTCAAACTTCAAACGTAGCTTAGGTGGTCCGTGCCGGGTGCCTCCGGCAGCCCTGCTCCGAAAACGCAAACGTCTGCAGATAGCTCGCAGGCAGAAAGAGCTAGCCTGGAAAGCTGTTGCTCAGCCTCATCTGCCCATGGCACTGCTCGCACAGAGGCACAGAGACTGGGGCTGCTTGCTTGTCTTGTCCCCTCAAACTTCAAATGTAGCTTAGGTGGTCCGTGCCGGGCGCCTCCGGCAGCCCTGCTCCGAAAATGCCAACGTCTGCAGATAGCTCGCAGGCAGAAAGAGCTAGCCTGGAAAGCTGTTGCTCAGCCTCATCTGCCCATGGCACTGCTCGCACAGAGGCACAGAGACTGGGGCTGCTTGCTTGTCTTGTCCCCTCAAACTTCAAACGTAGCTTAGGTGGTCTGTGCCGGGCGCCTCCGGCAGCCCTGCTCCGAAAATGCGAACGTCTGCAGATAGCTCGCAGGCAGAAAGAGCTAGCCTGGAAAGCTGTTGCTCAGCCTCATCTGCCCATGGCACTGCTCGCACAGAGGCACAGAGACTGGGGCTGCTTGCTTGTCTTGTCCCCTCAAACTTCAAACGTAGCTTAGGTGGTCCGTGCCGGGCGCCTCCGGCAGCCCTGCTCCGAAAACGCGAACGTCTGCAGATAGCTCGCAGGCAGAAAGAGCTAGCCTGGAAAGCTGTTGCTCAGCCTCATCTGCCCATGGCACTGCTCGCACAGAGGCACAGAGACTGGGGCTGCTTGCTTGTCTTGTCCCCTCAAACTTCAAACGTAGCTTAAGGTGGTCCGTGCCGGGTTCCTCCGGCAGCCCTGCTCCGAAAATGCGAACGTCTGCAGATAGCTCGCAGGCAGAAAGAGCTAGCCTGGAAAGCTGTTGCTCAGCCTCATCTGCCCATGGCACTGCTCGCACAGAGGCACAGAGACTGGGGCTGCTTGCTTGTCTTGTCCCCTCAAACTTCAAACGTAGCTTAGGTGGTCTGTGCCGGGCGCCTCCGGCAGCCCTGCTCCGAAAATGCGAACGTCTGCAGATAGCTCGCAGGCAGAAAGAGCTAGCCTGGAAAGCTGTTGCTCAGCCTCATCTGCCCATGGCACTGCTCGCACAGAGGCACAGAGACTGGGGCTGCTTGCTTGTCTTGTCCCCTCAAACTTCAAACGTAGCTTAGGTGGTCCGTGCCGGGCGCTTCCGGCAGCCCTGCTCCGAAAATGCGAACGTCTGCAGATAGCTCGCAGGCAGAAAGAGCTAGCCTGGAAAGCTGTTGCTCAGCCTCATCTGCCCATGGCACTGCTCGCACAGAGGCACAGAGACTGGGGCTGCTTGCTTGTCTTGTCCCCTCAAACTTCAAACGTAGCTTAGGTGGTCTGTGCCGGGCGCCTCCGGCAGCCCTGCTCCGAAAATGCGAACGTCTGCAGATAACTCGCAGGCAGAAAGAGCTAGCCTGGAAAGCTGTTGCTCAGCCTCATCTGCCCATGGCACTGCTCGCACAGAGGCACAGAGACTGGGGCTGCTTGCTTGTCTTGTCCCCTCAAACCTCAAACGTAGCTTAGGTGGTCCGTGCCGGGTGCCTCCGGCAGCCCTACTCCGAAAACGCAAACGTCTGCAGATAGCTCGCAGGCAGAAAGAGCTAGCCTGGAAAGCTGTTGCTCAGCCTCATCTGCCCATGGCACTGCTCACACAGAGGCACAGAGACTGGGGCTGCTTGCTTGTCTTGTCCCCTCAAACTTCAAACGTAGCTTAGGTGGTCCGTGCCGGGCGCCTCCGGCAGCCCTGCTCCGAAAACGCGAACGTCTGCAGATAGCTCGCAGGCAGAAAGAGCTAGCCTGGAAAGCTGTTGCTCAGCCTCATCTGCCCATGGCACTGCTCGCACAGAGGCACAGAGACTGGGGCTGCTTGCTTGTCTTGTCCCCTCAAACTTCAAACGTAGCTTAGGTGGTCCGTGCCGGGCGCCTCCGGCAGCCCTGCTCCGAAAATGCGAACGTCTGCAGATAGCTCGCAGGCAGAAAGAGCTAGCCTGGAAAGCTGTTGCTCAGCCTCATCTGCCCATGGCACTGCTCGCACAGAGGCACAGAGACTGGGGCTGCTTGCTTGTCTTGTCCCCTCAAACTTCAAACGTATCTTGAGTGATCCGTGCCGGGCGCTTCCGGCAGCCCTGCTCCGAAAATGCGAACGTCTGCAGATAGCTCGCAGGCAGAAAGAGCTAGCCTGGAAAGCTGTTGCTCAGCCTCATCTGCCCATGGCACTGCTCGCACAGAGGCACAGAGACTGGGGCTGCTTGCTTGTCTTGTCCCCTCAAACTTCAAACGTAGCTTAGGTGGTCCGTGCCGGGTTCCTCCGGCAGCCCTGCTCCGAAAATGCCAACGTCTGCAGATAGCTGGCAGGCAGAAAGAGCTAGCCTGGAAAGCTGTTGCTCAGCCTCATCTGCCCATGGCACTGCTCGCACAGAGGCACAGAGACTGGGGCTGCTTGCTTGTCTTGTCCCCTCAAACTTCAAATGTAGCTTAGTTGGTCCGTGCCGGGCGCCTCCGGCAGCCCTGCTCCGAAAATGCCAACGTCTGCAGATAGCTCGCAGGCAGAAAGAGCTAGCCTGGAAAGCTGTTGCTCAGCCTCATCTGCCCATGGCACTGCTCGCACAGAGGCACAGAGACTGGGGCTGCTTGCTTGTCTTGTCCCCTCAAACTTCAAACGTAGCTTAGGTGGTCTGTGCCGGGCGCCTCCGGCAGCCCTGCTCCGAAAATGCGAACGTCTGCAGATAGCTCGCAGGCAGAAAGAGCTAGCCTGGAAAGCTGTTGCTCAGCCTCATCTGCCCATGGCACTGCTCGCACAGAGGCACAGAGACTGGGGCTGCTTGCTTGTCTTGTCCCCTCAAACTTCAAACGTAGCTTAGGTGGTCCGTGCCGGGCGCCTCCGGCAGCCCTGCTCCGAAAATGCAAACGTCTGCAGATAGCTCGCAGGCAGAAAGAGCTAGCCTGGAAAGCTGTTGCTCAGCCTCATCTGCCCATGGCACTGCTCGCACAGAGGCACAGAGACTGGGGCTGCTTGCTTGTCTTGTCCCCTCAAACTTCAAACGTATCTTAAGTGATCTGTGCCGGGCGCTTCCGGCAGCCCTGCTCCGAAAATGTGAACGTCTGCAGATAGCTCGCAGGCAGAAAGAGCTAGCCTGGAAAGCTGTTGCTCAGCCTCATCTGCCCATGGCACTGCTCGCACAGAGGCACAGAGACTGGGGCTGCTTGCTTGTCTTGTCCCCTCAAACTTCAAACGTAGCTTAGGTGGTCCGTGCCGGGCGTCTCCGGCAGCCCTGCTCCGAAAATGCCAACGTCTGCAGATAGCTCGCAGGCAGAAAGAGCTAGCCTGGAAAGCTGTTGCTCAGCCTCATCTGCCCATGGCACTGCTCGCACAGAGGCACAGAGACTGGGGCTGCTTGCTTGTCTTGTCCCCTCAAACTTCAAACGTAGCTTAGGTGGCCTGTGCCGGCCGCCTCCGGCAGCCCTGCTCCGAAAATGCGAACGTCTGCAGATAGCTCGCAGGCAGAAAGAGCTAGCCTGGAAAGCTGTTGCTCAGCCTCATCTGCCCATGGCACTGCTCGCACAGAGGCACAGAGACTGGGGCTGCTTGCTTGTCTTGTCCCCTCAAACTTCAAACGTAGCTTAGGTGGTCCGTGCCGGGTGCCTCCGGCAGCCCTGCTCCGAAAACGCAAACGTCTGCAGATAGCTCGCAGGCAGAAAGAGCTAGCCTGGAAAGCTGTTGCTCAGCCTCATCTGCCCATGGCACTGCTCGCACAGAGGCACAGAGACTGGGGCTGCTTGCTTGTCTTGTCCCCTCAAACTTCAAACGTAGCTTAGGTGGTCCGTGCCGGGTGCCTCCGGCAGCCCTGCTCCGAAAACGCAAACGTCTGCAGATAGCTCGCAGGCAGAAAGAGCTAGCCTGGAAAGCTGTTGCTCAGCCTCATCTGCCCATGGCACTGCTCGCACAGAGGCACAGAGACTGGGGCTGCTTGCTTGTCTTGTCCCCTCAAACTTCAAACGTATCTTGAGTGATCCGTGCCGGGCGCTTCCGGCAGCCCTGCTCCGAAAATGCGAACGTCTGCAGATAGCTCGCAGGCAGAAAGAGCTAGCCTGGAAAGCTGTTGCTCAGCCTCATCTGCCCATGGCACTGCTCGCACAGAGGCACAGAGACTGGGGCTGCTTGCTTGTCTTGTCCCCTCAAACTTCAAACGTAGCTTAGGTGGTCCGTGCCGGGTGCCTCCGGCAGCCCTGCTCCGAAAATGCCAACGTCTGCAGATAGATCGCAGGCAGAAAGAGCTAGCCTGGAAAGCTGTTGCTCAGCCTCATCTGCCCATGGCACTGCTCGCACAGAGGCACAGAGACTGGGGCTGCTTGCTTGTCTTGTCCCCTCAAACTTCAAATGTAGCTTAGTTGGTCCGTGCCGGGCGCCTCCGGCAGCCCTGCTCCGAAAATGCCAACGTCTGCAGATAGCTCGCAGGCAGAAAGAGCTAGCCTGGAAAGCTGTTGCTCAGCCTCATCTGCCCATGGCACTGCTCGCACAGAGGCACAGAGACTGGGGCTGCTTGCTTGTCTTGTCCCCTCAAACTTCAAACGTAGCTTAGGTGGTCTGTGCCGGGCGCCTCCGGCAGCCCTGCTCCGAAAATGCGAACGTCTGCAGATAGCTCGCAGGCAGAAAGAGCTAGCCTGGAAAGCTGTTGCTCAGCCTCATCTGCCCATGGCACTGCTCGCACAGAGGCACAGAGACTGGGGCTGCTTGCTTGTCTTGTCCCCTCAAACTTCAAACGTAGCTTAGGTGGTCCGTGCCGGGCGCCTCCGGCAGCCCTGCTCCGAAAATGCAAACGTCTGCAGATAGCTCGCAGGCAGAAAGAGCTAGCCTGGAAAGCTGTTGCTCAGCCTCATCTGCCCATGGCACTGCTCGCACAGAGGCACAGAGACTGGGGCTGCTTGCTTGTCTTGTCCCCTCAAACTTCAAACGTATCTTAAGTGATCTGTGCCGGGCGCCTCCGGCAGCCCTGCTCCGAAAATGCGAACGTCTGCAGATAGCTCGCAGGCAGAAAGAGCTAGCCTGGAAAGCTGTTGCTCAGCCTCATCTGCCCATGGCACTGCTCGCACAGAGGCACAGAGACTGGGGCTGCTTGCTTGTCTTGTCCCCTCAAACTTCAAACGTAGCTTAGGTGGTCTGTGCCGGGCGCCTCCGGCAGCCCTGCTCCAAAAATGCGAACGTCTGCAGATAGCTCGCAGGCAGAAAGAGCTAGCCTGGAAAGCTGTTGCTCAGCCTCATCTGCCCATGGCACTGCTCGCACAGAGGCACAGAGACTGGGGCTGCTTGCTTGTCTTGTCCCCTCAAACTTCAAACGTAGCTTAGGTGGTCTGTGCCGGGCGCCTCCGGCAGCCCTGCTCCGAAAACGCGAACGTCTGCAGATAGCTCGCAGGCAGAAAGAGCTAGCCTGGAAAGCTGTTGCTCAGCCTCATCTGCCCATGGCACTGCTCGCACAGAGGCACAGAGACTGGGGCTGCTTGCTTGTCTTGTCCCCTCAAACTTCAAACGTAGCTTAGGTGGTCCGTGCCGGGCGTCTCCGGCAGCCCTGCTCCGAAAATGCGAACGTCTGCAGATAGCTCGCAGGCAGAAAGAGCTAGCCTGGAAAGCTGTTGCTCAGCCTCATCTGCCCATGGCACTGCTCGCACAGAGGCACAGAGACTGGGGCTGCTTGCTTGTCTTGTCCCCTCAAACTTCAAACGTAGCTTAGGTGGCCTGTGCCGGCCGCCTCCGGCAGCCCTGCTCCGAAAATGCGAACGTCTGCAGATAGCTCGCAGGCAGAAAGAGCTAGCCTGGAAAGCTGTTGCTCAGCCTCATCTGCCCATGGCACTGCTCGCACAGAGGCACAGAGACTGGGGCTGCTTGCTTGTCTTGTCCCCTCAAACTTCAAACGTAGCTTCGGTGGTCCGTGCCGGGTGCCTCCGGCAGCCCTGCTCCGAAAACGCAAACGTCTGCAGATAGCTCGCAGGCAGAAAGAGCTAGCCTGGAAAGCTGTTGCTCAGCCTCATCTGCCCATGGCACTGCTCGCACAGAGGCACAGAGACTGGGGCTGCTTGCTTGTCTTGTCCCCTCAAACTTCAAACGTAGCTTAGGTGGTCCGTGCCGGGTGCCTCCGGCAGCCCTGCTCCGAAAACGCAAACGTCTGCAGATAGCTCGCAGGCAGAAAGAGCTAGCCTGGAAAGCTGTTGCTCAGCCTCATCTGCCCATGGCACTGCTCGCACAGAGGCACAGAGACTGGGGCTGCTTGCTTGTCTTGTCCCCTCAAACTTCAAATGTAGCTTAGTTGGTCCGTGCCGGGCGCCTCCGGCAGCCCTGCTCCGAAAATGCCAACGTCTGCAGATAGCTCGCAGGCAGAAAGAGCTAGCCTGGAAAGCTGTTGCTCAGCCTCATCTGCCCATGGCACTGCTCGCACAGAGGCACAGAGACTGGGGCTGCTTGCTTGTCTTGTCCCCTCAAACTTCAAACGTAGCTTAGGTGGCCTGTGCCGGCCGCCTCCGGCAGCCCTGCTCCGAAAATGCGAACGTCTGCAGATAGCTCGCAGGCAGAAAGAGCTAGCCTGGAAAGCTGTTGCTCAGCCTCATCTGCCCATGGCACTGCTCGCACAGAGGCACAGAGACTGGGGCTGCTTGCTTGTCTTGTCCCCTCAAACTTCAAACGTAGCTTAGGTGGTCCGTGCCGGGTGCCTCCGGCAGCCCTGCTCCGAAAACGCAAACGTCTGCAGATAGCTCGCAGGCAGAAAGAGCTAGCCTGGAAAGCTGTTGCTCAGCCTCATCTGCCCATGGCACTGCTCGCACAGAGGCACAGAGACTGGGGCTGCTTGCTTGTCTTGTCCCCTCAAACTTCAAACGTAGCTTAGGTGGTCCGTGCCGGGTGCCTCCGGCAGCCCTGCTCCGAAAACGCAAACGTCTGCAGATAGCTCGCAGGCAGAAAGAGCTAGCCTGGAAAGCTGTTGCTCAGCCTCATCTGCCCATGGCACTGCTCGCACAGAGGCACAGAGACTGGGGCTGCTTGCTTGTCTTGTCCCCTCAAACTTCAAACGTATCTTAAGTGATCCGTGCCGGGCGCTTCCGGCAGCCCTGCTCCGAAAATGCGAACGTCTGCAGATAGCTCGCAGGCAGAAAGAGCTAGCCTGGAAAGCTGTTGCTCAGCCTCATCTGCCCATGGCACTGCTCGCACAGAGGCACAGAGACTGGGGCTGCTTGCTTGTCTTGTCCCCTCAAACTTCAAACGTAGCTTAGGTGGTCCGTGCCGGGTGCCTCCGGCAGCCCTGCTCCGAAAATGCCAACGTCTGCAGATAGCTCGCAGGCAGAAAGAGCTAGCCTGGAAAGCTGTTGCTCAGCCTCATCTGCCCATGGCACTGCTCGCACAGAGGCACAGAGACTGGGGCTGCTTGCTTGTCTTGTCCCCTCAAACTTCAAATGTAGCTTAGTTGGTCCGTGCCGGGCGCCTCCGGCAGCCCTGCTCCGAAAATGCAAACGTCTGCAGATAGCTCGCAGGCAGAAAGAGCTAGCCTGGAAAGCTGTTGCTCAGCCTCATCTGCCCATGGCACTGCTCGCACAGAGGCACAGAGACTGGGGCTGCTTGCTTGTCTTGTCCCCTCAAACTTCAAACGTAGCTTAGGTGGTCTGTGCCGGGCGCCTCCGGCAGCCCTGCTCCGAAAATGCGAACGTCTGCAGATAGCTCGCAGGCAGAAAGAGCTAGCCTGGAAAGCTGTTGCTCAGCCTCATCTGCCCATGGCACTGCTCGCACAGAGGCACAGAGACTGGGGCTGCTTGCTTGTCTTGTCCCCTCAAACTTCAAACGTAGCTTAGGTGGTCCGTGCCGGGCGCCTCCGGCAGCCCTGCTCCGAAAATGCAAACGTCTGCAGATAGCTCGCAGGCAGAAAGAGCTAGCCTGGAAAGCTGTTGCTCAGCCTCATCTGCCCATGGCACTGCTCGCACAGAGGCACAGAGACTGGGGCTGCTTGCTTGTCTTGTCCCCTCAAACTTCAAACGTATCTTAAGTGATCTGTGCCGGGCGCCTCCGGCAGCCCTGCTCCGAAAATGCGAACGTCTGCAGATAGCTCGCAGGCAGAAAGAGCTAGCCTGGAAAGCTGTTGCTCAGCCTCATCTGCCCATGGCACTGCTCGCACAGAGGCACAGAGACTGGGGCTGCTTGCTTGTCTTGTCCCCTCAAACTTCAAACGTAGCTTAGGTGGTCCGTGCCGGGCGCCTCCGGCAGCCCTGCTCCAAAAATGCGAACGTCTGCAGATAGCTCGCAGGCAGAAAGAGCTAGCCTGGAAAGCTGTTGCTCAGCCTCATCTGCCCATGGCACTGCTCGCACAGAGGCACAGAGACTGGGGCTGCTTGCTTGTCTTGTCCCCTCAAACTTCAAACGTAGCTTAGGTGGTCTGTGCCGGGCGCCTCCGGCAGCCCTGCTCCGAAAACGCGAACGTCTGCAGATAGCTCGCAGGCAGAAAGAGCTAGCCTGGAAAGCTGTTGCTCAGCCTCATCTGCCCATGGCACTGCTCGCACAGAGGCACAGAGACTGGGGCTGCTTGCTTGTCTTGTCCCCTCAAACTTCAAACGTAGCTTAGGTGGTCCGTGCCGGGCGTCTCCGGCAGCCCTGCTCCGAAAATGCGAACGTCTGCAGATAGCTCGCAGGCAGAAAGAGCTAGCCTGGAAAGCTGTTGCTCAGCCTCATCTGCCCATGGCACTGCTCGCACAGAGGCACAGAGACTGGGGCTGCTTGCTTGTCTTGTCCCCTCAAACTTCAAACGTAGCTTAGGTGGCCTGTGCCGGCCGCCTCCGGCAGCCCTGCTCCGAAAATGCGAACGTCTGCAGATAGCTCGCAGGCAGAAAGAGCTAGCCTGGAAAGCTGTTGCTCAGCCTCATCTGCCCATGGCACTGCTCGCACAGAGGCACAGAGACTGGGGCTGCTTGCTTGTCTTGTCCCCTCAAACTTCAAACGTAGCTTCGGTGGTCCGTGCCGGGTGCCTCCGGCAGCCCTGCTCCGAAAACGCAAACGTCTGCAGATAGCTCGCAGGCAGAAAGAGCTAGCCTGGAAAGCTGTTGCTCAGCCTCATCTGCTCATGGCACTGCTCGCACAGAGGCACAGAGACTGGGGCTGCTTGCTTGTCTTGTCCCCTCAAACTTCAAACGTAGCTTAGGTGGTCCGTGCCGGGTGCCTCCGGCAGCCCTGCTCCGAAAACGCAAACGTCTGCAGATAGCTCGCAGGCAGAAAGAGCTAGCCTGGAAAGCTGTTGCTCAGCCTCATCTGCCCATGGCACTGCTCGCACAGAGGCACAGAGACTGGGGCTGCTTGCTTGTCTTGTCCCCTCAAACTTCAAATGTAGCTTAGTTGGTCCGTGCCGGGCGCCTCCGGCAGCCCTGCTCCGAAAATGCCAACGTCTGCAGATAGCTGGCAGGCAGAAAGAGCTAGCCTGGAAAGCTGTTGCTCAGCCTCATCTGCCCATGGCACTGCTCGCACAGAGGCACAGAGACTGGGGCTGCTTGCTTGTCTTGTCCCCTCAAACTTCAAACGTATCTTAAGTGATCTGTGCCGGGCGCTTCCGGCAGCCCTGCTCCGAAAATGCGAACGTCTGCAGATAGCTCGCAGGCAGAAAGAGCTAGCCTGGAAAGCTGTTGCTCAGCCTCATCTGCCCATGGCACTGCTCGCACAGAGGCACAGAGACTGGGGCTGCTTGCTTGTCTTGTCCCCTCAAACTTCAAACGTAGCTTAGGTGGTCTGTGCCGGGCGCCTCCGGCAGCCCTGCTCCGAAAATGCGAACGTCTGCAGATAGCTCGCAGGCAGAAAGAGCTAGCCTGGAAAGCTGTTGCTCAGCCTCATCTGCCCATGGCACTGCTCGCACAGAGGCACAGAGACTGGGGCTGCTTGCTTGTCTTGTCCCCTCAAACTTCAAACGTAGCTTAGGTGGTCCGTGCCGGGTGCCTCCGGCAGCCCTGCTCCGAAAACGCAAACGTCTGCAGATAGCTCGCAGGCAGAAAGAGCTAGCCTGGAAAGCTGTTGCTCAGCCTCATCTGCCCATGGCACTGCTCGCACAGAGGCACAGAGACTGGGGCTGCTTGCTTGTCTTGTCCCCTCAAACTTCAAATGTAGCTTAGTTGGTCCGTGCTGGGCGCCTCCGGCAGCCCTGCTCCGAAAATGCCAACGTCTGCAGATAGCTCGCAGGCAGAAAGAGCTAGCCTGGAAAGCTGTTGCTCAGCCTCATCTGCCCATGGCACTGCTCGCACAGAGGCACAGAGACTGGGGCTGCTTGCTTGTCTTGTCCCCTCAAACTTCAAACGTAGCTTAGGTGGTCCGTGCCGGGTGCCTCCGGCAGCCCTGCTCCGAAAACGCAAACGTCTGCAGATAGCTCGCAGGCAGAAAGAGCTAGCCTGGAAAGCTGTTGCTCAGCCTCATCTGCCCATGGCACTGCTCGCACAGAGGCACAGAGACTGGGGCTGCTTGCTTGTCTTGTCCCCTCAAACTTCAAACGTATCTTGAGTGATCCGTGCCGGGCGCTTCCGGCAGCCCTGCTCCGAAAATGCGAACGTCTGCAGATAGCTCGCAGGCAGAAAGAGCTAGCCTGGAAAGCTGTTGCTCAGCCTCATCTGCCCATGGCACTGCTCGCACAGAGGCACAGAGACTGGGGCTGCTTGCTTGTCTTGTCCCCTCAAACTTCAAACGTAGCTTAGGTGGTCCGTGCCGGGTGCCTCCGGCAGCCCTGCTCCGAAAATGCCAACGTCTGCAGATAGCTCGCAGGCAGAAAGAGCTAGCCTGGAAAGCTGTTGCTCAGCCTCATCTGCCCATGGCACTGCTCGCACAGAGGCACAGAGACTGGGGCTGCTTGCTTGTCTTGTCCCCTCAAACTTCAAATGTAGCTTAGTTGGTCCGTGCCGGGCGCCTCCGGCAGCCCTGCTCCGAAAATGCCAACGTCTGCAGATAGCTCGCAGGCAGAAAGAGCTAGCCTGGAAAGCTGTTGCTCAGCCTCATCTGCCCATGGCACTGCTCGCACAGAGGCACAGAGGCTGGGGCTGCTTGCTTGTCTTGTCCCCTCAAACTTCAAACGTATCTTAGGTGGTCTGTGCCGGGCGCCTCCGGCAGCCCTGCTCCGAAAATGCGAACGTCTGCAGATAGCTCGCAGGCAGAAAGAGCTAGCCTGGAAAGCTGTTGCTCAGCCTCATCTGCCCATGGCACTGCTCGCACAGAGGCACAGAGACTGGGGCTGCTTGCTTGTCTTGTCCCCTCAAACTTCAAACGTAGCTTAGGTGGTCCGTGCCGGGCGCCTCCGGCAGCCCTGCTCCGAAAATGCAAACGTCTGCAGATAGCTCGCAGGCAGAAAGAGCTAGCCTGGAAAGCTGTTGCTCAGCCTCATCTGCCCATGGCACTGCTCGCACAGAGGCACAGAGACTGGGGCTGCTTGCTTGTCTTGTCCCCTCAAACTTCAAACGTATCTTAAGTGATCTCTGCCGGGCGCCTCCGGCAGCCCTGCTCCGAAAATGCGAACGTCTGCAGATAGCTCGCAGGCAGAAAGAGCTAGCCTGGAAAGCTGTTGCTCAGCCTCATCTGCCCATGGCACTGCTCGCACAGAGGCACAGAGACTGGGGCTGCTTGCTTGTCTTGTCCCCTCAAACTTCAAACGTAGCTTAGGTGGTCCGTGCCGGGCGCCTCCGGCACCCCTGCTCCAAAAATGCGAACGTCTGCAGATAGCTCCCAGGCAGAAAGAGCTAGCCTGGAAAGCTGTTGCTCAGCCTCATCTGCCCATGGCACTGCTCGCACAGAGGCACAGAGACTGGGGCTGCTTGCTTGTCTTGTCCCCTCAAACTTCAAACGTAGCTTAGGTGGTCTGTGCCGGGCGCCTCCGGCAGCCCTGCTCCGAAAACGCGAACGTCTGCAGATAGCTCGCAGGCAGAAAGAGCTAGCCTGGAAAGCTGTTGCTCAGCCTCATCTGCCCATGGCACTGCTCGCACAGAGGCACAGAGACTGGGGCTGCTTGCTTGTCTTGTCCCCTCAAACTTCAAACGTAGCTTAGGTGGTCTGTGCCGGGCGCCTCCGGCAGCCCTGCTCCGAAAATGCGAACGTCTGCAGATAGCTCGCAGGCAGAAAGAGCTAGCCTGGAAAGCTGTTGCTCAGCCTCATCTGCCCATGGCACTGCTCGCACAGAGGCACAGAGACTGGGGCTGCTTGCTTGTCTTGTCCCCTCAAACTTCAAACGTAGCTTAGGTGGCCTGTGCCGGCCGCCTCCGGCAGCCCTGCTCCGAAAATGCGAACGTCTGCAGATAGCTCGCAGGCAGAAAGAGCTAGCCTGGAAAGCTGTTGCTCAGCCTCATCTGCCCATGGCACTGCTCGCACAGAGGCACAGAGACTGGGGCTGCTTGCTTGTCTTGTCCCCTCAAACTTCAAACGTAGCTTCGGTGGTCCGTGCCGGGTGCCTCCGGCAGCCCTGCTCCGAAAACGCAAACGTCTGCAGATAGCTCGCAGGCAGAAAGAGCTAGCCTGGAAAGCTGTTGCTCAGCCTCATCTGCCCATGGCACTGCTCGCACAGAGGCACAGAGACTGGGGCTGCTTGCTTGTCTTGTCCCCTCAAACTTCAAACGTAGCTTAGGTGGTCCGTGCCGGGTGCCTCCGGCAGCCCTGCTCCGAAAACGCAAACGTCTGCAGATAGCTCGCAGGCAGAAAGAGCTAGCCTGGAAAGCTGTTGCTCAGCCTCATCTGCCCATGGCACTGCTCGCACAGAGGCACAGAGACTGGGGCTGCTTGCTTGTCTTGTCCCCTCAAACTTCAAATGTAGCTTAGTTGGTCCGTGCCGGGCGCCTCCGGCAGCCCTGCTCCGAAAATGCCAACGTCTGCAGATAGCTCGCAGGCAGAAAGAGCTAGCCTGGAAAGCTGTTGCTCAGCCTCATCTGCCCATGGCACTGCTCGCACAGAGGCACAGAGACTGGGGCTGCTTGCTTGTCTTGTCCCCTCAAACTTCAAACGTATCTTAAGTGATCTGTGCCGGGCGCTTCCGGCAGCCCTGCTCCGAAAATGCGAACGTCTGCAGATAGCTCGCAGGCAGAAAGAGCTAGCCTGGAAAGCTGTTGCTCAGCCTCATCTGCCCATGGCACTGCTCGCACAGAGGCACAGAGACTGGGGCTGCTTGCTTGTCTTGTCCCCTCAAACTTCAAACGTAGCTTAGGTGGTCTGTGCCGGGCGCCTCCGGCAGCCCTGCTCCGAAAATGCGAACGTCTGCAGATAGCTCGCAGGCAGAAAGAGCTAGCCTGGAAAGCTGTTGCTCAGCCTCATCTGCCCATGGCACTGCTCGCACAGAGGCACAGAGACTGGGGCTGCTTGCTTGTCTTGTCCCCTCAAACTTCAAACGTAGCTTAGGTGGTCCGTGCCGGGTGCCTCCGGCAGCCCTGCTCCGAAAACGCAAACGTCTGCAGATAGCTCGCAGGCAGAAAGAGCTAGCCTGGAAAGCTGTTGCTCAGCCTCATCTGCCCATGGCACTGCTCGCACAGAGGCACAGAGACTGGGGCTGCTTGCTTGTCTTGTCCCCTCAAACTTCAAATGTAGCTTAGTTGGTCCGTGCTGGGCGCCTCCGGCAGCCCTGCTCCGAAAATGCCAACGTCTGCAGATAGCTCGCAGGCAGAAAGAGCTAGCCTGGAAAGCTGTTGCTCAGCCTCATCTGCCCATGGCACTGCTCGCACAGAGGCACAGAGACTGGGGCTGCTTGCTTGTCTTGTCCCCTCAAACTTCAAACGTAGCTTAGGTGGTCTGTGCCGGGCGCCTCCGGCAGCCCTGCTCCGAAAATGCGAACGTCTGCAGATAGCTCGCAGGCAGAAAGAGCTAGCCTGGAAAGCTGTTGCTCAGCCTCATCTGCCCATGGCACTGCTCGCACAGAGGCACAGAGACTGGGGCTGCTTGCTTGTCTTGTCCCCTCAAACTTCAAACGTAGCTTAGGTGGTCCGTGCCGGGCGCCTCCGGCAGCCCTGCTCCGAAAACGCGAACGTCTGCAGATAGCTCGCAGGCAGAAAGAGCTAGCCTGGAAAGCTGTTGCTCAGCCTCATCTGCCCATGGCACTGCTCGCACAGAGGCACAGAGACTGGGGCTGCTTGCTTGTCTTGTCCCCTCAAACTTCAAACGTAGCTTAAGGTGGTCCGTGCCGGGTTCCTCCGGCAGCCCTGCTCCGAAAATGCGAACGTCTGCAGATAGCTCGCAGGCAGAAAGAGCTAGCCTGGAAAGCTGTTGCTCAGCCTCATTTGCCCATGGCACTGCTCGCACAGAGGCACAGAGACTGGGGCTGCTTGCTTGTCTTGTCCCCTCAAACTTCAAACGTAGCTTAGGTGGTCTGTGCTGGGCGCCTCCGGCAGCCCTGCTCCGAAAATGCGAACGTCTGCAGATAGCTCGCAGGCAGAAAGAGCTAGCCTGGAAAGCTGTTGCTCAGCCTCATCTGCCCATGGCACTGCTCGCACAGAGGCACAGAGACTGGGGCTGCTTGCTTGTCTTGTCCCCTCAAACTTCAAACGTATCTTAAGTGATCCGTGCCGGGCGCTTCCGGCAGCCCTGCTCCGAAAATGCGAACGTCTGCAGATAGCTCGCAGGCAGAAAGAGCTAGCCTGGAAAGCTGTTGCTCAGCCTCATCTGCCCATGGCACTGCTCGCACAGAGGCACAGAGACTGGGGCTGCTTGCTTGTCTTGTCCCCTCAAACTTCAAACGTAGCTTAGGTGGTCTGTGCCGGGCGCCTCCGGCAGCCCTGCTCCGAAAATGCGAACGTCTGCAGATAGCTCGCAGGCAGAAAGAGCTAGCCTGGAAAGCTGTTGCTCAGCCTCATCTGGCCATGGCACTGCTCGCACAGAGGCACAGAGACTGGGGCTGCTTGCTTGTCTTGTCCCCTCAAACTTCAAACGTAGCTTAGGTGGTCTGTGCCGGGCGCCTCTGGCAGCCCTGCTCCGAAAATGCGAACGTCTGCAGATAGCTCGCAGGCAGAAAGAGCTAGCCTGGAAAGCTGTTGCTCAGCCTCATCTGCCCATGGCACTGCTCGCACAGAGGCACAGAGACTGGGGCTGCTTGCTTGTCTTGTCCCCTCAAACTTCAAATGTAGCTTAGGTGGTCCGTGCCGGGCGCATCCGTCAGCCCTGCTCCGAAAATGCGAATGTCTGCAGATAGCTCGCAGGCAGAAAGAGCTAGCCTGGAAAGCTGTTGCTCAGCCTCATCTGGCCATGGCACTGCTCGCACAGAGGCACAGAGACTGGGGCTGCTTGCTTGTCTTGTCCCCTCAAACTTCAAACGTAGCTTAGGTAATCGGTGCCGGGCGCATCCGTCAGCCCTGCTCCGAAAATGCGAATGTCTGCAGATAGCTCGCAGGCAGAAAGAGCTAGCCTGGAAAGCTGTTGCTCAGCCTCATCTGGCCATGGCACTGCTCGCACAGAGGCACAGAGACTGGGGCTGCTTGCTTGTCTTGTCCCCTCAAACTTCAAACGTAGCTTAGGTAATCGGTGCCGGGCGCCTACGGCAGCCCTGCTCCGAAAATGCGAACGTCTGCAGATAGCTCGCAGGCAGAAAGAGCTAGCCTGGAAAGCTGTTGCTCAGCCTCATCTGCCCATGGCACTGCTCACACAGAGGCACAGAGACTGGGGCTGCTTGCTTGTCTTGCCCCCTCAAACTTCAAACGTAGCTTAGGTGGTCCGTGCCGGGCGCCTCCGGCAGCCCTGCTCCGAAAATGCAAACGTCTGCAGATAGCTCGCAGGCAGAAAGAGCTAGCCTGGAAAGCTGTTGCTCAGCCTCATCTGCCCATGGCACTGCTCGCACAGAGGCACAGAGACTGGGGCTGCTTGCTTGTCTTGTCCCCTCAAACTTCAAACGTAGCTTAGGTGGTCCGTGCCGGGCGCTTCCGGCAGCCCTGCTCCGAAAATGCGAACGTCTGCAGATAGCTCGCAGGCAGAAAGAGCTAGCCTGGAAAGCTGTTGCTCAGCCTCATCTGCCCATGGCACTGCTCGCACAGAGGCACAGAGACTGGGGCTGCTTGCTTGTCTTGTCCCCTCAAACTTCAAACGTAGCTTAGGTGGTCCGTGCCGGGCGCCTCCGGCAGCCCTGCTCCGAAAATGCGAACGTCTGCAGATAGCTCGCAGGCAGAAAGAGCTAGCCTGGAAAGCTGTTGCTCAGCCTCATCTGCCCATGGCACTGCTCGCGCAGAGGCACAGAGACTGGGGCTGCTTGCTTGTCTTGTCCCCTCAAACTTCAAACGTATCTTAAGTGATCCGTGCCGGGCGCTTCCGGCAGCCCTGCTCCGAAAATGCGAACGTCTGCAGATAGCTCGCAGGCAGAAAGAGCTAGCCTGGAAAGCTGTTGCTCAGCCTCATCTGCCCATGGCACTGCTCGCACAGAGGCACAGAGACTGGGGCTGCTTGCTTGTCTTGTCCCCTCAAACTTCAAATGTAGCTTAGGTGGTCCGTGCCGGGCGCCTCCGGCAGCCCTGCTCCGAAAATGCGAACGTCTGCAGATAGCTCGCAGGCAGAAAGAGCTAGCCTGGAAAGCTGTTGCTCAGCCTCATCTGCCCATGGCACTGCTCGCACAGAGGCACAGAGACTGGGGCTGCTTGCTTGTCTTGTCCCCTCAAACTTCAAACGTAGCTTAGGTGGTCTGTGCCGGGCGCCTCCGGCAGCCCTGCTCCGAAAATGCGAACATCTGCAGATAGCTCGCAGGCAGAAAGAGCTAGCCTGGAAAGCTGTTGCTCAGCCTCATCTGCCCATAGCACTGCTCGCACAGAGGCACAGAGACTGGGGCTGCTTGCTTGTCTTGTCCCCTCAAACTTCAAACGTAGCTTAGGTGGTCCGTGCCGGGCGCCTCCGGCAGCCCTGCTCCGAAAATGCAAACGTCTGCAGATAGCTCGCAGGCAGAAAGAGCTAGCCTGGAAAGCTGTTGCTCAGCCACATCTGCCCATGGCACTGCTCGCGCAGAGGCACAGAGACTGGGGCTGCTTGCTTGTCTTGTCCCCTCAAACTTCAAACGTATCTTAAGTGATCCGTACCGGGCGCTTCCGGCAGCCCTGCTCCGAAAATGCGAACTTCTGCATATAGCTCGCAGGCAGAAAGAGCTAGCCTGGAAAGCTGTTGCTCAGCCTCATCTGCCCATGGCACTGCTCGCACAGAGGCACAGAGACTGGGGCTGCTTGCTTGTCTTGTCCCCTCAAACTTCAAACGTAGCTTAGGTGGTCCGTGCCGGGCGCCTCCGGCAGCCCTGCTCCGAAAATGCAAACGTCTGCAGATAGCTCGCAGGCAGAAAGAGCTAGCCTGGAAAGCTGTTGCTCAGCCTCATCTGCCCATGGCACTGCTCGCACAGAGGCACAGAGACTGGGGCTGCTTGCTTGTCTTGTCCCCTCAAACTTCAAACGTAGCTTAAGTGATCCGTGCCGGGCGCTTCCGGCAGCCCTGCTCCGAAAATGCGAACGTCTGCAGATAGCTCGCAGGCAGAAAGAGCTAGCCTGGAAAGCTGTTGCTCAGCCTCATCTGCCCATGGCACTGCTCGCACAGAGGCACAGAGACTGGGGCTGCTTGCTTGTCTTGTCCCCTCAAACTTCAAACGTAGCTTAGGTGGTCTGTGCCGGGCGCCTCCGGCAGCCCTGCTCCGAAAATGCGAACGTCTGCAGATAGCTCGCAGGCAGAAAGAGCTAGCCTGGAAAGCTGTTGCTCAGCCTCATCTGCCCATGGCACTGCTCGCACAGAGGCACAGAGACTGGGGCTGCTTGCTTGTCTTGTCCCCTCAAACTTCAAACGTAGCTTAGGTGGTCCGTGCCGGGCGCCTCCGGCAGCCCTGCTCCGAAAATGCAAACGTCTGCAGATAGCTCGCAGGCAGAAAGAGCTAGCCTGGAAAGCTGTTTCTCAGCCTCATCTGCCCATGGCACTGCTCGCACAGAGGCACAGAGACTGGGGCTGCTTGCTTGTCTTGTCCCCTCAAACTTCAAATGTAGCTTAAGTGATCTGTGCCGGGCGCTTCCGGCAGCCCTGCTCCGAAAATGCGAACGTCTGCAGATAGCTCGCAGGCAGAAAGAGCTAGCCTGGAAAGCTGTTGCTCAGCCTCATCTGCCCATGGCACTGCTCGCACAGAGGCACAGAGACTGGGGCTGCTTGCTTGTCTTGTCCCCTCAAACTTCAAACGTAGCTTAGGTGGTCTGTGCCGGGCGCCTCCGGCAGCCCTGCTCCGAAAATGCGAACGTCTGCAGATAGCTCGCAGGCAGAAAGAGCTAGCCTGGAAAGCTGTTGCTCAGCCTCATCTGCCCATGGCACTGCTCGCACAGAGGCACAGAGACTGGGGCTGCTTGCTTGTCTTGTCCCCTCAAACTTCAAACGTAGCTTAGGTGGTCCGTGCCGGGCGCCTCCGGCAGCCCTGCTCCGAAAACGCAAACGTCTGCAGATAGCTCGCAGGCAGAAAGAGCTAGCCTGGAAAGCTGTTGCTCAGCCTCATCTGGCCATGGCACTGCTCGCACAGAGGCACAGAGACTGGGGCTGCTTGCTTGTCTTGTCCCCTCAAACTTCAAATGTAGCTTAGGTGGTCCGTGCCGGGCGCCTCCGGCAGCCCTGCTCCGAAAATGCGAACGTCTGCATATAGCTCGCAGGCAGAAAGAGCTAGCCTGGAAAGCTGTTGCTCAGCCTCATCTGCCCATGGAACTGCTCGCACAGAGGCACAGAGACTGGGGCTGCTTGCTTGTCTTGTCCCCTCAAACTTCAAACGTATCTTAGGTGGTCTGTGCCGGGCGCCTCCGGCAGCCCTGCTCCGAAAATGCAAATGTCTGCAGATAGCTCGCAGGCAGAAAGAGCTAGCCTGGAAAGCTGTTGCTCAGCCTCATCTGCCCATGGCACTGCTCGCACAGAGGCACAGAGACTAGGGCTGCTTGGTTGTTTTGCCCCCTCAAACTTCAAACGTATCTTAAGTGATCTGTGCCGGGCGTCTCCGGCAGCCCTGCTCCGAAAATGCGAACGTCTGCAGATAGCTCGCAGGCAGAAAGAGCTAGCCTGGAAAGCTGTTGCTCAGCCTCATCTGCCCATGGCACTGCTCGCACAGAGGCACAGAGACTGGGGCTGCTTGCTTGTCTTGTCCCCTCAAACTTCAAACGTAGCTTAGGTGGTCTGTGCCTTGCGCCTCCGGCAGCCCTGCTCCGAAAATGCGAACGTCTGCAGATAGCTCGCAGGCAGAAAGAGCTAGCCTGGAAAGCTGTTGCTCAGCCTCATCTGCCCATGGCACTGCTCGCACAGAGGCACAGAGACTGGGGCTGCTTGCTTGTCTTGTCCCCTCAAACTTCAAACGTATCTTAAGTGATCCGTGCCGGGCGCTTCCGGCAGCCCTGCTCCGAAAATGCGAACGTCTGCAGATAGCTCGCAGGCAGAAAGAGCTAGCCTGGAAAGCTGTTGCTCAGCCTCATCTGCCCATGGCACTGCTCACACAGAGGCACAGAGACTGGGGCTGCTTGCTTGTCTTGTCCCCTCAAACTTCAAACGTAGCTTAGGTGGTCCGTGCCGGGCGCCTCCGGCAGCCCTGCTCCGAAAATGCAAACGTCTGCAGATAGCTCGCAGGCAGAAAGAGCTAGCCTGGAAAGCTGTTGCTCAGCCTCATCTGCCCATGGCACTGCTCGCACAGAGGCACAGAGACTGGGGCTGCTTGCTTGTCTTGTCCCCTCAAACTTCAAACGTAGCTTAGGTGGTCCATGCCGGGCGCCTCCGGCAGCCCTGCTCTGAAAATGCGAACGTCTGCAGATAGCTCGCAGGCAGAAAGAGCTAGCCTGGAAAGCTGTTGCTCAGCCTCATCTGCCCATGGCACTGCTCGCACAGAGGCACAGAGACTGGGGCTGCTTGCTTGTCTTGTCCCCTCAAACTTCAAACGTAGCTTAGGTGGTCTGTGCCGGGCGCCTCCGGCAGCCCTGCTCCGAAAATGCGAACATCTGCAGATAGCTCGCAGGCAGAAAGAGCTAGCCTGGAAAGCTGTTGCTCAGCCTCATCTGGCCATGGCACTGCTCGCACAGAGGCACAGAGACTGGGGCTGCTTGCTTGTCTTGTCCCCTCAAACTTCAAACGTAGCTTAGGTGGTCCGTGCCGGGCGCCTCCGGCAGCCCTGCTCCGAAAATGCAAACGTCTGCAGATAGCTGGCAGGCAGAAAGAGCTAGCCTGGAAAGCTGTTGCTCAGCCTCATCTGCCCATGGCACTGCTCGCGCAGAGGCACAGAGACTGGGGCTGCTTGCTTGTCTTGTCCCATCAAACTTCGAACGTATCTTAAGTGATCTGTGCCGGGCGCTTCCGGCAGCCCTGCTCCGAAAATGCGAACGTCTGCAGATAGCTCTCAGGCAGAAAGAGCTAGCCTGGAAAGCTGTTGCTCAGCCTCATCTGGCCATGGCACTGCTCGCACAGAGGCACAGAGACTGGGGCTGCTTGCTTGTCTTGTCCCCTCAAACTTCAAACGTAGCTTAGGTGGTCTGTGCCGGGCGCCTCCGGCAGCCCTGCTCCGAAAATGCGAACGTCTGCAGATAGCTCGCAGGCAGAAAGAGCTAGCCTGGAAAGCTGTTGCTCAGCCTCATCTGCCCATGGCACTGCTCGCACAGAGGCACAGAGACTGGGGCTGCTTGCTTGTCTTGTCCCCTCAAACTTCAAATGTAGCTTAGGTGGTCCGTGCCGGGCGCCTCCGGCAGCCCTGCTCCGAAAATGCGAACGTCTGCAGATAGCTCGCAGGCAGAAAGAGCTAGCCTGGAAAGCTGTTGCTCAGCCTCATCTGCCCATGGCACTGCTCGCACAGAGGCACAGAGACTGGGGCTGCTTGCTTGTCTTGTCCCCTCAAACTTCAAACGTAGCTTAGGTGGTCCGTGCCGGGCGCCTCCGGCAGCCCTGCTCCGAAAATGCGAACGTCTGCAGATAGCTCGCAGGCAGAAAGAGCTAGCCTGGAAAGCTGTTGCTCAGCCTCATCTGCCCATGGCACTGCTCGCACAGAGGCACAGTGACTGGGGCTGCTTGCTTGTCTTGTCCCCTCAAACTTCAAACGTATCTTAGGTGGTCTGTGCCGGGCGCCTCTGGCAGCCCTGCTCCGAAAATGCAAATGTCTGCAGATAGCTCGCAGGCAGAAAGAGCTAGCCTGGAAAGCTGTTGCTCAGCCTCATCTGCCCATGGCACTGCTCGCACAGAGGCACAGAGACTGGGGCTGCTTGCTTGTCTTGTCCCCTCAAACTTCAAACGTAGCTTAGGTGGTCCGTGCCGGGCGCCTCCGGCAGCCCTGCTCCAAAAATGCGAACGTCTGCAGATAGCTCGCAGGCAGAAAGAGCTAGCCTGGAAAGCTGTTGCTCAGCCTCATCTGCCCATGGCACTGCTCGCACAGAGGCACAGAGACTGGGGCTGCTTGCTTGTCTTGTCCCCTCAAACTTCAAACGTAGCTTAGGTGGTCCGTGCCGGGCGCCTCCGGCAGCCCTGCTCCGAAAACGCAAACGTCTGCAGATAGCTCGCAGGCAGAAAGAGCTAGCCTGGAAAGCTGTTGCTCAGCCTCATCTGGCCATGGCACTGCTCGCACAGAGGCACAGAGACTGGGGCTGCTTGCTTGTCTTGTCCCCTCAAACTTCAAACGTAGCTTAGGTGGTCCGTGCCGGGCGCCTCCGGCAGCCCTGCTCCGAAAATGCAAACGTCTGCAGATAGCTGGCAGGCAGAAAGAGCTAGCCTGGAAAGCTGTTGCTCAGCCTCATCTGCCCATGGCACTGCTCGCGCAGAGGCACAGAGACTGGGGCTGCTTGCTTGTCTTGTCCCCTCAAACTTCAAACGTATCTTAAGTGATCTGTGCCGGGCGCTTCCGGCAGCCCTGCTCCGAAAATGCGAACGTCTGCAGATAGCTCGCAGGCAGAAAGAGCTAGCCTGGAAAGCTGTTGCTCAGCCTCATCTGGCCATGGCACTGCTCTCACAGAGGCACAGAGACTGGGGCTGCTTGCTTGTCTTGTCCCCTCAAACTTCAAACGTAGCTTAGGTGGTCTGTGCCGGGCGCCTCCGGCAGCCCTGCTCCGAAAATGCGAACATCTGCAGATAGCTCGCAGGCAGAAAGAGCTAGCCTGGAAAGCTGTTGCTCAGCCTCATCTGGCCATGGCACTGCTCGCACAGAGGCACAGATACTGGGGCTGCTTGCTTGTCTTGTCCCCTCAAACTTCAAACGTAGCTTAGGTGGTCCGTGCCGGGCGCCTCCGGCAGCCCTGCTCCGAAAATGCAAACGTCTGCAGATAGCTGGCAGGCAGAAAGAGCTAGCCTGGAAAGCTGTTGCTCAGCCTCATCTGCCCATGGCACTGCTCGCGCAGAGGCACAGAGACTGGGGCTGCTTGCTTGTCTTGTCCCCTCAAACTTCAAACGTATCTTAAGTGATCTGTGCCGGGCGCTTCCGGCAGCCCTGCTCCGAAAATGCGAACGTCTGCAGATAGCTCGCAGGCAGAAAGAGCTAGCCTGGAAAGCTGTTGCTCAGCCTCATGTGGCCATGGCACTGCTCGCACAGAGGCACAGAGACTGGGGCTGCTTGCTTGTCTTGTCCCCTCAAACTTCAAACGTAGCTTAGGTGGTCTGTGCCGGGCGCCTCCGGCAGCCCTGCTCCGAAAATGCGAACGTCTGCAGATAGCTCTCAGGCAGAAAGAACTAGCCTGGAAAGCTGTTGCTCAGCCTCATCTGCCCATGGCACTGCTCGCACAGAGGCACAGAGACGGGGGCTGCTTGCTTGTCTTGTCCCCTCAAACTTCAAACGTAGCTTAGGTGGTCCGTGCCGGGCGCCTCCGGCAGCCCTGCTCCGAAAATGCAAACGTCTGCAGATAGCTGGCAGGCAGAAAGTGCTAGCCTGGAAAGCTGTTGCTCAGCCTCATCTGCCCATGGCACTGCTCGCGCAGAGGCACAGAGACTGGGGCTGCTTGCTTGTCTTGTCCCCTCAAACTTCAAACGTATCTTAAGTGATCCGTGCCGGGCGCTTCCGGCAGCCCTGCTCCGAAAATGCGAACGTCTGCAGATAGCTCGCAGGCAGAAAGAGCTAGCCTGGAAAGCTGTTGCTCAGCCTCATCTGCCCATGGCACTGCTCGCACAGAGGCACAGAGACGGGGGCTGCTTGCTTGTCTTGTCCCCTCAAACTTCAAACGTAGCTTAGGTGGTCCGTGCGGGGTGCCTCCGGCAGCCCTGCTCCGAAAACGCAAACGTCTGCAGATAGCTCGCAGGCAGAAAGAGCTAGCCTGGAAAGCTTTTGCTCAGCCTCATCTGCCCATGGCACTGCTCGCACAGAGGCACAGAGACTGGGGCTGCTTGCTTGTCTTGTCCCCTCAAACTTCAAATGTAGCTTAGGTGGTCCGTGCCGGGCGCCTCCGGCAGCCCTGCTCCGAAAATGCGAACGTCTGCAGATAGCTCGCAGGCAGAAAGAGCTAGCCTGGAAAGCTGTTGCTCAGCCTCATCTGGCCATGGCACTGCTCGCACAGAGGCACAGAGACTGGGGCTGCTTGCTTGTCTTGTCCCCTCAAACTTCAAACGTATCTTAGGTGGTCCGTGCCGGGCGCCTCCGGCAGCCCTGCTCCGAAAACGCAAACGTCTGCAGATAGCTCGCAGGCAGAAAGAGCTAGCCTGGAAAGCTGTTGCTCAGCCTCATCTGGCCATGGCACTGCTCGCACAGAGGCACAGAGACTGGGGCTGCTTGCTTGTCTTGTCCCCTCAAACTTCAAACGTAGCTTAGGTGGTCCGTGCCGGGCGCCTCCGGCAGCCCTGCTCCGAAAATGCAAACGTCTGCAGATAGCTGGCAGGCAGAAAGAGCTAGCCTGGAAAGCTGTTGCTCAGCCTCATCTGCCCATGGCACTGCTCGCGCAGAGGCACAGAGACTGGGGCTGCTTGCTTGTCTTGTCCCCTCAAACTTCAAACGTATCTTAAGTGATCTGTGCCGGGCGCTTCCGGCAGCCCTGCTCCGAAAATGCGAACGTCTGCAGATAGCTCGCAGGCAGAAAGAGCTAGCCTGGAAAGCTGTTGCTCAGCCTCATCTGCCCATGGCACTGCTCGCACAGAGGCACAGAGACTGGGGCTGCTTGCTTGTCTTGTCCCCTCAAACTTCAAACGTAGCTTAGGTGGTCTGTGCCGGGCGCCTCCGGCAGCCCTGCTCCGAAAATGCGAACATCTGCAGATAGCTCGCAGGCAGAAAGAGCTAGCCTGGAAAGCTGTTGCTCAGCCTCATCTGGCCATGGCACTGCTCGCACAGAGGCACAGAGACTGGGGCTGCTTGCTTGTCTTGTCCCCTCAAACTTCAAACGTAGCTTAGGTGGTCCGTGCCGGGCGCCTCCGGCAGCCCTGCTCCGAAAATGCAAACGTCTGCAGATAGCTGGCAGGCAGAAAGAGCTAGCCTGGAAAGCTGTTGCTCAGCCTCATCTGCCCATGGCACTGCTCGCGCAGAGGCACAGAGACTGGGGCTGCTTGCTTGTCTTGTCCCATCAAACTTCGAACGTATCTTAAGTGATCTGTGCCGGGCGCTTCCGGCAGCCCTGCTCCGAAAATGCGAACGTCTGCAGATAGCTCTCAGGCAGAAAGAGCTAGCCTGGAAAGCTGTTGCTCAGCCTCATCTGGCCATGGCACTGCTCGCACAGAGGCACAGAGACTGGGGCTGCTTGCTTGTCTTGTCCCCTCAAACTTCAAACGTAGCTTAGGTGGTCTGTGCCGGGCGCCTCCGGCAGCCCTGCTCCGAAAATGCGAACGTCTGCAGATAGCTCGCAGGCAGAAAGAGCTAGCCTGGAAAGCTGTTGCTCAGCCTCATCTGCCCATGGCACTGCTCGCACAGAGGCACAGAGACTGGGGCTGCTTGCTTGTCTTGTCCCCTCAAACTTCAAATGTAGCTTAGGTGGTCCGTGCCGGGCGCCTCCGGCAGCCCTGCTCCGAAAATGCGAACGTCTGCAGATAGCTCGCAGGCAGAAAGAGCTAGCCTGGAAAGCTGTTGCTCAGCCTCATCTGCCCATGGCACTGCTCGCACAGAGGCACAGAGACTGGGGCTGCTTGCTTGTCTTGTCCCCTCAAACTTCAAACGTAGCTTAGGTGGTCCGTGCCGGGCGCCTCCGGCAGCCCTGCTCCGAAAATGCGAACGTCTGCAGATAGCTCGCAGGCAGAAAGAGCTAGCCTGGAAAGCTGTTGCTCAGCCTCATCTGCCCATGGCACTGCTCGCACAGAGGCACAGTGACTGGGGCTGCTTGCTTGTCTTGTCCCCTCAAACTTCAAACGTATCTTAGGTGGTCTGTGCCGGGCGCCTCTGGCAGCCCTGCTCCGAAAATGCAAATGTCTGCAGATAGCTCGCAGGCAGAAAGAGCTAGCCTGGAAAGCTGTTGCTCAGCCTCATCTGCCCATGGCACTGCTCGCACAGAGGCACAGAGACTGGGGCTGCTTGCTTGTCTTGTCCCCTCAAACTTCAAACGTAGCTTAGGTGGTCCGTGCCGGGCGCCTCCGGCAGCCCTGCTCCAAAAATGCGAACGTCTGCAGATAGCTCGCAGGCAGAAAGAGCTAGCCTGGAAAGCTGTTGCTCAGCCTCATCTGCCCATGGCACTGCTCGCACAGAGGCACAGAGACTGGGGCTGCTTGCTTGTCTTGTCCCCTCAAACTTCAAACGTAGCTTAGGTGGTCCGTGCCGGGCGCCTCCGGCAGCCCTGCTCCGAAAACGCAAACGTCTGCAGATAGCTCGCAGGCAGAAAGAGCTAGCCTGGAAAGCTGTTGCTCAGCCTCATCTGGCCATGGCACTGCTCGCACAGAGGCACAGAGACTGGGGCTGCTTGCTTGTCTTGTCCCCTCAAACTTCAAACGTAGCTTAGGTGGTCCGTGCCGGGCGCCTCCGGCAGCCCTGCTCCGAAAATGCAAACGTCTGCAGATAGCTGGCAGGCAGAAAGAGCTAGCCTGGAAAGCTGTTGCTCAGCCTCATCTGCCCATGGCACTGCTCGCGCAGAGGCACAGAGACTGGGGCTGCTTGCTTGTCTTGTCCCCTCAAACTTCAAACGTATCTTAAGTGATCTGTGCCGGGCGCTTCCGGCAGCCCTGCTCCGAAAATGCGAACGTCTGCAGATAGCTCGCAGGCAGAAAGAGCTAGCCTGGAAAGCTGTTGCTCAGCCTCATCTGGCCATGGCACTGCTCTCACAGAGGCACAGAGACTGGGGCTGCTTGCTTGTCTTGTCCCCTCAAACTTCAAACGTAGCTTAGGTGGTCTGTGCCGGGCGCCTCCGGCAGCCCTGCTCCGAAAATGCGAACATCTGCAGATAGCTCGCAGGCAGAAAGAGCTAGCCTGGAAAGCTGTTGCTCAGCCTCATCTGGCCATGGCACTGCTCGCACAGAGGCACAGATACTGGGGCTGCTTGCTTGTCTTGTCCCCTCAAACTTCAAACGTAGCTTAGGTGGTCCGTGCCGGGCGCCTCCGGCAGCCCTGCTCCGAAAATGCAAACGTCTGCAGATAGCTGGCAGGCAGAAAGAGCTAGCCTGGAAAGCTGTTGCTCAGCCTCATCTGCCCATGGCACTGCTCGCGCAGAGGCACAGAGACTGGGGCTGCTTGCTTGTCTTGTCCCCTCAAACTTCAAACGTATCTTAAGTGATCTGTGCCGGGCGCTTCCGGCAGCCCTGCTCCGAAAATGCGAACGTCTGCAGATAGCTCGCAGGCAGAAAGAGCTAGCCTGGAAAGCTGTTGCTCAGCCTCATGTGGCCATGGCACTGCTCGCACAGAGGCACAGAGACTGGGGCTGCTTGCTTGTCTTGTCCCCTCAAACTTCAAACGTAGCTTAGGTGGTCTGTGCCGGGCGCCTCCGGCAGCCCTGCTCCGAAAATGCGAACGTCTGCAGATAGCTCTCAGGCAGAAAGAACTAGCCTGGAAAGCTGTTGCTCAGCCTCATCTGCCCATGGCACTGCTCGCACAGAGGCACAGAGACGGGGGCTGCTTGCTTGTCTTGTCCCCTCAAACTTCAAACGTAGCTTAGGTGGTCCGTGCCGGGCGCCTCCGGCAGCCCTGCTCCGAAAATGCAAACGTCTGCAGATAGCTGGCAGGCAGAAAGTGCTAGCCTGGAAAGCTGTTGCTCAGCCTCATCTGCCCATGGCACTGCTCGCGCAGAGGCACAGAGACTGGGGCTGCTTGCTTGTCTTGTCCCCTCAAACTTCAAACGTATCTTAAGTGATCCGTGCCGGGCGCTTCCGGCAGCCCTGCTCCGAAAATGCGAACGTCTGCAGATAGCTCGCAGGCAGAAAGAGCTAGCCTGGAAAGCTGTTGCTCAGCCTCATCTGCCCATGGCACTGCTCGCACAGAGGCACAGAGACGGGGGCTGCTTGCTTGTCTTGTCCCCTCAAACTTCAAACGTAGCTTAGGTGGTCCGTGCGGGGTGCCTCCGGCAGCCCTGCTCCGAAAACGCAAACGTCTGCAGATAGCTCGCAGGCAGAAAGAGCTAGCCTGGAAAGCTTTTGCTCAGCCTCATCTGCCCATGGCACTGCTCGCACAGAGGCACAGAGACTGGGGCTGCTTGCTTGTCTTGTCCCCTCAAACTTCAAATGTAGCTTAGGTGGTCCGTGCCGGGCGCCTCCGGCAGCCCTGCTCCGAAAATGCGAACGTCTGCAGATAGCTCGCAGGCAGAAAGAGCTAGCCTGGAAAGCTGTTGCTCAGCCTCATCTGGCCATGGCACTGCTCGCACAGAGGCACAGAGACTGGGGCTGCTTGCTTGTCTTGTCCCCTCAAACTTCAAACGTATCTTAGGTGGTCCGTGCCGGGCGCCTCCGGCAGCCCTGCTCCGAAAACGCAAACGTCTGCAGATAGCTCGCAGGCAGAAAGAGCTAGCCTGGAAAGCTGTTGCTCAGCCTCATCTGGCCATGGCACTGCTCGCACAGAGGCACAGAGACTGGGGCTGCTTGCTTGTCTTGTCCCCTCAAACTTCAAACGTAGCTTAGGTGGTCCGTGCCGGGCGCCTCCGGCAGCCCTGCTCCGAAAATGCAAACGTCTGCAGATAGCTGGCAGGCAGAAAGAGCTAGCCTGGAAAGCTGTTGCTCAGCCTCATCTGCCCATGGCACTGCTCGCGCAGAGGCACAGAGACTGGGGCTGCTTGCTTGTCTTGTCCCCTCAAACTTCAAACGTATCTTAAGTGATCTGTGCCGGGCGCTTCCGGCAGCCCTGCTCCGAAAATGCGAACGTCTGCAGATAGCTCGCAGGCAGAAAGAGCTAGCCTGGAAAGCTGTTGCTCAGCCTCATCTGGCCATGGCACTGCTCGCACAGAGGCACAGAGACTGGGGCTGCTTGCTTGTCTTGTCCCCTCAAACTTCAAACGTAGCTTAGGTGGTCTGTGCCGGGCGCCTCCGGCAGCCCTGCTCCGAAAACGCGAACGTCTGCAGATAGCTCGCAGGCAGAAAGAGCTAGCCTGGAAAGCTGTTGCTCAGCCTCATCTGCCCATGGCACTGCTCGCACAGAGGCACAGAGACTGGGGCTGCTTGCTTGTCTTGTCCCCTCAAACTTCAAATGTAGCTTAGGTGGTCCGTGCCGGGCGCCTCCGGCAGCCCTGCTCCGAAAACGCGAACGTCTGCAGATAGCTCGCAGGCAGAAAGAGCTAGCCTGGAAAGCTGTTGCTCAGCCTCATCTGCCCATGGCACTGCTCGCACAGAGGCACAGAGACTGGGGCTGCTTGCTTGTCTTGTCCCCTCAAACTTCAAACGTAGCTTAGGTGGTCTGTGCAGGGCGCCTCCGGCAGCCCTGCTCCGAAAATGCGAACATCTGCAGATAGCTCGCAGGCAGAAAGAGCTAGCCTGGAAAGCTGTTGCTCAGCCTCATCTGGCCATGGCACTGCTCGCACAGAGGCACAGATACTGGGGCTGCTTGCTTGTCTTGTCCCCTCAAACTTCAAACGTAGCTTAGGTGGTCCGTGCCGGGCGCCTCCGGCAGCCCTGCTCCGAAAATGCAAACGTCTGCAGATAGCTGGCAGGCAGAAAGAGCTAGCCTGGAAAGCTGTTGCTCAGCCTCATCTGCCCATGGCACTGCTCGCGCAGAGGCACAGAGACTGGGGCTGCTTGCTTGTCTTGTCCCCTCAAACTTCAAACGTATCTTAAGTGATCTGTGCCGGGTGCTTCCGGCAGCCCTGCTCCGAAAATGCGAACGTCTGCAGATAGCTCGCAGGCAGAAAGAGCTAGCCTGGAAAGCTGTTGCTCAGCCTCATGTGGCCATGGCACTGCTCGCACAGAGGCACAGAGACTGGGGCTGCTTGCTTGTCTTGTCCCCTCAAACTTCAAACGTAGCTTAGGTGGTCTGTGCCGGGCGCCTCCGGCAGCCCTGCTCCGAAAATGCGAACGTCTGCAGATAGCTCTCAGGCAGAAAGAGCTAGCCTGGAAAGCTGTTGCTCAGCCTCATCTGCCCATGGCACTGCTCGCACAGAGGCACAGAGACGGGGGCTGCTTGCTTGTCTTGTCCCCTCAAACTTCAAACGTATCTTAAGTGATCCGTGCCGGGCGCTTCCGGCAGCCCTGCTCCGAAAATGCGAACGTCTGCAGATAGCTCGCAGGCAGAAAGAGCTAGCCTGGAAAGCTGTTGCTCAGCCTCATCTGCCCATGGCACTGCTCGCACAGAGGCACAGAGACGGGGGCTGCTTGCTTGTCTTGTCCCCTCAAACTTCAAACGTAGCTTAGGTGGTCCGTGCGGGGTGCCTCCGGCAGCCCTGCTCCGAAAACGCAAACGTCTGCAGATAGCTCGCAGGCAGAAAGAGCTAGCCTGGAAAGCTTTTGCTCAGCCTCATCTGCCCATGGCACTGCTCGCACAGAGGCACAGAGACTGGGGCTGCTTGCTTGTCTTGTCCCCTCAAACTTCAAATGTAGCTTAGGTGGTCCGTGCCGGGCGCCTCCGGCAGCCCTGCTCCGAAAATGCGAACGTCTGCAGATAGCTCGCAGGCAGAAAGAGCTAGCCTGGAAAGCTGTTGCTCAGCCTCATCTGCCCATGGCACTGCTCGCACAGAGGCACAGAGACTGGGGCTGCTTGCTTGTCTTGTCCCCTCAAACTTCAAATGTATCTTAGGTGGTCTGTGCCGGGCGCCTCTGGCAGCCCTGCTCCGAAAATGCAAATGTCTGCAGATAGCTCGCAGGCAGAAAGAGCTAGCCTGGAAAGCTGTTGCTCAGCCTCATCTGCCCATGGCACTGCTCGCACAGAGGCACAGAGACTGGGGCTGCTTGCTTGTCTTGTCCCCTCAAACTTCAAACGTAGCTTAGGTGGTCCGTGCCGGGCGCCTCCGACAGCCCTGCTCCAAAAATGCGAACGTCTGCAGATAGCTCGCAGGCAGAAAGAGCTAGCCTGGAAAGCTGTTGCTCAGCCTCATCTGCCCATGGCACTGCTCGCACAGAGGCACAGAGACTGGGGCTGCTTGCTTGTCTTGTCCCCTCAAACTTCAAACGTAGCTTAGGTGGTCCGTGCCGGGCGCCTCCGGCAGCCCTGCTCCGAAAACGCAAACGTCTGCAGATAGCTCGCAGGCAGAAAGAGCTAGCCTGGAAAGCTGTTGCTCAGCCTCATCTGGCCATGGCACTGCTCGCACAGAGGCACAGAGACTGGGGCTGCTTGCTTGTCTTGTCCCCTCAAACTTCAAACGTAGCTTAGGTGGTCCGTGCCGGGCGCCTCCGGCAGCCCTGCTCCGAAAATGCAAACGTCTGCAGATAGCTGGCAGGCAGAAAGAGCTAGCCTGGAAAGCTGTTGCTCAGCCTCATCTGCCCATGGCACTGCTCGCGCAGAGGCACAGAGACTGGGGCTGCTTGCTTGTCTTGTCCCCTCAAACTTCAAACGTATCTTAAGTGATCTGTGCCGGGCGCTTCCGGCAGCCCTGCTCCGAAAATGCGAACGTCTGCAGATAGCTCGCAGGCAGAAAGAGCTAGCCTGGAAAGCTGTTGCTCAGCCTCATCTGGCCATGGCACTGCTCGCACAGAGGCACAGAGACTGGGGCTGCTTGCTTGTCTTGTCCCCTCAAACTTCAAACGTAGCTTAGGTGGTCTGTGCCGGGCGCCTCCGGCAGCCCTGCTCCGAAAATGCGAACGTCTGCAGATAGCTCGCAGGCAGAAAGAGCTAGCCTGGAAAGCTGTTGCTCAGCCTCATCTGCCCATGGCACTGCTCGCACAGAGGCACAGAGACTGGGGCTGCTTGCTTGTCTTGTCCCCTCAAACTTCAAACGTAGCTTAGGTGGTCCGTGCCGGGCGCCTCCGGCAGCCCTGCTCCGAAAACGCAAACGTCTGCAGATAGCTCGCAGGCAGAAAGAGCTAGCCTGGAAAGCTGTTGCTCAGCCTCATCTGCCCATGGCACTGCTCGCACAGAGGCACAGAGACTGGGGCTGCTTGCTTGTCTTGTCCCCTCAAACTTCAAACGTAGCTTAGGTGGTCCGTGCCGGGCGCCTCCGGCAGCCCTGCTCCGAAAATGCAAACGTCTGCAGATAGCTGGCAGGCAGAAAGAGCTAGCCTGGAAAGCTGTTGCTCAGCCTCATCTGCCCATGGCACTGCTCGCGCAGAGGCACAGAGACTGGGGCTGCTTGCTTGTCTTGTCCCCTCAAACTTCAAACGTATCTTAAGTGATCTGTGCCGGGCGCTTCCGGCAGCCCTGCTCCGAAAATGCGAACGTCTGCAGATAGCTCGCAGGCAGAAAGAGCTAGCCTGGAAAGCTGTTGCTCAGCCTCATCTGGCCATGGCACTGCTCGCACAGAGGCACAGAGACTGGGGCTGCTTGCTTGTCTTGTCCCCTCAAACTTCAAACGTAGCTTAGGTGGTCTGTGCCGGGCGCCTCCGGCAGCCCTGCTCCGAAAATGCGAACGTCTGCAGATAGCTCGCAGGCAGAAAGAGCTAGCCTGGAAAGCTGTTGCTCAGCCTCATCTGCCCATGGCACTGCTCGCACAGAGGCACAGAGACTGGGGCTGCTTGCTTGTCTTGTCCCCTCAAACTTCAAATGTAGCTTAGGTGGTCCGTGCCGGGCGCCTCCGGCAGCCCTGCTCCGAAAATGCGAACGTCTGCAGATAGCTCGCAGGCAGAAAGAGCTAGCCTGGAAAGCTGTTGCTCAGCCTCATCTGGCCATGGCACTGCTCGCACAGAGACACAGATACTGGGGCTGCTTGCTTGTCTTGTCCCCTCAAACTTCAAACGTAGCTTAGGTGGTCCGTGCCGGGCGCCTCCGGCAGCCCTGCTCCGAAAATGCAAACGTCTGCAGATAGCTGGCAGGCAGAAAGAGCTAGCCTGGAAAGCTGTTGCTCAGCCTCATCTGCCCATGGCACTGCTCGCACAGAGGCACAGAGACTGGGGCTGCTTGCTTGTCTTGTCCCTTCAAACTTCAAACGTATCTTAAGAGATCCGTGACGGGCGCTTCCGGCAGCCCTGCTCCGAAAATGCGAACGTCTGCAGATAGCTCGCAGGCAGAAAGAGCTAGCCTGGAAAGCTGTTGCTCAGCCTCATCTGCCCATGGCACTGCTCGCACAGAGGCACAGAGACTGGGGCTGCTTGCTTGTCTTGTCCCCTCAAACTTCAAACGTAGCTTAGGTGGTCCATGCCGGGCGCCTCCGGCAGCCCTGCTCCGAAAATGCGAACGTCTGCAGATAGCTCGCAGGCAGAAAGAGCTAGCCTGGAAAGCTGTTGCTCAGCCTCATCTGCCCATGGCACTGCTCGCACAGAGGCACAGAGACTGGGGCTGCTTGCTTGTCTTGTCCCCTCAAACTTCAAACGTAGCTTAGGTGGTCCGTGCCGGGCGCCTCCGGCAGCCCTGCTCCGAAAACGCAAACGTCTGCATATAGCTCGCAGGCAGAAAGAGCTAGCCTGGAAAGCTGTTGCTCAGCCTCATCTGCCCATGGCACTGCTCGCACAGAGGCACAGAGACTGGGGCTGCTTGCTTGTCTTGTCCCCTCAAACTTCAAATGTAGCTTAGGTGGTCCGCGACGGGCGCCTCCGGCAGCCCTGCTCCGAAAATGCGAACGTCTGCAGATAGCTGGCAGGCAGAAAGAGCTAGCCTGGAAAGCTGTTGCTCAGCCTCATCTGCCCATGGCACTGCTCGCACAGAGGCACAGAGACTGGGGCTGCTTGCTTGTCTTGTCCCCTCAAACTTCAAACGTAGCTTAGGTGGTCGGTGCCGGGCGCCTCCGGCAGCCCTGCTCCGAAAATGCGAACGTCTGCAGATAGCTCGCAGGCAGAAAGAGCTAGCCTGGAAAGCTGTTGCTCAGCCTCATCTGCCCATGGCACTGCTCGCACAGAGGCACAGAGACTGGGGCTGCTTGCTTGTCTTGTCCCCTCAAACTTCAAACGTAGCTTAAGTGGTCTGTGCCGGGCGCCTCCGGCAGCCCTGCTCCAAAAATGCGAACGTCTGCAGATAGCTCGCAGGCAGAAAGAGCTAGCCTGGAAAGCTGTTGCTCAGCCTCATCTGCCCATGGCACTGCTCGCACAGAGGCACAGAGACTGGGGCTGCTTGCTTGTCTTGTCCCCTCAAACTTCAAACGTAGCTTAGGTGGTCCGTGCCGGGCGCCTCCGGCAACCCTGCTCCGAAAATGCGAACGTCTGCAGATAGCTCGCAGGCAGAAAGAGCTAGCCTGGAAAGCTGTTGCTCAGCCTCATCTGCCCATGGCACTGCTCGCACAGAGGCACAGAGACTGGGGCTGCTTGCTTGTCTTGTCCCCTCAAACTTCAAACGTAGCTTAGGTGGTCTGTGCCGGGCGCCTCCGGCAGCCCTGCTCCGAAAATGCGAACATCTGCAGATAGCTCGCAGGCAGAAAGAGCTAGCCTGGAAAGCTGTTGCTCAGCCTCATCTGCCCATGGCACTGCTCGCACAGAGGCACAGAGACTGGGGCTGCTTGCTTGTCTTGTCCCCTCAAACTTCAAACGTATCTTAGGTGGTCCGTGCCGGGCGCCTCCGGCAGCCCTGCTCCGAAAATGCAAACGTCTGCAAATAGCTGGCAGGCAGAAAGAGCTAGCCTGGAAAGCTGTTGCTCAGCCTCATCTGCCCATGGCACTGCTCGCACAGAGGCACAGAGACTGGGGCTGCTTGCTTGTCTTGTCCCCTCAAACTTCAAACGTATCTTAAGTGATCTGTGCCGGGCGCTTCCGGCAGCCCTGCTCCGAAATTGCGAACGTCTGCAGATAGCTCGCAGGCAGAAAGAGCTAGCCTGGAAAGCTGTTGCTCAGCCTCATCTGCCCATGGCACTGCTCGCACAGAGGCACAGAGACTGGGGCTGCTTGCTTGTCTTGTCCCCTCAAACTTCAAACGTAGCTTAGGTGGTCTGTGCCGGGCGCCTCCGGCAGCCCTGCTCCGAAAATGCGAACGTCTGCAGATAGCTCGCAGGCAGAAAGAGCTAGCCTGGAAAGCTGTTGCTCAGCCTCATCTGCCCATGGCACTGCTCGCACAGAGGCACAGAGACTGGGGCTGCTTGCTTGTCTTGTCCCCTCAAACTTCAAATGTAGCTTAGGTGGTCCATGCCGGGCGCCTCCGGCAGCCCTGCTCCGAAAATGCGAACGTCTGCAGATAGCTCGCAGGCAGAAAGAGCTAGCCTGGAAAGCTGTTGCTCAGCCTCATCTGCCCATGGCACTGCTCGCACAGAGGCACAGAGACTGGGGCTGCTTGCTTGTCTTGTCCCCTCAAACTTCAAACGTATCTTAGGTGGTCTGTGCCGGGCGCCTCTGGCAGCCCTGCTCCGAAAATGCAAATGTCTGCAGATAGCTCGCAGGCAGAAAGAGCTAGCCTGGAAAGCTGTTGCTCAGCCTCATCTGCCCATGGCACTGCTCGCACAGAGGCACAGAGACTGGGGCTGCTTGCTTGTCTTGTCCCCTCAAACTTCAAACGTAGCTTAGGTGGTCTGTGCCGGGCGCCTCCGGCAGCCCTGCTCCGAAAATGCGAACGTCTGCAGATAGCTCTCAGGCAGAAAGAGCTAGCCTGGAAAGCTGTTGCTCAGCCTCATCTGCCCATGGCACTGCTCGCACAGAGGCACAGAGACGGGGGCTGCTTGCTTGTCTTGTCCCCTCAAACTTCAAACGTAGCTTAGGTGGTCCGTGCGGGGTGCCTCCGGCAGCCCTGCTCCGAAAACGCAAACGTCTGCAGATAGCTCGCAGGCAGAAAGAGCTAGCCTGGAAAGCTTTTGCTCAGCCTCATCTGCCCATGGCACTGCTCGCACAGAGGCACAGAGACTGGGGCTGCTTGCTTGTCTTGTCCCCTCAAACTTCAAATGTAGCTTAGGTGGTCCATGCCGGGCGCCTCCGGCAGCCCTGCTCCGAAAATGCGAACGTCTGCAGATAGCTCGCAGGCAGAAAGAGCTAGCCTGGAAAGCTGTTGCTCAGCCTCATCTGCCCATGGCACTGCTCGCACAGAGGCACAGAGACTGGGGCTGCTTGCTTGTCTTGTCCCCTCAAACTTCAAACGTATCTTAGGTGGTCTGTGCCGAGCGCCTCTGGCAGCCCTGCTCCGAAAATGCAAATGTCTGCAGATAGCTCGCAGGCAGAAAGAGCTAGCCTGGAAAGCTGTTGCTCAGCCTCATCTGCCCATGGCACTGCTCGCACAGAGGCACAGAGACTGGGGCTGCTTGCTTGTCTTGTCCCCTCAAACTTCAAACGTAGCTTAGGTGGTCTGTGCCGGGCGCCTCCGGCAGCCCTGCTCCGAAAACGCGAACGTCTGCAGATAGCTCGCAGGCAGAAAGAGCTAGCCTGGAAAGCTGTTGCTCAGCCTCATCTGCCCATGGCACTGCTCGCACAGAGGCACAGAGACTGGGGCTGCTTGCTTGTCTTGTCCCCTCAAACTTCAAACGTAGCTTAGGTGGTCCGTGCCGGGCGTCTCCGGCAGCCCTGCTCCGAAAATGCGAACGTCTGCAGATAGCTCGCAGGCAGAAAGAGCTAGCCTGGAAAGCTGTTGCTCAGCCTCATCTGCCCATGGCACTGCTCGCGCAGAGGCACAGAGACTGGGGCTGCTTGCTTGTCTTGTCCCCTCAAACTTCAAACGTATCTTATGTGATCCGTGCCGGGTGCCTCCGGCAGCCCTGCTCCGAAAATGCGAACGTCTGCAGATAGCTCGCAGGCAGAAAGAGCTAGCCTGGAAAGCTGTTGCTCAGCCTCATCTGCCCATGGCACTGCTCGCGCAGAGGCAAAGAGACTGGGGCTGCTTGCTTGTCTTGTCCCCTCAAACTTCAAACGTAGCTTAGGTGGTCCGTGCCGGGTGCCTCCGGCAGCCCTGCTCCGAAAAAGCAAAAGTCTGCAGATAGCTCGCAGGCAGAAAGAGCTAGCCTGGAAAGCTGTTGCTCAGCCTCATCTGCCCATGGCACTGCTCGCACAGAGGCACAGAGACTGGGGCTGCTTGTTTGTCTTGTCCCCTCAAACTTCAAACGTAGCTTAGGTGGTCTGTGCCGGGCGCCTCCGGCAGCCCTGCTCCGAAAATGCAAACGTCTGCAGATAGCTCGCAGGCAGAAAGAGCTAGCCTGGAAAGCTGTTGCTCAGCCTCATCTGCCCATGGCACTGCTCGCACAGAGGCACAGAGACTGGGGCTGCTTGCTTGTCTTGTCCCCTCAAACTTCAAACGTAGCTTAAGTGATCCGTGCCGGGCGCTTCCGGCAGCCCTGCTCCGAAAATGCGAACGTCTGCAGATAGCTCGCAGGCAGAAAGAGCTAGCCTGGAAAGCTGTTGCTCAGCCTCATCTGCCCATGGCACTGCTCGCACAGAGGCACAGAGACTGGGGCTGCTTGCTTGTCTTATCCCCTCAAACTTCAAACGTAGCTTAGGTGGTCTGTGCCGGGCGCCTCCGGCAGCCCTGCTCCGAAAATGCGAACGTCTGCAGATAGCTCGCAGGCAGAAAGAGCTAGCCTGGAAAGCTGTTGCTCAGCCTCATCTGCCCATGGCACTGCTCGCACAGAGGCACAGAGACTGGGGCTGCTTGCTTGTCTTGTCCCCTCAAACTTCAAACGTAGCTTAGGTGGTCCGTGCCGGGTGCCTCCGGCAGCCCTGCTCCGAAAACGTAAACGTCTGCAGATAGCTCGCAGGCAGAAAGAGCTAGCCTGGAAAGCTGTTGCTCAGCCTCATCTGCCCATGGCACTGCTCGCACAGAGGCACAGAGACTGGGGCTGCTTGCTTGTCTTGTCCCCTCAAACTTCAAATGTAGCTTAGGTGGTCCGTGCCGGGCGCCTCCGGCAGCCCTGCTCCGAAAATGCGAACGTCTGCAGATAGCTCGCAGGCAGAAAGAGCTAGCCTGGAAAGCTGTTGCTCAGCCTCATGTGGCCATGGCACTGCTCGCACAGAGGCACAGAGACTGGGGCTGCTTGCTTGTCTTGTCCCCTCAAACTTCAAACGTAGCTTAGGTGGTCTGTGCCGGGCGCCTCCGGCAGCCCTGCTCCGAAAATGCGAACGTCTGCAGATAGCTCGCAGGCAGAAAGAGCTAGCCTGGAAAGCTGTTGCTCAGCCTCATCTGCCCATGGCACTGCTCGCACAGAGGCACAGAGACGGGGGCTGCTTGCTTGTCTTGTCCCCTCAAACTTCAAACGTAGCTTAGGTGGTCCGTGCGGGGTGCCTCCGGCAGCCCTGCTCCGAAAACGCAAACGTCTGCAGATAGCTCGCAGGCAGAAAGAGCTAGCCTGGAAAGCTTTTGCTCAGCCTCATCTGCCCATGGCACTGCTCGCACAGAGGCACAGAGACTGGGGCTGCTTGCTTGTCTTGTCCCCTCAAACTTCAAATGTAGCTTAGGTGGTCCATGCCGGGCGCCTCCGGCAGCCCTGCTCCGAAAATGCGAACGTCTGCAGATAGCTCGCAGGCAGAAAGAGCTAGCCTGGAAAGCTGTTGCTCAGCCTCATCTGCCCATGGCACTGCTCGCACAGAGGCACAGAGACTGGGGCTGCTTGCTTGTCTTGTCCCCTCAAACTTCAAACGTATCTTAGGTGGTCTGTGCCGGGCGCCTCTGGCAGCCCTGCTCCGAAAATGCAAATGTCTGCAGATAGCTCGCAGGCAGAAAGAGCTAGCCTGGAAAGCTGTTGCTCAGCCTCATCTGCCCATGGCACTGCTCGCACAGAGGCACAGAGACTGGGGCTGCTTGCTTGTCTTGTCCCCTCAAACTTCAAACGTAGCTTAGGTGGTCCGTGCCGGGCGCCTCCGGCAGCCCTACTCCAAAAATGCGAACGTCTGCAGATAGCTCGCAGGCAGAAAGAGCTAGCCTGGAAAGCTGTTGCTCAGCCTCATCTGCCCATGGCACTGCTCGCACAGAGGCACAGAGACTGGGGCTGCTTGCTTGTCTTGTCCCCTCAAACTTCAAACGTAGCTTAGGTGGTCTGTGCCGGGCGCCTCCGGCAGCCCTGCTCCGAAAACGCGAACGTCTGCAGATAGCTCGCAGGCAGAAAGAGCTAGCCTGGAAAGCTGTTGCTCAGCCTCATCTGCCCATGGCACTGCTCGCACAGAGGCACAGAGACTGGGGCTGCTTGCTTGTCTTGTCCCCTCAAACTTCAAATGTAGCTTAGGTGGTCCGTGCCGGGCGTCTCCGGCAGCCCTGCTCCGAAAATGCGAACGTCTGCAGATAGCTCGCAGGCAGAAAGAGCTAGCCTGGAAAGCTGTTGCTCAGCCTCATCTGCCCATGGCACTGCTCGCACAGAGGCACAGATACTGGGGCTGCTTGCTTGTCTTGTCCCCTCAAACTTCAAACGTAACTTAGGTGGTCCGTGCCGGGCGCCTCCGGCAGCCCTGCTCCGAAAATGCAAACGTCTGCAGATAGCTGGCAGGCAGAAAGAGCTAGCCTGGAAAGCTGTTGCTCAGCCTCATCTGCCCATGGCACTGCTCGCGCAGAGGCACAGAGACTGGGGCTGCTTGCTTGTCTTGTCCCCTCAAACTTCAAACGTATCTTAAGTGATCTGTGCCGGGCGCTTCCGGCAGCCCTGCTCCGAAAATGCGAACGTCTGCAGATAGCTCGCAGGCAGAAAGAGCTAGCCTGGAAAGCTGTTGCTCAGCCTCATCTGGCCATGGCACTGCTCGCACAGAGGCACAGAGACTGGGGCTGCTTGCTTGTCTTGTCCCCTCAAACTTCAAACGTAGCTTAGGTGGTCTGTGCCGGGCGCCTCCGGCAGCCCTGCTCCGAAAATGCGAACGTCTGCAGATAGCTCTCAGGCAGAAAGAGCTAGCCTGGAAAGCTGTTGCTCAGCCTCATCTGCCCATGGCACTGCTCGCACAGAGGCACAGAGACGGGGGCTGCTTGCTTGTCTTGTCCCCTCAAACTTCAAACGTAGCTTAGGTGGTCCGTGCGGGGTGCCTCCGGCAGCCCTGCTCCGAAAACGCAAACGTCTGCAGATAGCTCGCAGGCAGAAAGAGCTAGCCTGGAAAGCTGTTGCTCAGCCTCATCTGCCCATGGCACTGCTCGCACAGAGGCACAGAGACTGGGGCTGCTTGCTTGTCTTGTCCCCTCAAACTTCAAATGTAGCTTAGGTGGTCCGTGCCGGGCGCCTCCGGCAGCCCTGCTCCGAAAATGCGAACGTCTGCAGATAGCTCGCAGGCAGAAAGAGCTAGCCTGGAAAGCTGTTGCTCAGCCTCATCTGCCCATGGCACTGCTCGCACAGAGGCACAGAGACTGGGGCTGCTTGCTTGTCTTGTCCCCTCAAACTTCAAACGTATCTTAGGTGGTCTGTGCCGGGCGCCTCTGGCAGCCCTGCTCCGAAAATGCAAATGTCTGCAGATAGCTCGCAGGCAGAAAGAGCTAGCCTGGAAAGCTGTTGCTCAGCCTCATCTGCCCATGGCACTGCTCGCACAGAGGCACAGAGACTGGGGCTGCTTGCTTGTCTTGTCCCCTCAAACTTCAAACGTAGCTTAGGTTGTCCGTGCCGGGCGCCTCCGGCAGCCCTGCTCCAAAAATGCGAACGTCTGCAGATAGCTCGCAGGCAGAAAGAGCTAGCCTGGAAAGCTGTTGCTCAGCCTCATCTGCCCATGGCACTGCTCGCACAGAGGCACAGAGACTGGGGCTGCTTGCTTGTCTTGTCCCCTCAAACTTCAAACGTAGCTTAGGTGGTCTGTGCCGGGTGCCTCCGGCAGCCCTGCTCCGAAAATGCGAACGTCTGCAGATAGCTCGCAGGCAGAAAGAGCTAGCCTGGAAAGCTGTTGCTCAGCCTCATCTGCCCATGGCACTGCTCGCGCAGAGGCAAAGAGACTGGGGCTGCTTGCTTGTCTTGTCCCCTCAAACTTCAAACGTAGCTTAGGTGGTCCGTGCCGGGTGCCTCCGGCAGCCCTGCTCCGAAAAAGCAAAAGTCTGCAGATAGCTCGCAGGCAGAAAGAGCTAGCCTGGAAAGCTGTTGCTCAGCCTCATCTGCCCATGGCACTGCTCGCACAGAGGCACAGAGACTGGGGCTGCTTGCTTGTCTTGTCCCCTCAAACTTCAAACGTAGCTTAGGTGGTCTGTGCCGGGCGCCTCCGGCAGCCCTGCTCCGAAAATGCAAACGTCTGCAGATAGCTCGCAGCCAGAAAGAGCTAGCCTGGAAAGCTGTTGCTCAGCCTCATCTGCCCATGGCACTGCTCGCACAGAGGCACAGAGACTGGGGCTGCTTGCTTGTCTTGTCCCCTCAAACTTCAAACGTAGCTTAAGTGATCCGTGCCGGGCGCTTCCGGCAGCCCTGCTCCGAAAATGCGAACGTCTGCAGATAGCTCGCAGGCAGAAAGAGCTAGCCTGGAAAGCTGTTGCTCAGCCTCATCTGCCCATGGCACTGCTCGCACAGAGGCACAGAGACTGGGGCTGCTTGCTTGTCTTATCCCCTCAAACTTCAAACGTAGCTTAGGTGGTCTGTGCCGGGTGCCTCCGGCAGCCCTGCTCCGAAAATGCGAACGTCTGCAGATAGCTCGCAGGCAGAAAGAGCTAGCCTGGAAAGCTGTTGCTCAGCCTCATCTGCCCATGGCACTGCTCGCACAGAGGCACAGAGACTGGGGCTGCTTGCTTGTCTTGTCCCCTCAAACTTCAAACGTAGCTTAGGTGGTCCGTGCCGGGTGCCTCCGGCAGCCCTGCTCCGAAAACGTAAACGTCTGCAGATAGCTCGCAGGCAGAAAGAGCTAGCCTGGAAAGCTGTTGCTCAGCCTCATCTGCCCATGGCACTGCTCGCACAGAGGCACAGAGACTGGGGCTGCTTGCTTGTCTTGTCCCCTCAAACTTCAAATGTAGCTTAGGTGGTCCGTGCCGGGCGCCTCCGGCAGCCCTGCTCCGAAAATGCGAACGTCTGCAGATAGCTCGCAGGCAGAAAGAGCTAGCCTGGAAAGCTGTTGCTCAGCCTCATCTGCCCATGGCACTGCTCGCACAGAGGCACAGAGACTGGGGCTGCTTGCTTGTCTTGTCCCCTCAAACTTCAAACGTAGCTTAGGTGGTCTGTGCCGGGCGCCTCCGGCAGCCCTGCTCCGAAAATGCCAACGTCTGCAGATAGCTCGCAGGCAGAAAGAGCTAGCCTGGAAAGCTGTTGCTCAGCCTCATCTGCCCATGGCACTGCTCACACAGAGGCACAGAGACTGGGGCTGCTTGCTTGTCTTGTCCCCTCAAACTTCAAACGTAGCTTAGGTGGTCCGTGCCGGGCGCCTCCGGCAGCCCTGCTCCGAAAATGCAAACGTCTGCAGATAGCTCGCAGGCAGAAAGAGCTAGCCTGGAAAGCTGTTGCTCAGCCTCATCTGCCCATGGCACTGCTCGCACAGAGGCACAGAGACTGGGGCTGCTTGCTTGTCTTGTCCCATCAAACTTCAAACGTAGCTTAGGTGGTCCATGCCGGGCGCCTCCGGCAGCCCTGCTCCGAAAATGCGAACGTCTGCAGATAGCTCGCAGGCAGAAAGAGCTAGCCTGGAAAGCTGTTGCTCAGCCTCATCTGCCCATGGCACTGCTCGCACAGAGGCACAGAGACTGGGGCTGCTTGCTTGTCTTGTCCCCTCAAACTTCAAACGTAGCTTAGGTGGTCTGTGCCGGGCGCCTCCGGCAGCCCTGCTCCGAAAATGCGAACGTCTGCAGATAGCTCGCAGGCAGAAAGAGCTAGCCTGGAAAGCTGTTGCTCAGCCTCATCTGCCCATGGCACTGCTCGCACAGAGGCACAGAGACTGGGGCTGCTTGCTTGTCTTGTCCCCTCAAACTTCAAACGTAGCTTAGGTGGTCCGTGCCGGGTGCCTCCGGCAGCCCTGCTCCGAAAACGCAAACGTCTGCAGATAGCTCGCAGGCAGAAAGAGCTAGCCTGGAAAGCTGTTGCTCAGCCTCATCTGCCCATGGCACTGCTCGCGCAGAGGCACAGAGATTGGGGCTGCTTGCTTGTCTTGTCCCCTCAAACTTCAAACGTAGCTTAGGTGGTCCGTGCCGGGTGCCTCCGGCAGCCCTGCTCCGAAAACGCGAACGTCTGCAGATAGCTCGCAGGCAGAAAGAGCTAGCCTGGAAAGCTGTTGCTCAGCCTCATCTGCCCATGGCACTGCTCGCACAGAGGCACAGAGACTGGGGCTGCTTGCTTGTCTTGTCCCCTCAAACTTCAAACGTAGCTTAGGTGGTCTGTGCCGGGCGCCTCCGGCAGCCCTGCTCCGAAAATGCGAACGTCTGCAGATAGCTCGCAGGCAGAAAGAGCTAGCCTGGAAAGCTGTTGCTCAGCCTCATCTGCCCATGGCACTGCTCGCACAGAGGCACAGAGACTGGGGCTGCTTGCTTGTCTTGTCCCCTCAAACTTCAAACGTAGCTTAAGTGATCCGTGCCGGGCGCTTCCGGCAGCCCTGCTCCGAAAATGCGAACGTCTGCAGATAGCTCGCAGGCAGAAAGAGCTAGCCTGGAAAGCTGTTGCTCAGCCTCATCTGCCCATGGCACTGCTCGCACAGAGGCACAGAGACTGGGGCTGCTTGCTTGTCTTATCCCCTCAAACTTCAAACGTAGCTTAGGTGGTCTGTGCCGGGCGCCTCCGGCAGCCCTGCTCCGAAAATGCGAACGTCTGCAGATAGCTCGCAGGCAGAAAGAGCTAGCCTGGAAAGCTGTTGCTCAGCCTCATCTGCCCATGGCACTGCTCGCACAGAGGCACAGAGACTGGGGCTGCTTGCTTGTCTTGTCCCCTCAAACTTCAAACGTAGCTTAGGTGGTCCGTGCCGGGTGCCTCCGGCAGCCCTGCTCCGAAAACGTAAACGTCTGCAGATAGCTCGCAGGCAGAAAGAGCTAGCCTGGAAAGCTGTTGCTCAGCCTCATCTGCCCATGGCACTGCTCGCACAGAGGCACAGAGACTGGGGCTGCTTGCTTGTCTTGTCCCCTCAAACTTCAAATGTAGCTTAGGTGGTCCGTGCCGGGCGCCTCCGGCAGCCCTGCTCCGAAAATGCGAACGTCTGCAGATAGCTCGCAGGCAGAAAGAGCTAGCCTGGAAAGCTGTTGCTCAGCCTCATCTGCCCATGGCACTGCTCGCACAGAGGCACAGAGACTGGGGCTGCTTGCTTGTCTTGTCCCCTCAAACTTCAAACGTAGCTTAGGTGGTCTGTGCCGGGCGCCTCCGGCAGCCCTGCTCCGAAAATGCGAACGTCTGCAGATAGCTCGCAGGCAGAAAGAGCTAGCCTGGAAAGCTGTTGCTCAGCCTCATCTGCCCATGGCACTGCTCACACAGAGGCACAGAGACTGGGGCTGCTTGCTTGTCTTGTCCCCTCAAACTTCAAACGTAGCTTAGGTGGTCCGTGCCGGGCGCCTCCGGCAGCCCTGCTCCGAAAATGCAAACGTCTGCAGATAGCTCGCAGGCAGAAAGAGCTAGCCTGGAAAGCTGTTGCTCAGCCTCATCTGCCCATGGCACTGCTCGCACAGAGGCACAGAGACTGGGGCTGCTTGCTTGTCTTGTCCCATCAAACTTCAAACGTAGCTTAGGTGGTCCGTGCCGGGTGCCTCCGGCAGCCCTGCTCCGAAAACGTAAACGTCTGCAGATAGCTCGCAGGCAGAAAGAGCTAGCCTGGAAAGCTGTTGCTCAGCCTCATCTGCCCATGGCACTGCTCGCACAGAGGCACAGAGACTGGGGCTGCTTGCTTGTCTTGTCCCCTCAAACTTCAAATGTAGCTTAGGTGGTCCGTGCCGGGCGCCTCCGGCAGCCCTGCTCCAAAAATGCGAACGTCTGCAGATAGCTCGCAGGCAGAAAGAGCTAGCCTGGAAAGCTGTTGCTCAGCCTCATCTGCCCATGGCACTGCTCGCACAGAGGCACAGAGACTGGGGCTGCTTGCTTGTCTTGTCCCCTCAAACTTCAAACGTAGCTTAGGTGGTCTGTGCCGGGCGCCTCCGGCAGTCCTGCTCCGAAAATGCGAACGTCTGCAGATAGCTCGCAGGCAGAAAGAGCTAGCCTGGAAAGCTGTTGCTCAGCCTCATCTGCCCATGGCACTGCTCACACAGAGGCACAGAGACTGGGGCTGCTTGCTTGTCTTGTCCCCTCAAACTTCAAACGTAGCTTAGGTGGTCCGTGCCGGGCGCCTCCGGCAGCCCTGCTCCGAAAATGCAAACGTCTGCAGATAGCTCGCAGGCAGAAAGAGCTAGCCTGGAAAGCTGTTGCTCAGCCTCATCTGCCCATGGCACTGCTCGCACAGAGGCACAGAGACTGGGGCTGCTTGCTTGTCTTGTCCCATCAAACTTCAAACGTAGCTTAGGTGGTCCATGCCGGGCGCCTCCGGCAGCCCTGCTCCGAAAATGCGAACGTCTGCAGATAGCTCGCAGGCAGAAAGAGCTAGCCTGGAAAGCTGTTGCTCAGCCTCATCTGCCCATGGCACTGCTCGCACAGAGGCACAGAGACTGGGGCTGCTTGCTTGTCTTGTCCCCTCAAACTTCAAACGTAGCTTAGGTGGTCTGTGCCGGGAGCCTCCGGCAGCCCTGCTCCGAAAACGCGAACGTCTGCAGATAGCTCGCAGGCAGAAAGAGCTAGCCTGGAAAGCTGTTGCTCAGCCTCATCTGCCCATGGCACTGCTCGCACAGAGGCACAGAGACTGGGGCTGCTTGCTTGTCTTGTCCCCTCAAACTTCAAACGTAGCTTAGGTGGTCCGTGCCGGGTGCCTCCGGCAGCCCTGCTCCGAAAACGCAAACGTCTGCAGATAGCTCGCAGGCAGAAAGAGCTAGCCTGGAAAGCTGTTGCTCAGCCTCATCTGCCCATGGCACTGCTCGCGCAGAGGCACAGAGACTGGGGCTGCTTGCTTGTCTTGTCCCCTCAAACTTCAAACGTAGCTTAGGTGGTCCGTGCCGGGTGCCTCCGGCAGCCCTGCTCCGAAAACGCGAACGTCTGCAGATAGCTCGCAGGCAGAAAGAGCTAGCCTGGAAAGCTGTTGCTCAGCCTCATCTGCCCATGGCACTGCTCGCACAGAGGCACAGAGACTGGGGCTGCTTGCTTGTCTTGTCCCCTCAAACTTCAAACGTATCTTAAGTGATCCGTGCCGGGCGCTTCCGGCAGCCCTGCTCCGAAAATGCGAACGTCTGCAGATAGCTCGCAGGCAGAAAGAGCTAGCCTGGAAAGCTGTTGCTCAGCCTCATCTGCCCATGGCACTGCTCGCACAGAGGCACAGAGACTGGGGCTGCTTGCTTGTCTTATCCCCTCAAACTTCAAACGTAGCTTAGGTGGTCTGTGCCGGGCGCCTCCGGCAGCCCTGCTCCGAAAATGCGAACGTCTGCAGATAGCTCGCAGGCAGAAAGAGCTAGCCTGGAAAGCTGTTGCTCAGCCTCATCTGCCCATGGCACTGCTCGCACAGAGGCACAGAGACTGGGGCTGCTTGCTTGTCTTGTCCCCTCAAACTTCAAACGTAGCTTAGGTGGTCCGTGCCGGGTGCCTCCGGCAGCCCTGCTCCGAAAACGTAAACGTCTGCAGATAGCTCGCAGGCAGAAAGAGCTAGCCTGGAAAGCTGTTGCTCAGCCTCATCTGCCCATGGCACTGCTCGCACAGAGGCACAGAGACTGGGGCTGCTTGCTTGTCTTGTCCCCTCAAACTTCAAATGTAGCTTACGTGGTCCGTGCCGGGCGCCTCCGGCAGCCCTGCTCCGAAAATGCGAACGTCTGCAGATAGCTGGCAGGCAGAAAGAGCTAGCCTGGAAAGCTGTTGCTCAGCCTCATCTGCCCATGGCACTGCTCGCACAGAGGCACAGAGACTGGGGCTGCTTGCTTGTCTTGTCCCCTCAAACTTCAAACGTAGCTTAGGTGGTCTGTGCCGGGCGCCTCCGGCAGCCCTGCTCCGAAAATGCAAACGTCTGCAGATAGCTCGCAGGCAGAAAGAGCTAGCCTGGAAAGCTGTTGCTCAGCCTCATCTGCCCATGGCACTGCTCACACAGAGGCACAGAGACTGGGGCTGCTTGCTTGTCTTGTCCCCTCAAACTTCAAACGTAGCTTAGGTGGTCCGTGCCGGGCGCCTCCGGCAGCCCTGCTCCGAAAATGCCAACGTCTGCAGATAGCTCGCAGGCAGAAAGAGCTAGCCTGGAAAGCTGTTGCTCAGCCTCATCTGCCCATGGCACTGCTCGCACAGAGGCACACAGACTGGGGCTGCTTGCTTGTCTTGTCCCCTCAAACTTCAAACGTAGCTTAGGTGGTCCGTGCCGGGCGTCTCCGGCAGCCCTGCTCCGAAAATGCGAACGTCTGCAGATAGCTCGCAGGCAGAAAGAGCTAGCCTGGAAAGCTGTTGCTCAGCCTCATCTTCCCATGGCACTGCTCGCACAGAGGCACAGAGACTGGGGCTGCTTGCTTGTCTTGTCCCCTCAAACTTCAAACGTAGCTTAAGCGGTCCGTGCCAGGTGCCTCCAGCAGCCCTGCTCCGAAAATGCGAACGTCTGCAGATAGCTCGCAGGCAGAAAGATCTAGCCTGGAAAGCTGTTGCTCAGCCTCATCTGCCCATGGCACTGCTCGCACAGAGGCACAGAGACTGGGGCTGCTTGCTTGTCTTGTCCCCTCAAACTTCAAACGTAGCTTAGGTGGTCTGTGCCGGGCGCCTCCGGCAGCCCTGCTCCGAAAATGCAAACGTCTGCAGATAGCTCGCAGGCAGAAAGAGCTAGCCTGGAAAGCTGTTGCTCAGCCTCATCTGCCCATGGCACTGCTCGCACAGAGGCACAGAGACTGGGGCTGCTTGCTTGTCTTGTCCCCTCAAACTTCAAACGTAGCTTAAGTGATCCGTGCCGGGCGCTTCCGGCAGCCCTGCTCCGAAAATGCGAACGTCTGCAGATAGCTCGCAGGCAGAAAGAGCTAGCCTGGAAAGCTGTTGCTCAGCCTCATCTGCCCATGGCACTGCTCGCACAGAGGCACAGAGACTGGGGCTGCTTGCTTGTCTTATCCCCTCAAACTTCAAACGTAGCTTAGGTCGTCTGTGCCGGGCGCCTCCGGCAGCCCTGCTCCGAAAATGCGAACGTCTGCAGATAGCTCGCAGGCAGAAAGAGCTAGCCTGGAAAGCTGTTGCTCAGCCTCATCTGCCCATGGCACTGCTCGCACAGAGGCACAGAGACTGGGGCTGCTTGCTTGTCTTGTCCCCTCAAACTTCAAACGTAGCTTAGGTGGTCCGTGCCGGGTGCCTCCGGCAGCCCTGCTCCGAAAACGCAAACGTCTGCAGATAGCTCGCAGGCAGAAAGAGCTAGCCTGGAAAGCTGTTGCTCAGCCTCATCTGCCCATGGCACTGCTCGCACAGAGGCACAGGGACTGGGGCTGCTTGCTTGTCTTGTCCCCTCAAACTTCAAATGTAGCTTAGGTGGTCCGTGCCGGGCGCCTCCGGCAGCCCTGCTCCGAAAATGCGAACGTCTGCAGATAGCTCGCAGGCAGAAAGAGCTAGCCTGGAAAGCTGTTGCTCAGCCTCATCTGGCCATGGCACTGCTCGCACAGAGGCACAGAGACTGGGGCTGCTTGCTTGTCTTGTCCCCTCAAACTTCAAACGTAGCTTAGGTGGTCTGTGCCGGGCGCCTCCGGCAGCCCTGCTCCGAAAATGCGAACGTCTGCAGATAGCTCGCAGGCAGAAAGAGCTAGCCTGGAAAGCTGTTGCTCAGCCTCATCTGCCCATGGCACTGCTCACACAGAGGCACAGAGACTGGGGCTGCTTGCTTGTCTTGTCCCCTCAAACTTCAAACGTAGCTTAGGTGGTCCGTGCCGGGCGCCTCCGGCAGCCCTGCTCCGAAAATGCAAACGTCTGCAGATAGCTCTCAGGCAGAAAGAACTAGCCTGGAAAGCTGTTGCTCAGCCTCATCTGCCCATGGCACTGCTCGCACAGAGGCACAGAGACTGAGGCTGCTTGCTTGTCTTGCCCCCTCAAACTTCAAACGTAGCTTAGGTGGTCCTTGCCGGGCGCCTCCGGCAACCCTGCTCCGAAAATGCAAACATCTGCAGATAGCTCTCAGGGAGAAAGAGCTAGCCTGGAAAGCTGTTGCTCAGCCTCATCTGTCCATGGCACTGCTCGCACAGAGGCACAGAGACTGGGGCTGCTTGCTTGTCTTGCCCCCTCAAACTTCAAACGTAACTTAGGTGGTCCATGCCGGGCGCCTCCGACAGCCCTGCTCCGAAAATGCAAAAGTCTGCAGATAGCTCGCAGGCAGAAAGATCTAGCCTGGAAAGCTGTTGCTCAGCCTCATCTGCCCATGGCACTGCTCGCACAGAGGCACAGAGACTGGGGCTGCTTGCTTGTCTTGTCCCCTCAAACTTCAAACGTAGCTTAGGTGGTCCGTGCCGGGCGCCTCCGGCAGCCCTGCTCCGAAAATGCGAACGTCTGCAGATAGCTTGCAGGCAGAAAGAGCTAGCCTGGAAAGCTGTTGCTCAGCCTCATCTGCCCATGGCACTGCTCGCACAGAGGCACAGAGACTGGGGCTGCTTGCTTGTCTTGTCCCCTCAAACTTCAAACGTAGCTTAGGTGGTCCGTGCCGGGCGCCTCCGGCAGCCCTGCTCCGAAAATGCGAACGTCTGCAGATAGCTGGCAGGCAGAAAGAGCTAGCCTGGAAAGCTGTTGCTCAGCCTCATCTGCCCATGGCACTGCTCGCACAGAGGCACAGAGACTGGGGCTGCTTGCTTGTCTTGCCCCCTCAAACTTCAAACGTAGCTTAGGTGGTCCTTGCCGGGCGCCTCCGGCAGCCCTGCTCCGAAAATGCAAACGTCTGCAGATAGCTCGCAGGCAGAAATAGCTAGCCTGGAAAGCTGTTGCTCAGCCTCATCTGCCCATGGCACTGCTCGCACAGAGGCACAGAGACTGGGGCTGCTTGCTTGTCTTGTCCCCTCAAACTTCAAACGTAGCTTAGGTGGTCTGTGCCGGGCGCCTCCGGCAGCCCTGCTCCGAAAATGCAAACGTCTGCAGATAGCTCGCAGGCAGAAAGAGCTAGCCTGGAAAGCTGTTGCTCAGCCTCATCTGCCCATGGCACTGCTCGCACAGAGGCACAGAGACTGGGGCTGCTTGCTTGTCTTGTCCCCTCAAACTTCAAACGTAGCTTAAGTGATCCGTGCCGGGCGCTTCCGGCAGCCCTGCTCCGAAAATGCGAACGTCTGCAGATAGCTCGCAGGCAGAAAGAGCTAGCCTGGAAAGCTGTTGCTCAGCCTCATCTGCCCATGGCACTGCTCGCACAGAGGCACAGAGACTGGGGCTGCTTGCTTGTCTTATCCCCTCAAACTTCAAACGTAGCTTAGGTCGTCTGTGCCGGGCGCCTCCGGCAGCCCTGCTCCGAAAATGCGAACGTCTGCAGATAGCTCGCAGGCAGAAAGAGCTAGCCTGGAAAGCTGTTGCTCAGCCTCATCTGCCCATGGCACTGCTCGCACAGAGGCACAGAGACTGGGGCTGCTTGCTTGTCTTGTCCCATCAAACTTCAAACGTAGCTTAGGTGGTCCATGCCGGGCGCCTCCGGCAGCCCTGCTCCGAAAATGCGAACGTCTGCAGATAGCTCGCAGGCAGAAAGAGCTAGCCTGGAAAGCTGTTGCTCAGCCTCATCTGCCCATGGCACTGCTCGCACAGAGGCACAGAGACTGGGGCTGCTTGCTTGTCTTGTCCCCTCAAACTTCAAACGTAGCTTAGGTGGTCTGTGCCGGGAGCCTCCGGCAGCCCTGCTCCGAAAACGCGAACGTCTGCAGATAGCTCGCAGGCAGAAAGAGCTAGCCTGGAAAGCTGTTGCTCAGCCTCATCTGCCCATGGCACTGCTCGCACAGAGGCACAGAGACTGGGGCTGCTTGCTTGTCTTGTCCCCTCAAACTTCAAACGTAGCTTAGGTGGTCCGTGCCGGGTGCCTCCGGCAGCCCTGCTCCGAAAACGCAAACGTCTGCAGATAGCTCGCAGGCAGAAAGAGCTAGCCTGGAAAGCTGTTGCTCAGCCTCATCTGCCCATGGCACTGCTCGCGCAGAGGCACAGAGACTGGGGCTGCTTGCTTGTCTTGTCCCCTCAAACTTCAAACGTAGCTTAGGTGGTCCGTGCCGGGTGCCTCCGGCAGCCCTGCTCCGAAAACGCGAACGTCTGCAGATAGCTCGCAGGCAGAAAGAGCTAGCCTGGAAAGCTGTTGCTCAGCCTCATCTGCCCATGGCACTGCTCGCACAGAGGCACAGAGACTGGGGCTGCTTGCTTGTCTTGTCCCCTCAAACTTCAAACGTATCTTAAGTGATCCGTGCCGGGCGCTTCCGGCAGCCCTGCTCCGAAAATGCGAACGTCTGCAGATAGCTCGCAGGCAGAAAGAGCTAGCCTGGAAAGCTGTTGCTCAGCCTCATCTGCCCATGGCACTGCTCGCACAGAGGCACAGAGACTGGGGCTGCTTGCTTGTCTTATCCCCTCAAACTTCAAACGTAGCTTAGGTGGTCTGTGCCGGGCGCCTCCGGCAGCCCTGCTCCGAAAATGCGAACGTCTGCAGATAGCTCGCAGGCAGAAAGAGCTAGCCTGGAAAGCTGTTGCTCAGCCTCATCTGCCCATGGCACTGCTCGCACAGAGGCACAGAGACTGGGGCTGCTTGCTTGTCTTGTCCCCTCAAACTTCAAACGTAGCTTAGGTGGTCCGTGCCGGGTGCCTCCGGCAGCCCTGCTCCGAAAACGTAAACGTCTGCAGATAGCTCGCAGGCAGAAAGAGCTAGCCTGGAAAGCTGTTGCTCAGCCTCATCTGCCCATGGCACTGCTCGCACAGAGGCACAGAGACTGGGGCTGCTTGCTTGTCTTGTCCCCTCAAACTTCAAATGTAGCTTACGTGGTCCGTGCCGGGCGCCTCCGGCAGCCCTGCTCCGAAAATGCGAACGTCTGCAGATAGCTGGCAGGCAGAAAGAGCTAGCCTGGAAAGCTGTTGCTCAGCCTCATCTGCCCATGGCACTGCTCGCACAGAGGCACAGAGACTGGGGCTGCTTGCTTGTCTTGTCCCCTCAAACTTCAAACGTAGCTTAGGTGGTCTGTGCCGGGCGCCTCCGGCAGCCCTGCTCCGAAAATGCGAACGTCTGCAGATAGCTCGCAGGCAGAAAGAGCTAGCCTGGAAAGCTGTTGCTCAGCCTCATCTGCCCATGGCACTGCTCACACAGAGGCACAGAGACTGGGGCTGCTTGCTTGTCTTGTCCCCTCAAACTTCAAACGTAGCTTAGGTGGTCCGTGCCGGGCGCCTCCGGCAGCCCTGCTCCGAAAATGCCAACGTCTGCAGATAGCTCGCAGGCAGAAAGAGCTAGCCTGGAAAGCTGTTGCTCAGCCTCATCTGCCCATGGCACTGCTCGCACAGAGGCACACAGACTGGGGCTGCTTGCTTGTCTTGTCCCCTCAAACTTCAAACGTAGCTTAGGTGGTCCGTGCCGGGCGTCTCCGGCAGCCCTGCTCCGAAAATGCGAACGTCTGCAGATAGCTCGCAGGCAGAAAGAGCTAGCCTGGAAAGCTGTTGCTCAGCCTCATCTTCCCATGGCACTGCTCGCACAGAGGCACAGAGACTGGGGCTGCTTGCTTGTCTTGTCCCCTCAAACTTCAAACGTAGCTTAAGCGGTCCGTGCCAGGTGCCTCCAGCAGCCCTGCTCCGAAAATGCGAACGTCTGCAGATAGCTCGCAGGCAGAAATAGCTAGCCTGGAAAGCTGTTGCTCAGCCTCATCTGCCCATGGCACTGCTCGCACAGAGGCACAGAGACTGGGGCTGCTTGCTTGTCTTGTCCCCTCAAACTTCAAACGTAGCTTAGGTGGTCTGTGCCGGGCGCCTCCGGCAGCCCTGCTCCGAAAATGCAAACGTCTGCAGATAGCTCGCAGGCAGAAAGAGCTAGCCTGGAAAGCTGTTGCTCAGCCTCATCTGCCCATGGCACTGCTCGCACAGAGGCACAGAGACTGGGGCTGCTTGCTTGTCTTGTCCCCTCAAACTTCAAACGTAGCTTAAGTGATCCGTGCCGGGCGCTTCCGGCAGCCCTGCTCCGAAAATGCGAACGTCTGCAGATAGCTCGCAGGCAGAAAGAGCTAGCCTGGAAAGCTGTTGCTCAGCCTCATCTGCCCATGGCACTGCTCGCACAGAGGCACAGAGACTGGGGCTGCTTGCTTGTCTTATCCCCTCAAACTTCAAACGTAGCTTAGGTCGTCTGTGCCGGGCGCCTCCGGCAGCCCTGCTCCGAAAATGCGAACGTCTGCAGATAGCTCGCAGGCAGAAAGAGCTAGCCTGGAAAGCTGTTGCTCAGCCTCATCTGCCCATGGCACTGCTCGCACAGAGGCACAGAGACTGGGGCTGCTTGCTTGTCTTGTCCCCTCAAACTTCAAACGTAGCTTAGGTGGTCCGTGCCGGGTGCCTCCGGCAGCCCTGCTCCGAAAACGCAAACGTCTGCAGATAGCTCGCAGGCAGAAAGAGCTAGCCTGGAAAGCTGTTGCTCAGCCTCATCTGCCCATGGCACTGCTCGCACAGAGGCACAGGGACTGGGGCTGCTTGCTTGTCTTGTCCCCTCAAACTTCAAATGTAGCTTAGGTGGTCCGTGCCGGGCGCCTCCGGCAGCCCTGCTCCGAAAATGCGAACGTCTGCAGATAGCTGGCAGGCAGAAAGAGCTAGCCTGGAAAGCTGTTGCTCAGCCTCATCTGCCCATGGCACTGCTCGCACAGAGGCACAGAGACTGGGGCTGCTTGCTTGTCTTGTCCCCTCAAACTTCAAACGTAGCTTAGGTGGTCTGTGCCGGGCGCCTCCGGCAGCCCTGCTCCGAAAATGCGAACGTCTGCAGATAGCTCGCAGGCAGAAAGAGCTAGCCTGGAAAGCTGTTGCTCAGCCTCATCTGCCCATGGCACTGCTCACACAGAGGCACAGAGACTGGGGCTGCTTGCTTGTCTTGTCCCCTCAAACTTCAAACGTAGCTTAGGTGGTCCGTGCCGGGCGCCTCCGGCAGCCCTGCTCCGAAAATGCAAACGTCTGCAGATAGCTCTCAGGCAGAAAGAACTAGCCTGGAAAGCTGTTGCTCAGCCTCATCTGCCCATGGCACTGCTCGCACAGAGGCACAGAGACTGAGGCTGCTTGCTTGTCTTGCCCCCTCAAACTTCAAACGTAGCTTAGGTGGTCCTTGCCGGGCGCCTCCGGCAACCCTGCTCCGAAAATGCAAACATCTGCAGATAGCTCTCAGGGAGAAAGAGCTAGCCTGGAAAGCTGTTGCTCAGCCTCATCTGTCCATGGCACTGCTCGCACAGAGGCACAGAGACTGGGGCTGCTTGCTTGTCTTGCCCCCTCAAACTTCAAACGTAACTTAGGTGGTCCATGCCGGGCGCCTCCGACAGCCCTGCTCCGAAAATGCAAAAGTCTGCAGATAGCTCGCAGGCAGAAAGATCTAGCCTGGAAAGCTGTTGCTCAGCCTCATCTGCCCATGGCACTGCTCGCACAGAGGCACAGAGACTGGGGCTGCTTGCTTGTCTTGTCCCCTCAAACTTCAAACGTAGCTTAGGTGGTCCGTGCCGGGCGCCTCCGGCAGCCCTGCTCCGAAAATGCGAACGTCTGCAGATAGCTTGCAGGCAGAAAGAGCTAGCCTGGAAAGCTGTTGCTCAGCCTCATCTGCCCATGGCACTGCTCGCACAGAGGCACAGAGACTGGGGCTGCTTGCTTGTCTTGTCCCCTCAAACTTCAAACGTAGCTTAGGTGGTCCGTGCCGGGCGCCTCCGGCAGCCCTGCTCCGAAAATGCGAACGTCTGCAGATAGCTGGCAGGCAGAAAGAGCTAGCCTGGAAAGCTGTTGCTCAGCCTCATCTGCCCATGGCACTGCTCGCACAGAGGCACAGAGACTGGGGCTGCTTGCTTGTCTTGTCCCCTCAAACTTCAAACCTAGCTTAGGTGGTCCGTGCCGGGAGCCTCCGGCAGCCCTGCTCCGAAAATGCGAACGTCTGCAGATAGCTTGCAGGCAGAAAGAGCTAGCCTGGAAAGCTGTTGCTCAGCCTCATCTGCCCATGGCACTGCTCGCACAGAGGCACAGAGACTGGGGCTGCTTGCTTGTTTTGCCCCCTCAAACTTCAAACGTAGCTTAGGTGGTCCGTGCCGGGCGCCTCCGGCAGCCCTGCTCCGAAAATGCGAACGTCTGCAGATAGCTCGCAGGCAGAAAGAGCTAGCCTGGAAAGCTGTTGCTCAGCCTCATCTTCCCATGGCACTGCTCGCACAGAGGCACAGAGACTGGGGCTGCTTGCTTGTCTTGTCCCCTCAAACTTCAAACGTAGCTTAAGCGGTCCGTGCCAGGTGCCTCCAGCAGCCCTGCTCCGAAAATGCGAACGTCTGCAGATAGCTCGCAGGCAGAAATAGCTAGCCTGGAAAGCTGTTGCTCAGCCTCATCTGCCCATGGCACTGCTCGCACAGAGGCACAGAGACTGGGGCTGCTTGCTTGTCTTGTCCCCTCAAACTTCAAACGTAGCTTAGGTGGTCTGTGCCGGGCGCCTCCGGCAGCCCTGCTCCGAAAATGCAAACGTCTGCAGATAGCTCGCAGGCAGAAAGAGCTAGCCTGGAAAGCTGTTGCTCAGCCTCATCTGCCCATGGCACTGCTCGCACAGAGGCACAGAGACTGGGGCTGCTTGCTTGTCTTGTCCCCTCAAACTTCAAACGTAGCTTAAGTGATCCGTGCCGGGCGCTTCCGGCAGCCCTGCTCCGAAAATGCGAACGTCTGCAGATAGCTCGCAGGCAGAAAGAGCTAGCCTGGAAAGCTGTTGCTCAGCCTCATCTGCCCATGGCACTGCTCGCACAGAGGCACAGAGACTGGGGCTGCTTGCTTGTCTTATCCCCTCAAACTTCAAACGTAGCTTAGGTCGTCTGTGCCGGGCGCCTCCGGCAGCCCTGCTCCGAAAATGCGAACGTCTGCAGATAGCTCGCAGGCAGAAAGAGCTAGCCTGGAAAGCTGTTGCTCAGCCTCATCTGCCCATGGCACTGCTCGCACAGAGGCACAGAGACTGGGGCTGCTTGCTTGTCTTGTCCCCTCAAACTTCAAACGTAGCTTAGGTGGTCCGTGCCGGGTGCCTCCGGCAGCCCTGCTCCGAAAACGCAAACGTCTGCAGATAGCTCGCAGGCAGAAAGAGCTAGCCTGGAAAGCTGTTGCTCAGCCTCATCTGCCCATGGCACTGCTCGCACAGAGGCACAGGGACTGGGGCTGCTTGCTTGTCTTGTCCCCTCAAACTTCAAACGTAGCTTAGGTGGTCTGTGCCGGGCGCCTCCGGCAGCCCTGCTCCGAAAATGCGAACGTCTGCAGATAGCTCGCAGGCAGAAAGAGCTAGCCTGGAAAGCTGTTGCTCAGCCTCATCTGCCCATGGCACTGCTCACACAGAGGCACAGAGACTGGGGCTGCTTGCTTGTCTTGTCCCCTCAAACTTCAAACGTAGCTTAGGTGGTCCGTGCCGGGCGCCTCCGGCAGCCCTGCTCCGAAAATGCAAACGTCTGCAGATAGCTCTCAGGCAGAAAGAACTAGCCTGGAAAGCTGTTGCTCAGCCTCATCTGCCCATGGCACTGCTCGCACAGAGGCACAGAGACTGAGGCTGCTTGCTTGTCTTGCCCCCTCAAACTTCAAACGTAGCTTAGGTGGTCCTTGCCGGGCGCCTCCGGCAACCCTGCTCCGAAAATGCAAACATCTGCAGATAGCTCTCAGGGAGAAAGAGCTAGCCTGGAAAGCTGTTGCTCAGCCTCATCTGTCCATGGCACTGCTCGCACAGAGGCACAGAGACTGGGGCTGCTTGCTTGTCTTGCCCCCTCAAACTTCAAACGTAACTTAGGTGGTCCATGCCGGGCGCCTCCGACAGCCCTGCTCCGAAAATGCAAAAGTCTGCAGATAGCTCGCAGGCAGAAAGATCTAGCCTGGAAAGCTGTTGCTCAGCCTCATCTGCCCATGGCACTGCTCGCACAGAGGCACAGAGACTGGGGCTGCTTGCTTGTCTTGTCCCCTCAAACTTCAAACGTAGCTTAGGTGGTCCGTGCCGGGCGCCTCCGGCAGCCCTGCTCCGAAAATGCGAACGTCTGCAGATAGCTTGCAGGCAGAAAGAGCTAGCCTGGAAAGCTGTTGCTCAGCCTCATCTGCCCATGGCACTGCTCGCACAGAGGCACAGAGACTGGGGCTGCTTGCTTGTCTTGTCCCCTCAAACTTCAAACGTAGCTTAGGTGGTCCGTGCCGGGCGCCTCCGGCAGCCCTGCTCCGAAAATGCGAACGTCTGCAGATAGCTGGCAGGCAGAAAGAGCTAGCCTGGAAAGCTGTTGCTCAGCCTCATCTGCCCATGGCACTGCTCGCACAGAGGCACAGAGACTGGGGCTGCTTGCTTGTCTTGTCCCCTCAAACTTCAAACCTAGCTTAGGTGGTCCGTGCCGGGAGCCTCCGGCAGCCCTGCTCCGAAAATGCGAACGTCTGCAGATAGCTTGCAGGCAGAAAGAGCTAGCCTGGAAAGCTGTTGCTCAGCCTCATCTGCCCATGGCACTGCTCGCACAGAGGCACAGAGACTGGGGCTGCTTGCTTGTTTTGCCCCCTCAAACTTCAAACGTAGCTTAGGTGGTCCGTGCCGGGCGCCTCCGGCAGCCCTGCTCCGAAAATGCGAACGTCTGCAGATAGCTCGCAGGCAGAAAGAGCTAGCCTGGAAAGCTGTTGCTCAGCCTCATCTTCCCATGGCACTGCTCGCACAGAGGCACAGAGACTGGGGCTGCTTGCTTGTCTTGTCCCCTCAAACTTCAAACGTAGCTTAAGCGGTCCGTGCCAGGTGCCTCCAGCAGCCCTGCTCCGAAAATGCGAACGTCTGCAGATAGCTCGCAGGCAGAAATAGCTAGCCTGGAAAGCTGTTGCTCAGCCTCATCTGCCCATGGCACTGCTCGCACAGAGGCACAGAGACTGGGGCTGCTTGCTTGTCTTGTCCCCTCAAACTTCAAACGTAGCTTAGGTGGTCTGTGCCGGGCGCCTCCGGCAGCCCTGCTCCGAAAATGCAAACGTCTGCAGATAGCTCGCAGGCAGAAAGAGCTAGCCTGGAAAGCTGTTGCTCAGCCTCATCTGCCCATGGCACTGCTCGCACAGAGGCACAGAGACTGGGGCTGCTTGCTTGTCTTGTCCCCTCAAACTTCAAACGTAGCTTAAGTGATCCGTGCCGGGCGCTTCCGGCAGCCCTGCTCCGAAAATGCGAACGTCTGCAGATAGCTCGCAGGCAGAAAGAGCTAGCCTGGAAAGCTGTTGCTCAGCCTCATCTGCCCATGGCACTGCTCGCACAGAGGCACAGAGACTGGGGCTGCTTGCTTGTCTTATCCCCTCAAACTTCAAACGTAGCTTAGGTCGTCTGTGCCGGGCGCCTCCGGCAGCCCTGCTCCGAAAATGCGAACGTCTGCAGATAGCTCGCAGGCAGAAAGAGCTAGCCTGGAAAGCTGTTGCTCAGCCTCATCTGCCCATGGCACTGCTCGCACAGAGGCACAGAGACTGGGGCTGCTTGCTTGTCTTGTCCCCTCAAACTTCAAACGTAGCTTAGGTGGTCCGTGCCGGGTGCCTCCGGCAGCCCTGCTCCGAAAACGCAAACGTCTGCAGATAGCTCGCAGGCAGAAAGAGCTAGCCTGGAAAGCTGTTGCTCAGCCTCATCTGCCCATGGCACTGCTCGCACAGAGGCACAGGGACTGGGGCTGCTTGCTTGTCTTGTCCCCTCAAACTTCAAACGTAGCTTAGGTGGTCTGTGCCGGGTGCCTCCGGCAGCCCTGCTCCGAAAATGCGAACGTCTGCAGATAGCTCGCAGGCAGAAAGAGCTAGCCTGGAAAGCTGTTGCTCAGCCTCATCTGCCCATGGCACTGCTCACACAGAGGCACAGAGACTGGGGCTGCTTGCTTGTCTTGTCCCCTCAAACTTCAAACGTAGCTTAGGTGGTCCGTGCCGGGCGCCTCCGGCAGCCCTGCTCCGAAAATGCAAACGTCTGCAGATAGCTCTCAGGCAGAAAGAACTAGCCTGGAAAGCTGTTGCTCAGCCTCATCTGCCCATGGCACTGCTCGCACAGAGGCACAGAGACTGAGGCTGCTTGCTTGTCTTGCCCCCTCAAACTTCAAACGTAGCTTAGGTGGTCCTTGCCGGGCGCCTCCGGCAACCCTGCTCCGAAAATGCAAACATCTGCAGATAGCTCTCAGGGAGAAAGAGCTAGCCTGGAAAGCTGTTGCTCAGCCTCATCTGTCCATGGCACTGCTCGCACAGAGGCACAGAGACTGGGGCTGCTTGCTTGTCTTGCCCCCTCAAACTTCAAACGTAACTTAGGTGGTCCATGCCGGGCGCCTCCGACAGCCCTGCTCCGAAAATGCAAAAGTCTGCAGATAGCTCGCAGGCAGAAAGATCTAGCCTGGAAAGCTGTTGCTCAGCCTCATCTGCCCATGGCACTGCTCGCACAGAGGCACAGAGACTGGGGCTGCTTGCTTGTCTTGTCCCCTCAAACTTCAAACGTAGCTTAGGTGGTCCATGCCGGGCGCCTCCGACAGCCCTGCTCCGAAAATGCAAAAGTCTGCAGATAGCTCGCAGGCAGAAAGATCTAGCCTGGAAAGCTGTTGCTCAGCCTCATCTGCCCATGGCACTGCTCGCACAGAGGCACAGAGACTGGGGCTGCTTGCTTGTTTTGCCCCCTCAAACTTCAAACGTATCTTAGGTGGTCCGTGCCGGGCGCCTCCGGCAGCCCTGCTCCGAAAATGCGAACGTCTGCAGATAGCTCGCAGGCAGAAAGAGCTAGCCTGGAAAGCTGTTGCTCAGCCTCATCTTCCCATGGCACTGCTCGCACAGAGGCACAGAGACTGGGGCTGCTTGCTTGTCTTGTCCCCTCAAACTTCAAACGTAGCTTAAGCGGTCCGTGCCAGGTGCCTCCAGCAGCCCTGCTCCGAAAATGCGAACGTCTGCAGATAGCTCGCAGGCAGAAATAGCTAGCCTGGAAAGCTGTTGCTCAGCCTCATCTGCCCATGGCACTGCTCGCACAGAGGCACAGAGACTGGGGCTGCTTGCTTGTCTTGTCCCCTCAAACTTCAAACGTAGCTTAGGTGGTCTGTGCCGGGCGCCTCCGGCAGCCCTGCTCCGAAAATGCAAACGTCTGCAGATAGCTCGCAGGCAGAAAGAGCTAGCCTGGAAAGCTGTTGCTCAGCCTCATCTGCCCATGGCACTGCTCGCACAGAGGCACAGAGACTGGGGCTGCTTGCTTGTCTTGTCCCCTCAAACTTCAAACGTAGCTTAAGTGATCCGTGCCGGGCGCTTCCGGCAGCCCTGCTCCGAAAATGCGAACGTCTGCAGATAGCTCGCAGGCAGAAAGAGCTAGCCTGGAAAGCTGTTGCTCAGCCTCATCTGCCCATGGCACTGCTCGCACAGAGGCACAGAGACTGGGGCTGCTTGCTTGTCTTATCCCCTCAAACTTCAAACGTAGCTTAGGTCGTCTGTGCCGGGCGCCTCCGGCAGCCCTGCTCCGAAAATGCGAACGTCTGCAGATAGCTCGCAGGCAGAAAGAGCTAGCCTGGAAAGCTGTTGCTCAGCCTCATCTGCCCATGGCACTGCTCGCACAGAGGCACAGAGACTGGGGCTGCTTGCTTGTCTTGTCCCCTCAAACTTCAAACGTAGCTTAGGTGGTCCGTGCCGGGTGCCTCCGGCAGCCCTGCTCCGAAAACGCAAACGTCTGCAGATAGCTCGCAGGCAGAAAGAGCTAGCCTGGAAAGCTGTTGCTCAGCCTCATCTGCCCATGGCACTGCTCGCACAGAGGCACAGGGACTGGGGCTGCTTGCTTGTCTTGTCCCCTCAAACTTCAAACGTAGCTTAGGTGGTCTGTGCCGGGCGCCTCCGGCAGCCCTGCTCCGAAAATGCGAACGTCTGCAGATAGCTCGCAGGCAGAAAGAGCTAGCCTGGAAAGCTGTTGCTCAGCCTCATCTGCCCATGGCACTGCTCACACAGAGGCACAGAGACTGGGGCTGCTTGCTTGTCTTGTCCCCTCAAACTTCAAACGTAGCTTAGGTGGTCCGTGCCGGGCGCCTCCGGCAGCCCTGCTCCGAAAATGCAAACGTCTGCAGATAGCTCTCAGGCAGAAAGAACTAGCCTGGAAAGCTGTTGCTCAGCCTCATCTGCCCATGGCACTGCTCGCACAGAGGCACAGAGACTGAGGCTGCTTGCTTGTCTTGCCCCCTCAAACTTCAAACGTAGCTTAGGTGGTCCTTGCCGGGCGCCTCCGGCAACCCTGCTCCGAAAATGCAAACATCTGCAGATAGCTCTCAGGGAGAAAGAGCTAGCCTGGAAAGCTGTTGCTCAGCCTCATCTGTCCATGGCACTGCTCGCACAGAGGCACAGAGACTGGGGCTGCTTGCTTGTCTTGCCCCCTCAAACTTCAAACGTAACTTAGGTGGTCCATGCCGGGCGCCTCCGACAGCCCTGCTCCGAAAATGCAAAAGTCTGCAGATAGCTCGCAGGCAGAAAGATCTAGCCTGGAAAGCTGTTGCTCAGCCTCATCTGCCCATGGCACTGCTCGCACAGAGGCACAGAGACTGGGGCTGCTTGCTTGTCTTGTCCCCTCAAACTTCAAACGTAGCTTAGGTGGTCCGTGCCGGGCGCCTCCGGCAGCCCTGCTCCGAAAATGCGAACGTCTGCAGATAGCTTGCAGGCAGAAAGAGCTAGCCTGGAAAGCTGTTGCTCAGCCTCATCTGCCCATGGCACTGCTCGCACAGAGGCACAGAGACTGGGGCTGCTTGCTTGTCTTGTCCCCTCAAACTTCAAACGTAGCTTAGGTGGTCCGTGCCGGGCGCCTCCGGCAGCCCTGCTCCGAAAATGCGAACGTCTGCAGATAGCTCGCAGGCAGAAAGAGCTAGCCTGGAAAGCTGTTGCTCAGCCTCATCTGCCCATGGCACTGCTCGCACAGAGGCACAGAGACTGGGGCTGCTTGCTTGTCTTGCCCCCTCAAACTTCAAACGTAGCTTAGGTGGTCCTTGCCGGGCGCCTCCGGCAGCCCTGCTCCGAAAATGCGAACGTCTGCAGATAGCTCGCAGGCAGAAAGAGCTAGCCTGGAAAGCTGTTGCTCAGCCTCATCTGCCCATGGCACTGCTCGCACAGAGGCACAGAGACTGGGGCTGCTTGCTTGTCTTGTCCCCTCAAACTTCAAACCTAGCTTAGGTGGTCCGTGCCGGGCGCCTCCGGCAGCCCTGCTCCGAAAATGCGAACGTCTGCAGATAGCTTGCAGGCAGAAAGAGCTAGCCTGGAAAGCTGTTGCTCAGCCTCATCTGCCCATGGCACTGCTCGCACAGAGGCACAGAGACTGGGGCTGCTTGCTTGTTTTGCCCCCTCAAACTTCAAACGTAGCTTAGGTGGTCCGTGCCGGGCGCCTCCGGCAGCCCTGCTCCGAAAATGCGAACGTCTGCAGATAGCTCGCAGGCAGAAAGAGCTAGCCTGGAAAGCTGTTGCTCAGCCTCATCTTCCCATGGCACTGCTCGCACAGAGGCACAGAGACTGGGGCTGCTTGCTTGTCTTGTCCCCTCAAACTTCAAACGTAGCTTAAGCGGTCCGTGCCAGGTGCCTCCGGCAGCCCTGCTCCGAAAATGCGAACGTCTGCAGATAGCTCGCAGGCAGAAATAGCTAGCCTGGAAAGCTGTTGCTCAGCCTCATCTGCCCATGGCACTGCTCGCACAGAGGCACAGAGACTGGGGCTGCTTGCTTGTCTTGTCCCCTCAAACTTCAAACGTAGCTTAGGTGGTCTGTGCCGGGCGCCTCCGGCAGCCCTGCTCCGAAAATGCAAACGTCTGCAGATAGCTCGCAGGCAGAAAGAGCTAGCCTGGAAAGCTGTTGCTCAGCCTCATCTGCCCATGGCACTGCTCGCACAGAGGCACAGAGACTGGGGCTGCTTGCTTGTCTTGTCCCCTCAAACTTCAAACGTAGCTTAAGTGATCCGTGCCGGGCGCTTCCGGCAGCCCTGCTCCGAAAATGCGAACGTCTGCAGATAGCTCGCAGGCAGAAAGAGCTAGCCTGGAAAGCTGTTGCTCAGCCTCATCTGCCCATGGCACTGCTCGCACAGAGGCACAGAGACTGGGGCTGCTTGCTTGTCTTATCCCCTCAAACTTCAAACGTAGCTTAGGTCGTCTGTGCCGGGCGCCTCCGGCAGCCCTGCTCCGAAAATGCGAACGTCTGCAGATAGCTCGCAGGCAGAAAGAGCTAGCCTGGAAAGCTGTTGCTCAGCCTCATCTGCCCATGGCACTGCTCGCACAGAGGCACAGAGACTGGGGCTGCTTGCTTGTCTTGTCCCCTCAAACTTCAAACGTAGCTTAGGTGGTCCGTGCCGGGTGCCTCCGGCAGCCCTGCTCCGAAAACGCAAACGTCTGCAGATAGCTCGCAGGCAGAAAGAGCTAGCCTGGAAAGCTGTTGCTCAGCCTCATCTGCCCATGGCACTGCTCGCACAGAGGCACAGGGACTGGGGCTGCTTGCTTGTCTTGTCCCCTCAAACTTCAAACGTAGCTTAGGTGGTCTGTGCCGGGCGCCTCCGGCAGCCCTGCTCCGAAAATGCGAACGTCTGCAGATAGCTCGCAGGCAGAAAGAGCTAGCCTGGAAAGCTGTTGCTCAGCCTCATCTGCCCATGGCACTGCTCACACAGAGGCACAGAGACTGGGGCTGCTTGCTTGTCTTGTCCCCTCAAACTTCAAACGTAGCTTAGGTGGTCCGTGCCGGGCGCCTCCGGCAGCCCTGCTCCGAAAATGCAAACGTCTGCAGATAGCTCTCAGGCAGAAAGAACTAGCCTGGAAAGCTGTTGCTCAGCCTCATCTGCCCATGGCACTGCTCGCACAGAGGCACAGAGACTGAGGCTGCTTGCTTGTCTTGCCCCCTCAAACTTCAAACGTAGCTTAGGTGGTCCTTGCCGGGCGCCTCCGGCAACCCTGCTCCGAAAATGCAAACATCTGCAGATAGCTCTCAGGGAGAAAGAGCTAGCCTGGAAAGCTGTTGCTCAGCCTCATCTGTCCATGGCACTGCTCGCACAGAGGCACAGAGACTGGGGCTGCTTGCTTGTCTTGCCCCCTCAAACTTCAAACGTAACTTAGGTGGTCCATGCCGGGCGCCTCCGACAGCCCTGCTCCGAAAATGCAAAAGTCTGCAGATAGCTCGCAGGCAGAAAGATCTAGCCTGGAAAGCTGTTGCTCAGCCTCATCTGCCCATGGCACTGCTCGCACAGAGGCACAGAGACTGGGGCTGCTTGCTTGTCTTGTCCCCTCAAACTTCAAACGTAGCTTAGGTGGTCCGTGCCGGGCGCCTCCGGCAGCCCTGCTCCGAAAATGCGAACGTCTGCAGATAGCTTGCAGGCAGAAAGAGCTAGCCTGGAAAGCTGTTGCTCAGCCTCATCTGCCCATGGCACTGCTCGCACAGAGGCACAGAGACTGGGGCTGCTTGCTTGTCTTGTCCCCTCAAACTTCAAACGTAGCTTAGGTGGTCCGTGCCGGGCGCCTCCGGCAGCCCTGCTCCGAAAATGCGAACGTCTGCAGATAGCTGGCAGGCAGAAAGAGCTAGCCTGGAAAGCTGTTGCTCAGCCTCATCTGCCCATGGCACTGCTCGCACAGAGGCACAGAGACTGGGGCTGCTTGCTTGTCTTGTCCCCTCAAACTTCAAACCTAGCTTAGGTGGTCCGTGCCGGGAGCCTCCGGCAGCCCTGCTCCGAAAATGCGAACGTCTGCAGATAGCTTGCAGGCAGAAAGAGCTAGCCTGGAAAGCTGTTGCTCAGCCTCATCTGCCCATGGCACTGCTCGCACAGAGGCACAGAGACTGGGGCTGCTTGCTTGTTTTGCCCCCTCAAACTTCAAACGTAGCTTAGGTGGTCCGTGCCGGGCGCCTCCGGCAGCCCTGCTCCGAAAATGCGAACGTCTGCAGATAGCTCGCAGGCAGAAAGAGCTAGCCTGGAAAGCTGTTGCTCAGCCTCATCTTCCCATGGCACTGCTCGCACAGAGGCACAGAGACTGGGGCTGCTTGCTTGTCTTGTCCCCTCAAACTTCAAACGTAGCTTAAGCGGTCCGTGCCAGGTGCCTCCAGCAGCCCTGCTCCGAAAATGCGAACGTCTGCAGATAGCTCGCAGGCAGAAATAGCTAGCCTGGAAAGCTGTTGCTCAGCCTCATCTGCCCATGGCACTGCTCGCACAGAGGCACAGAGACTGGGGCTGCTTGCTTGTCTTGTCCCCTCAAACTTCAAACGTAGCTTAGGTGGTCTGTGCCGGGCGCCTCCGGCAGCCCTGCTCCGAAAATGCAAACGTCTGCAGATAGCTCGCAGGCAGAAAGAGCTAGCCTGGAAAGCTGTTGCTCAGCCTCATCTGCCCATGGCACTGCTCGCACAGAGGCACAGAGACTGGGGCTGCTTGCTTGTCTTGTCCCCTCAAACTTCAAACGTAGCTTAAGTGATCCGTGCCGGGCGCTTCCGGCAGCCCTGCTCCGAAAATGCGAACGTCTGCAGATAGCTCGCAGGCAGAAAGAGCTAGCCTGGAAAGCTGTTGCTCAGCCTCATCTGCCCATGGCACTGCTCGCACAGAGGCACAGAGACTGGGGCTGCTTGCTTGTCTTATCCCCTCAAACTTCAAACGTAGCTTAGGTCGTCTGTGCCGGGCGCCTCCGGCAGCCCTGCTCCGAAAATGCGAACGTCTGCAGATAGCTCGCAGGCAGAAAGAGCTAGCCTGGAAAGCTGTTGCTCAGCCTCATCTGCCCATGGCACTGCTCGCACAGAGGCACAGAGACTGGGGCTGCTTGCTTGTCTTGTCCCCTCAAACTTCAAACGTAGCTTAGGTGGTCCGTGCCGGGTGCCTCCGGCAGCCCTGCTCCGAAAACGCAAACGTCTGCAGATAGCTCGCAGGCAGAAAGAGCTAGCCTGGAAAGCTGTTGCTCAGCCTCATCTGCCCATGGCACTGCTCGCACAGAGGCACAGGGACTGGGGCTGCTTGCTTGTCTTGTCCCCTCAAACTTCAAACGTAGCTTAGGTGGTCTGTGCCGGGTGCCTCCGGCAGCCCTGCTCCGAAAATGCGAACGTCTGCAGATAGCTCGCAGGCAGAAAGAGCTAGCCTGGAAAGCTGTTGCTCAGCCTCATCTGCCCATGGCACTGCTCACACAGAGGCACAGAGACTGGGGCTGCTTGCTTGTCTTGTCCCCTCAAACTTCAAACGTAGCTTAGGTGGTCCGTGCCGGGCGCCTCCGGCAGCCCTGCTCCGAAAATGCAAACGTCTGCAGATAGCTCTCAGGCAGAAAGAACTAGCCTGGAAAGCTGTTGCTCAGCCTCATCTGCCCATGGCACTGCTCGCACAGAGGCACAGAGACTGAGGCTGCTTGCTTGTCTTGCCCCCTCAAACTTCAAACGTAGCTTAGGTGGTCCTTGCCGGGCGCCTCCGGCAACCCTGCTCCGAAAATGCAAACATCTGCAGATAGCTCTCAGGGAGAAAGAGCTAGCCTGGAAAGCTGTTGCTCAGCCTCATCTGTCCATGGCACTGCTCGCACAGAGGCACAGAGACTGGGGCTGCTTGCTTGTCTTGCCCCCTCAAACTTCAAACGTAACTTAGGTGGTCCATGCCGGGCGCCTCCGACAGCCCTGCTCCGAAAATGCAAAAGTCTGCAGATAGCTCGCAGGCAGAAAGATCTAGCCTGGAAAGCTGTTGCTCAGCCTCATCTGCCCATGGCACTGCTCGCACAGAGGCACAGAGACTGGGGCTGCTTGCTTGTCTTGTCCCCTCAAACTTCAAACGTAGCTTAGGTGGTCCATGCCGGGCGCCTCCGACAGCCCTGCTCCGAAAATGCAAAAGTCTGCAGATAGCTCGCAGGCAGAAAGATCTAGCCTGGAAAGCTGTTGCTCAGCCTCATCTGCCCATGGCACTGCTCGCACAGAGGCACAGAGACTGGGGCTGCTTGCTTGTTTTGCCCCCTCAAACTTCAAACGTATCTTAGGTGGTCCGTGCCGGGCGCCTCCGGCAGCCCTGCTCCGAAAATGCGAACGTCTGCAGATAGCTCGCAGGCAGAAAGAGCTAGCCTGGAAAGCTGTTGCTCAGCCTCATCTTCCCATGGCACTGCTCGCACAGAGGCACAGAGACTGGGGCTGCTTGCTTGTCTTGTCCCCTCAAACTTCAAACGTAGCTTAAGCGGTCCGTGCCAGGTGCCTCCAGCAGCCCTGCTCCGAAAATGCGAACGTCTGCAGATAGCTCGCAGGCAGAAATAGCTAGCCTGGAAAGCTGTTGCTCAGCCTCATCTGCCCATGGCACTGCTCGCACAGAGGCACAGAGACTGGGGCTGCTTGCTTGTCTTGTCCCCTCAAACTTCAAACGTAGCTTAGGTGGTCTGTGCCGGGCGCCTCCGGCAGCCCTGCTCCGAAAATGCAAACGTCTGCAGATAGCTCGCAGGCAGAAAGAGCTAGCCTGGAAAGCTGTTGCTCAGCCTCATCTGCCCATGGCACTGCTCGCACAGAGGCACAGAGACTGGGGCTGCTTGCTTGTCTTGTCCCCTCAAACTTCAAACGTAGCTTAAGTGATCCGTGCCGGGCGCTTCCGGCAGCCCTGCTCCGAAAATGCGAACGTCTGCAGATAGCTCGCAGGCAGAAAGAGCTAGCCTGGAAAGCTGTTGCTCAGCCTCATCTGCCCATGGCACTGCTCGCACAGAGGCACAGAGACTGGGGCTGCTTGCTTGTCTTATCCCCTCAAACTTCAAACGTAGCTTAGGTCGTCTGTGCCGGGCGCCTCCGGCAGCCCTGCTCCGAAAATGCGAACGTCTGCAGATAGCTCGCAGGCAGAAAGAGCTAGCCTGGAAAGCTGTTGCTCAGCCTCATCTGCCCATGGCACTGCTCGCACAGAGGCACAGAGACTGGGGCTGCTTGCTTGTCTTGTCCCCTCAAACTTCAAACGTAGCTTAGGTGGTCCGTGCCGGGTGCCTCCGGCAGCCCTGCTCCGAAAACGCAAACGTCTGCAGATAGCTCGCAGGCAGAAAGAGCTAGCCTGGAAAGCTGTTGCTCAGCCTCATCTGCCCATGGCACTGCTCGCACAGAGGCACAGGGACTGGGGCTGCTTGCTTGTCTTGTCCCCTCAAACTTCAAACGTAGCTTAGGTGGTCTGTGCCGGGCGCCTCCGGCAGCCCTGCTCCGAAAATGCGAACGTCTGCAGATAGCTCGCAGGCAGAAAGAGCTAGCCTGGAAAGCTGTTGCTCAGCCTCATCTGCCCATGGCACTGCTCACACAGAGGCACAGAGACTGGGGCTGCTTGCTTGTCTTGTCCCCTCAAACTTCAAACGTAGCTTAGGTGGTCCGTGCCGGGCGCCTCCGGCAGCCCTGCTCCGAAAATGCAAACGTCTGCAGATAGCTCTCAGGCAGAAAGAACTAGCCTGGAAAGCTGTTGCTCAGCCTCATCTGCCCATGGCACTGCTCGCACAGAGGCACAGAGACTGAGGCTGCTTGCTTGTCTTGCCCCCTCAAACTTCAAACGTAGCTTAGGTGGTCCTTGCCGGGCGCCTCCGGCAACCCTGCTCCGAAAATGCAAACATCTGCAGATAGCTCTCAGGGAGAAAGAGCTAGCCTGGAAAGCTGTTGCTCAGCCTCATCTGTCCATGGCACTGCTCGCACAGAGGCACAGAGACTGGGGCTGCTTGCTTGTCTTGCCCCCTCAAACTTCAAACGTAACTTAGGTGGTCCATGCCGGGCGCCTCCGACAGCCCTGCTCCGAAAATGCAAAAGTCTGCAGATAGCTCGCAGGCAGAAAGATCTAGCCTGGAAAGCTGTTGCTCAGCCTCATCTGCCCATGGCACTGCTCGCACAGAGGCACAGAGACTGGGGCTGCTTGCTTGTCTTGTCCCCTCAAACTTCAAACGTAGCTTAGGTGGTCCGTGCCGGGCGCCTCCGGCAGCCCTGCTCCGAAAATGCGAACGTCTGCAGATAGCTTGCAGGCAGAAAGAGCTAGCCTGGAAAGCTGTTGCTCAGCCTCATCTGCCCATGGCACTGCTCGCACAGAGGCACAGAGACTGGGGCTGCTTGCTTGTCTTGTCCCCTCAAACTTCAAACGTAGCTTAGGTGGTCCGTGCCGGGCGCCTCCGGCAGCCCTGCTCCGAAAATGCGAACGTCTGCAGATAGCTCGCAGGCAGAAAGAGCTAGCCTGGAAAGCTGTTGCTCAGCCTCATCTGCCCATGGCACTGCTCGCACAGAGGCACAGAGACTGGGGCTGCTTGCTTGTCTTGCCCCCTCAAACTTCAAACGTAGCTTAGGTGGTCCTTGCCGGGCGCCTCCGGCAGCCCTGCTCCGAAAATGCGAACGTCTGCAGATAGCTCGCAGGCAGAAAGAGCTAGCCTGGAAAGCTGTTGCTCAGCCTCATCTGCCCATGGCACTGCTCGCACAGAGGCACAGAGACTGGGGCTGCTTGCTTGTCTTGTCCCCTCAAACTTCAAACCTAGCTTAGGTGGTCCGTGCCGGGCGCCTCCGGCAGCCCTGCTCCGAAAATGCGAACGTCTGCAGATAGCTTGCAGGCAGAAAGAGCTAGCCTGGAAAGCTGTTGCTCAGCCTCATCTGCCCATGGCACTGCTCGCACAGAGGCACAGAGACTGGGGCTGCTTGCTTGTTTTGCCCCCTCAAACTTCAAACGTAGCTTAGGTGGTCCGTGCCGGGCGCCTCCGGCAGCCCTGCTCCGAAAATGCGAACGTCTGCAGATAGCTCGCAGGCAGAAAGAGCTAGCCTGGAAAGCTGTTGCTCAGCCTCATCTTCCCATGGCACTGCTCGCACAGAGGCACAGAGACTGGGGCTGCTTGCTTGTCTTGTCCCCTCAAACTTCAAACGTAGCTTAAGCGGTCCGTGCCAGGTGCCTCCGGCAGCCCTGCTCCGAAAATGCGAACGTCTGCAGATAGCTCGCAGGCAGAAATAGCTAGCCTGGAAAGCTGTTGCTCAGCCTCATCTGCCCATGGCACTGCTCGCACAGAGGCACAGAGACTGGGGCTGCTTGCTTGTCTTGTCCCCTCAAACTTCAAACGTAGCTTAGGTGGTCTGTGCCGGGCGCCTCCGGCAGCCCTGCTCCGAAAATGCAAACGTCTGCAGATAGCTCGCAGGCAGAAAGAGCTAGCCTGGAAAGCTGTTGCTCAGCCTCATCTGCCCATGGCACTGCTCGCACAGAGGCACAGAGACTGGGGCTGCTTGCTTGTCTTGTCCCCTCAAACTTCAAACGTAGCTTAAGTGATCCGTGCCGGGCGCTTCCGGCAGCCCTGCTCCGAAAATGCGAACGTCTGCAGATAGCTCGCAGGCAGAAAGAGCTAGCCTGGAAAGCTGTTGCTCAGCCTCATCTGCCCATGGCACTGCTCGCACAGAGGCACAGAGACTGGGGCTGCTTGCTTGTCTTATCCCCTCAAACTTCAAACGTAGCTTAGGTCGTCTGTGCCGGGCGCCTCCGGCAGCCCTGCTCCGAAAATGCGAACGTCTGCAGATAGCTCGCAGGCAGAAAGAGCTAGCCTGGAAAGCTGTTGCTCAGCCTCATCTGCCCATGGCACTGCTCGCACAGAGGCACAGAGACTGGGGCTGCTTGCTTGTCTTGTCCCCTCAAACTTCAAACGTAGCTTAGGTGGTCCGTGCCGGGTGCCTCCGGCAGCCCTGCTCCGAAAACGCAAACGTCTGCAGATAGCTCGCAGGCAGAAAGAGCTAGCCTGGAAAGCTGTTGCTCAGCCTCATCTGCCCATGGCACTGCTCGCACAGAGGCACAGGGACTGGGGCTGCTTGCTTGTCTTGTCCCCTCAAACTTCAAACGTAGCTTAGGTGGTCTGTGCCGGGCGCCTCCGGCAGCCCTGCTCCGAAAATGCGAACGTCTGCAGATAGCTCGCAGGCAGAAAGAGCTAGCCTGGAAAGCTGTTGCTCAGCCTCATCTGCCCATGGCACTGCTCACACAGAGGCACAGAGACTGGGGCTGCTTGCTTGTCTTGTCCCCTCAAACTTCAAACGTAGCTTAGGTGGTCCGTGCCGGGCGCCTCCGGCAGCCCTGCTCCGAAAATGCAAACGTCTGCAGATAGCTCTCAGGCAGAAAGAACTAGCCTGGAAAGCTGTTGCTCAGCCTCATCTGCCCATGGCACTGCTCGCACAGAGGCACAGAGACTGAGGCTGCTTGCTTGTCTTGCCCCCTCAAACTTCAAACGTAGCTTAGGTGGTCCTTGCCGGGCGCCTCCGGCAACCCTGCTCCGAAAATGCAAACATCTGCAGATAGCTCTCAGGGAGAAAGAGCTAGCCTGGAAAGCTGTTGCTCAGCCTCATCTGTCCATGGCACTGCTCGCACAGAGGCACAGAGACTGGGGCTGCTTGCTTGTCTTGCCCCCTCAAACTTCAAACGTAACTTAGGTGGTCCATGCCGGGCGCCTCCGACAGCCCTGCTCCGAAAATGCAAAAGTCTGCAGATAGCTCGCAGGCAGAAAGATCTAGCCTGGAAAGCTGTTGCTCAGCCTCATCTGCCCATGGCACTGCTCGCACAGAGGCACAGAGACTGGGGCTGCTTGCTTGTCTTGTCCCCTCAAACTTCAAACGTAGCTTAGGTGGTCCGTGCCGGGCGCCTCCGGCAGCCCTGCTCCGAAAATGCGAACGTCTGCAGATAGCTTGCAGGCAGAAAGAGCTAGCCTGGAAAGCTGTTGCTCAGCCTCATCTGCCCATGGCACTGCTCGCACAGAGGCACAGAGACTGGGGCTGCTTGCTTGTCTTGCCCCCTCAAACTTCAAACGTAGCTTAGGTGGTCCTTGCCGGGCGCCTCCGGCAGCCCTGCTCCGAAAATGCGAACGTCTGCAGATAGCTCGCAGGCAGAAAGAGCTAGCCTGGAAAGCTGTTGCTCAGCCTCATCTGCCCATGGCACTGCTCGCACAGAGGCACAGAGACTGGGGCTGCTTGCTTGTCTTGTCCCCTCAAACTTCAAACCTAGCTTAGGTGGTCCGTGCCGGGCGCCTCCGGCAGCCCTGCTCCGAAAATGCGAACGTCTGCAGATAGCTTGCAGGCAGAAAGAGCTAGCCTGGAAAGCTGTTGCTCAGCCTCATCTGCCCATGGCACTGCTCGCACAGAGGCACAGAGACTGGGGCTGCTTGCTTGTTTTGCCCCCTCAAACTTCAAACGTAGCTTAGGTGGTCCGTGCCGGGCGCCTCCGGCAGCCCTGCTCCGAAAATGCGAACGTCTGCAGATAGCTCGCAGGCAGAAAGAGCTAGCCTGGAAAGCTGTTGCTCAGCCTCATCTTCCCATGGCACTGCTCGCACAGAGGCACAGAGACTGGGGCTGCTTGCTTGTCTTGTCCCCTCAAACTTCAAACGTAGCTTAAGCGGTCCGTGCCAGGTGCCTCCAGCAGCCCTGCTCCGAAAATGCGAACGTCTGCAGATAGCTCGCAGGCAGAAATAGCTAGCCTGGAAAGCTGTTGCTCAGCCTCATCTGCCCATGGCACTGCTCGCACAGAGGCACAGAGACTGGGGCTGCTTGCTTGTCTTGTCCCCTCAAACTTCAAACGTAGCTTAGGTGGTCTGTGCCGGGCGCCTCCGGCAGCCCTGCTCCGAAAATGCAAACGTCTGCAGATAGCTCGCAGGCAGAAAGAGCTAGCCTGGAAAGCTGTTGCTCAGCCTCATCTGCCCATGGCACTGCTCGCACAGAGGCACAGAGACTGGGGCTGCTTGCTTGTCTTGTCCCCTCAAACTTCAAACGTAGCTTAAGTGATCCGTGCCGGGCGCTTCCGGCAGCCCTGCTCCGAAAATGCGAACGTCTGCAGATAGCTCGCAGGCAGAAAGAGCTAGCCTGGAAAGCTGTTGCTCAGCCTCATCTGCCCATGGCACTGCTCGCACAGAGGCACAGAGACTGGGGCTGCTTGCTTGTCTTATCCCCTCAAACTTCAAACGTAGCTTAGGTCGTCTGTGCCGGGCGCCTCCGGCAGCCCTGCTCCGAAAATGCGAACGTCTGCAGATAGCTCGCAGGCAGAAAGAGCTAGCCTGGAAAGCTGTTGCTCAGCCTCATCTGCCCATGGCACTGCTCGCACAGAGGCACAGAGACTGGGGCTGCTTGCTTGTCTTGTCCCCTCAAACTTCAAACGTAGCTTAGGTGGTCCGTGCCGGGTGCCTCCGGCAGCCCTGCTCCGAAAACGCAAACGTCTGCAGATAGCTCGCAGGCAGAAAGAGCTAGCCTGGAAAGCTGTTGCTCAGCCTCATCTGCCCATGGCACTGCTCGCACAGAGGCACAGGGACTGGGGCTGCTTGCTTGTCTTGTCCCCTCAAACTTCAAACGTAGCTTAGGTGGTCTGTGCCGGGCGCCTCCGGCAGCCCTGCTCCGAAAATGCGAACGTCTGCAGATAGCTCGCAGGCAGAAAGAGCTAGCCTGGAAAGCTGTTGCTCAGCCTCATCTGCCCATGGCACTGCTCACACAGAGGCACAGAGACTGGGGCTGCTTGCTTGTCTTGTCCCCTCAAACTTCAAACGTAGCTTAGGTGGTCCGTGCCGGGCGCCTCCGGCAGCCCTGCTCCGAAAATGCAAACGTCTGCAGATAGCTCTCAGGCAGAAAGAACTAGCCTGGAAAGCTGTTGCTCAGCCTCATCTGCCCATGGCACTGCTCGCACAGAGGCACAGAGACTGAGGCTGCTTGCTTGTCTTGCCCCCTCAAACTTCAAACGTAGCTTAGGTGGTCCTTGCCGGGCGCCTCCGGCAACCCTGCTCCGAAAATGCAAACATCTGCAGATAGCTCTCAGGGAGAAAGAGCTAGCCTGGAAAGCTGTTGCTCAGCCTCATCTGTCCATGGCACTGCTCGCACAGAGGCACAGAGACTGGGGCTGCTTGCTTGTCTTGCCCCCTCAAACTTCAAACGTAACTTAGGTGGTCCATGCCGGGCGCCTCCGACAGCCCTGCTCCGAAAATGCAAAAGTCTGCAGATAGCTCGCAGGCAGAAAGATCTAGCCTGGAAAGCTGTTGCTCAGCCTCATCTGCCCATGGCACTGCTCGCACAGAGGCACAGAGACTGGGGCTGCTTGCTTGTCTTGTCCCCTCAAACTTCAAACGTAGCTTAGGTGGTCCGTGCCGGGCGCCTCCGGCAGCCCTGCTCCGAAAATGCGAACGTCTGCAGATAGCTTGCAGGCAGAAAGAGCTAGCCTGGAAAGCTGTTGCTCAGCCTCATCTGCCCATGGCACTGCTCGCACAGAGGCACAGAGACTGGGGCTGCTTGCTTGTCTTGTCCCCTCAAACTTCAAACGTAGCTTAGGTGGTCCGTGCCGGGCGCCTCCGGCAGCCCTGCTCCGAAAATGCGAACGTCTGCAGATAGCTGGCAGGCAGAAAGAGCTAGCCTGGAAAGCTGTTGCTCAGCCTCATCTGCCCATGGCACTGCTCGCACAGAGGCACAGAGACTGGGGCTGCTTGCTTGTCTTGCCCCCTCAAACTTCAAACGTAGCTTAGGTGGTCCTTGCCGGGCGCCTCCGGCAGCCCTGCTCCGAAAATGCGAACGTCTGCAGATAGCTCGCAGGCAGAAAGAGCTAGCCTGGAAAGCTGTTGCTCAGCCTCATCTGCCCATGGCACTGCTCGCACAGAGGCACAGAGACTGGGGCTGCTTGCTTGTCTTGTCCCCTCAAACTTCAAACCTAGCTTAGGTGGTCCGTGCCGGGCGCCTCCGGCAGCCCTGCTCCGAAAATGCGAACGTCTGCAGATAGCTTGCAGGCAGAAAGAGCTAGCCTGGAAAGCTGTTGCTCAGCCTCATCTGCCCATGGCACTGCTCGCACAGAGGCACAGAGACTGGGGCTGCTTGCTTGTTTTGCCCCCTCAAACTTCAAACGTAGCTTAGGTGGTCCGTGCCGGGCGCCTCCGGCAGCCCTGCTCCGAAAATGCGAATGTCTGCAGATAGCTGGCAGGCAGAAAGAGCTAGCCTGGAAAGCTGTTGCTCAGCCTCATCTGCCCATGGCACTGCTCGCACAGAGGCACAGAGACTGAGGCTGCTTGCTTGTCTTGCACCGTCAAACTTCAAACGTAGCTTAGGTGGTCCGTGCCGGGCGCCTCCGGCAGCCCTGCTCCGAAAATGCAAATGTCTGCAGATAGCTCGCAGGCAGAAAGAGCTAGCCTGGAAAGCTGTTGCTCAGCCTCATCTGCCCATGGCACTGCTCGCACAGAGGCACAGAGACTGGGGCTGCTTGCTTGTCTTGTCCCCTCAAACTTCAAACGTAGCTTAGGTGGTCCGTGCCGGGCGCCTCCGGCAGCCCTGCTCCGAAAATGCGAACGTCTGCAGATAGCTCGCAGGCAGAAAGAGCTAGCCTGGAAAGCTGTTGCTCAGCCTCATCTGCCCATGGCACTGCTCGCACAGAGGCACAGAGACTGGGGCTGCTTGCTTGTCTTGTCCCCTCAAACTTCAAACGTAGCTTAGGTGGTCCGTGCCGGGCGCCTCCGGCAGCCCTGCTCCGAAAATGCGAACGTCTGCAGATAGCTCGCAGGCAGAAAGAGCTAGCCTGGAAAGCTGTTGCTCAGGCTCATCTGCCCATGGCACTGCTCGCACAGAGGCACAGAGACTGGGGCTGCTTGCTTGTTTTGCACCCTCAAACTTCAAACGTAGCTTAGGTGGTCCGTGCCGGGCGCCTCCGGCAGCCCTGCTCCGAAAATGCGAACGTCTGCAGATAGCTCGCAGGCAGAAAGAGCTAGCCTGGAAAGCTGTTGCTCAGCCTCATCTGCCCATGGCACTGCTCGCACAGAGGCACAGAGACTGGGGCTGCTTGCTTGTTTTGCCCCCTCAAACTTCAAACGTAGCTTAGGTGGTCCGTGCCGGGCGCCTCCGGCAGCCCTGCTCCGAAAATGCGAACGTCTCCAGACAGCTCGCAGGCAGAAAGAGCTAGCCTGGAAAGCTGTTGCTCAGCCTCATCTGCCCATGGCACTGCTCGCACAGAGGCACAGAGACTGGGGCTGCTTGCTTGTCTTGTCCCCTCAAACTTCAAACGTAGCTTAGGTGGTCCGTGCCGGGCGCATCTGGCAGCCCTGCTCCGAAAATGCGAACGTCTGCAGATAGCTCGCAGGCAGAAAGAGCTAGCCTGGAAAGCTGTTGCTCAGCCTCATCTGCCCATGGCACTGCTCGCACAGAGGCACAGAGACTGAGGCTGCTTGCTTGTCTTGCCCCCTCAATCTTCAAACGTAGCTTAGGTGGTCCTTGCCGGGCGCCTCCGGCAGCCCTGCTCCGAAAATGCAAACATCTGCAGATAGCTCTCAGGCAGAAAGAGCTAGCCTGGAAAGCTGTTGCTCAGCCTCATCTGTCCATGGCACTGCTCGCACAGAGGCACAGAGACTGGGGCTGCTTGCTTGTCTTGCCCCCTCAAACTTCAAACGTAACTTAGGTGGTCCATGCCGGGCGCCTCCGACAGCCCTGCTCCGAAAATGCAAACGTCTGCAGATAGCTCGCAGGCAGAAAGAGCTAGCCTGGAAAGCTGTTGCTCAGCCTCATCTGCCCATGGCACTGCTCGCACAGAGGCACAGCGACTGGGGCTGCTTGCTTGTCTTGTCCCCTCAAACCTCAAACGTAGCTTAGGTGGTCCGTGCCGGGCGCCTCCGGCAGCCCTGCTCCGAAAATGCAAATGTCTGCAGATAGCTCGCAGGCAGAAAGAGCTAGCCTGGAAAGCTGTTGCTCAGCCTCATCTGCCCATGGCACTACTCGCACAGAGGCACAGAGACTGGGGCTGCTTGCTTGTTTTGCACCCTCAAACTTCAAACGTAGCTTAGGTGGTCCGTGCCGGGCGCCTCCGGCAGCCCTGCTCCGAAAATGCGAACGTCTGCAGATAGCTCGCAGGCAGAAAGAGCTAGCCTGGAAAGCTGTTGCTCAGCCTCATCTGCCCATGGCACTGCTCGCACAGAGGCACAGAGACTGGGGCTGCTTGCTTGTTTTGCCCCCTCAAACTTCAAATGTATCTTAGGTGGTCCGTGCCGGGCGCCTCCGGCAGCCCTGCTCCGAAAATTCGAACGTCTGCAGATAGCTCGCAGGCAGAAAGAGCTAGCCTGGAAAGCTGTTGCTCAGCCTCATCTGCCCATGGCACTGCTCGCACAGAGGCACAGAGACTGGGGCTGCTTGCTTGTCTTGTCCCCTCAAACTTCAAACGTATCTTAGGTGGTCCGTGCCGGGCGCCTCCGGCAGCCCTGCTCCGAAAATGCAAATGTCTGCAGATAGCTCGCAGGCAGAAAGAGCTAGCCTGGAAAGCTGTTGCTCAGCCTCATCTGCCCATGGCACTGCTCGCACAGAGGCACAGAGACTGGGGCTGCTTGCTTGTCTTGTCCCCTCAAACTTCAAACGTAGCTTAGGTGGTCCATGCCGGGCGCCTCCCGCAGCCCTGCTCCGAAAATGCGAATGTCTGCAGATAGCTTGCAGGCAGAAAGAGCTAGCCTGGAAAGCTGTTGCTCAGCCTCATCTGCCCATGGCACTGCTCGCACAGAGGCACAGAGACTGGGGCTGCTTGCTTGTCTTGCCCCCTCAAACTTCAAACGTAGCTTAGGTGGTCCGTGCCGGGCGCCTCCGGCAGCCCTGCTCCGAAAATGCGAATGTCTGCAGATAGCTGGCAGGCAGAAAGAGCTAGCCTGGAAAGCTGTTGCTCAGCCTCATCTGCCCATGGCACTGCTCGCACAGAGGCACAGAGACTGGGGCTGCTTGCTTGTCTTGTCCCCTCAAACTTCAAACGTAGCTTAGGTGGTCCGTGCCGGGCGCCTCCGGCAGCCCTGCTCCGAAAATGCGAACGTCTGCAGATAGCTCGCAGGCAGAAAGAGCTAGCCTGGAAAGCTGTTGCTCAGCCTCATCTGCCCATGGCACTGCTCGCACAGAGGCACAGAGACTGGGGCTGCTTGCTTGTTTTGCCCCCTCAAACTTCAAATGTAGCTTAGGTGGTCCGTGCCGGGCGCCTCCGGCAGCCCTGCTCCGAAAATTCGAACGTCTCCAGACAGCTCGCAGGCAGAAAGAGCTAGCCTGGAAAGCTGTTGCTCAGCCTCATCTGCCCATGGCACTGCTCGCACAGAGGCACAGAGACTGAGGCTGCTTGCTTGTCTTGCCCCCTCAAACTTCAAACGTAGCTTAGGTGGTCCTTGCCGGGCGCCTCCGGCAGCCCTGCTCCGAAAATGCAAACATCTGCAGATAGCTCTCAGGCAGAAAGAGCTAGCCTGGAAAGCTGTTGCTCAGCCTCATCTGTCCATGGCACTGCTCGCACAGAGGCACAGAGACTGGGGCTGCTTGCTTGTCTTGCCCCCTCAACCTTCAAACGTAGCTTAGGTGGTCCATGCCGGGCGCCTCCGACAGCCCTGCTCCGAAAATGCAAACGTCTGCAGATAGCTCGCAGGCAGAAAGAGCTAGCCTGGAAAGCTGTTGCTCAGCCTCATCTGCCCATGGCACTGCTCGCACAGAGGCACAGAGACTGGGGCTGCTTGCTTGTCTTGTCCCCTCAAACTTCAAACGTAGCTTAGGTGGTCCGTGCCGGGCGCATCCGGCAGCCCTGCTCCGAAAATGCGAACGTCTGCAGATAGCTTGCAGGCAGAAAGAGCTAGCCTGGAAAGCTGTTGCTCAGCCTCATCTGCCCATGGCACTGCTCGCACAGAGGCACAGAGACTGGGGCTGCTTGCTTGTCTTGTCCCCTCAAACTTCAAACGTAGCTTAGGTGGTCCGTGCCGGGCGCCTCCGGCAGCCCTGCTCCGAAAACGCGAACGTCTGCAGATAGCTCGCAGGCAGAAAGAGCTAGCCTGGAAAGCTGTTGCTCAGCCTCATCTGCCCATGGCACTGCTCGCACAGAGGCACAGAGACTGGGGCTGCTTGCTTGTCTTGTCCCCTCAAACTTCAAACGTAGCTTAGGTGGTCCGTGCCGGGCGCCTCCGGCAGCCCTGCTCCGAAAATGCGAACGTCTGCAGATAGCTCGCAGGCAGAAAGAGCTAGCCTGGAAAGCTGTTGCTCAGCCTCATCTGCCCATGGCACTGCTCGCACAGAGGCACAGAGACTGGGGCTGCTTGCTTGTCTTGCCCCCTCAAACTTCAAACGTAGCTTAGGTGGTCCGTGCCGGGCGCCTCCGGCAGCCCTGCTCCGAAAATGCGAATGTCTGCAGATAGCTGGCAGGCAGAAAGAGCTAGCCTGGAAAGCTGTTGCTCAGCCTCATCTGCCCATGGCACTGCTCGCACAGAGGCACAGAGACTGGGGCTGCTTGCTTGTCTTGTCCCCTCAAACTTCAAACGTAGCTTAGGTGGTCCGTGCCGGGCGCCTCCGGCAGCCCTGCTCCGAAAATGCGAACGTCTGCAGATAGCTCGCAGGCAGAAAGAGCTAGCCTGGAAAGCTGTTGCTCAGCCTCATCTGCCCATGGCACTGCTCGCACAGAGGCACAGAGACTGGGGCTGCTTGCTTGTCTTGTCCCCTCAAACTTCAAACGTAGCTTAGGTGGTCCGTGCCGGGCGCCTCCGGCAGCCCTGCTCCGAAAATGCGAACGTCTGCAGATAGCTCGCAGGCAGAAAGAGCTAGCCTGGAAAGCTGTTGCTCAGCCTCATCTGCCCATGGCACTGCTCGCACAGAGGCACAGAGACTGGGGCTGCTTGCTTGTCTTGTCCCCTCAAACTTCAAATGTATCTTAGGTGGTCCGTGCCGGGCGCCTCCGGCAGCCCTGCTCCGAAAATGCCAACGTCTGCAGATAGCTCGCAGGCAGAAAGAGCTAGCCTGGAAAGCTGTTGCTCAGCCTCATCTGCCCATGGCACTGCTCGCACAGAGGCACAGAGACTGGGGCTGCTTGCTTGTCTTGTCCCCTCAAACTTCAAACGTATCTTAGGTGGTCCGTGCCGGGCACCTCCGACAGCCCTGCTCCGAAAATGCAAACGTCTGCAGATAGCTCGCAGGCAGAAAGAGCTAGCCTGGAAAGCTGTTGCTCAGCCTCATCTGCCCATGGCACTTCTCGCACAGAGGCACAGAGACTGGGGCTGCTTGCTTGTCTTCCCCCTCAAACCTCAAACGTAGCTTAGGTGGTCCGTGCCGGGCGCCTCCGGCAGCCCTGCTCCGAAAATGCAAATGTCTGCAGATAGCTCGCAGGCAGAAAGAGCTAGCCTGGAAAGCTGTTGCTCAGCCTCATCTGCCCATGGCACTGCTCGCACAGAGGCACAGAGACTGGGGCTGCTTGCTTGTCTTGCCCCCTCAAACTTCAAACGTAGCTTAGGTGGTCCGTGCCGGGCGCCTCCGGCAGCCCTGCTCCGAAAATGCGAATGTCTGCAGATAGCTCGCAGGCAGAAAGAGCTAGCCTGGAAAGCTGTTGCTCAGCCTCATCTGCCCATGGCACTGCTCGCACAGAGGCACAGAGACTGGGGCTGCTTGCTTGTCTTGTCCCCTCAAACTTCAAACGTAGCTTAGGTGGTCCGTGCCGGGCGCCTCCGGCAGCCCTGCTCCGAAAATGCGAACGTCTGCAGATAGCTCGCAGGCAGAAAGAGCTAGCCTGGAAAGCTGTTGCTCAGCCTCATCTGCCCATGGCACTGCTCGCACAGAGGCACAGAGACTGGGGCTGCTTGCTTGTTTTGCCCCCTCAAACTTCAAATGTAGCTTAGGTGGTCCGTGCCGGGCGCCTCCGGCAGCCCTGCTCCGAAAATTCGAACGTCTCCAGACAGCTCGCAGGCAGAAAGAGCTAGCCTGGAAAGCTGTTGCTCAGCCTCATCTGCCCATGGCACTGCTCGCACAGAGGCACAGAGACTGAGGCTGCTTGCTTGTCTTGCCCCCTCAAACTTCAAACGTAGCTTAGGTGGTCCTTGCCGGGCGCCTCCGGCAGCCCTGCTCCGAAAATGCAAACATCTGCAGATAGCTCTCAGGCAGAAAGAGCTAGCCTGGAAAGCTGTTGCTCAGCCTCATCTGTCCATGGCACTGCTCGCACAGAGGCACAGAGACTGGGGCTGCTTGCTTGTCTTGCCCCCTCAAACTTCAAACGTATCTTAGGTGGTCCATGCCGGGCGCCTCCGACAGCCCTGCTCCGAAAATGCAAACGTCTGCAGATAGCTCGCAGGCAGAAAGAGCTAGCCTGGAAAGCTGTTGCTCAGCCTCATCTGCCCATGGCACTGCTCGCACAGAGGCACAGAGACTGGGGCTGCTTGCTTGTCTTGTCCCCTCAAACTTCAAACGTAGCTTAGGTGGTCCGTGCCGGGCGCATCCGGCAGCCCTGCTCCGAAAATGCGAACGTCTGCAGATAGCTTGCAGGCAGAAAGAGCTAGCCTGGAAAGCTGTTGCTCAGCCTCATCTGCCCATGGCACTGCTCGCACAGAGGCACAGAGACTGGGGCTGCTTGCTTGTCTTGTCCCCTCAAACTTCAAACGTAGCTTAGGTGGTCCGTGCCGGGCGCCTCCGGCAGCCCTGCTCCGAAAACGCGAACGTCTGCAGATAGCTCGCAGGCAGAAAGAGCTAGCCTGGAAAGCTGTTGCTCAGCCTCATCTGCCCATGGCACTGCTCGCACAGAGGCACAGAGACTGGGGCTGCTTGCTTGTCTTGTCCCCTCAAACTTCAAACGTAGCTTAGGTGGTCCATGCCGGGCGCCTCCCGCAGCCCTGCTCCGAAAATGCGAACGTCTGCAGATAGCTTGCAGGCAGAAAGAGCTAGCCTGGAAAGCTGTTGCTCAGCCTCATCTGCCCATGGCACTGCTCGCACAGAGGCACAGAGACTGGGGCTGCTTGCTTGTCTTGCCCCCTCAAACTTCAAACGTAGCTTAGGTGGTCCGTGCCGGGCGCCTCCGGCAGCCCTGCTCCGAAAATGCGAATGTCTGCAGATAGCTGGCAGGCAGAAAGAGCTAGCCTGGAAAGCTGTTGCTCAGCCTCATCTGCCCATGGCACTGCTCGCACAGAGGCACAGAGACTGGGGCTGCTTGCTTGTCTTGTCCCCTCAAACTTCAAACGTAGCTTAGGTGGTCCGTGCCGGGCGCCTCCGGCAGCCCTGCTCCGAAAATGCGAACGTCTGCAGATAGCTCGCAGGCAGAAAGAGCTAGCCTGGAAAGCTGTTGCTCAGCCTCATCTGCCCATGGCACTGCTCGCACAGAGGCACAGAGACTGGGGCTGCTTGCTTGTCTTGTCCCCTCAAACTTCAAACGTAGCTTAGGTGGTCCGTGCCGGGCGCCTCCGGCAGCCCTGCTCCGAAAATGCGAACGTCTGCAGATAGCTCGCAGGCAGAAAGAGCTAGCCTGGAAAGCTGTTGCTCAGCCTCATCTGCCCATGGCACTGCTCGCACAGAGGCACAGAGACTGGGGCTGCTTGCTTGTCTTGTCCCCTCAAACTTCAAATGTATCTTAGGTGGTCCGTGCCGGGCGCCTCCGGCAGCCCTGCTCCGAAAATGCCAACGTCTGCAGATAGCTCGCAGGCAGAAAGAGCTAGCCTGGAAAGCTGTTGCTCAGCCTCATCTGCCCATGGCACTGCTCGCACAGAGGCACAGAGACTGGGGCTGCTTGCTTGTCTTGTCCCCTCAAACTTCAAACGTATCTTAGGTGGTCCGTGCCGGGCACCTCCGACAGCCCTGCTCCGAAAATGCAAACGTCTGCAGATAGCTCGCAGGCAGAAAGAGCTAGCCTGGAAAGCTGTTGCTCAGCCTCATCTGCCCATGGCACTTCTCGCACAGAGGCACAGAGACTGGGGCTGCTTGCTTGTCTTCCCCCTCAAACCTCAAACGTAGCTTAGGTGGTCCGTGCCGGGCGCCTCCGGCAGCCCTGCTCCGAAAATGCAAATGTCTGCAGATAGCTCGCAGGCAGAAAGAGCTAGCCTGGAAAGCTGTTGCTCAGCCTCATCTGCCCATGGCACTGCTCGCACAGAGGCACAGAGACTGGGGCTGCTTGCTTGTCTTGTCCCCTCAAACTTCAAACGTAGCTTAGGTGGTCCATGCCGGGCGCCTCCCGCAGCCCTGCTCCGAAAATGCGAATGTCTGCAGATAGCTTGCAGGCAGAAAGAGCTAGCCTGGAAAGCTGTTGCTCAGCCTCATCTGCCCATGGCACTGCTCGCACAGAGGCACAGAGACTGGGGCTGCTTGCTTGTCTTGTCCCCTCAAACTTCAAACGTAGCTTAGGTGGTCCATGCCGGGCGCCTCCCGCAGCCCTGCTCCGAAAATGCGAATGTCTGCAGATAGCTTGCAGGCAGAAAGAGCTAGCCTGGAAAGCTGTTGCTCAGCCTCATCTGCCCATGGCACTGCTCGCACAGAGGCACAGAGACTGGGGCTGCTTGCTTGTCTTGTCCCCTCAAACTTCAAACGTAGCTTAGGTGGTCCATGACGGGCGCCTCCCGCAGCCCTGCTCCGAAAATGCGAATGTCTGCAGATAGCTGGCAGGCAGAAAGAGCTAGCCTGGAAAGCTGTTGCTCAGCCTCATCTGCCCATGGCACTGCTCGCACAGAGGCACAGAGACTGGGGCTGCTTGCTTGTCTTGTCCCCTCAAACTTCAAACGTAGCTTAGGTGGTCCGTGCCGGGCGCCTCCGGCAGCCCTGCTCCGAAAATGCGAACGTCTGCAGATAGCTCGCAGGCAGAAAGAGCTAGCCTGGAAAGCTGTTGCTCAGCCTCATCTGCCCATGGCACTGCTCGCACAGAGGCACAGAGACTGGGGCTGCTTGCTTGTTTTGCCCCCTCAAACTTCAAATGTAGCTTAGGTGGTCCGTGCCGGGCGCCTCCGGCAGCCCTGCTCCGAAAATTCGAACGTCTCCAGACAGCTCGCAGGCAGAAAGAGCTAGCCTGGAAAGCTGTTGCTCAGCCTCATCTGCCCATGGCACTGCTCGCACAGAGGCACAGAGACTGAGGCTGCTTGCTTGTCTTGCCCCCTCAAACTTCAAACGTAGCTTAGGTGGTCCTTGCCGGGCGCCTCCGGCAGCCCTGCTCCGAAAATGCAAACATCTGCAGATAGCTCTCAGGCAGAAAGAGCTAGCCTGGAAAGCTGTTGCTCAGCCTCATCTGTCCATGGCACTGCTCGCACAGAGGCACAGAGACTGGGGCTGCTTGCTTGTCTTGCCCCCTCAAACTTCAAACGTATCTTAGGTGGTCCATGCCGGGCGCCTCCGACATCCCTGCTCCGAAAATGCAAACGTCTGCAGATAGCTTGCAGGCAGAAAGAGCTAGCCTGGAAAGCTGTTGCTCAGCCTCATCTGCCCATGGCACTGCTCGCACAGAGGCACAGAGACTGGGGCTGCTTGCTTGTCTTGTCCCCTCAAACTTCAAACGTAGCTTAGGTGGTCCGTGCCGGGCGCATCCGGCAGCCCTGCTCCGAAAATGCGAACGTCTGCAGATAGCTTGCAGGCAGAAAGAGCTAGCCTGGAAAGCTGTTGCTCAGCCTCATCTGCCCATGGCACTGCTCGCACAGAGGCACAGAGACTGGGGCTGCTTGCTTGTCTTGTCCCCTCAAACTTCAAACGTAGCTTAGGTGGTCCGTGCCGGGCGCCTCCGGCAGCCCTGCTCCGAAAACGCGAACGTCTGCAGATAGCTCGCAGGCAGAAAGAGCTAGCCTGGAAAGCTGTTGCTCAGCCTCATCTGCCCATGGCACTGCTCGCACAGAGGCACAGAGACTGGGGCTGCTTGCTTGTCTTGTCCCCTCAAACTTCAAACGTAGCTTAGGTGGTCCATGCCGGGCGCCTCCCGCAGCCCTGCTCCGAAAATGCGAACGTCTGCAGATAGCTTGCAGGCAGAAAGAGCTAGCCTGGAAAGCTGTTGCTCAGCCTCATCTGCCCATGGCACTGCTCGCACAGAGGCACAGAGACTGGGGCTGCTTGCTTGTCTTGCCCCCTCAAACTTCAAACGTAGCTTAGGTGGTCCGTGCCGGGCGCCTCCGGCAGCCCTGCTCCGAAAATGCGAATGTCTGCAGATAGCTGGCAGGCAGAAAGAGCTAGCCTGGAAAGCTGTTGCTCAGCCTCATCTGCCCATGGCACTGCTCGCACAGAGGCACAGAGACTGAGGCTGCTTGCTTGTCTTTCACTCTCAAACTTCAAACGTAGCTTAGGTGGTCCTTGCCGGGCGCCTCCGGCAGCCCTGCTCCTAAAATGCGAACGTCTGCAGATAGCTCTCAGGCAGAAAGAGCTAGCCTGGAAAGCTGTTGCTCAGCCTCATCTGCCCATGGCACTGCTCGCACAGAGGCACAGAGACTGGGGCTGCTTGCTTGTCTTGCCCCCTCAAACTTCAAACGTAGCTTAGGTGGTCCGTGCCGGGCGCCTCCGGCAGCCCTGCTCCGAAAATGCCAACGTCTGCAGATAGCTCGCAGGCAGAAAGAGCTAGCCTGGAAAGCTGTTGCTCAGCCTCATCTGCCCATGGCACTGCTCGCACAGAGGCACAGAGACTGGGGCTGCTTGCTTGTCTTGTCCCCTGAAACTTCAAACGTAGCTTAGGTGGTCCGTGCCGGGCGCCTCCGGCAGCCCTGCTCCGAAAATGCCAACGTCTGCAGATAGCTCGCAGGCAGAAAGAGCTAGCCTGGAAAGCTGTTGCTCAGCCTCATCTGCCCATGGCACTGCTCGCACAGAGGCACAGAGACTGGGGCTGCTTGCTTGTCTTGTCCCCTCAAACTTCAAACCTAGCTTAGGTGGTCTGTGCCGGGCGCATCCGGCAGCCCTGCTCCGAAAATGCGAACGTCTGCAGATAGCTCTCAGGCAGAAAGAGCTAGCCTGGAAAGCTGTTGCTCAGCCTCATCTGCCCATGGCACTGCTCGCACAGAGGCACAGAGACTGGGGCTGCTTGCTTGTCTTGTCCCCTCAAACTTCAAACGTAGCTTAGGTGGTCCGTGCCGGGCGCCTCCGGCAGCCCTGCTCCGAAAATGCGAACGTCTGCAGATAGCTCGCAGGCAGAAAGAGCTAGCCTGGAAAGCTGTTGCTCAGCCTCATCTGCCCATGGCACTGCTCGCACAGAGGCACAGAGACTGGGGCTGCTTGCTTGTCTTGTCCCCTCAAACTTCAAACGTAGCTTAGGTGGTCCGTGCCGGGCGCCTCCGGCAGCCCTGCTCCGAAAATGCGAACGTCTGCAGATAGCTCGCAGGCAGAAAGAGCTAGCCTGGAAAGCTGTTGCTCAGCCTCATCTGCCCATGGCACTGCTCGCACAGAGGCACAGAGACTGGGGCTGCTTGCTTGTCTTGCCCCCTCAAACTTCAAACGTATCTTAGGTGGTCTGTGCCGGGCGCATCCGGCAGCCCTGCTCCGAAAATGCGAACGTCTGCAGATAGCTCTCAGGCAGAAAGAGCTAGCCTGGAAAGCTGTTGCTCAGCCTCATCTGCCCATGGCACTGCTCGCACAGAGGCACAGAGACTGGGGCTGCTTGCTTGTCTTGTCCCCTCAAACTTCAAACGTAGCTTAGGTGGTCCGTGCCGGGCGCCTCCGGCAGCCCTGCTCCGAAAATGTGAACGTCTGCAGATAGCTCGCAGGCAGAAAGAGCTAGCCTGGAAAGCTGTTGCTCAGCCTCATCTGCCCATGGCACTGCTCGCACAGAGGCACAGAGACTGGGGCTGCTTGCTTGTCTTGTCCCCTCAAACTTCAAACGTAGCTTAGGTGGTCCATGCCGGGCACCTCCCGCAGCCCTGCTCCGAAAATGCGAACGTCTGCAGATAGCTTGCAGGCAGAAAGAGCTAGCCTGGAAAGCTGTTGCTCAGCCTCATCTGCCCATGGCACTGCTCGCACAGAGGCACAGAGACTGGGGCTGCTTGCTTGTCTTGCCCCCTCAAACTTCAAACGTAGCTTAGGTGGTCCGTGCCGGGCGCCTCCGGCAGCCCTGCTCCGAAAATGCGAATGTCTGCAGATAGCTGGCAGGCAGAAAGAGCTAGCCTGGAAAGCTGTTGCTCAGCCTCATCTGCCCATGGCACTGCTCGCACAGAGGCACAGAGACTGGGGCTGCTTGCTTGTATTGTCCCCTCAAACTTCAAACGTAGCTTACGTGGTCCGTGCCGGGCGCCTCCGGCAGCCCTGCTCCGAAAATGCGAACGTCTGCAGATAGCTCGCAGGCAGAAAGAGCTAGCCTGGAAAGCTGTTGCTCAGCCTCATCTGCCCATGGCACTGCTCGCACAGAGGCACAGAGACTGGGGCTGCTTGCTTGTCTTGCCCCCTCAAACTTCAAACGTAGCTTAGGTGGTCCGTGCCGGGCGCCTCCGGCAGCCCTGCTCCGAAAATGCGAATGTCTGCAGATAGCTGGCAGGCAGAAAGAGCTAGCCTGGAAAGCTGTTGCTCAGCCTCATCTGCCCATGGCACTGCTCGCACAGAGGCACAGAGACTGAGGCTGCTTGCTTGTCTTGCACCCTCAAACTTCAAACGTAGCTTAGGTGGTCCTTGCCGGGCACCTCCGGCAGCCCTGCTCCTAAAATGCGAACGTCTGCAGATAGCTCTCAGGCAGAAAGAGCTAGCCTGGAAAGCTGTTGCTCAGCCTCATCTGCCCATGGCACTGCTCGCACAGAGGCACAGAGACTGGGGCTGCTTGCTTGTCTTGCCCCCTCAAACTTCAAACGTAACTTAGGTGGTCCGTGCCGGGCGCCTCCGACAGCCCTGCTCCGAAAATGCAAACGTCTGCAGATAGCTCGCAGGCAGAAAGAGCTAGCCTGGAAAGCTGTTGCTCAGCCTCATCTGCCCATGGCACTTCTCGCACAGAGGCACAGAGACTGGGGCTGCTTGCTTGTCTTCCCCCTCAAACCTCAACCGTAGCTTAGGTGGTCCGTGCCGGGCGCCTCCGGCAGCCCTGCTCCTAAAATGCGAACGTCTGCAGATAGCTCTCAGGCAGAAAGAGCTAGCCTGGAAAGCTGTTGCTCAGCCTCATCTGCCCATGGCACTGCTCGCACAGAGGCACAGAGACTGGGGCTGCTTGCTTGTCTTGCCCCCTCAAACTTCAAACGTAGCTTAGGTGGTCCGTGCCGGGCGCCTCCGGCAGCCCTGCTCCGAAAATGCGAATGTCTGCAGATAGCTGGCAGGCAGAAAGAGCTAGCCTGGAAAGCTGTTGCTCAGCCTCATCTGCCCATGGCACTGCTCGCACAGAGGCACAGAGACTGAGGATGCTTGCTTGTCTTTCACCCTCAAACTTCAAACGTAGTTTAGGTGGTCCTTGCCGGGCGCCTCCGGCAGCCCTGCTCCTAAAATGCGAACGTCTGCAGATAGCTCGCAGGCAGAAAGAGCTAGCCTGGAAAGCTGTTGCTCAGCCTCATCTGCCCATGGCACTGCTCGCACAGAGGCACAGAGACTGGGGCTGCTTGCTTGTCTTGTCCCCTCAAACTTCAAACGTAGCTTAGGTGGTCCGTGCCGGGCGCCTCCGGCAGCCCTGCTCCGAAAATGCGAACGTCTGCAGATAGCTCGCAGGCAGAAAGAGCTAGCCTGGAAAGCTGTTGCTCAGCCTCATCTGCCCATGGCACTGCTCGCACAGAGGCACAGAGACTGGGGCTGCTTGCTTGTCTTGTCCCCTCAAACTTCAAACGTAGCTTAGGTGGTCCATGCCGGGCGCCTCCCGCAGCCCTGCTCCGAAAATGCGAACGTCTGCAGATAGCTTGCAGGCAGAAAGAGCTAGCCTGGAAAGCTGTTGCTCAGCCTCATCTGCCCATGGCACTGCTCGCACAGAGGCACAGAGACTGGGGCTGCTTGCTTGTCTTGCCCCCTCAAACTTCAAACGTAGCTTAGGTGGTCCGTGCCGGGCGCCTCCGGCAGCCCTGCTCCGAAAATGCGAACGTCTGCAGATAGCTCGCAGGCAGAAAGAGCTAGCCTGGAAAGCTGTTGCTCAGCCTCATCTGCCCATGGCACTGCTCGCACAGAGGCACAGAGACTGGGGCTGCTTGCTTGTCTTGTCCCCTCAAACTTCAAACGTAGCTTAGGTGGTCCGTGCCGGGCGCCTCCGGCAGCCCTGCTCCGAAAATGCGAACGTCTGCAGATAGCTCGCAGGCAGAAAGAGCTAGCCTGGAAAGCTGTTGCTCAGCCTCATCTGCCCATGGCACTGCTCGCACAGAGGCACAGAGACTGGGGCTGCTTGCTTGTCTTGTCCCCTCAAACTTCAAATGTATCTTAGGTGGTCCGTGCCGGGCGCCTCCCGCAGCCCTGCTCCGAAAATGCCAACGTCTGCAGATAGCTCGCAGGCAGAAAGAGCTAGCCTGGAAAGCTGTTGCTCAGCCTCATGTGGCCATGGCACTGCTCGCGCAGAGGCACAGAGACTGGGGCTGCTTGCTTGTCTTGTCCCCTCAAACTTCAAACGTATCTTAGGTGGTCCGTGCCGGGCGCATCCGGCAGCCCTGCTCCGAAAATGCCAACGTCTGCAGATAGCTCGCAGGCAGAAAGAGCTAGCCTGGAAAGCTGTTAATCAGCCTCATCTGCCCATGGCACTGCTCGCACAGAGGCACAGAGACTGGGGCTGCTTGCTTGTCTTGTCCCCTCAAACTTCAAACGTAGCTTAGGTGGTCCGTGCCGGGCGCCTCCGGCAGCCCTGCTCCGAAAATGCGAATGTCTGCAGATAGCTGGCAGGCAGAAAGAGCTAGCCTGGAAAGCTGTTGCTCAGCCTCATCTGCCCATGGCACTGCTCGCACAGAGGCACAGAGACTGGGGCTGCTTGCTTGTCTTGTCCCCTCAAACTTCAAACGTAGCTTAGGTGGTCCGTGCCGGGCGCCTCCGGCAGCCCTGCTCCGAAAATGCGAACGTCTGCAGATAGCTCACAGGCAGAAAGAGCTAGCCTGGAAAGCTGTTGCTCAGCCTCATCTGCCCATGGCACTGCTCGCACAGAGGCACAGAGACTGGGGCTGCTTGCTTGTCTTGCCCCCTCAAACTTCAAACGTAGCTTAGGTGGTCCGTGCCGGGCGCCTCCGGCAGCCCTGCTCCGAAAATGCGAATGTCTGCAGATAGCTTGCAGGCAGAAAGAGCTAGCCTGGAAAGCTGTTGCTCAGCCTCATCTGCCCATGGCACTGCTCGCACAGAGGCACAGAGACTGAGGCTGCTTGCTTGTCTTTCACCCTCAAACTTCAAACGTAGCTTAGGTGGTCCGTGCCGGGCGCCTCCGGCAGCCCTGCTCCGAAAATGCGAACGTCTGCAGATAGCTCGCAGGCAGAAAGAGCTAGCCTGGAAAGCTGTTGCTCAGCCTCATCTGCCCATGGCACTGCTCGCACAGAGGCACAGAGACTGGGGCTGCTTGCTTGTCTTGTCCCCTCAAACTTCAAATGTATCTTAGGTGGTCCGTGCCGGGCGCCTCCTGCAGCCCTGCTCCGAAAATGCCAACGTCTGCAGATAGCTCGCAGGCAGAAAGAGCTAGCCTGGAAAGCTGTTGCTCAGCCTCATCTGCCCATGGCACTGCTCGCACAGAGGCACAGAGACTGGGGCTGCTTGCTTGTCTTGTCCCCTCAAACTTCAAACGTATCTTAGGTGGTCCGTGCCGGGCGCATCCGGCAGCCCTGCTCCGAAAATGCCAACGTCTGCAGATAGCTCGCAGGCAGAAAGAGCTAGCCTGGAAAGCTGTTAATCAGCCTCATCTGCCCATGGCACTGCTCGCACAGAGGCACAGAGACTGGGGCTGCTTGCTTGTCTTGTCCCCTCAAACTTCAAACGTAGCTTAGGTGGTCTGTGCCGGGCGCATCCGGCAGCCCTGCTCCGAAAATGCGAACGTCTGCAGATAGCTCTCAGGCAGAAAGAGCTAGCCTGGAAAGCTGTTGCTCAGCCTCATCTGCCCATGGCACTGCTCGCACAGAGGCACAGAGACTGGGGCTGCTTGCTTGTCTTGCCCCCTCAAACTTCAAACGTAGCTTAGGTGGTCCGTGCCGGGCGCCTCCGGCAGCCCTGCTCCGAAAATGCGAATGTCTGCAGATAGCTGGCAGGCAGAAAGAGCTAGCCTGGAAAGCTGTTGCTCAGCCTCATCTGCCCATGGCACTGCTCGCACAGAGGCACAGAGACTGAGGCTGCTTGCTTGTCTTTCACCCTCAAACTTCAAACGTAGCTTAGGTGGTCCGTGCCGGGCGCCTCCGGCAGCCCTGCTCCGAAAATGCGAACGTCTGCAGATAGCTCGCAGGCAGAAAGAGCTAGCCTGGAAAGCTGTTGCTCAGCCTCATCTGCCCATGGCACTGCTCGCACAGAGGCACAGAGACTGGGGCTGCTTGCTTGTCTTGTCCCCTCAAACTTCAAATGTATCTTAGGTGGTCCGTGCCGGGCGCCTCCTGCAGCCCTGCTCCGAAAATGCCAACGTCTGCAGATAGCTCGCAGGCAGAAAGAGCTAGCCTGGAAAGCTGTTGCTCAGCCTCATCTGCCCATGGCACTGCTCGCACAGAGGCACAGAGACTGGGGCTGCTTGCTTGTCTTGTCCCCTCAAACTTCAAACGTATCTTAGGTGGTCCGTGCCGGGCGCATCCGGCAGCCCTGCTCCGAAAATGCCAACGTCTGCAGATAGCTCGCAGGCAGAAAGAGCTAGCCTGGAAAGCTGTTAATCAGCCTCATCTGCCCATGGCACTGCTCGCACAGAGGCACAGAGACTGGGGCTGCTTGCTTGTCTTGTCCCCTCAAACTTCAAACGTAGCTTAGGTGGTCTGTGCCGGGCGCATCCGGCAGCCCTGCTCCGAAAATGCGAATGTCTGCAGATAGCTGGCAGGCAGAAAGAGCTAGCCTGGAAAGCTGTTGCTCAGCCTCATCTGCCCATGGCACTGCTCGCACAGAGGCACAGAGACTGGGGCTGCTTGCTTGTCTTGTCCCCTCAAACTTCAAACGTAGCTTAGGTGGTCCGTGCCGGGCGCCTCCGGCAGCCCTGCTCCGAAAATGCGAACGTCTGCAGATAGCTCGCAGGCAGAAAGAGCTAGCCTGGAAAGCTGTTGCTCAGCCTCATCTGCCCATGGCACTGCTCGCACAGAGGCACAGAGACTGGGGCTGCTTGCTTGTCTTGTCCCCTCAAACTTCAAACGTAGCTTAGGTGGTCCGTGCCGGTCGCCTCCCGCAGCCCTGCTCCGAAAATGCGAACGTCTGCAGATAGCTTGCAGGCAGAAAGAGCTAGCCTGGAAAGCTGTTGCTCAGCCTCATCTGCCCATGGCACTGCTCGCACAGAGGCACAGAGACTGGGGCTGCTTGCTTGTCTTGCCCCCTCAAACTTCAAACGTAGCTTAGGTGGTCCGTGCCGGGCGCCTCCGGCAGCCCTGCTCCGAAAATGCGAATGTCTGCAGATAGCTGGCAGGCAGAAAGAGCTAGCCTGGAAAGCTGTTGCTCAGCCTCATCTGCCCATGGCACTGCTCGCACAGAGGCACAGAGACTGGGGCTGCTTGCTTGTCTTGTCCCCTCAAACTTCAAACGTATCTTAGGTGGTCCGTGCCGGGCGCATCCGGCAGCCCTGCTCCGAAAATGCCAACGTCTGCAGATAGCTCGCAGGCAGAAAGAGCTAGCCTGGAAAGCTGTTGCTCAGCCTCATCTGCCCATGGCACTGCTCGCACAGAGGCACAGAGACTGAGGCTGCTTGCTTGTCTTGCACCCTCAAACTTCAAACGTAGCTTAGGTGGTCCTTGCCGGGCACCTCCGGCAGCCCTGCTCCTAAAATGCGAACGTCTGCAGATAGCTCTCAGGCAGAAAGAGCTAGCCTGGAAAGCTGTTGCTCAGCCTCATCTGCCCATGGCACTGCTCGCACAGAGGCACAGAGACTGAGGCTGCTTGCTTGTCTTGCACCCTCAAACTTCAAACGTAGCTTAGGTGGTCCTTGCCGGGCACCTCCGGCAGCCCTGCTCCTAAAATGCGAACGTCTGCAGATAGCTCTCAGGCAGAAAGAGCTAGCCTGGAAAGCTGTTGCTCAGCCTCATCTGCCCATGGCACTGCTCGCACAGAGGCACAGAGACTGGGGCTGCTTGCTTGTCTTGCCCCCTCAAACTTCAAACGTAACTTAGGTGGTCCGTGCCGGGCGCCTCCGACAGCCCTGCTCCGAAAATGCAAACGTCTGCAGATAGCTCGCAGGCAGAAAGAGCTAGCCTGGAAAGCTGTTGCTCAGCCTCATCTGCCCATGGCACTTCTCGCACAGAGGCACAGAGACTGGGGCTGCTTGCTTGTCTTCCCCCTCAAACCTCAACCGTAGCTTAGGTGGTCCGTGCCGGGCGCCTCCGGCAGCCCTGCTCCGAAAATGGAAATGTCTGCAGATAGCTCGCAGGCAGAAAGAGCTAGCCTGGAAAGCTGTTGCTCAGCCTCATCTGCCCATGGCACTGCTCGCACAGAGGCACAGAGACTGGGGCTGCTTGCTTGTCTTGTCCCCTCAAACTTCAAACGTAGCTTAGGTGGTCCATGCCGGGCGCCTCCCGCAGCCCTGCTCCGAAAATGCGAACGTCTGCAGATAGCTGGCAGGCAGAAAGAGCTAGCCTGGAAAGCTGTTGCTCAGCCTCATCTGCCCATGGCACTGCTCGCACAGAGGCACAGAGACTGGGGCTGCTTGCTTGTCTTGCCCCCTCAAACTTCAAACGTAGCTTAGGTGGTCCGTGCCGGGCGCCTCCGGCAGCCCTGCTCCAAAAATGCGAATGTCTGCAGATAGCTGGCAGGCAGAAAGAGCTAGCCTGGAAAGCTGTTGCTCAGCCTCATCTGCCCATGGCACTGCTCGCACAGAGGCACAGAGACTGGGGCTGCTTGCTTGTCTTGTCCCCTCAAACTTCAAACGTAGCTTAGGTGGTCCGTGCCGGGCGCCTCCGGCAGCCCTGCTCCGAAAATGCGAACGTCTGCAGATAGCTCGCAGGCAGAAAGAGCTAGCCTGGAAAGCTGTTGCTCAGCCTCATCTGCCCATGGCACTGCTCGCACAGAGGCACAGAGACTGGGGCTGCTTGCTTGTCTTGTCCCCTCAAACTTCAAATGTATCTTAGGTGGTCCGTGCCGGGCGCCTCCGGCAGCCCTGCTCCGAAAATGCCAACGTCTGCAGATAGCTCGCAGGCAGAAAGAGCTAGCCTGGAAAGCTGTTGCTCAGCCTCATCTGCCCATGGCACTGCTCGCACAGAGGCACAGAGACTGGGGCTGCTTGCTTGTCTTGTCCCCTCAAACTTCAAACGTATCTTAGGTGGTCCGTGCCGGGCGCATCCGGCAGCCCTGCTCCGAAAATGCCAACGTCTGCAGATAGCTCGCAGGCAGAAAGAGCTAGCCTGGAAAGCTGTTGCTCAGCCTCATCTGCCCATGGCACTGCTCGCACAGAGGCACAGAGACTGGGGCTGCTTGCTTGTCTTGTCCCCTCAAACTTCAAACGTAGCTTAGGTGGTCCGTGCCGGGCGCCTCCGGCAGTCCTGCTCCGAAAATGCGAACGTCTGCAGATAGCTCGCAGGCAGAAAGAGCTAGCCTGGAAAGCTGTTGCTCAGCCTCATCTGCCCATGGCACTGCTCGCACAGAGGCACAGAGACTGGGGCTGCTTGCTTGTCTTGTCCCCTCAAACTTCAAACGTAGTTTAGGTGGTCCGTGCCGGGCGCATCCGGCAGCCCTGCTCCGAAAATGCGAACGTCTGCAGATAGCTGGCAGGCAGAAAGAGCTAGCCTGGAAAGCTGTTGCTCAGCCTCATCTGCCCATGGCACTGCTCGCACAGAGGCACAGAGACTGAGGCTGCTTGCTTGTCTTGCCCCCTCAAACTTCAAATGTAGCTTAGGTTGTCCTTGCCGGGCGCCTCCGGCAGCCGTGCTCCGAAAATGCAAACGTCTGCAGATAGCTCTCAGGCAGAAAGAGCTAGCCTGGAAAGCTGTTGCTCAGCCTCATCTGCCCATGGCACTGCTCGCACAGAGGCCCAGAGACTGGGGCTGCTTGCTTGTCTTGTCCCCTCAAACTTCAAACGTATCTTAGGTGGTCCGTGCCGGGCGCCTCCGGCAGCCCTGCTCCGAAAATGCCAACGTCTGCAGATAGCTCGCAGGCAGAAAGAGCTAGCCTGGAAAGCTGTTGCTCAGCCTCATCTGCCCATGGCACTGCTCGCACAGAGGCACAGAGACTGGGGCTGCTTTCTTGTCTTGTCCCCTCAAACTTCAAACGTAGCTTAGGTGGTCCGTGCCGGGCGCCTCCTGCAGCCCTGCTCCGAAAATGCGAACGTCTGCAGATAGCTCGCAGGCAGAAAGAGCTAGTCTGGAAAGCTGTTGCTCAGCGTCATCTGCCCATGGCACTGCTCACACAGAGGCACAGAGACTGGGGCTGCTTGCTTGTCTTGCCCCCTCAAACTTCAAATGTAGCTTAGGTGGTCCGTGCCGGGTGCCTCCAGCAGCCCTGCTCCGAAAATGCGAACGTCTGCAGATAGCTGGCAGGCAGAAAGAGCTAGCCTGGAAAGCTGTTGCTCAGCCTCATCTGCCCATGGCACTGCTCGCACAGAGGCACAGAGACTGAGGCTGCTTGCTTGTCTTGCACCCTTAAACTTCAAACGTAGCTTAGGTGGTCCTTGCCGGGCGCCTCCGGCAGCCCTGCTCCGAAAATGCGAACGTCTGCAGATAGCTTGCAGGCAAAAAGAGCTAGCCTGGAAAGCTGTTGCTCAGCCTCATCTGCCCATGGCACTGCTCGCACAGAGGCACAGAGACTGGGGCTGCTTGCTTGTCTTGCCCCCTCAAACTTCAAACGTAACTTAGGTGGTCCATGCCGGGCGCCTCCGACAGGCCTGCTCCGAAAATGCAAACGTCTGCAGATAGCTCGCAGGCAGAAAGAGCTAGCCTGGAAAGCTGTTGCTCAGCCTCATCTGCCCATGGCACTGCTCGCACAGAGGCACAGAGACTGGGGCTGCTTGATTGTCTTCCCCCTCAAACCTCAAACGCAGCTTAGGTGGTCCGTGCCGGGCGCCTCCGGCAGCCCTGCTCCGAAAATGCAAACGTCTGCAGATAGCTCGCAGGCAGAAAGAGCTAGCCTGGAAAGCTGTTGCTCAGCCTCATCTGCCCATGGCACTGCTCGCACAGAGGCACAGAGACTGGGGCTGCTTGCTTGTCTTGTCCCCTCAAACTTCAAACGTAGCTTAGGTGGTCCGTGCCGGGCGCCTCCGGCAGCCCTGCTCCGAAAATGCGAACGTCTGCAGATAGCTCGCAGGCAGAAAGAGCTAGCCTGGAAAGCTGTTGCTCAGCCTCATCTGCCCATGGCACTGCTCGCACAGAGGCACAGAGACTGGGGCTGCTTGCTTGTCTTGCCCCCTCAAACTTCAAACGTAGCTTAGGTGGTCCGTGCCGGGCGCATCTGGTAGCCCTGCTCCGAAAATGCGAACGTCTGCAGATAGCTCGCAGGCAGAAAGAGCTAGCCTGGAAAGCTGTTGCTCAGCCTCATCTGCCCATGGCACTGCTCGCACAGAGGCACAGAGACTGAGGCTGCTTGCTTGTCTTGCCCCCTCAATCTTCAAACGTAGCTTAGGTGGTCCTTGCCGGGCGCCTCCGGCAGCCCTGCTCCGAAAATGCAAACATCTGCAGATAGCTCTCAGGCAGAAAGAGCTAGCCTGGAAAGCTGTTGCTCAGCCTCATCTGTCCATGGCACTGCTCGCACAGAGGCACAGAGACTGGGGCTGCTTGCTTGTCTTTCACCCTCAAACTTCAAACGTAGCTTAGGTGGTCCGTGCCGGGCGCCTCCGGCAGCCCTGCTCCGAAAATGCGAACGTCTGCAGATAGCTCGCAGGCAGAAAGAGCTAGCCTGGAAAGCTGTTGCTCAGCCTCATCTGCCCATGGCACTGCTCGCACAGAGGCACAGAGACTGGGGCTGCTTGCTTGTCTTGTCCCCTCAAACTTCAAATGTATCTTAGGTGGTCCGTGCCGGGCGCCTCCTGCAGCCCTGCTCCGAAAATGCCAACGTCTGCAGATAGCTCGCAGGCAGAAAGAGCTAGCCTGGAAAGCTGTTGCTCAGCCTCATCTGCCCATGGCACTGCTCGCACAGAGGCACAGAGACTGGGGCTGCTTGCTTGTCTTGTCCCCTCAAACTTCAAACGTATCTTAGGTGGTCCGTGCCGGGCGCATCCGGCAGCCCTGCTCCGAAAATGCCAACGTCTGCAGATAGCTCGCAGGCAGAAAGAGCTAGCCTGGAAAGCTGTTAATCAGCCTCATCTGCCCATGGCACTGCTCGCACAGAGGCACAGAGACTGGGGCTGCTTGCTTGTCTTGTCCCCTCAAACTTCAAACGTAGCTTAGGTGGTCTGTGCCGGGCGCATCCGGCAGCCCTGCTCCGAAAATGCGAACGTCTGCAGATAGCTCTCAGGCAGAAAGAGCTAGCCTGGAAAGCTGTTGCTCAGCCTCATCTGCCCATGGCACTGCTCGCACAGAGGCACAGAGACTGGGGCTGCTTGCTTGTCTTGTCCCCTCAAACTTCAAACGTAGCTTAGGTGGTCCGTGCCGGGCGCCTCCGGCAGCCCTGCTCCGAAAATGCGAACGTCTGCAGATAGCTCGCAGGCAGAAAGAGCTAGCCTGGAAAGCTGTTGCTCAGCCTCATCTGCCCATGGCACTGCTCGCACAGAGGCACAGAGACTGGGGCTGCTTGCTTGTCTTGTCCCCTCAAACTTCAAACGTAGCTTAGGTGGTCCGTGCCGGTCGCCTCCCGCAGCCCTGCTCCGAAAATGCGAACGTCTGCAGATAGCTTGCAGGCAGAAAGAGCTAGCCTGGAAAGCTGTTGCTCAGCCTCATCTGCCCATGGCACTGCTCGCACAGAGGCACAGAGACTGGGGCTGCTTGCTTGTCTTGCCCCCTCAAACTTCAAACGTAGCTTAGGTGGTCCGTGCCGGGCGCCTCCGGCAGCCCTGCTCCGAAAATGCGAACGTCTGCAGATAGCTCACAGGCAGAAAGAGCTAGCCTGGAAAGCTGTTGCTCAGCCTCATCTGCCCATGGCACTGCTCGCACAGAGGCACAGAGACTGAGGCTGCTTGCTTGTCTTTCACCCTCAAACTTCAAACGTAGCTTAGGTGGTCCGTGCCGGGCGCCTCCGGCAGCCCTGCTCCGAAAATGCGAACGTCTGCAGATAGCTCGCAGGCAGAAAGAGCTAGCCTGGAAAGCTGTTGCTCAGCCTCATCTGCCCATGGCACTGCTCGCACAGAGGCACAGAGACTGGGGCTGCTTGCTTGTCTTGTCCCCTCAAACTTCAAATGTATCTTAGGTGGTCCGTGCCGGGCGCCTCCTGCAGCCCTGCTCCGAAAATGCCAACGTCTGCAGATAGCTCGCAGGCAGAAAGAGCTAGCCTGGAAAGCTGTTGCTCAGCCTCATCTGCCCATGGCACTGCTCGCACAGAGGCACAGAGACTGGGGCTGCTTGCTTGTCTTGTCCCCTCAAACTTCAAACGTATCTTAGGTGGTCCGTGCCGGGCGCATCCGGCAGCCCTGCTCCGAAAATGCCAACGTCTGCAGATAGCTCGCAGGCAGAAAGAGCTAGCCTGGAAAGCTGTTAATCAGCCTCATCTGCCCATGGCACTGCTCGCACAGAGGCACAGAGACTGGGGCTGCTTGCTTGTCTTGTCCCCTCAAACTTCAAACGTAGCTTAGGTGGTCTGTGCCGGGCGCATCCGGCAGCCCTGCTCCGAAAATGCGAACGTCTGCAGATAGCTCTCAGGCAGAAAGAGCTAGCCTGGAAAGCTGTTGCTCAGCCTCATCTGCCCATGGCACTGCTCGCACAGAGGCACAGAGACTGGGGCTGCTTGCTTGTCTTGTCCCCTCAAACTTCAAACGTAGCTTAGGTGGTCCGTGCCGGGCGCCTCCGGCAGCCCTGCTCCGAAAATGCGAACGTCTGCAGATAGCTCGCAGGCAGAAAGAGCTAGCCTGGAAAGCTGTTGCTCAGCCTCATCTGCCCATGGCACTGCTCGCACAGAGGCACAGAGACTGGGGCTGCTTGCTTGTCTTGTCCCCTCAAACTTCAAACGTAGCTTAGGTGGTCCGTGCCGGTCGCCTCCCGCAGCCCTGCTCCGAAAATGCGAACGTCTGCAGATAGCTTGCAGGCAGAAAGAGCTAGCCTGGAAAGCTGTTGCTCAGCCTCATCTGCCCATGGCACTGCTCGCACAGAGGCACAGAGACTGGGGCTGCTTGCTTGTCTTGCCCCCTCAAACTTCAAACGTAGCTTAGGTGGTCCGTGCCGGGCGCCTCCGGCAGCCCTGCTCCGAAAATGCGAATGTCTGCAGATAGCTGGCAGGCAGAAAGAGCTAGCCTGGAAAGCTGTTGCTCAGCCTCATCTGCCCATGGCACTGCTCGCACAGAGGCACAGAGACTGGGGCTGCTTGCTTGTCTTGTCCCCTCAAACTTCAAACGTATCTTAGGTGGTCCGTGCCGGGCGCATCCGGCAGCCCTGCTCCGAAAATGCCAACGTCTGCAGATAGCTCGCAGGCAGAAAGAGCTAGCCTGGAAAGCTGTTGCTCAGCCTCATCTGCCCATGGCACTGCTCGCACAGAGGCACAGAGACTGAGGCTGCTTGCTTGTCTTGCACCCTCAAACTTCAAACGTAGCTTAGGTGGTCCTTGCCGGGCACCTCCGGCAGCCCTGCTCCTAAAATGCGAACGTCTGCAGATAGCTCTCAGGCAGAAAGAGCTAGCCTGGAAAGCTGTTGCTCAGCCTCATCTGCCCATGGCACTGCTCGCACAGAGGCACAGAGACTGAGGCTGCTTGCTTGTCTTGCACCCTCAAACTTCAAACGTAGCTTAGGTGGTCCTTGCCGGGCACCTCCGGCAGCCCTGCTCCTAAAATGCGAACGTCTGCAGATAGCTCTCAGGCAGAAAGAGCTAGCCTGGAAAGCTGTTGCTCAGCCTCATCTGCCCATGGCACTGCTCGCACAGAGGCACAGAGACTGGGGCTGCTTGCTTGTCTTGCCCCCTCAAACTTCAAACGTAACTTAGGTGGTCCGTGCCGGGCGCCTCCGACAGCCCTGCTCCGAAAATGCAAACGTCTGCAGATAGCTCGCAGGCAGAAAGAGCTAGCCTGGAAAGCTGTTGCTCAGCCTCATCTGCCCATGGCACTTCTCGCACAGAGGCACAGAGACTGGGGCTGCTTGCTTGTCTTCCCCCTCAAACCTCAACCGTAGCTTAGGTGGTCCGTGCCGGGCGCCTCCGGCAGCCCTGCTCCGAAAATGGAAATGTCTGCAGATAGCTCGCAGGCAGAAAGAGCTAGCCTGGAAAGCTGTTGCTCAGCCTCATCTGCCCATGGCACTGCTCGCACAGAGGCACAGAGACTGGGGCTGCTTGCTTGTCTTGTCCCCTCAAACTTCAAACGTAGCTTAGGTGGTCCATGCCGGGCGTCTCCCGCAGCCCTGCTCCGAAAATGCGAACGTCTGCAGATAGCTGGCAGGCAGAAAGAGCTAGCCTGGAAAGCTGTTGCTCAGCCTCATCTGCCCATGGCACTGCTCGCACAGAGGCACAGAGACTGGGGCTGCTTGCTTGTCTTGCCCCCTCAAACTTCAAACGTAGCTTAGGTGGTCCGTGCCGGGCGCCTCCGGCAGCCCTGCTCCAAAAATGCGAATGTCTGCAGATAGCTGGCAGGCAGAAAGAGCTAGCCTGGAAAGCTGTTGCTCAGCCTCATCTGCCCATGGCACTGCTCGCACAGAGGCACAGAGACTGGGGCTGCTTGCTTGTCTTGTCCCCTCAAACTTCAAACGTAGCTTAGGTGGTCCGTGCCGGGCGCCTCCGGCAGCCCTGCTCCGAAAATGCGAACGTCTGCAGATAGCTCGCAGGCAGAAAGAGCTAGCCTGGAAAGCTGTTGCTCAGCCTCATCTGCCCATGGCACTGCTCGCACAGAGGCACAGAGACTGGGGCTGCTTGCTTGTCTTGTCCCCTCAAACTTCAAATGTATCTTAGGTGGTCCGTGCCGGGCGCCTCCGGCAGCCCTGCTCCGAAAATGCCAACGTCTGCAGATAGCTCGCAGGCAGAAAGAGCTAGCCTGGAAAGCTGTTGCTCAGCCTCATCTGCCCATGGCACTGCTCGCACAGAGGCACAGAGACTGGGGCTGCTTGCTTGTCTTGTCCCCTCAAACTTCAAACGTATCTTAGGTGGTCCGTGCCGGGCGCATCCGGCAGCCCTGCTCCGAAAATGCCAACGTCTGCAGATAGCTCGCAGGCAGAAAGAGCTAGCCTGGAAAGCTGTTGCTCAGCCTCATCTGCCCATGGCACTGCTCGCACAGAGGCACAGAGACTGGGGCTGCTTGCTTGTCTTGTCCCCTCAAACTTCAAACGTAGCTTAGGTGGTCCGTGCCGGGCGCCTCCGGCAGTCCTGCTCCGAAAATGCGAACGTCTGCAGATAGCTCGCAGGCAGAAAGAGCTAGCCTGGAAAGCTGTTGCTCAGCCTCATCTGCCCATGGCACTGCTCGCACAGAGGCACAGAGACTGGGGCTGCTTGCTTGTCTTGTCCCCTCAAACTTCAAACGTAGTTTAGGTGGTCCGTGCCGGGCGCATCCGGCAGCCCTGCTCCGAAAATGCGAACGTCTGCAGATAGCTGGCAGGCAGAAAGAGCTAGCCTGGAAAGCTGTTGCTCAGCCTCATCTGCCCATGGCACTGCTCGCACAGAGGCACAGAGACTGAGGCTGCTTGCTTGTCTTGCCCCCTCAAACTTCAAATGTAGCTTAGGTGGTCCTTGCCGGGCGCCTCCGGCAGCCGTGCTCCAAAAATGCAAACGTCTGCAGATAGCTCTCAGGCAGAAAGAGCTAGCCTGGAAAGCTGTTGCTCAGCCTCATCTGCCCATGGCACTGCTCGCACAGAGGCCCAGAGACTGGGGCTGCTTGCTTGTCTTGTCCCCTCAAACTTCAAACGTATCTTAGGTGGTCCGTGCCGGGCGCCTCCGGCAGCCCTGCTCCGAAAATGCCAACGTCTGCAGATAGCTCGCAGGCAGAAAGAGCTAGCCTGGAAAGCTGTTGCTCAGCCTCATCTGCCCATGGCACTGCTCGCACAGAGGCACAGAGACTGGGGCTGCTTTCTTGTCTTGTCCCCTCAAACTTCAAACGTAGCTTAGGTGGTCCGTGCCGGGCGCCTCCTGCAGCCCTGCTCCGAAAATGCGAATGTCTGCAGATAGCTCGCAGGCAGAAAGAGCTAGTCTGGAAAGCTGTTGCTCAGCGTCATCTGCCCATGGCACTGCTCACACAGAGGCACAGAGACTGGGGCTGCTTGCTTGTCTTGTCACCTCAAACTTCAAATGTAGCTTAGGTGGTCCGTGCCGGGTGCCTCCAGCAGCCCTGCTCCGAAAATGCGAACGTCTGCAGATAGCTCGCAGGCAGAAAGAGCTAGCCTGGAAAGCTGTTGCTCAGCCTCATCTGCCCATGGCACTGCTCGCACAGAGGCACAGAGACTGAGGCTGCTTGCTTGTCTTGCACCCTTAAACTTCAAACGTAGCTTAGGTGGTCCTTGCCGGGCGCCTCCGGCAGCCCTGCTCCGAAAATGCGAACGTCTGCAGATAGCTTGCAGGCAAAAAGAGCTAGCCTGGAAAGCTGTTGCTCAGCCTCATCTGCCCATGGCACTGCTCGCACAGAGGCACAGAGACTGGGGCTGCTTGCTTGTCTTGCCCCCTCAAACTTCAAACGTAACTTAGGTGGTCCATGCCGGGCGCCTCCGACAGGCCTGCTCCGAAAATGCAAACGTCTGCAGATAGCTCGCAGGCAGAAAGAGCTAGCCTGGAAAGCTGTTGCTCAGCCTCATCTGCCCATGGCACTGCTCGCACAGAGGCACAGAGACTGGGGCTGCTTGATTGTCTTCCCCCTCAAACCTCAAACGCAGCTTAGGTGGTCCGTGCCGGGCGCCTCCGGCAGCCCTGCTCCGAAAATGCGAACGTCTGCAGATAGCTCGCAGGCAGAAAGAGCTAGCCTGGAAAGCTGTTGCTCAGCCTCATCTGCCCATGGCACTGCTCGCACAGAGGCACAGAGACTGGGGCTGCTTGCTTGTCTTGTCCCCTCAAACTTCAAACGTAGCTTAGGTGGTCCGTGCCGGGCGCCTCCGGCAGCCCTGCTCCGAAAATGCGAACGTCTGCAGATAGCTCGCAGGCAGAAAGAGCTAGCCTGGAAAGCTGTTGCTCAGGCTCATCTGCCCATGGCACTGCTCGCACAGAGGCACAGAGACTGGGGCTGCTTGCTTGTTTTGCACCCTCAAACTTCAAACGTAGCTTAGGTGGTCCGTGCCGGGCGCCTCCGGCAGCCCTGCTCCGAAAATGCGAACGTCTGCAGATAGCTCGCAGGCAGAAAGAGCTAGCCTGGAAAGCTGTTGCTCAGCCTCATCTGCCCATGGCACTGCTCGCACAGAGGCACAGAGACTGGGGCTGCTTGCTTGTTTTGCCCCCTCAAACTTCAAACGTAGCTTAGGTGGTCCGTGCCGGGCGCCTCCGGCAGCCCTGCTCCGAAAATGCGAACGTCTCCAGACAGCTCGCAGGCAGAAAGAGCTAGCCTGGAAAGCTGTTGCTCAGCCTCATCTGCCCATGGCACTGCTCGCACAGAGGCACAGAGACTGGGGCTGCTTGCTTGTCTTGCCCCCTCAAACTTCAAACGTAGCTTAGGTGGTCCGTGCCGGGCGCATCTGGTAGCCCTGCTCCGAAAATGCGAACGTCTGCAGATAGCTCGCAGGCAGAAAGAGCTAGCCTGGAAAGCTGTTGCTCAGCCTCATCTGCCCATGGCACTGCTCGCACAGAGGCACAGAGACTGAGGCTGCTTGCTTGTCTTGCCCCCTCAATCTTCAAACGTAGCTTAGGTGGTCCTTGCCGGGCGCCTCCGGCAGCCCTGCTCCGAAAATGCAAACATCTGCAGATAGCTCTCAGGCAGAAAGAGCTAGCCTGGAAAGCTGTTGCTCAGCCTCATCTGTCCATGGCACTGCTCGCACAGAGGCACAGAGACTGGGGCTGCTTGCTTGTCTTGCCCCCTCAAACTTCAAACGTAGCTTAGGTGGTCCATGCCGGGCGCCTCCGACAGCCCTGCTCCGAAAATGCAAACGTCTGCAGATAGCTCGCAGGCAGAAAGAGCTAGCCTGGAAAGCTGTTGCTCAGCCTCATCTGCCCATGGCACTGCTCGCACAGAGGCACAGCGACTGGGGCTGCTTGCTTGTCTTGTCCCCTCAAACCTCAAACGTAGCTTAGGTGGTCCGTGCCGGGCGCCTCCGGCAGCCCTGCTCCGAAAATGCAAATGTCTGCAGATAGCTCGCAGGCAGAAAGAGCTAGCCTGGAAAGCTGTTGCTCAGCCTCATCTGCCCATGGCACTGCTCGCACAGAGGCACAGAGACTGGGGCTGCTTGCTTGTCTTGTCCCCTCAAACTTCAAACGTAGCTTAGGTGGTCCGTGCCGGGCGCCTCCGGCAGCCCTGCTCCGAAAATGCGAACGTCTGCAGATAGCTTGCAGGCAGAAAGAGCTAGCCTGGAAAGCTGTTGCTCAGCCTCATCTGCCCATGGCACTGCTCGCACAGAGGCACAGAGACTGGGGCTGCTTGCTTGTCTTGTACCCTCAAACTTCAAACGTAGCTTAGGTGGTCCGTGCCGGGCGCCTCCGGCAGCCCTGCTCCGAAAATGCGAACGTCTGCAGATAGCTCGCAGGCAGAAAGAGCTAGCCTGGAAAGCTGTTGCTCAGCCTCATCTGCCCATGGCACTGTTCGCACAGAGGCACAGAGACTGGGGCTGCTTGCTTGTTTTGCACCCTCAAACTTCAAACGTAGCTTAGGTGGTCCGTGCCGGGCGCCTCCGGCAGCCCTGCTCCAAAAATGCGAACGTCTGCAGATAGCTCGCAGGCAGAAAGAGCTAGCCTGGAAAGCTGTTGCTCAGCCTCATCTGCCCATGGCACTGCTCGCACAGAGGCACAGAGACTGGGGCTGCTTGCTTGTTTTGCCCCCTCAAACTTCAAATGTATCTTTGGTGGTCCGTGCCGGGCGCCTCCGGCAGCCCTGCTCCGAAAATGCGAACGTCTGCAGATAGCTCGCAGGCAGAAAGAGCTAGCCTGGAAAGCTGTTGCTCAGCCTCATCTGCCCATGGCACTGCTCGCACAGAGGCACAGAGACTGGGGCTGCTTGCTTGTCTTGCCCCCTCAAACTTCAAACGTAGCTTAGGTGGTCCGTGCCGGGCGCATCCGGCAGCCCTGCTCCGAAAATGCGAACGTCTGCAGATAGCTCGCAGGCAGAAAGAGCTAGCCTGGAAAGCTGTTGCTCAGCCTCATCTGTCCATGGCACTGCTCGCACAGAGGCACAGAGACTGGGGCTGCTTGCTTGTCTTGCCCCCTCAAACTTCAAACGTAACTTAGGTGGTCCATGCCGGGCGCCTCCGACAGCCCTGCTCCGAAAATGCAAACGTCTGCAGATAGCTCGCAGGCAGAAAGAGCTAGCCTGGAAAGCTGTTGCTCAGCCTCATCTGCCCATGGCACTGCTCGCACAGAGGCACAGAGACTGGGGCTGCTTGCTTGTCTTGTCCCCTCAAACTTCAAACGTAGCTTAGGTGGTCCGTGCCGGGCGCATCCGGCAGCCCTGCTCCGAAAATGCCAACGTCTGCAGATAGCTTGCAGGCAGAAAGAGCTAGCCTGGAAAGCTGTTGCTCAGCCTCATCTGCCCATGGCACTGCTCGCACAGAGGCACAGAGACTGGGGCTGCTTGCTTGTCTTGTCCCCTCAAACTTCAAACGTAGCTTAGGTGGTCCGTGCCGGGCGCCTCCGGCAGCCCTGCTCCGAAAATGCGAACGTCTGCAGATAGCTCGCAGGCAGAAAGAGCTAGCCTGGAAAGCTGTTGCTCAGCCTCATCTGCCCATGGCACTGCTCGCACAGAGGCACAGAGACTGGGGCTGCTTGCTTGTCTTGTCCCCTCAAACTTCAAACGTAGCTTAGGTGGTCCATGCCGGGCGCCTCCCGCAGCCCTGCTCCGAAAATGCGAACGTCTGCAGATAGCTTGCAGGCAGAAAGAGCTAGCCTGGAAAGCTGTTGCTCAGCCTCATCTGCCCATGGCACTGCTCGCACAGAGGCACAGAGACTGGGGCTGCTTGCTTGTCTTGCCCCCTCAAACTTCAAACGTAGCTTAGGTGGTCCGTGCCGGGCGCCTCCGGCAGCCCTGCTCCGAAAATGCGAACGTCTGCAGATAGCTCGCAGGCAGAAAGAGCTAGCCTGGAAAGCTGTTGCTCAGCCTCATCTGCCCATGGCACTGCTCGCACAGAGGCACAGAGACTGGGGCTGCTTGCTTGTCTTGTCCCCTCAAACTTCAAACGTAGCTTAGGTGGTCCGTGCCGGGCGCCTCCGGCAGCCCTGCTCCGAAAATGCGAACGTCTGCAGATAGCTCGCAGGCAGAAAGAGCTAGCCTGGAAAGCTGTTGCTCAGGCTCATCTGCCCATGGCACTGCTCGCACAGAGGCACAGAGACTGGGGCTGCTTGCTTGTTTTGCACCCTCAAACTTCAAACGTAGCTTAGGTGGTCCGTGCCGGGCGCCTCCGGCAGCCCTGCTCCGAAAATGCGAACGTCTGCAGATAGCTCGCAGGCAGAAAGAGCTAGCCTGGAAAGCTGTTGCTCAGCCTCATCTGCCCATGGCACTGCTCGCACAGAGGCACAGAGACTGGGGCTGCTTGCTTGTTTTGCCCCCTCAAACTTCAAACGTAGCTTAGGTGGTCCGTGCCGGGCGCCTCCGGCAGCCCTGCTCCGAAAATGCGAACGTCTCCAGACAGCTCGCAGGCAGAAAGAGCTAGCCTGGAAAGCTGTTGCTCAGCCTCATCTGCCCATGGCACTGCTCGCACAGAGGCACAGAGACTGGGGCTGCTTGCTTGTCTTGCCCCCTCAAACTTCAAACGTAGCTTAGGTGGTCCGTGCCGGGCGCATCTGGTAGCCCTGCTCCGAAAATGCGAACGTCTGCAGATAGCTCGCAGGCAGAAAGAGCTAGCCTGGAAAGCTGTTGCTCAGCCTCATCTGCCCATGGCACTGCTCGCACAGAGGCACAGAGACTGAGGCTGCTTGCTTGTCTTGCCCCCTCAATCTTCAAACGTAGCTTAGGTGGTCCTTGCCGGGCGCCTCCGGCAGCCCTGCTCCGAAAATGCAAACATCTGCAGATAGCTCTCAGGCAGAAAGAGCTAGCCTGGAAAGCTGTTGCTCAGCCTCATCTGTCCATGGCACTGCTCGCACAGAGGCACAGAGACTGGGGCTGCTTGCTTGTCTTGCCCCCTCAAACTTCAAACGTAGCTTAGGTGGTCCATGCCGGGCGCCTCCGACAGCCCTGCTCCGAAAATGCAAACGTCTGCAGATAGCTCGCAGGCAGAAAGAGCTAGCCTGGAAAGCTGTTGCTCAGCCTCATCTGCCCATGGCACTGCTCGCACAGAGGCACAGCGACTGGGGCTGCTTGCTTGTCTTGTCCCCTCAAACCTCAAACGTAGCTTAGGTGGTCCGTGCCGGGCGCCTCCGGCAGCCCTGCTCCGAAAATGCAAATGTCTGCAGATAGCTCGCAGGCAGAAAGAGCTAGCCTGGAAAGCTGTTGCTCAGCCTCATCTGCCCATGGCACTGCTCGCACAGAGGCACAGAGACTGGGGCTGCTTGCTTGTCTTGTCCCCTCAAACTTCAAACGTAGCTTAGGTGGTCCGTGCCGGGCGCCTCCGGCAGCCCTGCTCCGAAAATGCGAACGTCTGCAGATAGCTTGCAGGCAGAAAGAGCTAGCCTGGAAAGCTGTTGCTCAGCCTCATCTGCCCATGGCACTGCTCGCACAGAGGCACAGAGACTGGGGCTGCTTGCTTGTCTTGTACCCTCAAACTTCAAACGTAGCTTAGGTGGTCCGTGCCGGGCGCCTCCGGCAGCCCTGCTCCGAAAATGCGAACGTCTGCAGATAGCTCGCAGGCAGAAAGAGCTAGCCTGGAAAGCTGTTGCTCAGCCTCATCTGCCCATGGCACTGTTCGCACAGAGGCACAGAGACTGGGGCTGCTTGCTTGTTTTGCACCCTCAAACTTCAAACGTAGCTTAGGTGGTCCGTGCCGGGCGCCTCCGGCAGCCCTGCTCCAAAAATGCGAACGTCTGCAGATAGCTCGCAGGCAGAAAGAGCTAGCCTGGAAAGCTGTTGCTCAGCCTCATCTGCCCATGGCACTGCTCGCACAGAGGCACAGAGACTGGGGCTGCTTGCTTGTTTTGCCCCCTCAAACTTCAAATGTATCTTTGGTGGTCCGTGCCGGGCGCCTCCGGCAGCCCTGCTCCGAAAATGCGAACGTCTGCAGATAGCTCGCAGGCAGAAAGAGCTAGCCTGGAAAGCTGTTGCTCAGCCTCATCTGCCCATGGCACTGCTCGCACAGAGGCACAGAGACTGGGGCTGCTTGCTTGTCTTGCCCCCTCAAACTTCAAACGTAGCTTAGGTGGTCCGTGCCGGGCGCATCCGGCAGCCCTGCTCCGAAAATGCGAACGTCTGCAGATAGCTCGCAGGCAGAAAGAGCTAGCCTGGAAAGCTGTTGCTCAGCCTCATCTGTCCATGGCACTGCTCGCACAGAGGCACAGAGACTGGGGCTGCTTGCTTGTCTTGCCCCCTCAAACTTCAAACGTAACTTAGGTGGTCCATGCCGGGCGCCTCCGACAGCCCTGCTCCGAAAATGCAAACGTCTGCAGATAGCTCGCAGGCAGAAAGAGCTAGCCTGGAAAGCTGTTGCTCAGCCTCATCTGCCCATGGCACTGCTCGCACAGAGGCACAGAGACTGGGGCTGCTTGCTTGTCTTGTCCCCTCAAACTTCAAACGTAGCTTAGGTGGTCCGTGCCGGGCGCATCCGGCAGCCCTGCTCCGAAAATGCCAACGTCTGCAGATAGCTTGCAGGCAGAAAGAGCTAGCCTGGAAAGCTGTTGCTCAGCCTCATCTGCCCATGGCACTGCTCGCACAGAGGCACAGAGACTGGGGCTGCTTGCTTGTCTTGTCCCCTCAAACTTCAAACGTAGCTTAGGTGGTCCGTGCCGGGCGCCTCCGGCAGCCCTGCTCCGAAAATGCGAACGTCTGCAGATAGCTCGCAGGCAGAAAGAGCTAGCCTGGAAAGCTGTTGCTCAGCCTCATCTGCCCATGGCACTGCTCGCACAGAGGCACAGAGACTGGGGCTGCTTGCTTGTCTTGCCCCCTCAAACTTCAAACGTAGCTTAGGTGGTCCGTGCCGGGCGCCTCCGGCAGCCCTGCTCCGAAAATGCAAATGTCTGCAGATAGCTCGCAGGCAGAAAGAGCTAGCCTGGAAAGCTGTTGCTCAGCCTCATCTGCCCATGGCACTGCTCGCACAGAGGCACAGAGACTGGGGCTGCTTGCTTGTCTTGTCCCCTCAAACTTCAAACGTAGCTTAGGTGGTCCGTGCCGGGCGCCTCCGGCAGCCCTGCTCCGAAAATGCCAACGTCTGCAGATAGCTCGCAGGCAGAAAGAGCTAGCCTGGAAAGCTGTTGCTCAGCCTCATATGCCCATGGCACTGCTCGCACAGAGGCACAGAGACTGGGGCTGCTTGCTTGTCTTGTCCCCTCAAACTTCAAACGTATCTTAGGTGGTCCGTGCCGGGCGCCTCCGGCAGCCCTGCTCCGAAAATGCGAACGTCTGCAGATAGCTCGCAGGCAGAAAGAGCTAGCCTGGAAAGCTGTTGCTCAGCCTCATCTGCCCATGGCACTGCTCGCACAGAGGCACAGAGACTGGGGCTGCTTGCTTGTCTTGCCCCCTCAAACTTCAAACGTAGCTTAGGTGGTCCGTGCCGGGCGCCTCCGGCAGCCCTGCTCCGAAAATGCGAATGTCTGCAGATAGCTGGCAGGCAGAAAGAGCTAGCCTGGAAAGCTGTTGCTCAGCCTCATCTGCCCATGGCACTGCTCGCACAGAGGCACAGAGACTGAGGCTACTTGCTTGTCTTGCACCCTCAAACTTCAAACGTAGCTTAGGTGGTGCTTGCCGGGCGACCCCGGCAGCCCTGCTCCTAAAATGCGAACGTCTGCAGATAGCTCTCAGGCAGAAAGAGCTAGCCTGGAAAGCTGTTGCTCAGCCTCATCTGCCCATGGCACTGCTCGCACAGAGGCACAGAGACTGGGGCTGCTTGCTTGTCTTGCCCCCTCAAACTTCAAACGTAACTTAGGTGGTCCGTGCCGGGCACCTCCGACAGCCCTGCTCCGAAAATGCAAACGTCTGCAGATAGCTCGCAGGCAGAAAGAGCTAGCCTGGAAAGCTGTTGCTCAGCCTCATCTGCCCATGGCACTTCTCGCACAGAGGCACAGAGACTGGGGCTGCTTGCTTGTCTTGTCCCCTCAAACTTCAAACGTAGCTTAGGTGGTCCGTGCCGGGCGCCTCCGGCAGCCCTGCTCCGAAAACGCGAACGTCTGCAGATAGCTCGCAGGCAGAAAGAGCTAGCCTGGAAAGCTGTTGCTCAGCCTCATCTGCCCATGGCACTGCTCGCACAGAGGCACAGAGACTGGGGCTGCTTGCTTGTCTTGTCCCCTCAAACTTCAAACGTAGCTTAGGTGGTCCGTGCCGGGCGCCTCCGGCAGCCCTGCTCCGAAAATGCGAACGTCTGCAGATAGCTCGCAGGCAGAAAGAGCTAGCCTGGAAAGCTGTTGCTCAGCCTCATCTGCCCATGGCACTGCTCGCACAGAGGCACAGAGACTGGGGCTGCTTGCTTGTCTTGCCCCCTCAAACTTCAAACGTAGCTTAGGTGGTCCGTGCCGGGCGCCTCCGGCAGCCCTGCTCCGAAAATGCGAATGTCTGCAGATAGCTGGCAGGCAGAAAGAGCTAGCCTGGAAAGCTGTTGCTCAGCCTCATCTGCCCATGGCACTGCTCGCACAGAGGCACAGAGACTGAGGCTGCTTGCTTGTCTTTCACCCTCAAACTTCAAACGTAGCTTAGGTGGTCCTTGCCGGGCGCCTCCGGCAGCCCTGCTCCTAAAATGCGAACGTCTGCAGATAGCTCTCAGGCAGAAAGAGCTAGCCTGGAAAGCTGTTGCTCAGCCTCATCTGCCCATGGCACTGCTCGCACAGAGGCACAGAGACTGGGGCTGCTTGCTTGTCTTGCCCCCTCAAACTTCAAACGTAGCTTAGGTGGTCCGTGCCGGGCGCCTCCCGCAGCCCTGCTCCGAAAATGCCAACGTCTGCAGATAGCTGGCAGGCAGAAAGAGCTAGCCTGGAAAGCTGTTGCTCAGCCTCATCTGCCCATGGCACTGCTCGCACAGAGGCACAGAGACTGGGGCTGCTTGCTTGTCTTGTCCCCTCAAACTTCAAACGTATCTTAGGTGGTCCGTGCCGGGCGCCTCCGGCAGCCCTGCTCCGAAAATGCCAACGTCTGCAGATAGCTCGCAGGCAGAAAGAGCTAGCCTGGAAAGCTGTTGCTCAGCCTCATCTGCCCATGGCACTGCTTGCACAGAGGCACAGAGACTGGGGCTGCTTGCTTGTCTTGTCCCCTCAAACTTCAAACGTAGCTTAGGTGGTCCGTGCCGGGCGCCTCCGGCAGCCCTGCTCCGAAAATGCGAACGTCTGCAGATAGCTTGCAGGCAGAAAGAGCTAGCCTGGAAAGCTGTTGCTCAGCCTCATCTGCCCATGGCACTGCTCGCACAGAGGCACAGAGACTGGGGCTGCTTGCTTGTCTTGCCCCCTCAAACTTCAAACGTAGCTTAGGTGGTCCGTGCCGGGCGCCTCCGGCAGCCCTGCTCCGAAAATGCGAACGTCTGCAGATAGCTGGCAGGCAGAAAGAGCTAGCCTGGAAAGCTGTTGCTCAGCCTCATCTGCCCATGGCACTGCTCGCACAGAGGCACAGAGACTGGGGCTGCTTGCTTGTCTTGTCCCCTCAAACTTCAAACGTAGCTTAGGTGGTCCGTGCCGGGCGCCTCCGGCAGCCCTGCTCCGAAAATGCGAACGTCTGCAGATAGCTCGCAGGCAGAAAGAGCTAGCCTGGAAAGCTGTTGCTCAGCCTCATCTGCCCATGGCACTGCTCGCAGAGAGGCACAGAGACTGGGGCTGCTTGCTTGTCTTGCCCCCTCAAACTTCAAACGTAGCTTAGGTGGTCTGTGCCGGGCGCATCCGGCAGCCCTGCTCCGAAAATGCGAACGTCTGCAGATAGCTCTCAGGCAGAAAGAGCTAGCCTGGAAAGCTGTTGCTCAGCCTCATCTGCCCATGGCACTGCTCGCACAGAGGCACAGAGACTGGGGCTGCTTGCTTGTCTTGTCCCCTCAAACTTCAAACGTAGCTTAGGTGGTCCGTGCCGGGCGCCTCCGGCAGCCCTGCTCCGAAAATGCGAACGTCTGCAGATAGCTCGCAGGCAGAAAGAGCTAGCCTGGAAAGCTGTTGCTCAGCCTCATCTGCCCATGGCACTGCTCGCACAGAGGCACAGAGACTGGGGCTGCTTGCTTGTCTTGTCCCCTCAAACTTCAAACGTAGCTTAGGTGGTCCATGCCGGGCGCCTCCCGCAGCCCTGCTCCGAAAATGCGAACGTCTGCAGATAGCTCGCAGGCAGAAAGAGCTAGCCTGGAAAGCTGTTGCTCAGCCTCATCTGCCCATGGCACTGCTCGCACAGAGGCACAGAGACTGGGGCTGCTTGCTTGTCTTGCCCCCTCAAACTTCAAACGTAGCTTAGGTGGTCCGTGCCGGGCGCCTCCGGCAGCCCTGCTCCGAAAATGCGAATGTCTGCAGATAGCTGGCAGGCAGAAAGAGCTAGCCTGGAAAGCTGTTGCTCAGCCTCATCTGCCCATGGCACTGCTCGCACAGAGGCACAGAGACTGGGGCTGCTTGCTTGTCTTGTCCCCTCAAACTTCAAACGTAGCTTAGGTGGTCCGTGCCGGGCGCCTCCGGCAGCCCTGCTCCGAAAATGCGAACGTCTGCAGATAGCTCGCAGGCAGAAAGAGCTAGCCTGGAAAGCTGTTGCTCAGCCTCATCTGCCCATGGCACTGCTCGCACAGAGGCACAGAGACTGGGGCTGCTTGCTTGTCTTGCCCCCTCAAACTTCAAACGTAGCTTAGGTGGTCCGTGCCGGGCGCCTCCGGCAGCCCTGCTCCGAAAATGCGAATGTCTGCAGATAGCTGGCAGGCAGAAAGAGCTAGCCTGGAAAGCTGTTGCTCAGCCTCATCTGCCCATGGCACTGCTCGCACAGAGGCACAGAGACTGAGGCTGCTTGCTTGTCTTGCACCCTCAAACTTCAACGTAGCTTAGGTGGTCCTTGCCGGGCGCCTCCGGCAGCCCTGCTCCTAAAATGCGAACGTCTGCAGATAGCTCTCAGGCAGAAAGAGCTAGCCTGGAAAGCTGTTGCTCAGCCTCATCTGCCCATGGCACTGCTCGCACAGAGGCACAGAGACTGGGGCTGCTTGCTTGTCTTGCCCCCTCAAACTTCAAACGTAACTTAGGTGGTCCGTGCCGGGCGCCTCCGACAGCCCTGCTCCGAAAATGCAAACGTCTGCAGATAGCTCGCAGGCAGAAAGAGCTAGCCTGGAAAGCTGTTGCTCAGCCTCATCTGCCCATGGCACTTCTCGCACAGAGGCACAGAGACTGGGGCTGCTTGCTTGTCTTCCCCCTCAAACCTCAACCGTAGCTTAGGTGGTCCGTGCCGGGCGCCTCCGGCAGCCCTGCTCCGAAAATGCAAATGTCTGCAGATAGCTCGCAGGCAGAAAGAGCTAGCCTGGAAAGCTGTTGCTCAGCCTCATCTGCCCATGGCACTGCTCGCACAGAGGCACAGAGACTGGGGCTGCTTGCTTGTCTTGTCCCCTCAAACTTCAAACGTAGCTTAGGTGGTCCATGCCGGGCGCCTCCCGCAGCCCTGCTCCGAAAATGCGAACGTCTGCAGATAGCTTGCAGGCAGAAAGAGCTAGCCTGGAAAGCTGTTGCTCAGCCTCATCTGCCCATGGCACTGCTCGCACAGAGGCACAGAGACTGGGGCTGCTTGCTTGTCTTGTCCCCTCAAACTTCAAACGTAGCTTAGGTGGTCCGTGCCGGGCGCCTCCGGCAGCCCTGCTCCTAAAATGCGAACGTCTGCAGATAGCTCGCAGGCAGAAAGAGCTAGCCTGGAAAGCTGTTGCTCAGCCTCATCTGCCCATGGCACTGCTCGCACAGAGGCACAGAGACTGGGGCTGCTTGCTTGTCTTGTCCCCTCAAACTTCAAACGTAGCTTAGGTGGTCCGTGCCGGGCGCCTCCGGCAGCCCTGCTCCGAAAATGCGAACGTCTGCAGATAGCTCGCAGGCAGAAAGAGCTAGCCTGGAAAGCTGTTGCTCAGCCTCATCTGCCCATGGCACTGCTCGCACAGAGGCACAGAGACTGGGGCTGCTTGCTTGTCTTGTCCCCTCAAACTTCAAATGTATCTTAGGTGGTCCGTGCCGGGCGCCTCCGGCAGCCCTGCTCCGAAAATGCCAACGTCTGCAGATAGCTCGCAGGCAGAAAGAGCTAGCCTGGAAAGCTGTTGCTCAGCCTCATCTGCCCATGGCACTGCTCGCACAGAGGCACAGAGACTGGGGCTGCTTGCTTGTTTTGCCCCCTCAAACTTCAAATGTAGCTTAGGTGGTCCGTGCCGGGCGCCTCCGGCAGCCCTGCTCCGAAAATTCGAACGTCTCCAGACAGCTCGCAGGCAGAAAGAGCTAGCCTGGAAAGCTGTTGCTCAGCCTCATCTGCCCATGGCACTGCTCACACAGAGGCACAGAGACTGGGGCTGCTTGCTTGTCTTGCCCCCTCAAACTTCAAACGTAGCTTAGGTGGTCCGTGCCGGGCGCCTCCGGCAGCCCTGCTCCGAAAATGCGAACGTCTGCAGATAGCTCGCAGGCAGAAAGAGCTAGCCTGGAAAGCTGTTGCTCAGCCTCATCTGCCCATGGCACTGCTCGCACAGAGGCACAGAGACTGGGGCTGCTTGCTTGTCTTGTCCCCTCAAACTTCAAACGTAGCTTAGGTGGTCCATGCCGGGTGCCTCCCGCAGCCCTGCTCCGAAAATGCGAACGTCTGCAGATAGCTTGCAGGCAGAAAGAGCTAGCCTGGAAAGCTGTTGCTCAGCCTCATCTGCCCATGGCACTGCTCGCACAGAGGCACAGAGACTGGGGCTGCTTGCTTGTCTTGCCCCCTCAAACTTCAAACGTAGCTTAGGTGGTCCGTGCCGGGCGCCTCCGGCAGCCCTGCTCCGAAAATGCGAATGTCTGCAGATAGCTGGCAGGCAGAAAGAGCTAGCCTGGAAAGCTGTTGCTCAGCCTCATCTGCCCATGGCACTGCTCGCACAGAGGCACAGAGACTGGGGCTGCTTGCTTGTCTTGTCCCCTCAAACTTCAAACGTAGCTTAGGTGGTCCGTGCCGGGCGCCTCCGGCAGCCCTGCTCCGAAAATGCGAACGTCTGCAGATAGCTCGCAGGCAGAAAGAGCTAGCCTGGAAAGCTGTTGCTCAGCCTCATCTGCCCATGGCACTGCTCGCACAGAGGCACAGAGACTGGGGCTGCTTGCTTGTCTTGTCCCCTCAAACTTCAAACGTAGCTTAGGTGGTCCGTGCCGGGCGCCTCCGGCAGCCCTGCTCCGAAAATGCGAATGTCTGCAGATAGCTCGCAGGCAGAAAGAGCTAGCCTGGAAAGCTGTTGCTCAGCCTCATCTGCCCATGGCACTGCTCGCACAGAGGCACAGAGACTGGGGCTGCTTGCTTGTCTTGCCCCCTCAAACTTCAAACGTAGCTTAGGTGGTCCGTGCCGGGCGCCTCCGGCAGCCCTGCTCCGAAAATGCGAATGTCTGCAGATAGCTGGCAGGCAGAAAGAGCTAGCCTGGAAAGCTGTTGCTCAGCCTCATCTGCCCATGGCACTGCTCGCACAGAGGCACAGAGACTGAGGCTGCTTGCTTGTCTTTCACCCTCAATCTTCAAACGTAGCTTAGGTGGTCCTTGCCGGGCGCCTCCGGCAGCCCTGCTCCTAAAATGCGAACGTCTGCAGATAGCTCTCAGGCAGAAAGAGCTAGCCTGGAAAGCTGTTGCTCAGCCTCATCTGCCCATGGCACTGCTCGCACAGAGGCACAGAGACTGGGGCTGCTTGCTTGTCTTGTCCCCTCAAACTTCAAACGTAGCTTAGGTGGTCCGTGCCGGGCGCCTCCGGCAGCCCTGCTCCGAAAATGCGAACGTCTGCAGATAGCTCGCAGGCAGAAAGAGCTAGCCTGGAAAGCTGTTGCTCAGCCTCATCTGCCCATGGCACTGCTCGCACAGAGGCACAGAGACTGGGGCTGCTTGCTTGTCTTGTCCCCTCAAACTTCAAACGTAGCTTAGGTGGTCCGTGCCGGGCGCCTCCGGCAGCCCTGCTCCGAAAATGCGAACGTCTGCAGATAGCTCGCAGGCAGAAAGAGCTAGCCTGGAAAGCTGTTGCTCAGCCTCATCTGCCCATGGCACTGCTCGCACAGAGGCACAGAGACTGGGGCTGCTTGCTTGTCTTGTCCCCTCAAACTTCAAATGTATCTTAGGTGGTCCGTGCCGGGCGCCTCCGGCAGCCCTGCTCCGAAAATGCGAACGTCTGCAGATAGCTCGCAGGCAGAAAGAGCTAGCCTGGAAAGCTGTTGCTCAGCCTCATCTGCCCATGGCACTGCTCGCGCAGAGGCACAGAGACTGGGGCTGCTTGCTTGTCTTGTCCCCTCAAACTTCAAACGTATCTTAGGTGGTCCGTGCCGGGCGCCTCCGGCAGCCCTGCTCCGAAAATGCCAACGTCTGCAGATAGCTCGCAGGCAGAAAGAGCTAGCCTGGAAAGCTGTTGCTCAGCCTCATCTGCCCATGGCACTGCTCGCACAGAGGCACAGAGACTGGGGCTGCTTGCTTGTCTTGTCCCCTCAAACTTCAAACGTAGCTTAGGTGGTCCGTGCCGGGCGCCTCCGCCAGCCCTGCTCCGAAAATGCGAATGTCTGCAGATAGCTGGCAGGCAGAAAGAGCTAGCCTGGAAAGCTGTTGCTCAGCCTCATCTGCCCATGGCACTGCTCGCACAGAGGCACAGAGACTGGGGCTGCTTGCTTGTCTTGTCCCCTCAAACTTCAAACGTAGCTTAGGTGGTCCGTGCCGGGCGCCTCCGGCAGCCCTGCTCCGAAAATGCGAACGTCTGCAGATAGCTCGCAGGCAGAAAGAGCTAGCCTGGAAAGCTGTTGCTCAGCCTCATCTGCCCATGGCATTGCTAGCACAGAGGCACAGAGACTGGGGCTGCTTGCTTGTCTTGTCCCCTCAAACTTCAAACGTAGCTTAGGTGGTCCGTGCCGGGCGCCTCCGGCAGCCCTGCTCCGAAAATGCGAACGTCTGCAGATAGCTCTCAGGCAGAAAGAGCTAGCCTGGAAAGCTGTTGCTCAGCCTCATCTGCCCATGGCACTGCTCGCACAGAGGCACAGAGACTGGGGCTGCTTGCTTGTCTTGCCCCCTCAAACTTCAAACGTAGCTTAGGTGGTCCGTGCCGGGCGCCTCTGGCAGCCCTGCTCCGAAAATGCGAATGTCTGCAGATAGCTGGCAGGCAGAAAGAGCTAGCCTGGAAAGCTGTTGCTCAGCCTCATCTGCCCATGGCACTGCTCGCACAGAGGCACAGAGACTGAGGCTGCTTTCTTGTCTTTCACCCTCAAACTTCAAACGTAGCTTAGGTGGTCCGTGCCGGGCGCCTCCGGCAGCCCTGCTCCGAAAATGCGAACGTCTGCAGATAGCTCGCAGGCAGAAAGAGCTAGCCTGGAAAGCTGTTGCTCAGCCTCATCTGCCCATGGCACTGCTCGCACAGAGGCACAGAGACTGGGGCTGCTTGCTTGTCTTGTCCCCTCAAACTTCAAATGTATCTTAGGTGGTCCGTGCCGGGCGCCTCCCGCAGCCCTGCTCCGAAAATGCCAACGTCTGCAGATAGCTCGCAGGCAGAAAGAGCTAGCCTGGAAAGCTGTTGCTCAGCCTCATCTGCCCATGGCACTGCTCGCACAGAGGCACACAGACTGGGGCTGCTTGCTTGTCTTGTCCCCTCAAACTTCAAACGTATCTTAGGTGGTCCGTGCCGGGCGCATCCGGCAGCTCTGCTCCGAAAATGCCAACGTCTGCAGATAGCTCGCAGGCAGAAAGAGCTAGCCTGGAAAGCTGTTAATCAGCCTCATCTGCCCATGGCACTGCTCGCACAGAGGCACAGAGACTGGGGCTGCTTGCTTGTCTTGTCCCCTCAAACTTCAAACGTAGCTTAGGTGGTCTGTGCCGGGCGCATCCGGCAGCCCTGCTCCGAAAATGCGAACGTCTGCAGATAGCTCTCAGGCAGAAAGAGCTAGCCTGGAAAGCTGTTGCTCAGCCTCATCTGCCCATGGCACTGCTCGCACAGAGGCACAGAGACTGGGGCTGCTTGCTTGTCTTGTCCCCTCAAACTTCAAACGTAGCTTAGGTGGTCCGTGCCGGGCGCCTCCGGCAGCCCTGCTCCGAAAATGCGAATGTCTGCAGATAGCTGGCAGGCAGAAAGGGCTAGCCTGGAAAGCTGTTGCTCAGCCTCATCTGCCCATGGCACTGCTCGCACAGAGGCACAGAGACTGGGGCTGCTTGCTTGTCTTGTCCCCTCAAACTTCAAACGTAGCTTAGGTGGTCTGTGCCGAGCGCATCCGGCAGCCCTGCTCCGAAAATGCGAACGTCTGCAGATAGCTCTCAGGCAGAAAGAGCTAGCCTGGAAAGCTGTTGCTCAGCCTCATCTGCCCATGGCACTGCTCGCACAGAGGCACAGAGACTGGGGCTGCTTGCTTGTCTTGCCCCCTCAAACTTCAAACGTAGCTTAGGTGGTCCGTGCCGGGCGCCTCCGGCAGCCCTGCTCCGAAAATGCGAACGTCTGCAGATAGCTCGCAGGCAGAAAGAGCTAGCCTGGAAAGCTGTTGCTCAGCCTCATCTGCCCATGGCACTGCTCGCACAGAGGCACAGAGACTGGGGCTGCTTGCTTGTCTTGTCCCCTCAAACTTCAAATGTATCTTAGGTGGTCCGTGCCGGGCGCCTCCCGCAGCCCTGCTCCGAAAATGCCAACGTCTGCAGATAGCTCGCAGGCAGAAAGAGCTAGCCTGGAAAGCTGTTGCTCAGCCTCATCTGCCCATGGCACTGCTCGCACAGAGGCACAGAGACTGGGGCTGCTTGCTTGTCTTGTCCCCTCAAACCTCAAACGTAGCTTAGGTGGTCCGTGCCGGGCGCCTCCGGCAGCCCTACTCCGAAAATGGAAATGTCTGCAGATAGCTCGCAGGCAGAAAGAGCTAGCCTGGAAAGCTGTTGCTCAGCCTCATCTGCCCATGGCACTGCTCGCACAGAGGCACAGAGACTGGGGCTGCTTGCTTGTCTTGTCCCCTCAAACTTCAAACGTAGCTTAGGTGGTCCATGCCGGGCGCCTCCCGCAGCCCTGCTCCGAAAATGCGAACGTCTGCAGATAGCTTGCAGGCAGAAAGAGCTAGCCTGGAAAGCTGTTGCTCAGCCTCATCTGCCCATGGCACTGCTCGCACAGAGGCACAGAGACTGGGGCTGCTTGCTTGTCTTGCCCCCTCAAACTTCAAACGTAGCTTAGGTGGTCCGTGCCGGGCGCCTCCCGCAGCCCTGCTCCGAAAATGCGAATGTCTGCAGATAGCTGGCAGGCAGAAAGAGCTAGCCTGGAAAGCTGTTGCTCAGCCTCATCTGCCCATGGCACTGCTCGCACAGAGGCACAGAGACTGGGGCTGCTTGCTTGTCTTGTCCCCTCAAACTTCAAACGTAGCTTAGGTGGTCCTTGCCGGGCGCCTCCGGCAGCCCTGCTCCGAAAATGCGAACGTCTGCAGATAGCTCGCAGGCAGAAAGAGCTAGCCTGGAAAGCTGTTGCTCAGCCTCATCTGCCCATGGCACTGCTCGCACAGAGGCACAGAGACTGGGGCTGCTTGCTTGTCTTGTCCCCTCAAACTTCAAACGTAGCTTAGGTGGTCCGTGCCGGGCGCCTCCGGCAGCCCTGCTCCGAAAATGCCAACGTCTGCAGATAGCTCGCAGGCAGAAAGAGCTAGCCTGGAAAGCTGTTGCTCAGCCTCATCTGCCCATGGCACTGCTCGCACAGAGGCACAGAGACTGGGGCTGCTTGCTTGTCTTGTCCCCTCAAACTTCAAACGTATCTTAGGTGGTCCGTGCCGGGCGCATCCGGCAGCCCTGCTCCGAAAATGCCAACGTCTGCAGATAGCTCGCAGGCAGAAAGAGCTAGCCTGGAAAGCTGTTGCTCAGCCTCATCTGCCCATGGCACTGCTCGCACAGAGGCACAGAGACTGGGGCTGCTTGCTTGTATTGTCCCCTCAAACTTCAAACGTAGCTTAGGTGGTCCGTGCCGGGCGCCTCCGGCAGTCCTGCTCCGAAAATGCGAACGTCTGCAGATAGCTCGCAGGCAGAAAGAGCTAGCCTGGAAAGCTGTTGCTCAGCCTCATCTGCCCATGGCACTGCTCGCACAGAGGCACAGAGACTGGGGCTGCTTGCTTGTCTTGTCCCCTCAAACTTCAAACGTAGTTTAGGTGGTCCGTGCCGGGCGCATCCGGCAGCCCTGCTCCGAAAATGCGAACGTCTGCAGATAGCTCGCAGGCAGAAAGAGCTAGCCTGGAAAGCTGTTGCTCAGCCTCATCTGCCCATGGCACTGCTCGCACAGAGGCACAGAGACTGAGGCTGCTTGCTTGTCTTGCCCCCTCAAACTTCAAACGTAGCTTAGGTGGTCCTTGCCGGGCGCCTCCGGCAGCCCTGCTCCGAAAATGCGAACGTCTGCAGATAGCTCGCAGGCAGAAAGAGCTAGCCTGGAAAGCTGTTGCTCAGCCTCATCTGCCCATGGCACTGCTCGCACAGAGGCACAGAGACTGGGGCTGCTTGCTTGTCTTGTCCCCTCAAACTTCAAACGTAGCTTAGGTGGTCCGTGCCGGGCGCCTCCGGCAGCCCTGCTCCGAAAATGCAAACGTCTGCAGATAGCTCGCAGGCAGAAAGAGCTAGCCTGGAAAGCTGTTGCTCAGCCTCATCTGCCCATGGCACTGCTCGCACAGAGGCACAGAGACTGGGGCTGCTTGCTTGTCTTGTACCCTCAAACTTCAAACGTAGCTTAGGTGGTCCGTGCCGGGCGCCTCCGGCAGCCCTTCTCCGAAAATGCGAACGTCTGCAGATAGCTCGCAGGCAGAAAGAGCTAGTCTGGAAAGCTGTTGCTCAGCGTCATCCGCCCATGGCACTGCTCACACAGAGGCACAGAGACTGGGGCTGCTTGCTTGTCTTGTCCCCTCAGACTTCAAATGTAGCTTAGGTGGTCCGTGCCGGGTGCCTCCGGCAGCCCTGCTCCGAAAATGCGAACGTCTGCAGATAGCTGGCAGGCAGAAAGAGCTAGCCTGGAAAGCTGTTGCTCAGCCTCATCTGCCCATGGCACTGCTCGCACAGAGGCACAGAGACTGGGGCTGCTTGCTTGTCTTGCACCCTTAAACTTCAAACGTAGCTTAGGTGGTCCTTGCCGGGCGCCTCCGGCAGCCCTGCTCCGAAAATGCGAACGTCTGCAGATAGCTTGCAGGCAAAAAGAGCTAGCCTGGAAAGCTGTTGCTCAGCCTCATCTGCCCATGGCACTGCTCGCACAGAGGCACAGAGACTGGGGCTGCTTGCTTGTCTTGCCCCCTCAAACTTCAAACGTAACTTAGGTGGTCCATGCCGGGCGCCTCCGGCAGCCCTGCTCCGAAAATGGAAATGTCTGCAGATAGCTCGCAGGCAGAAAGAGCTAGCCTGGAAAGCTGTTGCTCAGCCTCATCTGCCCATGGCACTGCTCGCACAGAGGCACAGAGACTGGGGCTGCTTGCTTGTCTTGTCCCCTCAAACTTCAAACGTAGCTTAGGTGGTCCATGCCGGGCGCCTCCCGCAGCCCTGCTCCGAAAATGCGAACGTCTGCAGATAGCTTGCAGGCAGAAAGAGCTAGCCTGGAAAGCTGTTGCTCAGCCTCATCTGCCCATGGCACTGCTCGCACAGAGGCACAGAGACTGGGGCTGCTTGCTTGTCTTGCCCCCTCAAACTTCAAACGTAGCTTAGGTGGTCCGTGCCGGGCGCCTCCGGCAGCCCTGCTCCGAAAATGCGAATGTCTGCAGATAGCTGGCAGGCAGAAAGAGCTAGCCTGGAAAGCTGTTGCTCAGCCTCATCTGCCCATGGCACTGCTCGCACAGAGGCACAGAGACTGGGGCTGCTTGCTTGTCTTGTCCCCTCAAACTTCAAACGTAGCTTAGGTGGTCCTTGCCGGGCGCCTCCGGCAGCCCTGCTCCGAAAATGCGAACGTCTGCAGATAGCTCGCAGGCAGAAAGAGCTAGCCTGGAAAGCTGTTGCTCAGCCTCATCTGCCCATGGCACTGCTCGCACAGAGGCACAGAGACTGGGGCTGCTTGCTTGTCTTGTCCCCTCAAACTTCAAACGTAGCTTAGGTGGTCCGTGCCGGGCGCCTCCGGCAGCCCTGCTCCGAAAATGCCAACGTCTGCAGATAGCTCGCAGGCAGAAAGAGCTAGCCTGGAAAGCTGTTGCTCAGCCTCATCTGCCCATGGCACTGCTCGCACAGAGGCACAGAGACTGGGGCTGCTTGCTTGTCTTGTCCCCTCAAACTTCAAACGTATCTTAGGTGGTCCGTGCCGGGCGCATCCGGCAGCCCTGCTCCGAAAATGCCAACGTCTGCAGATAGCTCGCAGGCAGAAAGAGCTAGCCTGGAAAGCTGTTGCTCAGCCTCATCTGCCCATGGCACTGCTCGCACAGAGGCACAGAGACTGGGGCTGCTTGCTTGTATTGTCCCCTCAAACTTCAAACGTAGCTTAGGTGGTCCGTGCCGGGCGCCTCCGGCAGTCCTGCTCCGAAAATGCGAACGTCTGCAGATAGCTCGCAGGCAGAAAGAGCTAGCCTGGAAAGCTGTTGCTCAGCCTCATCTGCCCATGGCACTGCTCGCACAGAGGCACAGAGACTGGGGCTGCTTGCTTGTCTTGTCCCCTCAAACTTCAAACGTAGTTTAGGTGGTCCGTGCCGGGCGCATCCGGCAGCCCTGCTCCGAAAATGCGAACGTCTGCAGATAGCTCGCAGGCAGAAAGAGCTAGCCTGGAAAGCTGTTGCTCAGCCTCATCTGCCCATGGCACTGCTCGCACAGAGGCACAGAGACTGAGGCTGCTTGCTTGTCTTGCCCCCTCAAACTTCAAACGTAGCTTAGGTGGTCCGTGCCGGGCGCCTCCGGCAGCCCTGCTCCGAAAATGCAAACGTCTGCAGATAGCTCGCAGGCAGAAAGAGCTAGCCTGGAAAGCTGTTGCTCAGCCTCATCTGCCCATGGCACTGCTCGCACAGAGGCACAGAGACTGGGGCTGCTTGCTTGTCTTGTACCCTCAAACTTCAAACGTAGCTTAGGTGGTCCGTGCCGGGCGCCTCCGGCAGCCCTTCTCCGAAAATGCGAACGTCTGCAGATAGCTCGCAGGCAGAAAGAGCTAGTCTGGAAAGCTGTTGCTCAGCGTCATCCGCCCATGGCACTGCTCACACAGAGGCACAGAGACTGGGGCTGCTTGCTTGTCTTGTCCCCTCAGACTTCAAATGTAGCTTAGGTGGTCCGTGCCGGGTGCCTCCGGCAGCCCTGCTCCGAAAATGCGAACGTCTGCAGATAGCTGGCAGGCAGAAAGAGCTAGCCTGGAAAGCTGTTGCTCAGCCTCATCTGCCCATGGCACTGCTCGCACAGAGGCACAGAGACTGGGGCTGCTTGCTTGTCTTGCACCCTTAAACTTCAAACGTAGCTTAGGTGGTCCTTGCCGGGCGCCTCCGGCAGCCCTGCTCCGAAAATGCGAACGTCTGCAGATAGCTTGCAGGCAAAAAGAGCTAGCCTGGAAAGCTGTTGCTCAGCCTCATCTGCCCATGGCACTGCTCGCACAGAGGCACAGAGACTGGGGCTGCTTGCTTGTCTTGCCCCCTCAAACTTCAAACGTAACTTAGGTGGTCCATGCCGGGCGCCTCCGACAGGCCTGCTCCGAAAATGCAAACGTCTGCAGATAGCTCGCAGGCAGAAAGAGCTAGCCTGGAAAGCTGTTGCTCAGCCTCATCTGCCCATGGCACTGCTCGCACAGAGGCACAGAGACTGGGGCTGCTTGATTGTCTTCCCCCTCAAACCTCAAACGTAGCTTAGGTGGTCCGTGCCGGGCGCCTCCGGCAGCCCTGCTCCGAAAATGCAAATGTCTGCAGATAGCTCGCAGGCAGAAAGAGCTAGCCTGGAAAGCTGTTGCTCAGCCTCATCTGCCCATGGCACTGCTCGCACAGAGGCACAGAGACTGGGGCTGCTTGCTTGTCTTGTCCCCTCAAACTTCAAACGTAGCTTAGGTGGTCCATGCCGGGCGCCTCCCGCAGCCCTGCTCCGAAAATGCGAACGTCTGCAGATAGCTTGCAGGCAGAAAGAGCTAGCCTGGAAAGCTGTTGCTCAGCCTCATCTGCCCATGGCACTGCTCGCACAGAGGCACAGAGACTGGGGCTGCTTGCTTGTCTTGCCCCCTCAAACTTCAAACGTAGCTTAGGTGGTCCGTGCCGGGCGCCTCCGGCAGCCCTGCTCCGAAAATGCGAATGTCTGCAGATAGCTGGCAGGCAGAAAGAGCTAGCCTGGAAAGCTGTTGCTCAGCCTCATCTGCCCATGGCACTGCTCGCACAGAGGCACAGAGACTGGGGCTGCTTGCTTGTCTTGTCCCCTCAAACTTCAAACGTAGCTTAGGTGGTCCGTGCCGGGCGCCTCCGGCAGCCCTGCTCCGAAAATGCGAACGTCTGCAGATAGCTCGCAGGCAGAAAGAGCTAGCCTGGAAAGCTGTTGCTCAGCCTCATCTGCCCATGGCACTGCTCGCACAGAGGCACAGAGACTGGGGCTGCTTGCTTGTCTTGTCCCCTCAAACTTCAAATGTATCTTAGGTGGTCCGTGCCGGGCGCCTCCGGCAGCCCTGCTCCGAAAATGCCAACGTCTGCAGATAGCTCGCAGGCAGAAAGAGCTAGCCTGGAAAGCTGTTGCTCAGCCTCATCTGCCCATGGCACTGCTCGCACAGAGGCACAGAGACTGGGGCTGCTTGCTTGTCTTGTCCCCTCAAACTTCAAACGTATCTTAGGTGGTCCGTGCCGGGCGCATCCGGCAGCCCTGCTCCGAAAATGCCAACGTCTGCAGATAGCTCGCAGGCAGAAAGAGCTAGCCTGGAAAGCTGTTGCTCAGCCTCATCTGCCCATGGCACTGCTCGCACAGAGGCACAGAGACTGGGGCTGCTTGCTTGTATTGTCCCCTCAAACTTCAAACGTAGCTTAGGTGGTCCGTGCCGGGCGCCTCCGGCAGTCCTGCTCCGAAAATGCGAACGTCTGCAGATAGCTCGCAGGCAGAAAGAGCTAGCCTGGAAAGCTGTTGCTCAGCCTCATCTGCCCATGGCACTGCTCGCACAGAGGCACAGAGACTGGGGCTGCTTGCTTGTCTTGTCCCCTCAAACTTCAAACGTAGTTTAGGTGGTCCGTGCCGGGCGCATCCGGCAGCCCTGCTCCGAAAATGCGAACGTCTGCAGATAGCTGGCAGGCAGAAAGAGCTAGCCTGGAAAGCTGTTGCTCAGCCTCATCTGCCCATGGCACTGCTCGCACAGAGGCACAGAGACTGAGGCTGCTTGCTTGTCTTGCCCCCTCAAACTTCAAACGTAGCTTAGGTGGTCCTTGCCGGGCGCCTCCGGCAGCCCTGCTCCGAAAATGCGAACGTCTGCAGATAGCTCTCAGGCAGAAAGAGCTAGCCTGGAAAGCTGTTGCTCAGCCTCATCTGCCCATGGCACTGCTCGCACAGAGGCACAGAGACTGGGGCTGCTTGCTTGTCTTGTCCCCTCAAACTTCAAACGTAGCTTAGGTGGTCCGTGCCGGGCGCCTCCGGCAGCCCTGCTCCGAAAATGCAAACGTCTGCAGATAGCTCGCAGGCAGAAAGAGCTAGCCTGGAAAGCTGTTGCTCAGCCTCATCTGCCCATGGCACTGCTCGCACAGAGGCACAGAGACTGGGGCTGCTTTCTTGTCTTGTACCCTCAAACTTCAAACGTAGCTTAGGTGGTCCGTGCCGGGCGCCTCCGGCAGCCCTGCTCCGAAAATGCGAACGTCTGCAGATAGCTCGCAGGCAGAAAGAGCTAGTCTGGAAAGCTGTTGCTCAGCGTCATCCGCCCATGGCACTGCTCAAACAGAGGCACAGAGACTGGGGCTGCTTGCTTGTCTTGTCCCCTCAAACTTCAAATGTAGCTTAGGTGGTCCGTGCCGGGTGCCTCCGGCAGCCCTGCTCCGAAAATGCGAACGTCTGCAGATAGCTGGCAGGCAGAAAGAGCTAGCCTGGAAAGCTGTTGCTCAGCCTCATCTGCCCATGGCACTGCTCGCACAGAGGCACAGAGACTGAGGCTGCTTGCTTGTCTTGCACCCTTAAACTTCAAACGTAGCTTAGGTGGTCCTTGCCGGGCGCCTCCGGCAGCCCTGCTCCGAAAATGCGAACGTCTGCAGATAGCTTGCAGGCAAAAAGAGCTAGCCTGGAAAGCTGTTGCTCAGCCTCATCTGCCCATGGCATTGCTCGCACAGAGGCACAGAGACTGGGGCTGCTTGCTTGTCTTGCCCCCTCAAACTTCAAACGTAACTTAGGTGGTCCATGCCGGGCGCCTCCGACAGGCCTGCTCCGAAAATGCCAACGTCTGCAGATAGCTCGCAGGCAGAAAGAGCTAGCCTGGAAAGCTGTTGCTCAGCCTCATCTGCCCATGGCACTGCTCGCACAGAGGCACAGAGACTGGGGCTGCTTGATTGTCTTCCCCCTCAAACCTCAAACGTAGCTTAGGTGGTCCGTGCCGGGCGCCTCCGGCAGCCCTGCTCCGAAAATGGAAATGTCTGCAGATAGCTCGCAGGCAGAAAGAGCTAGCCTGGAAAGCTGTTGCTCAGCCTCATCTGCCCATGGCACTGCTCGCACAGAGGCACAGAGACTGGGGCTGCTTGCTTGTCTTGTCCCCTCAAACTTCAAACGTAGCTTAGGTGGTCCATGCCGGGCGCCTCCCGCAGCCCTGCTCCGAAAATGCGAACGTCTGCAGATAGCTTGCAGGCAGAAAGAGCTAGCCTGGAAAGCTGTTGCTCAGCCTCATCTGCCCATGGCACTGCTCGCACAGAGGCACAGAGACTGGGGCTGCTTGCTTGTCTTGCCCCCTCAAACTTCAAACGTATCTTAGGTGGTCCGTGCCGGGCGCCTCCGGCAGCCCTGCTCCGAAAATGCGAATGTCTGCAGATAGCTGGCAGGCAGAAAGAGCTAGCCTGGAAAGCTGTTGCTCAGCCTCATCTGCCCATGGCACTGCTCGCACAGAGGCACAGAGACTGGGGCTGCTTGCTTGTCTTGTCCCCTCAAACTTCAAACGTAGCTTAGGTGGTCCGTGCCGGGCGCCTCCGGCAGCCCTGCTCCGAAAATGCGAACGTCTGCAGATAGCTCGCAGGCAGAAAGAGCTAGCCTGGAAAGCTGTTGCTCAGCCTCATCTGCCCATGGCACTGCTCGCACAGAGGCACAGAGACTGGGGCTGCTTGCTTGTCTTGTCCCCTCAAACTTCAAATGTATCTTAGGTGGTCCGTGCCGGGCGCCTCCGGCAGCCCTGCTCCGAAAATGCCAACGTCTGCAGATAGCTTGCAGGCAGAAAGAGCTAGCCTGGAAAGCTGTTGCTCAGCCTCATCTGCCCATGGCACTGCTCGCACAGAGGCACAGAGACTGGGGCTGCTTGCTTGTCTTGTCCCCTCAAACTTCAAACGTATCTTAGGTGGTCCGTGCCGGGCGCATCCGGCAGCCCTGCTCCGAAAATGCCAACGTCTGCAGATAGCTCGCAGGCAGAAAGAGCTAGCCTGGAAAGCTGTTGCTCAGCCTCATCTGCCCATGGCACTGCTCGCACAGAGGCACAGAGACTGGGGCTGCTTGCTTGCATTGTCCCCTCAAACTTCAAACGTAGCTTAGGTGGTCCGTGCCGGGCGCCTCCGGCAGCCCTGCTCCGAAAATGCGAACGTCTGCAGATAGCTGGCAGGCAGAAAGAGCTAGCCTGGAAAGCTGTTGCTCAGCCTCATCTGCCCATGGCACTGCTCGCACAGAGGCACAGAGACTGGGGCTGCTTGCTTGTCTTGTCCCCTCAAACTTCAAACGTAGTTTAGGTGGTCCGTGCCGGGCGCATCCGGCAGCCCTGCTCCGAAAATGCGAACGTCTGCAGATAGCTGGCAGGCAGAAAGAGCTAGCCTGGAAAGCTGTTGCTCAGCCTCATCTGCCCATGGCACTGCTCGCACAGAGGCACAGAGACTGGGGCTGCTTGCTTGTCTTGTCCCCTCAAACTTCAAACGTAGCTTAGGTGGTCCGTGCCGGGCGCCTCCGGCCGCCCTGCTCCGAAAATGCAAACGTCTGCAGATAGCTCGCAGGCAGAAAGAGCTAGCCTGGAAAGCTGTTGCTCAGCCTCATCTGCCCATGGCACTGCTCGCACAGAGGCACAGAGACTGGGGCTGCTTGCTTGTCTTGTACCCTCAAACTTCAAACGTAGCTTAGGTGGTCCGTGCCGGGCGCCTTCGGCAGCCCTGCTCCGAAAATGCGAACGTCTGCAGATAGCTGGCAGGCAGAAAGAGCTAGCCTGGAAAGCTGTTGCTCAGCCTCATCTGCCCATGGCACTGCTCGCACAGAGGCACAGAGACTGGGGCTGCTTGCTTGTCTTGCACCCTTAAACTTCAAACGTAGCTTAGGTGGTCCTTGCCGGGCGCCTCCGGCAGCCCTGCTCCGAAAATGCGAACGTCTGCAGATAGCTTGCAGGCAAAAAGAGCTAGCCTGGAAAGCTGTTGCTCAGCCTCATCTGCCCATGGCACTGCTCGCACAGAGGCACAGAGACTGGGGCTGCTTGCTTGTCTTGCCCCCTCAAACTTCAAACGTAACTTAGGTGGTCCATGCCGGGCGCCTCCGACAGCCCTGCTCCGAAAATGCAAATGTCTGCAGATAGCTCGCAGGCAGAAAGAGCTAGCCTGGAAAGCTGTTGCTCAGCCTCATCTGCCCATGGCACTGCTCGCACAGAGGCACAGAGACTGGGGCTGCTTGCTTGTCTTGTCCCCTCAAACTTCAAACGTAGCTTAGGTGGTCCATGCCGGGCGCCTCCCGCAGCCCTGCTCCGAAAATGCGAATGTCTGCAGATAGCTTGCAGGCAGAAAGAGCTAGCCTGGAAAGCTGTTGCTCAGCCTCATCTGCCCATGGCACTGCTCGCACAGAGGCACAGAGACTGGGGCTGCTTGCTTGTCTTGCCCCCTCAAACTTCAAACGTAGCTTAGGTGGTCCGTGCCGGGCGCCTCCGGCAGCCCTGCTCCGAAAATGCGAATGTCTGCAGATAGCTGGCAGGCAGAAAGAGCTAGCCTGGAAAGCTGTTGCTCAGCCTCATCTGCCCATGGCACTGCTCGCACAGAGGCACAGAGACTGGGGCTGCTTGCTTGTCTTGTCCCCTCAAACTTCAAACGTAGCTTAGGTGGTCCGTGCCGGGCGCCTCCGGCAGCCCTGCTCCGAAAATGCGAACGTCTGCAGATAGCTCGCAGGCAGAAAGAGCTAGCCTGGAAAGCTGTTGCTCAGCCTCATCTGCCCATGGCACTGCTCGCACAGAGGCACAGAGACTGGGGCTGCTTGCTTGTCTTGTCCCCTCAAACTTCAAATGTATCTTAGGTGGTCCGTGCCGGGCGCCTCCGGCAGCCCTGCTCCGAAAATGCCAACGTCTGCAGATAGCTCGCAGGCAGAAAGAGCTAGCCTGGAAAGCTGTTGCTCAGCCTCATCTGCCCATGGCACTGCTCGCACAGAGGCACAGAGACTGGGGCTGCTTGCTTGTCTTGTCCCCTCAAACTTCAAACGTATCTTAGGTGGTCCGTGCCGGGCGCATCCGGCAGCCCTGCTCCGAAAATGCCAACGTCTGCAGATAGCTCGCAGGCAGAAAGAGCTAGCCTGGAAAGCTGTTGCTCAGCCTCATCTGCCCATGGCACTGCTCGCACAGAGGCACAGAGACTGGGGCTGCTTGCTTGTATTGTCCCCTCAAACTTCAAACGTAGCTTAGGTGGTCCGTGCCGGGCGCCTCCGGCAGTCCTGCTCCGAAAATGCGAACGTCTGCAGATAGCTCGCAGGCAGAAAGAGCTAGCCTGGAAAGCTGTTGCTCAGCCTCATCTGCCCATGGCACTGCTCGCACAGAGGCACAGAGACTGGGGCTGCTTGCTTGTCTTGTCCCCTCAAACTTCAAACGTAGCTTAGGTGGTCCGTGCCGTGCGCATCCGGCAGCCCTGCTCCGAAAATGCGAACGTCTGCAGATAGCTCGCAGGCAGAAAGAGCTAGCCTGGAAAGCTGTTGCTCAGCCTCATCTGCCCATGGCACTGCTCGCACAGAGGCACAGAGACTGAGGCTGCTTGCTTGTCTTGCCCCCTCAAACTTCAAACGTAGCTTAGGTGGTCCTTGCCGGGCGCCTCCGGCAGCCCTGCTCCGAAAATGCGAACGTCTGCAGATAGCTCTCAGGCAGAAAGAGCTAGCCTGGAAAGCTGTTGCTCAGCCTCATCTGCCCATGGCACTGCTCGCACAGAGGCACAGAGACTGGGGCTGCTTGCTTGTCTTGTCCCCTCAAACTTCAAACGTAGCTTAGGTGGTCCGTGCCGGGTGCCTCCGGCAGCCCTGCTCCGAAAATGCGAACGTCTGCAGATAGCTGGCAGGCAGAAAGAGCTAGCCTGGAAAGCTGTTGCTCAGCCTCATCTGCCCATGGCACTGCTCGCACAGAGGCACAGAGACTGGGGCTGCTTGCTTGTCTTGCACCCTTAAACTTCAAACGTAGCTTAGGTGGTCCTTGCCGGGCGCCTCCGGCAGCCCTGCTCCGAAAATGCGAACGTCTGCAGATAGCTTGCAGGCAAAAAGAGCTAGCCTGGAAAGCTGTTGCTCAGCCTCATCTGCCCATGGCACTGCTCGCACAGAGGCACAGAGACTGGGGCTGCTTGCTTGTCTTGCCCCCTCAAACTTCAAACGTAACTTAGGTGGTCCATGCCGGGCGCCTCCGACAGCCCTGCTCCGAAAATGCAAATGTCTGCAGATAGCTCGCAGGCAGAAAGAGCTAGCCTGGAAAGCTGTTGCTCAGCCTCATCTGCCCATGGCACTGCTCGCACAGAGGCACAGAGACTGGGGCTGCTTGCTTGTCTTGTCCCCTCAAACTTCAAACGTAGCTTAGGTGGTCCATGCCGGGCGCCTCCCGCAGCCCTGCTCCGAAAATGCGAATGTCTGCAGATAGCTTGCAGGCAGAAAGAGCTAGCCTGGAAAGCTGTTGCTCAGCCTCATCTGCCCATGGCACTGCTCGCACAGAGGCACAGAGACTGGGGCTGCTTGCTTGTCTTGCCCCCTCAAACTTCAAACGTAGCTTAGGTGGTCCGTGCCGGGCGCCTCCGGCAGCCCTGCTCCGAAAATGCGAATGTCTGCAGATAGCTGGCAGGCAGAAAGAGCTAGCCTGGAAAGCTGTTGCTCAGCCTCATCTGCCCATGGCACTGCTCGCACAGAGGCACAGAGACTGGGGCTGCTTGCTTGTCTTGTCCCCTCAAACTTCAAACGTAGCTTAGGTGGTCCGTGCCGGGCGCCTCCGGCAGCCCTGCTCCGAAAATGCGAACGTCTGCAGATAGCTCGCAGGCAGAAAGAGCTAGCCTGGAAAGCTGTTGCTCAGCCTCATCTGCCCATGGCACTGCTCGCACAGAGGCACAGAGACTGGGGCTGCTTGCTTGTCTTGTCCCCTCAAACTTCAAATGTATCTTAGGTGGTCCGTGCCGGGCGCCTCCGGCAGCCCTGCTCCGAAAATGCCAACGTCTGCAGATAGCTCGCAGGCAGAAAGAGCTAGCCTGGAAAGCTGTTGCTCAGCCTCATCTGCCCATGGCACTGCTCGCACAGAGGCACAGAGACTGGGGCTGCTTGCTTGTCTTGTCCCCTCAAACTTCAAACGTATCTTAGGTGGTCCGTGCCGGGCGCATCCGGCAGCCCTGCTCCGAAAATGCCAACGTCTGCAGATAGCTCGCAGGCAGAAAGAGCTAGCCTGGAAAGCTGTTGCTCAGCCTCATCTGCCCATGGCACTGCTCGCACAGAGGCACAGAGACTGGGGCTGCTTGCTTGTATTGTCCCCTCAAACTTCAAACGTAGCTTAGGTGGTCCGTGCCGGGCGCCTCCGGCAGTCCTGCTCCGAAAATGCGAACGTCTGCAGATAGCTCGCAGGCAGAAAGAGCTAGCCTGGAAAGCTGTTGCTCAGCCTCATCTGCCCATGGCACTGCTCGCACAGAGGCACAGAGACTGGGGCTGCTTGCTTGTCTTGTCCCCTCAAACTTCAAACGTAGCTTAGGTGGTCCGTGCCGTGCGCATCCGGCAGCCCTGCTCCGAAAATGCGAACGTCTGCAGATAGCTCGCAGGCAGAAAGAGCTAGCCTGGAAAGCTGTTGCTCAGCCTCATCTGCCCATGGCACTGCTCGCACAGAGGCACAGAGACTGAGGCTGCTTGCTTGTCTTGCCCCCTCAAACTTCAAACGTAGCTTAGGTGGTCCTTGCCGGGCGCCTCCGGCAGCCCTGCTCCGAAAATGCGAACGTCTGCAGATAGCTCTCAGGCAGAAAGAGCTAGCCTGGAAAGCTGTTGCTCAGCCTCATCTGCCCATGGCACTGCTCGCACAGAGGCACAGAGACTGGGGCTGCTTGCTTGTCTTGTCCCCTCAAACTTCAAACGTAGCTTAGGTGGTCCGTGCCGGGCGCCTCCGGCAGCCCTGCTCCGAAAATGCAAACGTCTGCAGATAGCTCGCAGGCAGAAAGAGCTAGCCTGGAAAGCTGTTGCTCAGCCTCATCTGCCCATGGCACTGCTCGCACAGAGGCACAGAGACTGGGGCTGCTTTCTTGTCTTGTACCCTCAAACTTCAAACGTAGCTTAGGTGGTCCGTGCCGGGCGCCTCCGGCAGCCCTGCTCCGAAAATGCGAACGTCTGCAGATAGCTCGCAGGCAGAAAGAGCTAGTCTGGAAAGCTGTTGCTCAGCGTCATCCGCCCATGGCACTGCTCACACAGAGGCACAGAGACTGGGGCTGCTTGCTTGTCTTGTCCCCTCAAACTTCAAATGTAGCTTAGGTGGTCCGTGCCGGGTGCCTCCGGCAGCCCTGCTCCGAAAATGCAAACGTCTGAAGATAGCTGGCAGGCAGAAAGAGCTAGCCTGGAAAGCTGTTGCTCAGCCTCATCTGCCCATGGCACTGCTCGCACAGAGGCACAGAGACTGGGGCTGCTTGCTTGTCTTGCACCCTTAAACTTCAAACGTAGCTTAGGTGGTCCTTGCCGGGCGCCTCCGGCAGCCCTGCTCCGAAAATGCGAACGTCTGCAGATAGCTTGCAGGCAAAAAGAGCTAGCCTGGAAAGCTGTTGCTCAGCCTCATCTGCCCATGGCACTGCTCGCACAGAGGCACAGAGACTGGGGCTGCTTGCTTGTCTTGCCCCCTCAAACTTCAAACGTAACTTAGGTGGTCCATGCCGGGCGCCTCCGACAGGCCTGCTCCGAAAATGCAAACGTCTGCAGATAGCTGGCAGGCAGAAAGAGCTAGCCTGGAAAGCTGTTGCTCAGCCTCATCTGCCCATGGCACTGCTCGCACAGAGGCACAGAGACTGGGGCTGCTTGATTGTCTTCCCCCTCAAACCTCAAACGTAGCTTAGGTGGTCCGTGCCGGGCGCCTCCGGCAGCCCTGCTCCGAAAATGCAAATGTCTGCAGATAGCTCGCAGGCAGAAAGAGCTAGCCTGGAAAGCTGTTGCTCAGCCTCATCTGCCCATGGCACTGCTCGCACAGAGGCACAGAGACTGGGGCTGCTTGCTTGTCTTGTCCCCTCAAACTTGAAATGTAGCTTAGGTGGTCCGTGCCGGGCGCCTCCGGCAGCCCTGCTCCGAAAATGCGAACGTCTGCAGATAGCTGGCAGGCAGAAAGAGCTAGCCTGGAAAGCTGTTGCTCAGCCTCATCTGCCCATGGCACTGCTCGCACAGAGGCACAGAGACTGAGGCTGCTTGCTTGTCTTGTCCCCTCAAACTTCAAATGTAGCTTAGGTGGTCCGTGCCGGGCGCCTCCGGCAGCCCTGCTCCGAAAATGCGAACGTCTGCAGATAGCTGGCAGGCAGAAAGAGCTAGCCTGGAAAGCTGTTGCTCAGCCTCATCTGCCCATGGCACTGCTCGCACAGAGGCCCAGAGACTGGGGCTGCTTGCTTGTCTTGCCCCCTCAAACTTCAAACGTAGCTTAGGTGGTCCGTGCCGGGCGCCTCCGGCAGCCCTGCTCCGAAAATGCGAATGTCTGCAGATAGCTGGCAGGCAGAAAGAGCTAGCCTGGAAAGCTGTTGCTCAGCCTCATCTGCCCATGGCACTGCTCGCACAGAGGCACAGAGACTGGGGCTGCTTGCTTGTCTTGCACCCTCAAACTTCAAACGTAGCTTAGGTGGTCCATGCCTGGCGCCTCCCGCAGCCCTGCTGTGAAAATGCGAACGTCTGCAGATAGCTTGCAGGCAGAAAGAGCTAGCCTGGAAAGCTGTTGCTCAGCCTCATCTGCCCATGGCACTGCTCGCACAGAGGCACAGAGACTGGGGCTGCTTGCTTGTCTTGCCCCCTCAAACTTCAAACGTAGCTTAGGTGGTCCGTGCCGGGTGCCTCCGGCAGCCCTGCTCCGAAAATGCGAACGTCTGCAGATAGCTTGCAGGCAGAAAGAGCTAGCCTGGAAAGCTGTTGCTCAGCCTCATCTGCCCATGGCACTGCTCGCACAGAGGCACAGAGACTGGGGCTGCTTGCTTGTCTTGCCCCCTCAAACTTCAAACGTAGCTTAGGTGGTCCGTGCCGGGTGCCTCCGGCAGCCCTGCTCCGAAAATGCGAATGTCTGCAGATAGCTGGCAGGCAGAAAGAGCTAGCCTGGAAAGCTGTTGCTCAGCCTCATCTGCCCATGGCACTGCTCGCACAGAGGCACAGAGACTGGGGCTGCTTGCTTGTCTTGTCCCCTCAAACTTCAAACGTAGCTTAGGTGGTCCGTGCCGGGCGCCTCCGGCAGCCCTGCTCTGAAAATGCGAACGTCTGCAGATAGCTCTGAGGCAGAAAGAGCTAGCCTGGAAAGCTGTTGCTCAGCCTCATCTGCCCATGGCACTGCTCGCACAGAGGCACAGAGACTGGGGCTGCTTGCTTGTCTTGTCCCCTCAAACTTCAAACGTAGCTTAGCTGGTCCGTGCCGGGCGCCTCCGGCAGCCCTGCTCCGAAAATGCGAACGTCTGCAGATAGCTCGCAGGCAGAAAGAGCTAGCCTGGAAAGCTGTTGCTCAGCCTCATCTGCCCATGGCACTGCTCGCACAGAGGCACAGAGACTGGGGCTGCTTGCTTGTCTTGTCCCCTCAAACTTCAAACGTAGCTTAGGTGGTCCGTGCCGGGCGCATCCGGCAGCCCTGCTCCGAAAATGCGAACGTCTGCAGATAGCTTGCAGGCAGAAAGAGCTAGCCTGGAAAGCTGTTGCTCAGCCTCATCTGCCCATGGCACTGCTCGCACAGAGGCACAGAGACTGGGGCTGCTTGCTTGTCTTGCCCCCTCAAACTTCAAACGTAGCTTAGGTGGTCCGTGCCGGGCGCCTCCGGCAGCCCTGCTCCGAAAATGCGAATGTCTGCAGATAGCTGGCAGGCAGAAAGAGCTAGCCTGGAAAGCTGTTGCTCAGCCTCATCTGCCCATGGCACTGCTCGCACAGAGGCACAGAAACTGAGGCTGCTTGCTTGTCTTGCACCCTCAAACTTAAAAAGTAGCTTAGGTGGTCCTTGCCGGGCGCCTCCGGCAGCCCTGCTCCGAAAATGCGAATGTCTGCAGATAGCTGGCAGGCAGAAAGAGCTAGCCTGGAAAGCTGTTGCTCAGCCTCATCTGCCCATGGCACTGCTCGCACAGAGGCACAGAGACTGGGGCTGCTTGCTTGTCTTGCCCCCTCAAACTTCAAACGTAACTTAGGTGGTCCATGCCGGGCGCCTCCGACAGCCCTGCTCCGAAAATGCAAACGTCTGCAGATAGCTCGCAGGCAGAAAGAGCTAGCCTGGAAAGCTGTTGCTCAGCCTCATCTGCCCATGGCACTTCTCGCACAGAGGCACAGAGACTGGGGCTGCTTGCTTGTCTTCCCCCTCAAACTTCAAACGTAGCTTAGGTGGTCCGTGCCGGGCGCCTCCGGCAGCCCTGCTCCGAAAATGCAAATGTCTGCAGATAGCTCGCAGGCAGAAAGAGCTAGCCTGGAAAGCTGTTGCTCAGCCTCATCTGCCCATGGCACTGCTCGCACAGAGGCACAGAGACTGGGGCTGCTTGCTTGTCTTGTCCCCTCAAACTTCAAACGTAGCTTAGGTGGTCCGTGCCGGGCGCCTCCGGCAGTCCTGCTCCGAAAATGCGAACGTCTGCAGATAGCTCGCAGGCAGAAAGAGCTAGCCTGGAAAGCTGTTGCTCAGCCTCATCTGCCCATGGCACTGCTCGCACAGAGGCACAGAGACTGGGGCTGCTTGCTTGTCTTGTCCCCTCAAACTTCAAACGTAGCTTAGGTGGTCCGTGCCGGGCGCATCCGGCAGCCCTGCTCCGAAAATGCGAACGTCTGCAGATAGCTGGCAGGCAGAAAGAGCTAGCCTGGAAAGCTGTTGCTCAGCCTCATCTGCCCATGGCACTGCTCGCACAGAGGCACAGAGACTGAGGCTGCTTGCTTGTCTTGCCCCCTCAAACTTCAAACGTAGCTTAGGTGGTCCTTGCCGGGCGCCTCCGGCAGCCCTGCTCCGAAAATGCGAACGTCTGCAGATAGCTCGCAGGCAGAAAGAGCTAGTCTGGAAAGCTGTTGCTCAGCCTCATCCGCCCATGGCACTGCTCACACAGAGGCACAGAGACTGGGGCTGCTTTCTTGTCTTGTCCCCTCAAACTTCAAATGTAGCTTAGGTGGTCCGTGCCGGGTGCCTCCGGCAGCCCTGCTCCAAAAATGCGAACGTCTGCAGATAGCTGGCAGGCAGAAAGAGCTAGCCTGGAAAGCTGTTGCTCAGCCTCATCTGCCCATGGCACTGCTCGCACAGAGGCACAGAGACTGAGGCTGCTTGCTTGTCTTGCACCCTTAAACTTCAAACGTAGCTTAGGTGGTCCTTGCCGGGCGCCTCCGGCAGCCCTGCTCCGAAAATGCGAACGTCTGCAGATAGCTGGCAGGCAGAAAGAGCTAGCCTGGAAAGCTGTTGCTCAGCCTCATCTGGCCATGGCACTGCTCGCACAGAGGCACAGAGACTGGGGCTGCTTGCTTGTCTTGCCCCCTCAAACTTCAAACGTAACTTAGGTGGTCCATGCCGGGCGCCTCCGACAGCCCTGCTCCGAAAATGCAAACGTCTGCAGATAGCTCGCAGGCAGAAAGAGCTAGCCTGGAAAGCTGTTGCTCAGCCTCATCTGCCCATGGCACTGCTCGCACAGAGGCACAGAGACTGGGGCTGCTTGCTTGTCTTCCCCCTCAAACCTCAAACGTAGCTTAGGTGGTCCGTGCCGGGCGCCTCCGGCAGCCCTGCTCCGAAAATGCCAACGTCTGCAGATAGCTCGCAGGCAGAAAGAGCTAGCCTGGAAAGCTGTTGCTCAGCCTCATCTGCCCATGGCACTGCTCGCACAGAGGCACAGAGACTGGGGCTGCTTGCTTGTCTTGCACCCTCAAACTTCAAACGTAGCTTAGGTGGTCCGTGCCGGGCGCCTCCGGCAGCCCTGCTCCGAAAATGCGAACGTCTGCAGATAGCTCTCAGGCAGAAAGAGCTAGCCTGGAAAGCTGTTGCTCAGCCTCATCTGCCCATGGCACTGCTCGCACAGAGGCACAGAGACTGGGGCTGCTTGCTTGTCTTGCCCCCTCAAACCTCAAACGTAGCTTAGGTGGTCCGTGCCGGGCGCCTCCGGCAGCCCTGCTCCGAAAATGCAAATGTCTGCAGATAGCTCGCAGGTAGAAAGAGCTAGCCTGGAAAGCTGTTGCTCAGCCTCATCTGCCCATGGCACTGCTCGCACAGAGGCACAGAGACTGGGGCTGCTTGCTTGTCTTGTCCCCTCAAACTTCAAATGTAGCTTAGGTGGTCCGTGCCGGGCGCCTGCGGCAGCCCTGCTCCGAAAATGCGAACGTCTGCAGATAGCTTGCAGGCAGAAAGAGCTAGCCTGGAAAGCTGTTGCTCAGCCTCATCTGCCCATGGCACTGCTCGCACAGAGGCACACAGACTGAGGCTGCTTGCTTGTCTTGCCCCCTCAAACTTCAAACGTAGCTTAGGTGGTCCGTGCCGGGCGCCTCCGGCTGCCCTGCTCCAAAAATCCAAACGTCTGCAGATAGCTCGCAGGCAGAAAGAGCTAGCCTGGAAAGCTGTTGCTCAGCCTCATCTGCCCATGGCACTGCTCGCACAGAGGCACAGAGACTGGGGATGCTTGCTTGTCTTGTCCCCTCAAATTTCAAACGTAGCTTAGGTGGTCTGTGCCGGGCGCCTCCGGCAGCCCTGCTCCAAAAATGCGAACGTCTGCAGATAGCTGGCAGGCAGAAAGAGCTAGCCTGGAAAGCTGTTGCTCAGCCTCATCTGCCCATGGCACTGCTCGCACAGAGGCACAGAGACTGGGGCTGCTTGCTTGTCTTGCCCCCTCAAACTTCAAACGTAGCTTAGGTGGTCCGTGCCGGGCGCCTCCGGCAGCCCTGCTCCGAAAATGCGAACGTCTGCAGATAGCTCGCAGGCAGAAAGAGCTAGCCTGGAAAGCTGTTGCTCAGCCTCATCTGCCCATGGCACTGCTCGCACAGAGGCACAGAGACTGAGGCTGCTTGCTTGTCTTGCCCCCTCAAACTTCAAACGTAGCTTAGGTGGTCCGTGCCGGGCGCATCCGGCAGCCCTGCTCCGAAAATGCCAACGTCTGCAGATAGCTCGCAGGCAGAAAGAGCTAGCCTGGAAAGCTGTTGCTCAGCCTCATCTGCCCATGGCACTGCTCGCACAGAGGCACAGAGACTGGGGCTGCTTGCTTGTCTTGCCCCCTCAAACTTCAAACGTAGCTTAGGTGGTCCATGTCGGGCGCCTCCGACAGCCCTGCTCCGAAAATGCCAACGTCTGCAGATAGCTCGCAGGCAGAAAGAGCTAGCCTGGAAAGCTGTTGCTCAGCCTCATCTGCCCGTGGCACTGCTCGCACAGAGGCACAGAGACTGGGGCTGCTTGCTTGTCTTGCCCCCTCAAACTTCAAACGTAGCTTAGGTGGTCCATGCCGGGCGCCTCCGACAGCCCTGCTCCGAAAATGCAAACGTCTGCAGATAGCTCGCAGGCAGAAAGAGCTAGCCTGGAAAGCTGTTGCTCAGCCTCATCTGCCCATGGCACTGCTCGCACAGAGGCACAGAGACTGGGGCTGCTTGCTTGTCTTGTCCCCTCAAACTTCAAACGTAGCTTAGGTGGTCCGTGCCGGGCGCCTCCGGCAGCCCTGCTCCGAAAATGCAAACGTCTGCAGATAGCTCGCAGGCAGAAAGAGCTAGCCTGGAAAGCTGTTGCTCAGCCTCATCTGCCCATGGCACTGCTCGCACAGAGGCACAGAGACTGGGGCTGCTTGCTTGTCTTGTCCCCTCAAACCTGAAATGTAGCTTAGGTGGTCCGTGCCGGGCGCCTCCGGCAGCCCTGCTCCGAAAATGCGAACGTCTGCAGATAGCTTGCAGGCAGAAAGAGCTAGCCTGGAAAGCTGTTGCTCAGCCTCATCTGCCCATGGCACTGCTCGCACAGAGGCACAGAGACTGGGGCTGCTTGCTTGTCTTGTCCCCTCAAACTTCAAACGTATCTTAGGTGGTCTGTGCCGGGCGCCTCCGGCAGCCCTGCTCCGAAAATGCGAACGTCTGCAGATAGCTCGCAGGCAGAAAGAGCTAGCCTGGAAAGCTGTTGCTCAGCCTCATCTACCCATGGCACTGCTCGCACAGAGGCACAGAGACTGGGGCTGCTTGCTTGTCTTGTCCCCTCAAACTTCAAACGTAGCTTAGGTGGTCTGTGCCGGGCGCCTCCGGCAGCCCTGCTCCGAAAATGCGAACGTCTGCAGATAGCTTGCAGGCAGAAAGAGCTAGCCTGGAAAGCTGTTGCTCAGCCTCATCTGCCCATGGCACTGCTCGCACAGAGGCACAGAGACTGGGGCTGCTTGCTTGTCTTGTCCCCTCAAACTTCAAACGTATCTTAGGTGGTCTGTGCCGGGCGCCTCCGGCAGCCCTGCTCCGAAAATGCAAACGTCTGCAGATAGCTTGCAGCCAGAAAGAGCTAGCCTGGAAAGCTGTTGCTCAGCCTCATCTGCCCATGGCACTGCTCACACAGAGGCACAGAGACTGGGGCTGCTTGCTTGTCTTGTCCCCTCAAACTTCAAACGTAGCTTAGGTGGTCTGTGCCGGGCGCCTCCGGCAGCCCTGCTCCAAAAATGCGAACGTCTGCAGATAGCTGGCAGGCAGAAAGAGCTAGCCTGGAAAGCTGTTGCTCAGCCTCATCTGCCCATGGCACTGCTCGCACAGAGGCACAGAGACTGAGGCTGCTTGCTTGTCTTGCCCCCTCAACCTTCAAACGTAGCTTAGGTGGTCCTTGCCGGGCGCCTCCGGCAGCCCTGCTCCGAAAATGCGAACGTCTGCAGATAGCTCGCAGGCAGAAAGAGCTAGCCTTGAAAGCTGTTGCTCAGCCTCATCTGCCCATGGCACTGCTCACACAGAGGCACAGAGACTGGGGCTGCTTGCTTGTCTTGCCCCCTCAAACTTCAAACGTAACTTAGGTGGTCCATGCCGGGCGCCTCCAGCATCCCTGCTCCGAAAATGCAAACGTCTGCAGATAGCTCGCAGGCAGAAAGAGCTAGCCTGGAAAGCTGTTGCTCAGCCTCATCTGCCCATGGCACTGCTCGCACAGAGGCACAGAGACTGGGGCTGCTTGCTTGTCTTGCACCCTCAAACTTCAAACGTAGCTTAGGTGGTCCGTGCCGGGCGCCTCCGGCAGCCCTGCTCCAAAAATGCAAACGTCTGCAGATAGCTCGCAGGCAGAAAGAGCTAGCCTGGAAAGCTGTTGCTCAGCCTCATCTGCCCATGGCACTGCTCGCACAGAGGCACAGAGACTGGGGCTGCTTGCTTGTCTTGCCCCCTCAAACCTCAAACGTAGCTTAGGTGGTCCGTGCCGGGCGCCTCCGGCAGCCCTGCTCCGAAAATGCAAATGTCTGCAGATAGCTCGCAGGTAGAAAGAGCTAGCCTGGAAAGCTGTTGCTCAGCCTCATCTGCCCATGGCACTGCTCGCACAGAGGCACAGAGACTGGGGCTGCTTGCTTGTCTTGTCCCCTCAAACTTCAAATGTAGCTTAGGTGGTCCGTGCCGGGCGCCTGCGGCAGCCCTGCTCCGAAAATGCGAACGTCTGCAGATAGCTTGCAGGCAGAAAGAGCTAGCCTGGAAAGCTGTTGCTCAGCCTCATCTGCCCATGGCACTGCTCGCACAGAGGCACACAGACTGAGGCTGCTTGCTTGTCTTGCCCCCTCAAACTTCAAACGTAGCTTAGGTGGTCCGTGCCGGGCGCCTCCGGCAGCCCTGCTCCAAAAATCCAAACGTCTGCAGATAGCTCGCAGGCAGAAAGAGCTAGCCTGGAAAGCTGTTGCTCAGCCTCATCTGCCCATGGCACTGCTCGCACAGAGGCACAGAGACTGGGGCTGCTTGCTTGTCTTGCCCCCTCAAACTTCAAACGTAGCTTAGGTGGTCCGTGCCGGGCGCCTCCGGCAGCCCTGCTCCGAAAATGCCAACGTCTGCAGATAGCTCGCAGGCAGAAAGAGCTAGCCTGGAAAGCTGTTGCTCAGCCTCATCTGCCCATGGCACTGCTCGCACAGAGGCACAGAGACTGAGGCTGCTTGCTTGTCTTGCCCCCTCAAACTTCAAACGTAGCTTAGGTGGTCCGTGCCGGGCGCATCCGGCAGCCCTGCTCCGAAAATGCCAACGTCTGCAGATAGCTCGCAGGCAGAAAGAGCTAGCCTGGAAAGCTGTTGCTCAGCCTCATCTGCCCATGGCACTGCTCGCACAGAGGCACAGAGACTGGGGCTGCTTGCTTGTCTTGCCCCCTCAAACTTCAAACGTAGCTTAGGTGGTCCATGTCGGGCGCCTCCGACAGCCCTGCTCCGAAAATGCGAACGTCTGCAGATAGCTCGCAGGCAGAAAGAGCTAGCCTGGAAAGCTGTTGCTCAGCCTCATCTGCCCGTGGCACTGCTCGCACAGAGGCACAGAGACTGGGGCTGCTTGCTTGTCTTGCCCCCTCAAACTTCAAACGTAGCTTAGGTGGTCCATGCCGGGCGCCTCCGACAGCCCTGCTCCGAAAATGCAAACGTCTGCAGATAGCTCGCAGGCAGAAAGAGCTAGCCTGGAAAGCTGTTGCTCAGCCTCATCTGCCCATGGCACTGCTCGCACAGAGGCACAGAGACTGGGGCTGCTTGCTTGTCTTGTCCCCTCAAACTTCAAACGTAGCTTAGGTGGTCCGTGCCGGGCGCCTCCGGCAGCCCTGCTCCGAAAATGCAAACGTCTGCAGATAGCTCGCAGGCAGAAAGAGCTAGCCTGGAAAGCTGTTGCTCAGCCTCATCTGCCCATGGCACTGCTCGCACAGAGGCACAGAGACTGGGGCTGCTTGCTTGTCTTGTCCCCTCAAACCTGAAATGTAGCTTAGGTGGTCCGTGCCGGGCGCCTCCGGCAGCCCTGCTCCGAAAATGCGAACGTCTGCAGATAGCTTGCAGGCAGAAAGAGCTAGCCTGGAAAGCTGTTGCTCAGCCTCATCTGCCCATGGCACTGCTCGCACAGAGGCACAGAGACTGGGGCTGCTTGCTTGTCTTGTCCCCTCAAACTTCAAACGTATCTTAGGTGGTCTGTGCCGGGCGCCTCCGGCAGCCCTGCTCCGAAAATGCGAACGTCTGCAGATAGCTCGCAGGCAGAAATAGCTAGCCTGGAAAGCTGTTGCTCAGCCTCATCTACCCATGGCACTGCTCGCACAGAGGCACAGAGACTGGGGCTGCTTGCTTGTCTTGTCCCCTCAAACTTCAAACGTAGCTTAGGTGGTCTGTGCCGGGCGCCTCCGGCAGCCCTGCTCCGAAAATGCGAACGTCTGCAGATAGCTTGCAGGCAGAAAGAGCTAGCCTGGAAAGCTGTTGCTCAGCCTCATCTGCCCATGGCACTGCTCGCACAGAGGCACAGAGACTGGGGCTGCTTGCTTGTCTTGTCCCCTCAAACTTCAAACGTAGCTTAGGTGGTCTGTGCCGGGCGCCTCCGGCAGCCCTGCTCCAAAAATGCGAACGTCTGCAGATAGCTGGCAGGCAGAAAGAGCTAGCCTGGAAAGCTGTTGCTCAGCCTCATCTGCCCATGGCACTGCTCGCACAGAGGCACAGAGACTGAGGCTGCTTGCTTGTCTTGCCCCCTCAACCTTCAAACGTAGCTTAGGTGGTCCTTGCCGGGCGCCTCCGGCAGCCCTGCTCCGAAAATGCGAACATCTGCAGATAGCTCGCAGGCAGAAAGAGCTAGCCTTGAAAGCTGTTGCTCAGCCTCATCTGCCCATGGCACTGCTCACACAGAGGCACAGAGACTGGGGCTGCTTGCTTGTCTTGTCCCCTCAAACTTCAAACGTATCTTAGGTGGTCTGTGCCGGGCGCCTCCGGCAGCCCTGCTCCGAAAATGCAAACGTCTGCAGATAGCTGGCAGGCAGAAAGAGCTAGCCTGGAAAGCTGTTGCTCAGCCTCATCTGCCCATGGCACTGCTCGCACAGAGGCACAGAGACTGGGGCTGCTTGCTTGTCTTGCCCCCTCAAACTTCAAACGTAACTTAGGTGGTCCATGCCGGGCGCCTCCGACAGCCCTGCTCCGAAAATGCAAACGTCTGCAGATAGCTCGCAGGCAGAAAGAGCTAGCCTGGAAAGCTGTTGCTCAGCCTCATCTGCCCATGGCACTTCTCGCACAGAGGCACAGAGACTGGGGCTGCTTGCTTGTCTTCCCCCTCAAACTTCAAACGTAGCTTAGGTGGTCCGTGCCGGGCGCCTCCGGCAGCCCTGCTCCGAAAATGCAAATGTCTGCAGATAGCTCGCAGGCAGAAAGAGCTAGCCTGGAAAGCTGTTGCTCAGCCTCATCTGCCCATGGCACTGCTCGCACAGAGGCACAGAGACTGGGGCTGCTTGCTTGTCTTGTCCCCTCAAACTTCAAACGTAGCTTAGGTGGTCCGTGCCGGGCGCCTCCGGCAGTCCTGCTCCGAAAATGCGAACGTCTGCAGATAGCTCGCAGGCAGAAAGAGCTAGCCTGGAAAGCTGTTGCTCAGCCTCATCTGCCCATGGCACTGCTCGCACAGAGGCACAGAGACTGGGGCTGCTTGCTTGTCTTGTCCCCTCAAACTTCAAACGTAGCTTAGGTGGTCCGTGCCGGGCGCATCCGGCAGCCCTGCTCCGAAAATGCGAACGTCTGCAGATAGCTGGCAGGCAGAAAGAGCTAGCCTGGAAAGCTGTTGCTCAGCCTCATCTGCCCATGGCACTGCTCGCACAGAGGCACAGAGACTGAGGCTGCTTGCTTGTCTTGCCCCCTCAAACTTCAAACGTAGCTTAGGTGGTCCTTGCCGGGCGCCTCCGGCAGCCCTGCTCCGAAAATGCGAACGTCTGCAGATAGCTCGCAGGCAGAAAGAGCTAGTCTGGAAAGCTGTTGCTCAGCCTCATCCGCCCATGGCACTGCTCACACAGAGGCACAGAGACTGGGGCTGCTTGCTTGTCTTGTCCCCTCAAACTTCAAATGTAGCTTAGGTGGTCCGTGCCGGGTGCCTCCGGCAGCCCTGCTCCAAAAATGCGAACGTCTGCAGATAGCTGGCAGGCAGAAAGAGCTAGCCTGGAAAGCTGTTGCTCAGCCTCATCTGCCCATGGCACTGCTCGCACAGAGGCACAGAGACTGAGGCTGCTTGCTTGTCTTGCACCCTTAAACTTCAAACGTAGCTTAGGTGGTCCTTGCCGGGCGCCTCCGGCAGCCCTGCTCCGAAAATGCGAACGTCTGCAGATAGCTGGCAGGCAGAAAGAGCTAGCCTGGAAAGCTGTTGCTCAGCCTCATCTGGCCATGGCACTGCTCGCACAGAGGCACAGAGACTGGGGCTGCTTGCTTGTCTTGCCCCCTCAAACTTCAAACGTAACTTAGGTGGTCCTTGCCGGGCGCCTCCGACAGCCCTGCTCCGAAAATGCAAACGTCTGCAGATAGCTCGCAGGCAGAAAGAGCTAGCCTGGAAAGCTGTTGCTCAGCCTCATCTGCCCATGGCACTGCTCGCACAGAGGCACAGAGACTGGGGATGCTTGCTTGTCTTGTCCCCTCAAATTTCAAACGTAGCTTAGGTGGTCTGTGCCGGGCGCCTCCGGCAGCCCTGCTCCAAAAATGCGAACGTCTGCAGATAGCTGGCAGGCAGAAAGAGCTAGCCTGGAAAGCTGTTGCTCAGCCTCATCTGCCCATGGCACTGCTCGCACAGAGGCACAGAGACTGGGGCTGCTTGCTTGTCTTGCCCCCTCAAACTTCAAACGTAGCTTAGGTGGTCCGTGCCGGGCGCCTCCGGCAGCCCTGCTCCGAAAATGCGAACGTCTGCAGATAGCTCGCAGGCAGAAAGAGCTAGCCTGGAAAGCTGTTGCTCAGCCTCATCTGCCCATGGCACTGCTCGCACAGAGGCACAGAGACTGAGGCTGCTTGCTTGTCTTGCCCCCTCAAACTTCAAACGTAGCTTAGGTGGTCCGTGCCGGGCGCATCCGGCAGCCCTGCTCCGAAAATGCCAACGTCTGCAGATAGCTCGCAGGCAGAAAGAGCTAGCCTGGAAAGCTGTTGCTCAGCCTCATCTGCCCATGGCACTGCTCGCACAGAGGCACAGAGACTGGGGCTGCTTGCTTGTCTTGCCCCCTCAAACTTCAAACGTAGCTTAGGTGGTCCATGTCGGGCGCCTCCGACAGCGCTGCTCCGAAAATGCCAACGTCTGCAGATAGCTCGCAGGCAGAAAGAGCTAGCCTGGAAAGCTGTTGCTCAGCCTCATCTGCCCATGGCACTGCTCGCACAGAGGCACAGAGACTGGGGCTGCTTGCTTGTCTTGTCCCCTCAAACTTCAAACGTAGCTTAGGTGGTCCGTGCCGGGCGCCTCCGGCAGCCCTGCTCCGAAAATGCAAACGTCTGCAGATAGCTCGCAGGCAGAAAGAGCTAGCCTGGAAAGCTGTTGCTCAGCCTCATCTGCCCATGGCACTGCTCGCACAGAGGCACAGAGACTGGGGCTGCTTGCTTGTCTTGTCCCCTCAAACCTGAAATGTAGCTTAGGTGGTCCGTGCCGGGCGCCTCCGGCAGCCCTGCTCCGAAAATGCGAACGTCTGCAGATAGCTTGCAGGCAGAAAGAGCTAGCCTGGAAAGCTGTTGCTCAGCCTCATCTGCCCATGGCACTGCTCGCACAGAGGCACAGAGACTGGGGCTGCTTGCTTGTCTTGTCCCCTCAAACCTGAAATGTAGCTTAGGTGGTCCGTGCCGGGCGCCTCCGGCAGCCCTGCTCCGAAAATGCGAACGTCTGCAGATAGCTTGCAGGCAGAAAGAGCTAGCCTGGAAAGCTGTTGCTCAGCCTCATCTGCCCATGGCACTGCTCGCACAGAGGCACAGAGACTGGGGCTGCTTGCTTGTCTTGTCCCCTCAAACTTCAAACGTATCTTAGGTGGTCTGTGCCGGGCGCCTCCGGCAGCCCTGCTCCGAAAATGCGAACGTCTGCAGATAGCTCGCAGGCAGAAAGAGCTAGCCTGGAAAGCTGTTGCTCAGCCTCATCTACCCATGGCACTGCTCGCACAGAGGCACAGAGACTGGGGCTGCTTGCTTGTCTTGTCCCCTCAAACTTCAAACGTAGCTTAGGTGGTCTGTGCCGGGCGCCTCCGGCAGCCCTGCTCCGAAAATGCGAACGTCTGCAGATAGCTTGCAGGCAGAAAGAGCTAGCCTGGAAAGCTGTTGCTCAGCCTCATCTGCCCATGGCACTGCTCGCACAGAGGCACAGAGACTGGGGCTGCTTGCTTGTCTTGTCCCCTCAAACTTCAAACGTATCTTAGGTGGTCTGTGCCGGGCGCCTCCGGCAGCCCTGCTCCGAAAATGCAAACGTCTGCAGATAGCTTGCAGCCAGAAAGAGCTAGCCTGGAAAGCTGTTGCTCAGCCTCATCTGCCCATGGCACTGCTCGCACAGAGGCACAGAGACTGGGGCTGCTTGCTTGTCTTGTCCCCTCAAACTTCAAACGTAGCTTAGGTGGTCTGTGCCGGGCGCCTCCGGCAGCCCTGCTCCAAAAATGCGAACGTCTGCAGATAGCTGGCAGGCAGAAAGAGCTAGCCTGGAAAGCTGTTGCTCAGCCTCATCTGCCCATGGCACTGCTCGCACAGAGGCACAGAGACTGAGGCTGCTTGCTTGTCTTGCCCCCTCAACCTTCAAACGTAGCTTAGGTGGTCCTTGCCGGGCGCCTCCGGCAGCCCTGCTCCGAAAATGCGAACGTCTGCAGATAGCTCGCAGGCAGAAAGAGCTAGCCTTGAAAGCTGTTGCTCAGCCTCATCTGCCCATGGCACTGCTCACACAGAGGCACAGAGACTGGGGCTGCTTGCTTGTCTTGCCCCCTCAAACTTCAAACGTAACTTAGGTGGTCCATGCCGGGCGCCTCCAGCATCCCTGCTCCGAAAATGCAAACGTCTGCAGATAGCTCGCAGGCAGAAAGAGCTAGCCTGGAAAGCTGTTGCTCAGCCTCATCTGCCCATGGCACTGCTCGCACAGAGGCACAGAGACTGGGGCTGCTTGCTTGTCTTGCACCCTCAAACTTCAAACGTAGCTTAGGTGGTCCGTGCCGGGCGCCTCCGGCAGCCCTGCTCCAAAAATGCAAACGTCTGCAGATAGCTCGCAGGCAGAAAGAGCTAGCCTGGAAAGCTGTTGCTCAGCCTCATCTGCCCATGGCACTGCTCGCACAGAGGCACAGAGACTGGGGCTGCTTGCTTGTCTTGCCCCCTCAAACTTCAAACGTAGCTTAGGTGGTCCGTGCCGGGCGCCTCCGGCAGCCCTGCTCCGAAAATGCGAACGTCTGCAGATAGCTCGCAGGCAGAAAGAGCTAGCCTGGAAAGCTGTTGCTCAGCCTCATCTGCCCATGGCACTGCTCGCACAGAGGCACAGAGACTGAGGCTGCTTGCTTGTCTTGCCCCGCAAACTTCAAACGTAGCTTAGGTGGTCCGTGCCGGGCGCATCCGGCAGCCCTGCTCCAAAAATGCAAACGTCTGCAGATAGCTCGCAGGCAGAAAGAGCTAGCCTGGAAAGCTGTTGCTCAGCCTCATCTGCCCATGGCACTGCTCGCACAGAGGCACAGAGACTGGGGCTGCTTGCTTGTCTTGCACCCTCAAACTTCAAACGTAGCTTAGGTGGTCCGTGCCGGGCGCCTCCGGCAGCCCTGCTCCAAAAATGCAAACGTCTGCAGATAGCTCGCAGGCAGAAAGAGCTAGCCTGGAAAGCTGTTGCTCAGCCTCATCTGCCCATGGCACTGCTCGCACAGAGGCACAGAGACTGGGGCTGCTTGCTTGTCTTGCCCCCTCAAACTTCAAACGTAGCTTAGGTGGTCCGTGCCGGGCGCCTCCGGCAGCCCTGCTCCGAAAATGCGAACGTCTGCAGATAGCTCGCAGGCAGAAAGAGCTAGCCTGGAAAGCTGTTGCTCAGCCTCATCTGCCCATGGCACTGCTCGCACAGAGGCACAGAGACTGAGGCTGCTTGCTTGTCTTGCCCCCTCAAACTTCAAACGTAGCTTAGGTGGTCCGTGCCGGGCGCCTCCGGCAGCCCTGCTCCAAAAATGCAAACGTCTGCAGATAGCTCGCAGGCAGAAAGAGCTAGCCTGGAAAGCTGTTGCTCAGCCTCATCTGCCCATGGCACTGCTCGCACAGAGGCACAGAGACTGGGGCTGCTTGCTTGTCTTGCCCCCTCAAACTTCAAACGTAGCTTAGGTGGTCCGTGCCGGGCGCCTCCGGCAGCCCTGCTCCGAAAATGCGAACGTCTGCAGATAGCTCGCAGGCAGAAAGAGCTAGCCTGGAAAGCTGTTGCTCAGCCTCATCTGCCCATGGCACTGCTCGCACAGAGGCACAGAGACTGAGGCTGCTTGCTTGTCTTGCCCCCTCAAACTTCAAACGTAGCTTAGGTGGTCCGTGCCGGGCGCATCCGGCAGCCCTGCTCCGAAAATGCCAACGTCTGCAGATAGCTCGCAGGCAGAAAGAGCTAGCCTGGAAAGCTGTTGCTCAGCCTCATCTGCCCATGGCACTGCTCGCACAGAGGCACAGAGACTGGGGCTGCTTGCTTGTCTTGCCCCCTCAAACTTCAAACGTAGCTTAGGTGGTCCATGTCGGGCGCCTCCGACAGCCCTGCTCCGAAAATGCCAACGTCTGCAGATAGCTCGCAGGCAGAAAGAGCTAGCCTGGAAAGCTGTTGCTCAGCCTCATCTGCCCGTGGCACTGCTCGCACAGAGGCACAGAGACTGGGGCTGCTTGCTTGTCTTGCCCCCTCAAACTTCAAACGTAGCTTAGGTGGTCCATGCCGGGCGCCTCCGACAGCCCTGCTCCGAAAATGCAAACGTCTGCAGATAGCTCGCAGGCAGAAAGAGCTAGCCTGGAAAGCTGTTGCTCAGCCTCATCTGCCCATGGCACTGCTCGCACAGAGGCACAGAGACTGGGGCTGCTTGCTTGTCTTGTCCCCTCAAACTTCAAACGTAGCTTAGGTGGTCCGTGCCGGGCGCCTCCGGCAGCCCTGCTCCGAAAATGCAAACGTCTGCAGATAGCTCGCAGGCAGAAAGAGCTAGCCTGGAAAGCTGTTGCTCAGCCTCATCTGCCCATGGCACTGCTCGCACAGAGGCACAGAGACTGGGGCTGCTTGCTTGTCTTGTCCCCTCAAACCTGAAATGTAGCTTAGGTGGTCCGTGCCGGGCGCCTCCGGCAGCCCTGCTCCGAAAATGCGAACGTCTGCAGATAGCTTGCAGGCAGAAAGAGCTAGCCTGGAAAGCTGTTGCTCAGCCTCATCTGCCCATGGCACTGCTCGCACAGAGGCACAGAGACTGGGGCTGCTTGCTTGTCTTGTCCCCTCAAACCTGAAATGTAGCTTAGGTGGTCCATGCCGGGCGCCTCCAGCATCCCTGCTCCGAAAATGCAAACGTCTGCAGATAGCTGGCAGGCAGAAAGAGCTAGCCTGGAAAGCTGTTGCTCAGCCTCATCTGCCCATGGCACTGCTCGCACAGAGGCACAGAGACTGGGGCTGCTTGCTTGTCTTGCACCCTCAAACTTCAAACGTAGCTTAGGTGGTCCGTGCCGGGCGCCTCCGGCAGCCCTGCTCCAAAAATGCAAACGTCTGCAGATAGCTCGCAGGCAGAAAGAGCTAGCCTGGAAAGCTGTTGCTCAGCCTCATCTGCCCATGGCACTGCTCGCACAGAGGCACAGAGACTGGGGCTGCTTGCTTGTCTTGTCCCCTCAACCTTCAAACGTAGCTTAGGTGGTCCGTGCCGGGCGCATCCGGCAGCCCTGCTCCGAAAATGCGAACGTCTGCAGATAGATCGCAGGCAGAAAGAGCTAGCCTGGAAAGCTGTTGCTCAGCCTCATCTGCCCATGGCACTGCTCGCACAGAGGCACAGAGACTGGGGCTGCTTGCTTGTCTTGTCCCCTCAAACTTCAAACGTATCTTAGGTGGTCTGTGCCGGGCGCCTCCGGCAGCCCTGCTCCGAAAATGCAAACGTCTGCAGATAGCTCGCAGGCAGAAAGAGCTAGCCTGGAAAGCTGTTGCTCAGCCTCATCTGCCCATGGCACTGCTCGCACAGAGGCACAGAGACTGGGGCTGCTTGCTTGTCTTGCCCCCTCAAACTTCAAACGTAGCTTAGGTGGTCCGTGCCGGGCGCCTCCGGCAGTCCTGCTCCGAAAATGCAAACGTCTGCAGATAGCTCGCAGGCAGAAAGAGCTAGCCTGGAAAGCTGTTGCTCAGCCTCATCTGCCCATGGCACTGCTCGCACAGAGGCACAGAGACTGGGGCTGCTTGCTTGTCTTGTCCCCTCAAACTTGAAATGTAGCTTAGGTGGTCCGTTCCTGGCGCATCCGGCAGCCCTGCTCCGAAAATGCCAACGTCTGCAGATAGCTCGCAGGCAGAAAGAGCTAGCCTGGAAAGCTGTTGCTCAGCCTCATCGGCCCATGGCACTGCTCGCACAGAGGCACAGAGACTGGGGCTGCTTGCTTGTCTTGTCCCCTCAAACTTCAAACGTAGCTTAGGTGGTCAGTGCCGGGAGCCTCCGGCAGCCCTGCTCCGAAAATCCAAACGTCTGCAAATAGCTCGCAGGCAGAAAGAGCTAGCCTGGAAAGCTGTTGCTCAGCCTCATCTGCCCATGGCACTGCTCGCACAGAGGCACAGAGACTGGGGCTGCTTGCTTGTCTTGTCCCCTCAAACTTCAAACGTAGCTTAGGTGGTCTGTGCCGGGCGCCTCCGGCAGCCCTGCTCCAAAAATGCGAACGTCTGCAGATAGCTCGCAGGCAGAAAGAGCTAGCCTGGAAAGCTGTTGCTCAGCCTCATCTGCCCATGGCACTGCTCGCACAGAGGCACAGAGACTGGGGCTGCTTGCTTGTCTTGTCCCCTCAAACTTCAAACGTAGCTTAGGTGGTCCGTGCCGGGCGCCTCCGGCAGCCCTGCTCCGAAAATGCAAACGTCTGCAGATAGCTCGCAGGCAGAAAGAGCTAGCCTGGAAAGCTGTTGCTCAGCCTCATCTGCCCATGGCACTGCTCGCACAGAGGCACAGAGACTGGGGCTGCTTGCTTGTCTTGTCCCCTCAAACCTGAAATGTAGCTTAGGTGGTCCGTGCCGGGCGCCTCCGGCAGCCCTGCTCCGAAAATGCGAACGTCTGCAGATAGCTTGCAGGCAGAAAGAGCTAGCCTGGAAAGCTGTTGCTCAGCCTCATCTGCCCATGGCACTGCTCGCACAGAGGCACAGAGACTGGGGCTGCTTGCTTGTCTTGTCCCCTCAAACTTCAAACGTATCTTAGGTGGTCTGTGCCGGGCGCCTCCGGCAGCCCTGCTCCGAAAATGCGAACGTCTGCAGATAGCTCGCAGGCAGAAATAGCTAGCCTGGAAAGCTGTTGCTCAGCCTCATCTACCCATGGCACTGCTCGCACAGAGGCACAGAGACTGGGGCTGCTTGCTTGTCTTGTCCCCTCAAACTTCAAACGTAGCTTAGGTGGTCTGTGCCGGGCGCCTCCGGCAGCCCTGCTCCGAAAATGCGAACGTCTGCAGATAGCTTGCAGGCAGAAAGAGCTAGCCTGGAAAGCTGTTGCTCAGCCTCATCTGCCCATGGCACTGCTCACACAGAGGCACAGAGACTGGGGCTGCTTGCTTGTCTTGTCCCCTCAAACTTCAAACGTAGCTTAGGTGGTCTGTGCCGGGCGCCTCCGGCAGCCCTGCTCCAAAAATGCGAACGTCTGCAGATAGCTGGCAGGCAGAAAGAGCTAGCCTGGAAAGCTGTTGCTCAGCCTCATCTGCCCATGGCACTGCTCGCACAGAGGCACAGAGACTGAGGCTGCTTGCTTGTCTTGCCCCCTCAACCTTCAAACGTAGCTTAGGTGGTCCTTGCCGGGCGCCTCCGGCAGCCCTGCTCCGAAAATGGGAACGTCTGCAGATAGCTCGCAGGCAGAAAGAGCTAGCCTTGAAAGCTGTTGCTCAGCCTCATCTGCCCATGGCACTGCTCACACAGAGGCACAGAGACTGGGGCTGCTTGCTTGTCTTGCCCCCTCAAACTTCAAACGTAACTTAGGTGGTCCATGCCGGGCGCCTCCAGCATCCCTGCTCCGAAAATGCAAACGTCTGCAGATAGCTGGCAGGCAGAAAGAGCTAGCCTGGAAAGCTGTTGCTCAGCCTCATCTGCCCATGGCACTGCTCGCACAGAGGCACAGAGACTGGGGCTGCTTGCTTGTCTTGCACCCTCAAACTTCAAACGTAGCTTAGGTGGTCCGTGCCGGGCGCCTCCGGCAGCCCTGCTCCAAAAATGCAAACGTCTGCAGATAGCTCGCAGGCAGAAAGAGCTAGCCTGGAAAGCTGTTGCTCAGCCTCATCTGCCCATGGCACTGCTCGCACAGAGGCACAGAGACTGGGGCTGCTTGCTTGTCTTGTCCCCTCAACCTTCAAACGTAGCTTAGGTGGTCCGTGCCGGGCGCATCCGGCAGCCCTGCTCCGAAAATGCGAACGTCTGCAGATAGATCGCAGGCAGAAAGAGCTAGCCTGGAAAGCTGTTGCTCAGCCTCATCTGCCCATGGCACTGCTCGCACAGAGGCACAGAGACTGGGGCTGCTTGCTTGTCTTGTCCCCTCAAACTTCAAACGTATCTTAGGTGGTCTGTGCCGGGCGCCTCCGGCAGCCCTGCTCCGAAAATGCGAACGTCTGCAGATAGCTGGCAGGCAGAAAGAGCTAGCCTGGAAAGCTGTTGCTCAGCCTCATCTGCCCATGGCACTGCTCGCACAGAGGCACAGAGACTGGGGCTGCTTGCTTGTCTTGCCCCCTCAAACTTCAAACGTAGCTTAGGTGGTCCGTGCCGGGCGCCTCCGGCAGTCCTGCTCCGAAAATGCAAACGTCTGCAGATAGCTCGCAGGCAGAAAGAGCTAGCCTGGAAAGCTGTTGCTCAGCCTCATCTGCCCATGGCACTGCTCGCACAGAGGCACAGAGACTGGGGCTGCTTGCTTGTCTTGTCCCCTCAAACTTGAAATGTAGCTTAGGTGGTCCGTTCCTGGCGCATCCGGCAGCCCTGCTCCGAAAATGCCAACGTCTGCAGATAGCTCGCAGGCAGAAAGAGCTAGCCTGGAAAGCTGTTGCTCAGCCTCATCGGCCCATGGCACTGCTCGCACAGAGGCACAGAGACTGGGGCTGCTTGCTTGTCTTGTCCCCTCAAACTTCAAACGTAGCTTAGGTGGTCAGTGCCGGGAGCCTCCGGCAGCCCTGCTCCGAAAATCCAAACGTCTGCAAATAGCTCGCAGGCAGAAAGAGCTAGCCTGGAAAGCTGTTGCTCAGCCTCATCTGCCCATGGCACTGCTCGCACAGAGGCACAGAGACTGGGGCTGCTTGCTTGTCTTGTCCCCTCAAACTTCAAACGTAGCTTAGGTGGTCTGTGCCGGGCGCCTCCGGCAGCCCTGCTCCAAAAATGCGAACGTCTGCAGATAGCTCGCAGGCAGAAAGAGCTAGCCTAGAAAGCTGTTGCTCAGCCTCATCTGCCCATGGCACTGCTCGCACAGAGGCACAGAGACTGGGGCTGCTTGCTTGTCTTGTCCCCTCAAACTTCAAACGTAGCTTAGGTGGTCCGTGCCGGGAGCCTCCGGCAGCCCTGCTCCGAAAATGCGAACGTCTGCAGATAGCTCGCAGGCAGAAAGAGCTAGCCTGGAAAGCTGTTGCTCAGCCTCATCTGCCCATGGCACTGCTCGCACAGAGGCACAGAGACTGGGGCTGCTTGCTTGTTTTGCCCCCTCAAACTTCAAACGTATCTTAGGTGGTCCGTGCCGGGCGCCTCCGGCAGCCCTGCTCCAAAAATTCGAACGTCTCCAGACAGCTCGCAGGCAGAAAGAGCTAGCCTGGAAAGCTGTTGCTCAGCCTCATCTGCCCATGGCACTGCTCGCACAGAGGCACAGAGACTGGGGCTGCTTGCTTGTCTTGCCCCCTCAAACTTCAAACGTAGCTTAGGTGGTCCGTGCTGGGCGCCTCCGGCAGCCCTGCTCCGAAAATGCGAACGTCTGCAGATAGCTCGCAGGCAGAAAGAGCTAGCCTGGAAAGCTGTTGCTCAGCCTCATCTGCCCATGGCACTGCTCGCACAGAGGCACAGAGACTGGGGCTGCTTGCTTGTCTTGCCCCCTCAAACTTCAAACGTAGCTTAGGTGGTCCGTGCTGGGCGCCTCCGGCAGCCCTGCTCCGAAAATGCGAACGTCTGCAGATAGCTCGCAGGCAGAAAGAGCTAGCCTGGAAAGCTGTTGCTCAGCCTCATCTGCCCATGGCACTGCTCGCACAGAGGCACAGAGACTGAGGCTGCTTGCTTGTCTTGTCCCCTCAAACTTCAAACGTATCTTAGGTGGTCAGTGCCGGGCGCCTCCGGCAGTCCTGCTCCGAAAATGCGAACGTCTGCAGATAGCTCGCAGGCAGAAAGAGCTAGCCTGGAAAGCTGTTGCTCAGCCTCATCTGCCCATGGCACTGCTCGCACAGAGGCACAGAGACTGGGGCTGCTTGCTTGTCTTGTCCCCTCGAACTTCAAACGTAGCTTAGGTGGTCCGTGCCGGGCGCCTCCGGCAGCCCTGCTCCAAAAATGCGAACGTCTGCAGATAGCTCGCAGGCAGAAAGAGCTAGCCTGGAAAGCTGTTGCTCAGCCTCATCTGCCCATGGCACTGCTCGCACAGAGGCACAGAGACTGGGGCTGCTTGCTTGTCTTGTCCCCTCAACCTTCAAACGTAGCTTAGGTGGTCCGTGCCGGGCGCCTCCGGCAGCCCTGCTCCAAAAATGCGAACGTCTGCAGATAGCTCGCAGGCAGAAAGAGCTAGCCTGGAAAGCTGTTGCTCAGCCTCATCTGCCCATGGCACTGCTCGCACAGAGGCACAGAGACTGGGGCTGCTTGCTTGTCTTGTCCCCTCAAACTTCAAACGTAACTTAGGTGGTCTGTGCCGGGCGCCTCCGGCAGCCCTGCTCCAAAAATGCGAACGTCTGCAGATAGCTCGCAGGCAGAAAGAGCTAGCCTGGAAAGCTGTTGCTCAGCCTCATCTGCCCATGGCACTGCTCGCACAGAGGCACAGAGACTGGGGCTGCTTGCTTGTCTTGTCCCCTCAACCTTCAAACGTAGCTTAGGTGGTCCGTGCCGGGCGCCTCCGGCAGCCCTGCTCCAAAAATGCGAACGTCTGCAGATAGCTCGCAGGCAGAAAGAGCTAGCCTGGAAAGCTGTTGCTCAGCCTCATCTGCCCATGGCACTGCTCGCACAGAGGCACAGAGACTGGGGCTGCTTGCTTGTCTTGCCCCCTCAAACTTCAAACGTAGCTTAGGTGGTCCGTGCCGGGCGCCTCCGGCAGCCCTGCTCCGAAAATGCGAACGTCTGCAGATAGCTCGCAGGCAGAAAGAGCTAGCCTGGAAAGCTGTTGATCAGCCTCATCTGCCCATGGCACTGCTCGCACAGAGGCACAGAGACTGGGGCTGCTTGCTTGTCTTGCCCCCTCAAACTTCAAACGTAGCTTAGGTGGTCCGTGCCGGGCGCCTCCCGCAGCCCTGCTCCGAAAATGCGAACGTCTGCAGATAGCTCGCAGGCAGAAAGAGCTAGCCTGGAAAGCTGTTGCTCAGCCTCATCTGCCCATGGCACTGCTCGCACAGAGGCACAGAGACTGGGGCTGCTTGCTTGTCTTGTCCCCTCAAACTTCAAATGTAGCTTAGGTGGTCCGTGCCGGGCGCCTCCGGCAGCCCTGCTCCGAAAATGCGAACGTCTGCAGATAGCTCGCAGGCAGAAAGAGCTAGCCTGGAAAGCTGTTGCTCAGCCTCATCTGCCCATGGCACTGCTCGCACAGAGGCACAGAGACTGGGGCTGCTTGCTTGTCTTGTCCCCTCAAACTTCAAACGTAACTTAGGTGGTCTGTGCCGGGCGCCTCCGGCAGCCCTGCTCCAAAAATGCGAACGTCTGCAGATAGCTCGCAGGCAGAAAGAGCTAGCCTGGAAAGCTGTTGCTCAGCCTCATCTGCCCATGGCACTGCTCGCACAGAGGCACAGAGACTGGGGCTGCTTGCTTGTCTTGTCCCCTCAACCTTCAAACGTAGCTTAGGTGGTCCGTGCCGGGCGCCTCTGGCAGCCCTGCTCCAAAAATGCGAACGTCTGCAGATAGCTCGCAGGCAGAAAGAGCTAGCCTGGAAAGCTGTTGCTCAGCGTCATCTGCCCATGGCACTGCTCGCACAGAGGCACAGAGACTGGCGCTGCTTGCTTGTCTTGCCCCCTCAAACTTCAAACGTAGCTTAGGTGGTCCGTGCCGGGCGCCTCCGGCAGCCCTGCTCCGAAAATGCGAACGTCTGCAGATAGCTCGCAGTCAGAAAGAGCTAGCCTGGAAAGCTGTTGCTCAGCCTCATCTGCCCATGGCACTGCTCGCACAGAGGCACAGAGACTGGGGCTGCTTGCTTGTCTTCCCCCTCAAACTTCAAACGTAGCTTAGGTGGTCCGTGCCGGGCGCCTCCCGCAGCCCTGCTCCGAAAATGCGAACGTCTGCAGATAGCTCACAGCCAGAAAGAGCTAACCTGGAAAGCTGTTGCTCAGCCTCATCTGCCCATGGCACTTCTCGCACAGAGGCACAGAGACTGGGGCTGCTTGCTTGTCTTGTCCCCTCAAACTTCAAACGTAGCTTAGGTGGTCTGTGCCGGGCGCCTCCGGCAGCCCTGCTCCAAAAATGCAAACGTCTGCAGATAGCTCGCAGGCAGAAAGAGCTAGCCTGGAAAGCTGTTGCTCAGCCTCATCTGCCCATGGCACTGCTCGCACAGAGGCACAGAGACTGGGGCTGCTTGCTTGTCTTGTCCCCTCAAACTTCAAACGTAGCTCAGGTGGTCCGTGCCGGGCGCCTCCGGCAGCCCTGCTCCGAAAATGCGAACGTCTGCAGATAGCTCGCAGGCAGAAAGAGCTAGCCTGGAAAGCTGTTGCTCAGCCTCATCTGCCCATGGCACTGCTCGCACAGAGGCACAGAGACTGGGGCTGCTTGCTTGTCTTGTCCCCTCAAACTTCAAATGTAGCTTAGGTGGTCCGTGCCGGGCGCCTCCGGCAGCCCTGCTCCGAAAATGCGAACGTCTGCAGATAGCTCGCAGGCAGAAAGAGCTAGCCTGGAAAGCTGTTGCTCAGCCTCATCTGCCCATGGCACTGCTCGCACAGAGGCACAGAGACTGGGGCTGCTTGCTTGTCTTGTCCCCTCAAACTTCAAATGTATCTTTGGTGTTCCGTGCCGGGCGCATCCGGCAGCCCTGCTCCGAAAATGCGAACGTCTGCAGATAGCTCGCAGGCAGAAAGAGCTAGCCTGGAAAGCTGTTGCTCAGCCTCATCTGCCCATGGCACTGCTCGCACAGAGGCACACAGACTGGGGCTGCTTGCTTGTCTTGTCCCCTCAAACTTCAAATGTAGCTTAGGTGGTCCGTGCCGGGCGCATCCGGCAGCCCTGCTCCGAAAATGCGAACGTCTGCAGATAGCTCGCAGGCAGAAAGAGCTAGCCTGGAAAGCTGTTGCTCAGCCTCATCTGCCCATGGCACTGCTCGCACAGAGGCACAGAGACTGAGACTGCTTGCTTGTCTTGCCCCCTCAAACTTCAAACGTAGCTTAGGTGGTGCTTGCCGGGCGCCTCCGGCAGCCCTGCTCCGAAAATGCGAACGTCTGCAGATAGCTCGCAGGCAGAAAGAGCTAGCCTGGAAAGCTGTTGCTCAGCCTCATCTGCCCATGGCACTGCTCGCACAGAGGCACAGAGACTGGGGCTGCTTGCTTGTCTTGCCCCCTCAAACTTCAAACGTATCTTAGGTGGTCCATGCCGGGCGCCTCCGGCAGCCCTGCTCCGAAAATGCGAACGTCTGCAGATAGCTCGCAGGCAGAAAGAGCTAGCCTGGAAAGCTGTTGCTCAGCCTCATCTGCCCATGGCACTGCTCGCACAGAGGCACAGAGACTGGGGCTGCTTGCTTGTCTTGCCCCCTCAAACTTCAAACGTAGCTTAGGTGGTCCGTGCCGGGCGCCTCTGGCAGCCCTGCTCCGAAAATGCAAACGTCTGCAGATAGCTGGCAGGCAGAAAGAGCTAGCCTGGAAAGCTGTTGCTCAGCCTCATCTGCCCATGGCACTGCTCGCACAGAGGCACAGAGACTGGGGCTGCTTGCTTGTCTTGCTGCCTCAAACTTCAAACGTAGCTTAGGTGGTCCGTGCCGGGCGCCTCCGGCAGCCCTGCTCCGAAAATGCAAACGTCTGCAGATAGCTCGCAGGCAGAAAGAGCTAGCCTGGAAAGCTGTTGCTCAGCCTCATCTGCCCATGGCACTGCTCGCACAGAGGCACAGAGACTGGGGCTGCTTGCTTGTCTTGCCCCCTCAAACTTCAAACGTAGCTTAGGTGGTCCGTGCCGGGCGCCTCCGACAGCCCTGCTCCGAAAATGCGAATGTCTGCAGATAGCTCGCAGGCAGAAAGAGCTAGCCTGGAAAGCTGTTGCTCAGCCTCATCTGCCCATGGCACTGCTCGCACAGAGGCACAGAGATTGGGGCTGCTTGCTTGTCTTGCCCCCTCAAACTTCAAACGTAGCTTAGGTGGTCTGTGCCGGGCGCCTCCGACAGCCCTGCTCCGAAAATGCCAACGTCTGCAGATAGCTCGCAGGCAGAAAGAGCTAGCCTGGAAAGCTGTTGCTCAGCCTCATCTGCCCATGGCACTGCTCGCACAGAGGCACAGAGACTGGGGCTGCTTGCTTGTTTTGCCCCCTCAAACTTCAAACGTAGCTTAGGTGGTCCGTGCCGGGCGCCTCCGGCAGCCCTGCTCCGAAAATGCAAACGTCTGCAGATAGCTCGCAGGCAGAAAGAGCTAGCCTGGAAAGCTGTTGCTCAGCCTCATCTGCCGATGGCACTGCTCGCACAGAGGCACAGAGACTGGGGCTGCTTGCTTGTCTTGTCCCCTCAAACTTCAAATGTATCTTAGGTGGTCCGTGCCGGACGCCTCCGGCAGCCCTGCTCCGAAAATGCAAACGTCTGCAGATAGCTCGCAGGCAGAAAGAGCTAGCCTGGAAAGCTGTTGCTCAGCCTCATCTGCCCATGGCACTGCTCGCACAGAGGCACAGAGACTGGGGCTGCTTGCTTGTCTTGTCCCCTCAAACTTCAAACGTAGCTTAGGTGGTCCGTGCCGGGCGCCTCCGGCAGCCCTGCTCCGAAAATGCAAACGTCTGCAGATAGCTCGCAGGCAGAAAGAGCTAGCCTGGAAAGCTGTTGCTCAGCCTCATCTGCCCATGGCACTGCTCGCACAGAGGCACAGAGACTGAGGCTGCTTGCTTGTCTTGTCCCCTCAAACTTCAAACGTAACTTAGGTGGTCCGTGCCGGGCGCCTCCGGCAGCCCTGCTCCGAAATAGCAAACGTCTGCAGATAGCTCGCAGGCAGAAAGAGCTAGCCTGGAAAGCTGTTGCTCAGCCTCATCTGCCCATGGCACTGCTCGCACAGAGGCACAGAGACTGGGGCTGCTTGCTTGTCTTGTCCCCTCAAACTTCAAATGTAGCTTAGGTGGTCCGTGCCGGGCGCATCCGTCAGCCCTGCTCCGAAAATGCGAACGTCTGCAGATAGCTCGCAGGCAGAAAGAGCTAGCCTGGAAAGCTGTTGCTCAGCCTCATCTGCCCATGGCACTGCTCGCACAGAGGCACAGAGACTGGGGCTGCTTGCTTGTCTTGTCCCCTCAAACTTCAAACGTAGCTTAGGTGGTCTGTGCCGGGCGCCTCCGGCAGCCCTGCTCCGAAAATGCAAACGTCTGCAGATAGCTCGCAGGCAGAAAGAGCTAGCCTGGAAAGCTGTTGCTCAGCCTCATCTGCCCATGGCACTGCTCGCACAGAGGCACAGAGACTGGGGCTGCTTGCTTGTCTTGCCCCCTCAAACTTCAAACGTAGCTTAGTTGGTCTGTGCCGGGCGCCTCCGGCAGTCCTGCTCCGAAAATGCGAACGTCTGCAGATAGCTCGCAGGCAGAAAGAGCTAGCCTGGAAAGCTGTTGCTCAACCTCATCTGCCCATGGCACTGCTCGCACAGAGGCACAGAGACTGGGGCTGCTTGCTTGTCTTGTCCCCTCAAACTTCAAACGTAGCTTAGGTGGTCCGTGCCGGGCGCCTCCGGCAGCCCTGCTCCGAAAATGCAAACGTCTGCAGATAGCTCGCAGGCAGAAAGAGCTAGCCTGGAAAGCTGTTGCTCAGCTTCATCTGCCCATGGCACTGCTCGCACAGAGGCACAGAGACTGGGGCTGCTTGCTTGTCTTCCCACTCAAACTTCAAACGTAGCTTAGGTGGTGCTTGCCGGGCGCCTCCGGCAGCCCTGCTCCGAAAATGCGAACGTCTGCAGACAGCTCGCAGGCAGAAAGAGCTATCCTGGAAAGCTGTTGCTCAGCCTCATCTGCCCATGGCACTGCGCTCACAGAGGCACAGAGACTGGGGCTGCTTGCTTGTCTTGTCCCCTCAAACTTCAAATGTAGCTTAGGTGGTCCGTGCCGGGCGCATCCGGCAGCCCTGCTCCGAAAATGCAAACGTCTGCAGATAGCTCGCAGGCAGAAAGAGCTAGCCTGGAAAGCTGTTGCTCAGCCTCATCTGCCCATGGCACTGCTCGCACAGAGGCACAGAGACTGGGGCTGCTTGATTGTCTTGTCCCCTCAAACTTCAAACGTATCTTAGGTGGTCCGTGCCGGGCGCCTCCGGCAGCCCTGCTCCGAAAATGCAAAGGTCTGCAGATAGCTCGCAGGCAGAAAGAGCTAGCCTGGAAAGCTGTTGCTCAGCCTCATCTGCCCATGGCACTGCTCGCACAGAGGCACAGAGACTGGGGCTGCTTGCTTGTCTTGCCCCCTCAAACTTCAAACGTAGCTTAGGTGGTCCGTGCCGGGCGCCTCCGGCAGCCCTGCTCCAAAAATGCAAACGTCTGCAGATAGCTCGCAGGCAGAAAGAGCTAGCCTGGAAAGCTGTTGCTCAGCCTCATCTGCCCATGGCACTGCTCGCACAGAGGCACAGAGACTGGGGCTGCTTGCTTGTCTTGCCCCCTCAAACTTCAAACGTAGCTTAGGTGGTCTGTGCCGGGCGCCTCCGACAGCCCTGCTCCGAAAATGCCAACGTCTGCAGATAGCTCGCAGGCAGAAAGAGCTAGCCTGGAAAGCTGTTGCTCAGCCTCATCTGCCGATGGCACTGCTCGTACAGAGGCACAGAGACTGGGGCTGCTTGCTTGTCTTGTCCCTTCAAACTTCAAATGTAGCTTAGGTGGTCCGTGCCGGACGCATCCGGCAGCCCTGCTCCGAAAATGCAAACGTCTGCAGATAGCTCTCAGGCAGAAAGAGCTAGCCTGGAAAGCTGTTGCTCAGCCTCATCTGCCCATGGCACTGCTCGCACAGAGGCACAGAGACTGGGGCTGCTTGCTTGTCTTGTCCCCTCAAACTTCAAACGTAGCTTAGGTGGTCCGTGCCGGGCGCCTCCGGCAGCCCTGCTCCGAAAATGCAAACGTCTGCAGATAGCTCGCAGGCAGAAAGAGCTAGCCTGGAAAGCTGTTGCTCAGCCTCATCTGCCCATGGCACTGCTCGCACAGAGGCACAGAGACTGAGGCTGCTTGCTTGTCTTGTCCCCTCAAACTTCAAACGTAACTTAGGTGGTCCGTGCCGGGCGCCTCCGGCAGCCCTGCTCCGAAATAGCAAACGTCTGCAGATAGCTCGCAGGCAGAAAGAGCTAGCCTGGAAAGCTGTTGCTCAGCCTCATCTGCCCATGGCACTGCTCGCACAGAGGCACAGAGACTGGGGCTGCTTGCTTGTCTTGTCCCCTCAAACTTCAAATGTAGCTTAGGTGGTCCGTGCCGGGCGCATCCGTCAGCCCTGCTCCGAAAATGCGAACGTCTGCAGATAGCTCGCAGGCAGAAAGAGCTAGCCTGGAAAGCTGTTGCTCAGCCTCATCTGCCCATGGCACTGCTCGCACAGAGGCACAGAGACTGGGGCTGCTTGCTTGTCTTGTCCCCTCAAACTTCAAACGTAGCTTAGGTGGTCTGTGCCGGGCGCCTCCGGCAGCCCTGCTCCGAAAATGCAAACGTCTGCAGATAGCTCGCAGGCAGAAAGAGCTAGCCTGGAAAGCTGTTGCTCAGCCTCATCTGCCCATGGCACTGCTCGCACAGAGGCACAGAGACTGGGGCTGCTTGCTTGTCTTGCCCCCTCAAACTTCAAACGTAGCTTAGGTGGTCTGTGCCGGGCGCCTCCGGCAGCCCTGCTCCGAAAATGCAAACGTCTGCAGATAGCTCGCAGGCAGAAAGAGCTAGCCTGGAAAGCTGTTGCTCAGCCTCATCTGCCCATGGCACTGCTCGCACAGAGGCACAGAGACTGAGGCTGCTTGCTTGTCTTGTCCCCTCGAACTTAAAACGTAGCTTAGGTGGTCCGTGCCGGGCGCCTCCGGCAGTCCTGCTCCGAAAATGCGAACGTCTGCAGATAGCTCGCAGGCAGAAAGAGCTAGCCTGGAAAGCTGTTGCTCAACCTCATCTGCCCATGGCACTGCTCGCACAGAGGCACAGAGACTGGGGCTGCTTGCTTGTCTTGTCCCCTCAAACTTCAAACGTAGCTTAGGTGGTCCGTGCCGGGCGCCTCCGGCAGCCCTGCTCCGAAAATGCAAACGTCTGCAGATAGCTCGCAGGCAGAAAGAGCTAGCCTGGAAAGCTGTTGCTCAGCTTCATCTGCCCATGGCACTGCTCGCACAGAGGCACAGAGACTGGGGCTGCTTGCTTGTCTTCCCACTCAAACTTCAAACGTAGCTTAGGTGGTCCGTGCCGGGCGCCTCCGGCAGCCCTGCTCCGAAAACGCAAACGTCTGCAGATAGCTCGCAGGCAGAAAGAGCTAGCCTGGAAAGCTGTTGCTCAGCCTCATCTGCCCATGGCACTGCTCGCACAGAGGCACAGAGACTGGGGCTGCTTGCTTGTCTTGCCCCCTCAAACTTCAAACGTAGCTTAGGTGGTCCGTGCCGGGCGCCTCCGGCAGCCCTGCTCCAAAAATGCAAACGTCTGCAGATAGCTCGCAGGCAGAAAGAGCTAGCCTGGAAAGCTGTTGCTCAGCCTCATCTGCCCATGGCACTGCTCGCACAGAGGCACAGAGACTGGGGCTGCTTGCTTGTCTTGTCCCCTCAAACTTCAAACGTAGCTTAGGTGGTCCGTGCCGGGCGCCTCCGGCAGCCCTGCTCCGAAAATGCAAACGTCTGCAGATAGCTCGCAGGCAGAAAGAGCTAGCCTGGAAAGCTGTTGCTCAGCCTCATCTGCCCATGGCACTGCTCGCACAGAGGCACAGAGACTGGGGCTGTTTGCTTGTCTTGGCCCCTCAAACTTCAAACGTAGCTTACGTGGTCCGTGCCGGGCGCATCCGGCAGCCCTGCTCCGAAAATGCAAACGTCTGCAGATAGCTCGCAGGCAGAAAGAGCTAGCCTGGAAAGCTGTTGCTCAGCCTCATCTGCCCATGGCACTGCTCGCACAGAGGCACAGAGACTGAGGCTGGTTGCTTGTCTTCTCCCTCAAACTTCAAACGTAGCTTAGGTGGTCCGTGCCGGGGTCATTCGGCAGCCCTGCTCCGAAAATGCAAACGTCTGCAGATAGCTCGCAGGCAGAAAGAGCTAGCCTGGAAAGCTGTTGCTCAGCCTCATCTGCCCATGGCACTGCTCGCACAGAGGCACAGAGACTGAGGCTGCTTGCTTGTCTTGCACCCTCAACCTTCAAACGTAGCTTAGGTGGTCCGTGCCGGGCGCCTCCGGCAGCCCTGCTCCGAAAATGCAAACGTCTGCAGATAGCTCGCAGGCAGAAAGAGCTAGCCTGGAAAGCTGTTGCTCAGCCTCATCTGCCCATGGCACTGCTCGCACAGAGGCACAGAGACTGGGGCTGCTTGCTTGTCTTGTCCCCTCAAACTTCAAACGTAGCTTAGGTGGTCTGTGCCGGGCGCCTCCGGCAGCCCTGCTCCGAAAATGCAAACGTCTGCAGATAGCTCGCAGGCAGAAAGAGCTAGCCTGGAAAGCTGTTGCTCAGCCTCATCTGCCCATGGCACTGCTCGCACAGAGGCACAGAGACTGAGGCTGGTTGCTTGTCTTCTCCCTCAAACTTCAAACGTAGCTTAGGTGGTCCGTGCCGGGGTCATTCGGCAGCCCTGCTCCGAAAATGCAAACGTCTGCGGATAGCTCGCAGGCAGAAAGAGCTAGCCTGGAAAGCTGTTGCTCAGCCTCATCTGCCCATGGCACTGCTCGCACAGACGCACAGAGACTGAGGCTGCTTGCTTGTCTTGTCCCCTCAAACTTCAAACGTAGCTTAGGTGGTCTGTGCCGGGCGCCTCCGGCAGCCCTGCTCCGAAAATGCGAACGTCTGCAGATAGCTCGCAGGCAGAAAGAGCTAGCCTGGAAAGCTGTTGCTCAGCCTCATCTGCCCATGGCACTGCTCGCACAGAGGCACAGAGACTGGGGCTGCTTGCTTGTCTTGCCCCCTCAAACTTCAAACGTAACTTAGGTGGTCCATGCCGGGCGCCTCCGGCAGCCCTGCTCCGAAAATGCAAACGTCTGCAGATAGCTCGCAGGCAGAAAGAGCTAGCCTGGAAAGCTGTTGCTCAGCCTCATCTGCCCATGGCACTGCTCGCACAGAGGCACAGAGACTGGGGCTGCTTGCTTGTCTTGCCCCCTCAAACTTCAAACGTAGCTTAGGTGGTCCGTGCCGGGCGCCTCTGGCAGCCCTGCTCCGAAAATGCGAAGGTCTCCAGATAGCTCGCAGGCAGAAAGAGCTAGCCTGGAAAGCTGTTGCTCAGCCTCATCTGCCCATGGCACTGCTCGCACAGAGGCACAGAGACTGGGGCTGCTTGCTTGTCTTGCACCCTCAACCTTCAAACGTAGCTTAGGTGGTCCGTGCCGGGCGCCTCCGGCAGCCCTGCTCCGAAAATGCAAAGGTCTGCAGATAGCTCGCAGGCAGAAAGAGCTAGCCTGGAAAGCTGTTGCTCAGCCTCATCTGCCCATGGCACTGCTCGCACAGAGGCACAGAGACTGGGGCTGCTTGCTTGTCTTGTCCCCTCAAACTTCAAACGTAGCTTAGGTGGTCTGTGCCGGGCGCCTCCGGCAGCCCTGCTCCGAAAATGCAAACGTCTGCAGATAGCTCGCAGGCAGAAAGAGCTAGCCTGGAAAGCTGTTGCTCAGCCTCATCTGCCCATGGCACTGCTCGCACAGAGGCACAGAGACTGGGGCTGCTTGCTTGTCTTGCCCCCTCAAACTTCAAACGTAGCTTAGGTGGTCTGTGCCGGGCGCCTCCGGCAGCCCTGCTCCGAAAATGCAAACGTCTGCAGATAGCTCGCAGGCAGAAAGAGCTAGCCTGGAAAGCTGTTGCTCAGCCTCATCTGCCCATGGCACTGCTCGCACAGAGGCACAGAGACTGGGGCTGCTTGCTTGTCTTGTCCCCTCAAACTTCAAACGTAGCTTAGGTGGTCTGTGCCGGGCGCCTCCGGCAGCCCTGCTCCGAAAATGCAAACGTCTGCAGATAGCTCGCAGGCAGAAAGAGCTAGCCTGGAAAGCTGTTGCTCAGCCTCATCTGCCCATGGCACTGCTCGCACAGAGGCACAGAGACTGGGGCTGCTTGCTTGTCTTGCCCCCTCAAACTTCAAACGTAGCTTAGGTGGTCTGTGCCGGGCGCCTCCGGCAGCCCTGCTCCGAAAATGCAAACGTCTGCAGATAGCTCGCAGGCAGAAAGAGCTAGCCTGGAAAGCTGTTGCTCAGCCTCATCTGCCCATGGCACTGCTCGCACAGAGGCACAGAGACTGAGGCTGCTTGCTTGTCTTGTCCCCTCGAACTTAAAACGTAGCTTAGGTGGTCCGTGCCGGGCGCCTCCGGCAGTCCTGCTCCGAAAATGCGAACGTCTGCAGATAGCTCGCAGGCAGAAAGAGCTAGCCTGGAAAGCTGTTGCTCAACCTCATCTGCCCATGGCACTGCTCGCACAGAGGCACAGAGACTGGGGCTGCTTGCTTGTCTTGTCCCCTCAAACTTCAAACGTAGCTTAGGTGGTCCGTGCCGGGCGCCTCCGGCAGCCCTGCTCCGAAAATGCAAACGTCTGCAGATAGCTCGCAGGCAGAAAGAGCTAGCCTGGAAAGCTGTTGCTCAGCTTCATCTGCCCATGGCACTGCTCGCACAGAGGCACAGAGACTGGGGCTGCTTGCTTGTCTTGTCCCCTCAAACTTCAAACGTAGCTTAGGTGGTCCGTGCCGGGCGCCTCCGGCAGCCCTGCTCCGAAAATGCGAACGTCTGCAGACAGCTCGCAGGCAGAAAGAGCTATCCTGGAAAGCTGTTGCTCAGCCTCATCTGCCCATGGCACTGCGCTCACAGAGGCACAGAGACTGGGGCTGCTTGCTTGTCTTGTCCCCTCAAACTTCAAATGTAGCTTAGGTGGTCCGTGCCGGGCGCATCCGGCAGCCCTGCTCCGAAAATGCAAACGTCTGCAGATAGCTCGCAGGCAGAAAGAGCTAGCCTGGAAAGCTGTTGCTCAGCCTCATCTGCCCATGGCACTGCTCGCACAGAGGCACAGAGACTGGGGCTGCTTGCTTGTCTTGTCCCCTCAAACTTCAAACGTATCTTAGGTGGTCCGTGCCGGGCGCCTCCGGCAGCCCTGCTCCGAAAATGCAAAGGTCTGCAGATAGCTCGCAGGCAGAAAGAGCTAGCCTGGAAAGCTGTTGCTCAGCCTCATCTGCCCATGGCACTGATCGCACAGAGGCACAGAGACTGGGGCTGCTTGCTTGTCTTGCCCCCTCAAACTTCAAACGTAGCTTAGGTGGTCCGTGCCGGGCGCCTCCGGCAGCCCTGCTCCAAAAATGCGAACGTCTGCAGATAGCTCGCAGGCAGAAAGAGCTAGCCTGGAAAGCTGTTGCTCAGCCTCATCTGCCCATGGCACTGCTCGCACAGAGGCACAGAGACTGGGGCTGCTTGCTTGTCTTGTCCCCTCAAACTTCAAACGTAGCTTAGGTGGTCCGTGCCGGGCGCCTCCGGCAGCCCTGCTCCAAAAATGCGAACGTCTGCAGATAGCTCGCAGGCAGAAAGAGCTAGCCTGGAAAGCTGTTGCTCAGCCTCATCTGCCCATGGCACTGCTCGCACAGAGGCACAGAGACTGAGACTGCTTGCTTGTCTTGCCCCCTCAAACTTCAAACGTAGCTTAGGTGGTGCTTGCCGGGCGCCTCCGGCAGCCCTGCTCCGAAAATGCGAACGTCTGCAGATAGCTCGCAGGCAGAAAGAGCTAGCCTGGAAAGCTGTTGCTCAGCCTCATCTGCCCATGGCACTGCTCGCACAGAGGCACAGAGACTGGGGCTGCTTGCTTGTCTTGCCCCCTCAAACTTCAAACGTAACTTAGGTGGTCCATGCCGGGCGCCTCCGGCAGCCCTGCTCCGAAAATGCGAACGTCTGCAGATAGCTCGCAGGCAGAAAGAGCTAGCCTGGAAAGCTGTTGCTCAGCCTCATCTGCCCATGGCACTGCTCGCACAGAGGCACAGAGACTGGGGCTGCTTGCTTGTCTTGCCCCCTCAAACTTCAAACGTAGCTTAGGTGGTCCGTGCCGGGCGCCTCTGGCAGCCCTGCTCCGAAAATGCAAACGTCTGCAGATAGCTGGCAGGCAGAAAGAGCTAGCCTGGAAAGCTGTTGCTCAGCCTCATCTGCCCATGGCACTGCTCGCACAGAGGCACAGAGACTGGGGCTGCTTGCTTGTCTTGCACCCTCAAACTTCAAACGTAGCTTAGGTGGTCCGTGCCGGGCGCCTCCGGCAGCCCTGCTCCGAAAATGCAAACGTCTGCAGATAGCTCGCAGGCAGAAAGAGCTAGCCTGGAAAGCTGTTGCTCAGCTTCATCTGCCCATGGCACTGCTCGCACAGAGGCACAGAGACTGGGGCTGCTTGCTTGTCTTGTCCCCTCAAACTTCAAACGTAGCTTAGGTGGTCCGTGCCGGGCGCCTCCGGCAGCCCTGCTCCGAAAATGCGAACGTCTGCAGATAGCTCGCAGGCAGAAAGAGCTAGCCTGGAAAGCTGTTGCTCAGCCTCATCTGCCCATGGCACTGCTCGCACAGAGGCACAGAGACTGGGGCTGCTTGCTTGTCTTGTCCCCTCAAACTTCAAACGTATCTTAGGTGGTCCGTGCCGGGCGCCTCCGGCAGCCCTGCTCCGAAAATGCAAAGGTCTGCAGATAGCTCGCAGGCAGAAAGAGCTAGCCTGGAAAGCTGTTGCTCAGCCTCATCTGCCCATGGCACTGATCGCACAGAGGCACAGAGACTGGGGCTGCTTGCTTGTCTTGCCCCCTCAAACTTCAAACGTAGCTTAGGTGGTCCGTGCCGGGCGCCTCCGGCAGCCCTGCTCCAAAAATGCGAACGTCTGCAGATAGCTCGCAGGCAGAAAGAGCTAGCCTGGAAAGCTGTTGCTCAGCCTCATCTGCCCATGGCACTGCTCGCACAGAGGCACAGAGACTGGGGCTGCTTGCTTGTCTTGTCCCCTCAAACTTCAAACGTAGCTTAGGTGGTCCGTGCCGGGCGCCTCCGGCAGCCCTGCTCCAAAAATGCGAACGTCTGCAGATAGCTCGCAGGCAGAAAGAGCTAGCCTGGAAAGCTGTTGCTCAGCCTCATCTGCCCATGGCACTGCTCGCACAGAGGCACAGAGACTGAGACTGCTTGCTTGTCTTGCCCCCTCAAACTTCAAACGTAGCTTAGGTGGTGCTTGCCGGGCGCCTCCGGCAGCCCTGCTCCGAAAATGCGAACGTCTGCAGATAGCTCGCAGGCAGAAAGAGCTAGCCTGGAAAGCTGTTGCTCAGCCTCATCTGCCCATGGCACTGCTCGCACAGAGGCACAGAGACTGGGGCTGCTTGCTTGTCTTGCCCCCTCAAACTTCAAACGTAACTTAGGTGGTCCATGCCGGGCGCCTCCGGCAGCCCTGCTCCGAAAATGCGAACGTCTGCAGATAGCTCGCAGGCAGAAAGAGCTAGCCTGGAAAGCTGTTGATCAGCCTCATCTGCCCATGGCACTGCTCGCACAGAGGCACAGAGACTGGGGCTGCTTGCTTGTCTTGCCCCCTCAAACTTCAAACGTAGCTTAGGTGGTCCGTGCCGGGCGCCTCTGGCAGCCCTGCTCCGAAAATGCAAACGTCTGCAGATAGCTGGCAGGCAGAAAGAGCTAGCCTGGAAAGCTGTTGCTCAGCCTCATCTGCCCATGGCACTGCTCGCACAGAGGCACAGAGACTGGGGCTGCTTGCTTGTCTTGCACCCTCAAACTTCAAACGTAGCTTAGGTGGTCCGTGCCGGGCGCCTCCGGCAGCCCTGCTCCGAAAATGCAAACGTCTGCAGATAGCTCGCAGGCAGAAAGAGCTAGCCTGGAAAGCTGTTGCTCAGCCTCATCTGCCCATGGCACTGCTCGCACAGAGGCACAGAGACTGGGGCTGCTTGCTTGTCTTGCCCCCTCAAACTTCAAACGTAGCTTAGGTGGTCCGTGCCGGGCGCCTCCGACAACCCTGCTCCGAAAATGCGAATGTCTGCAGATAGCTCGCAGGCAGAAAGAGCTAGCCTGGAAAGCTGTTGCTCAGCCTCATCTGCCCATGGCACTGCTCGCACAGAGGCACAGAGATTGGGGCTGCTTGCTTGTCTTGCCCCCTCAAACTTCAAACGTAGCTTAGGTGGTCTGTGCCGGGCGCCTCTGACAGCCCTGCTCCGAAAATGCCAACGTCTGCAGATAGCTCGCAGGCAGAAAGAGCTAGCCTGGAAAGCTGTTGCTCAGCCTCATCTGCCCATGGCACTGCTCGCACAGAGGCACAGAGACTGGGGCTGCTTGCTTGTTTTGCCCCCTCAAACTTCAAACGTAGCTTAGGTGGTCCGTGCCGGGCGCCTCCGGCAGCCCTGCTCCGAAAATGCAAACGTCTGCAGATAGCTCGCAGGCAGAAAGAGCTAGCCTGGAAAGCTGTTGCTCAGCCTCATCTGCCGATGGCACTGCTCGCACAGAGGCACAGAGACTGGGGCTGCTTGCTTGTCTTGTCCCCTCAAACTTCAAATGTATCTTAGGTGGTCCGTGCCGGACGCATCCGGCAGCCCTGCTCCGAAAATGCAAACGTCTGCAGATAGCTCTCAGGCAGAAAGAGCTAGCCTGGAAAGCTGTTGCTCAGCCTCATCTGCCCATGGCACTGCTCGCACAGAGGCACAGAGACTGGGGCTGCTTGCTTGTCTTGTCCCCTCAAACTTCAAACGTAGCTTAGGTGGTCCGTGCCGGGCGCCTCCGGCAGCCCTGCTCCGAAAATGCAAACGTCTGCAGATAGCTCGCAGGCAGAAAGAGCTAGCCTGGAAAGCTGTTGCTCAGCCTCATCTGCCCATGGCACTGCTCGCACAGAGGCACAGAGACTGAGGCTGCTTGCTTGTCTTGTCCCCTCAAACTTCAAACGTAACTTAGGTGGTCCGTGCCGGGCGCCTCCGGCAGCCCTGCTCCGAAATAGCAAACGTCTGCAGATAGCTCGCAGGCAGAAAGAGCTAGCCTGGAAAGCTGTTGCTCAGCCTCATCTGCCCATGGCACTGCTCGCACAGAGGCACAGAGACTGGGGCTGCTTGCTTGTCTTGTCCCCTCAAACTTCAAATGTAGCTTAGGTGGTCCGTGCCGGGCGCATCCGTCAGCCCTGCTCCGAAAATGCGAACGTCTGCAGATAGCTCGCAGGCAGAAAGAGCTAGCCTGGAAAGCTGTTGCTCAGCCTCATCTGCCCATGGCACTGCTCGCACAGAGGCACAGAGACTGGGGCTGCTTGCTTGTCTTGTCCCCTCAAACTTCAAACGTAGCTTAGGTGGTCTGTGCCGGGCGCCTCCGGCAGCCCTGCTCCGAAAATGCAAACGTCTGCAGATAGCTCGCAGGCAGAAAGAGCTAGCCTGGAAAGCTGTTGCTCAGCCTCATCTGCCCATGGCACTGCTCGCACAGAGGCACAGAGACTGGGGCTGCTTGCTTGTCTTGTCCCCTCAAACTTCAAACGTAGCTTAGGTGGTCTGTGCCGGGCGCCTCCGGCAGCCCTGCTCCGAAAATGCAAACGTCTGCAGATAGCTCGCAGGCAGAAAGAGCTAGCCTGGAAAGCTGTTGCTCAGCCTCATCTGCCCATGGCACTGCTCGCACAGAGGCACAGAGACTGAGGCTGCTTGCTTGTCTTGTCCCCTCGAACTTAAAACGTAGCTTAGGTGGTCCGTGCCGGGCGCCTCCGGCAGTCCTGCTCCGAAAATGCGAACGTCTGCAGATAGCTCGCAGGCAGAAAGAGCTAGCCTGGAAAGCTGTTGCTCAACCTCATCTGCCCATGGCACTGCTCGCACAGAGGCACAGAGACTGGGGCTGCTTGCTTGTCTTGTCCCCTCAAACTTCAAACGTAGCTTAGGTGTTCCGTGCCGGGCGCCTCCGGCAGCCCTGCTCCGAAAATGCAAACGTCTGCAGATAGCTCGCAGGCAGAAAGAGCTAGCCTGGAAAGCTGTTGCTCAGCTTCATCTGCCCATGGCACTGCTCGCACAGAGGCACAGAGACTGGGGATGCTTGCTTGTCTTGTCCCCTCAAACTTCAAACGTAGCTTAGGTGGTCCGTGCCGGGCGCCTCCGGCAGCCCTGCTCCGAAAATGCGAACGTCTGCACACAGCTCGCAGGCAGAAAGAGCTATCCTGGAAAGCTGTTGCTCAGCCTCATCTGCCCATGGCACTGCGCTCACAGAGGCACAGAGACTGGGGCTGCTTGCTTGTCTTGTCCCCTCAAACTTCAAATGTAGCTTAGGTGGTCCGTGCCGGGCGCATCCGGCAGCCCTGCTCCGAAAATGCAAACGTCTGCAGATAGCTCGCAGGCAGAAAGAGCTAGCCTGGAAAGCTGTTGCTCAGCCTCATCTGCCCATGGCACTGCTCGCACAGAGGCACAGAGACTGGGGCTGCTTGCTTGTCTTGGCCCCTCAAACTTCAAACGTAGCTTACGTGGTCCGTGCCGGGCGCCTCCGACAGCCCTGCTCCAAAAATGCGATCGTCTGCAGATAGCTCGCAGGCAGAAAGAGCTATCCTGGAAAGCTGTTGCTCAGCCTCATCTGCCCATGGCACTGCTCTCACAGAGGCACAGAGACTGGGGCTGCTTGCTTGTCTTGTCCCCTCAAACTTCAAATGTAGCTTAGGTGGTCCGTGCCGGGCGCATCCGGCAGCCCTGCTCCGAAAATGCAAACGTCTGCAGATAGCTCGCAGGCAGAAAGAGCTAGCCTGGAAAGCTGTTGCTCAGCCTCATCTGCCCATGGCACTGCTCGCACAGAGGCACAGAGACTGAGGCTGCTTGCTTGTCTTCTCCCTCAAACTTCAAACGTAGCTTAGGTGGTCCGTGCCGGGGTCATTCGGCAGCCCTGCTCCGAAAATGCGAACGTCTGCGGATAGCTCGCAGGCAGAAAGAGCTAGCCTGGAAAGCTGTTGCTCAGCCTCATCTGCCCATGGCACTGCTCGCACAGAGGCACAGAGACTGAGGCTGCTTGCTTGTCTTGTCCCCTCAAACTTCAAACGTAGCTTAGGTGGTGCTTGCCGGGCGCCTCCGGCAGCCCTGCTCCGAAAATGCGAACGTCTGCAGATAGCTTGCAGGCAGAAAGAGCTAGCCTGGAAAGCTGTTGCTCAGCCTCATCTGCCCATGGCACTGCTCGCACAGAGGCACAGAGACTGAGGCTGCTTGCTTGTCTTGTCCCCTCAAACTTCAAACGTAGCTTAGGTGGTGCTTGCCGGGCGCCTCCGGCAGCCCTGCTCCGAAAATGCGAACGTCTGCAGATAGCTCGCAGGCAGAAAGAGCTAGCCTGGAAAGCTGTTGCTCAGCCTCATCTGCCCATGGCACTGCTCGCACAGAGGCACAGAGACTGGGGCTGCTTGCTTGTCTTGCCCCCTCAAACTTCAAACGTAGCTTAGGTGGTCCGTGCCGGGCGCCTCTGGCAGCCCTGCTCCGAAAATGCAAACGTCTGCAGATAGCTCGCAGGCAGAAAGAGCTAGCCTGGAAAGCTGTTGCTCAGCCTCATCTGCCCATGGCACTGCTCGCACAGAGGCACAGAGACTGGGGCTGCTTGCTTGTCTTGCCCCCTCAAACTTCAAACGTAGCTTAGGTGGTCCGTGCCGGGCGCCTCCGGCAGCCCTGCTCCAAAAATGCGAACGTCTGCAGATAGCTCGCAGGCAGAAAGAGCTAGCCTGGAAAGCTGTTGCTCAGCCTCATCTGCCCATGGCACTGCTCGCACAGAGGCACAGAGACTGGGGCTGCTTGCTTGTCTTGGCCCCTCAAACTTCAAACGTAGCTTACGTGGTCCGTGCCGGGCGCCTCCGGCAGCCCTGCTCCAAAAATGCGATCGTCTGCAGATAGCTCGCAGGCAGAAAGAGCTATCCTGGAAAGCTGTTGCTCAGCCTCATCTGCCCATGGCACTGCTCTCACAGAGGCACAGAGACTGGGGCTGCTTGCTTGTCTTGTCCCCTCAAACTTCAAATGTAGCTTAGGTGGTCCGTGCCGGGCGCATCCGGCAGCCCTGCTCCAAAAATGCAAACGTCTGCAGATAGCTCGCAGGCAGAAAGAGCTAGCCTGGAAAGCTGTTGCTCAGCCTCATCTGCCCATGGCACTGCGCTCACAGAGGCACAGAGACTGAGGCTGGTTGCTTGTCTTCTCCCTCAAACTTCAAACGTAGCTTAGGTGGTCCGTGCCGGGGTCATTCGGCAGCCCTGCTCCAAAAATGCAAACGTCTGCGGATAGCTCGCAGGCAGAAAGAGCTAGCCTGGAAAGCTGTTGCTCAGCCTCATCTGCCCATGGCACTGCTCGCACAGAGGCACAGAGACTGAGGCTGCTTGCTTGTCTTGTCCCCTCAAACTTCAAACGTAGCTTAGGTGGTGCTTGCCGGGCGCCTCCGGCAGCCCTGCTCCGAAAATGCAAACGTCTGCAGATAGCTCGCAGGCAGAAAGAGCTAGCCTGGAAAGCTGTTGCTCAGCCTCATCTGCCCATGGCACTGCTCGCACAGAGGCACAGAGACTGGGGCTGCTTGCTTGTCTTGCCCCCTCAAACTTCAAACGTAACTTAGGTGGTCCATGCCGGGCGCCTCCGGCAGCCCTGCTCCGAAAATGCAAACGTCTGCAGATAGCTCGCAGGCAGAAAGAGCTAGCCTGGAAAGCTGTTGCTCAGCCTCATCTGCCCATGGCACTGCTCGCACAGAGGCACAGAGACTGGGGCTGCTTGCTTGTCTTGCCCCCTCAAACTTCAAACGTAGCTTAGGTGGTCCGTGCCGGGCGCCTCTGGCAGCCCTGCTCCGAAAATGCAAACGTCTGCAGATAGCTCGCAGGCAGAAAGAGCTAGCCTGGAAAGCTGTTGCTCAGCCTCATCTGCCCATGGCACTGCTCGCACAGAGGCACAGAGACTGGGGCTGCTTGCTTGTCTTGCACCCTCAACCTTCAAACGTAGCTTAGGTGGTCCGTGCCGGGCGCCTCCAACAGCCCTGCTCCGAAAATGCGAATGTCTGCAGATAGCTCGCAGGCAGAAAGAGCTAGCCTGGAAAGCTGTTGCTCAGCCTCATCTGCCCATGGCACTGCTCGCACAGAGGCACAGAGACTGGGGCTGCTTGCTTGTCTTGCCCCCTCAAACTTCAAACGTAGCTTAGGTGGTCCGTGCCGGGCGCCTCCGACAGCCCTGCTCCGAAAATGCCAACGTCTGCAGATAGCTCGCAGGCAGAAAGAGCTAGCCTGGAAAGCTGTTGCTCAGCCTCATCTGCCCATGGCACTGCTCGCACAGAGGCACAGAGACTGGGGCTGCTTGCTTGTCTTGTCCCCTCAAACTTCAAATGTAGCTTAGGTGGTCCGTGCCGGGCGCATCCGGCAGCCCTGCTCCGAAAATGCAAACGTCTGCAGATAGCTCGCAGGCAGAAAGAGCTAGCCTGGAAAGCTGTTGCTCAGCCTCATCTGCCCATGGCACTGCTCGCACAGAGGCACAGAGACTGGGGCTGCTTGCTTGTCTTGTCCCCTCAAACTTCAAACGTAGCTTAGGTGGTCCGTGCCGGGCGCCTCCGGCAGCCCTGCTCCGAAAATGCAAACGTCTGCAGATAGCTCGCAGGCAGAAAGAGCTAGCCTGGAAAGCTGTTGCTCAGCCTCATCTGCCCATGGCACTGCTCGCACAGAGGCACAGAGACTGGGGCTGCTTGCTTGTCTTGTCCCCTCAAACTTCAAATGTAGCTTAGGTGGTCCGTGCCGGGCGCATCCGTCAGCCCTGCTCCGAAAATGCGAACGTCTGCAGATAGCTCGCAGGCAGAAAGAGCTAGCCTGGAAAGCTGTTGCTCAGCCTCATCTGCCCATGGCACTGCTCGCACAGAGGCACAGAGACTGGGGCTGCTTGCTTGTCTTGTCCCCTCAAACTTCAAACGTAGCTTAGGTGGTCTATGCCGGGCGCCTCGGGCAGCCCTGCTCCAAAAATGCGAACGTCTGCAGATAGCTCGCAGGCAGAAAGAGCTAGCCTGGAAAGCTGTTGCTCAGCCTCATCTGCCCATGGCACTGCTCGCACAGAGGCACAGAGACTGGGGCTGTTTGCTTGTCTTGGCCCCTCAAACTTCAAACGTAGCTTACGTGGTCCGTGCCGGGCGCCTCCGGCAGCCCTGCTCCAAAAATGCGATCGTCTGCAGATAGCTCGCAGGCAGAAAGAGCTATCCTGGAAAGCTGTTGCTCAGCCTCATCTGCCCATGGCACTGCTCGCACAGAGGCACAGAGACTGGGGCTGCTTGCTTGTCTTGTCCCCTCAAACTTCAAATGTAGCTTAGGTGGTCCGTGCCGGGCGCATCCGGCAGCCCTGCTCCGAAAATGCAAACGTCTGCAGATAGCTCGCAGGCAGAAAGAGCTAGCCTGGAAAGCTGTTGCTCAGCCTCATCTGCCCATGGCACTGCTCGCACAGAGGCACAGAGACTGAGGCTGGTTGCTTGTCTTCTCCCTCAAACTTCAAACGTAGCTTAGGTGGTCCGTGCCGGGGTCATTCGGCAGCCCTGCTCCGAAAATGCAAAAGTCTGCGGATAGCTCGCAGGCAGAAAGAGCTAGCCTGGAAAGCTGTTGCTCAGCCTCATCTGCCCATGGCACTGCTCGCACAGACGCACAGAGACTGAGGCTGCTTGCTTGTCTTGTCCCCTCAAACTTCAAACGTAGCTTAGGTGGTCTGTGCCGGGCGCCTCCGGCAGCCCTGCTCCGAAAATGCGAACGTCTGCAGATAGCTCGCAGGCAGAAAGAGCTAGCCTGGAAAGCTGTTGCTCAGCCTCATCTGCCCATGGCACTGCTCGCACAGAGGCACAGAGACTGGGGCTGCTTGCTTGTCTTGCCCCCTCAAACTTCAAACGTAACTTAGGTGGTCCATGCCGGGCGCCTCCGGCAGCCCTGCTCCGAAAATGCAAACGTCTGCAGATAGCTCGCAGGCAGAAAGAGCTAGCCTGGAAAGCTGTTGCTCAGCCTCATCTGCCCATGGCACTGCTCGCACAGAGGCACAGAGACTGGGGCTGCTTGCTTGTCTTGCCCCCTCAAACTTCAAACGTAGCTTAGGTGGTCCGTGCCGGGCGCCTCTGGCAGCCCTGCTCCGAAAATGCAAACGTCTGCAGATAGCTCGCAGGCAGAAAGAGCTAGCCTGGAAAGCTGTTGCTCAGCCTCATCTGCCCATGGCACTGCTCGCACAGAGGCACAGAGACTGGGGCTGCTTGCTTGTCTTGCACCCTCAACCTTCAAACGTAGCTTAGGTGGTCCGTGCCGGGCGCCTCCGGCAGCCCTGCTCCGAAAATGCAAACGTCTGCAGATAGCTCGCAGGCAGAAAGAGCTAGCCTGGAAAGCTGTTGCTCAGCCTCATCTGCCCATGGCACTGCTCGCACAGAGGCACAGAGACTGGGGCTGCTTGCTTGTCTTGTCCCCTCAAACTTCAAACGTAGCTTAGGTGGTCTGTGCCGGGCGCCTCCGGCAGCCCTGCTCCGAAAATGCAAACGTCTGCAGATAGCTCGCAGGCAGAAAGAGCTAGCCTGGAAAGCTGTTGCTCAGCCTCATCTGCCCATGGCACTGCTCGCACAGAGGCACAGAGACTGGGGCTGCTTGCTTGTCTTGCCCCCTCAAACTTCAAACGTAGCTTAGGTGGTCTGTGCCGGGCGCCTCCGGCAGCCCTGCTCCGAAAATGCAAACGTCTGCAGATAGCTCGCAGGCAGAAAGAGCTAGCCTGGAAAGCTGTTGCTCAGCCTCATCTGCCCATGGCACTGCTCGCACAGAGGCACAGAGACTGGGGCTGCTTGCTTGTCTTGTCCCCTCAAACTTCAAACGTAGCTTAGGTGGTCTGTGCCGGGCGCCTCCGGCAGCCCTGCTCCGAAAATGCAAACGTCTGCAGATAGCTCGCAGGCAGAAAGAGCTAGCCTGGAAAGCTGTTGCTCAGCCTCATCTGCCCATGGCACTGCTCGCACAGAGGCACAGAGACTGGGGCTGCTTGCTTGTCTTGCCCCCTCAAACTTCAAACGTAGCTTAGGTGGTCTGTGCCGGGCGCCTCCGGCAGCCCTGCTCCGAAAATGCAAACGTCTGCAGATAGCTCGCAGGCAGAAAGAGCTAGCCTGGAAAGCTGTTGCTCAGCCTCATCTGCCCATGGCACTGCTCGCACAGAGGCACAGAGACTGAGGCTGCTTGCTTGTCTTGTCCCCTCGAACTTAAAACGTAGCTTAGGTGGTCCGTGCCGGGCGCCTCCGGCAGTCCTGCTCCGAAAATGCGAACGTCTGCAGATAGCTCGCAGGCAGAAAGAGCTAGCCTGGAAAGCTGTTGCTCAACCTCATCTGCCCATGGCACTGCTCGCACAGAGGCACAGAGACTGGGGCTGCTTGCTTGTCTTGTCCCCTCAAACTTCAAACGTAGCTTAGGTGGTCCGTGCCGGGCGCCTCCGGCAGCCCTGCTCCGAAAATGCAAACGTCTGCAGATAGCTCGCAGGCAGAAAGAGCTAGCCTGGAAAGCTGTTGCTCAGCTTCATCTGCCCATGGCACTGCTCGCACAGAGGCACAGAGACTGGGGCTGCTTGCTTGTCTTCCCACTCAAACTTCAAACGTAGCTTAGGTGGTCCGTGCCGGGCGCCTCCGGCAGCCCTGCTCCGAAAATGCGAACGTCTGCAGATAGCTCGCAGGCAGAAAGAGCTAGCCTGGAAAGCTGTTGCTCAGCCTCATCTGCCCATGGCACTGCTCGCACAGAGGCACAGAGACTGGGGCTGCTTGCTTGTCTTGCCCCCTCAAACTTCAAACGTAGCTTAGGTGGTCTGTGCCGGGCGCCTCCGGCAGCCCTGCTCCGAAAATGCAAACGTCTGCAGATAGCTCGCAGGCAGAAAGAGCTAGCCTGGAAAGCTGTTGCTCAGCCTCATCTGCCCATGGCACTGCTCGCACAGAGGCACAGAGACTGAGGCTGCTTGCTTGTCTTGTCCCCTCGAACTTAAAACGTAGCTTAGGTGGTCCGTGCCGGGCGCCTCCGGCAGTCCTGCTCCGAAAATGCGAACGTCTGCAGATAGCTCGCAGGCAGAAAGAGCTAGCCTGGAAAGCTGTTGCTCAACCTCATCTGCCCATGGCACTGCTCGCACAGAGGCACAGAGACTGGGGCTGCTTGCTTGTCTTGTCCCCTCAAACTTCAAACGTAGCTTAGGTGGTCCGTGCCGGGCGCCTCCGGCAGCCCTGCTCCGAAAATGCAAACGTCTGCAGATAGCTCGCAGGCAGAAAGAGCTAGCCTGGAAAGCTGTTGCTCAGCTTCATCTGCCCATGGCACTGCTCGCACAGAGGCACAGAGACTGGGGCTGCTTGCTTGTCTTCCCACTCAAACTTCAAACGTAGCTTAGGTGGTCCGTGCCGGGCGCCTCCGGCAGCCCTGCTCCGAAAATGCGAACGTCTGCAGATAGCTCTCAGGCAGAAAGAGCTAGCCTGGAAAGCTGTTGCTCAGCCTCATCTGCCCATGGCACTGCTCGCACAGAGGCACAGAGACTGGGGCTGCTTGCTTGTCTTGCCCCCTCAAACTTCAAACGTAGCTTAGGTGGTCTGTGCCGGGCGCCTCCGGCAGCCCTGCTCCGAAAATGCAAACGTCTGCAGATAGCTCGCAGGCAGAAAGAGCTAGCCTGGAAAGCTGTTGCTCAGCCTCATCTGCCCATGGCACTGCTCGCACAGAGGCACAGAGACTGAGGCTGCTTGCTTGTCTTGTCCCCTCGAACTTAAAACGTAGCTTAGGTGGTCCGTGCCGGGCGCCTCCGGCAGTCCTGCTCCGAAAATGCGAACGTCTGCAGATAGCTCGCAGGCAGAAAGAGCTAGCCTGGAAAGCTGTTGCTCAACCTCATCTGCCCATGGCACTGCTCGCACAGAGGCACAGAGACTGGGGCTGCTTGCTTGTCTTGTCCCCTCAAACTTCAAACGTAGCTTAGGTGGTCCGTGCCGGGCGCCTCCGGCAGCCCTGCTCCGAAAATGCAAAGGTCTGCAGATAGCTCGCAGGCAGAAAGAGCTAGCCTGGAAAGCTGTTGCTCAGCCTCATCTGCCCATGGCACTGCTCGCACAGAGGCACAGAGACTGGGGCTGCTTGCTTGTCTTGCCCCCTCAAACTTCAAACGTAGCTTAGGTGGTCCGTGCCGGGCGCCTCCGGCAGCCCTGCTCCAAAAATGCGAACGTCTGCAGATAGCTCGCAGGCAGAAAGAGCTAGCCTGGAAAGCTGTTGCTCAGCCTCATCTGCCCATGGCACTGCTCGCACAGAGGCACAGAGACTGGGGCTGCTTGCTTGTCTTGTCCCCTCAAACTTCAAACGTAGCTTAGGTGGTCCGTGCCGGGCGCCTCCGGCAGCCCTGCTCCGAAAATGCAAACGTCTGCAGATAGCTCGCAGGCAGAAAGAGCTAGCCTGGAAAGCTGTTGCTCAGCCTCATCTGCCCATGGCACTGCTCGCACAGAGGCACAGAGACTGAGACTGCTTGCTTGTCTTGCCCCCTCAAACTTCAAACGTAGCTTAGGTGGTGCTTGCCGGGCGCCTCCGACAGCCCTGCTCCGAAAATGCGAACGTCTGCAGATAGCTCGCAGGCAGAAAGAGCTAGCCTGGAAAGCTGTTGCTCAGCCTCATCTGCCCATGGCACTGCTCGCACAGAGGCACAGAGACTGGGGCTGCTTGCTTGTCTTGCCCCCTCAAACTTCAAACGTAACTTAGGTGGTCCATGCCGGGCGCCTCCGGCAGCCCTGCTCCGAAAATGCGAACGTCTGCAGATAGCTCGCAGGCAGAAAGAGCTAGCCTGGAAAGCTGTTGCTCAGCCTCATCTGCCCATGGCACTGCTCGCACAGAGGCACAGAGACTGGGGCTGCTTGCTTGTCTTGCCCCCTCAAACTTCAAACGTAGCTTAGGTGGTCTGTGCCGGGCGCCTCCGGCAGCCCTGCTCCGAAAATGCAAACGTCTGCAGATAGCTCGCAGGCAGAAAGAGCTAGCCTGGAAAGCTGTTGCTCAGCCTCATCTGCCCATGGCACTGCTCGCACAGAGGCACAGAGACTGGGGCTGCTTGCTTGTCTTGCCCCCTCAAACTTCAAACGTAGCTTAGGTGGTCTGTGCCGGGCGCCTCCGGCAGCCCTGCTCCGAAAATGCAAACGTCTGCAGATAGCTCGCAGGCAGAAAGAGCTAGCCTGGAAAGCTGTTGCTCAGCCTCATCTGCCCATGGCACTGCTCGCACAGAGGCACAGAGACTGGGGCTGCTTGCTTGTCTTGTCCCCTCAAACTTCAAACGTAGCTTAGGTGGTCTGTGCCGGGCGCCTCCGGCAGCCCTGCTCCGAAAATGCAAACGTCTGCAGATAGCTCGCAGGCAGAAAGAGCTAGCCTGGAAAGCTGTTGCTCAGCCTCATCTGCCCATGGCACTGCTCGCACAGAGGCACAGAGACTGGGGCTGCTTGCTTGTCTTGCCCCCTCAAACTTCAAACGTAGCTTAGGTGGTCTGTGCCGGGCGCCTCCGGCAGCCCTGCTCCGAAAATGCAAACGTCTGCAGATAGCTCGCAGGCAGAAAGAGCTAGCCTGGAAAGCTGTTGCTCAGCCTCATCTGCCCATGGCACTGCTCGCACAGAGGCACAGAGACTGAGGCTGCTTGCTTGTCTTGTCCCCTCGAACTTAAAACGTAGCTTAGGTGGTCCGTGCCGGGCGCCTCCGGCAGTCCTGCTCCGAAAATGCGAACGTCTGCAGATAGCTCGCAGGCAGAAAGAGCTAGCCTGGAAAGCTGTTGCTCAACCTCATCTGCCCATGGCACTGCTCGCACAGAGGCACAGAGACTGGGGCTGCTTGCTTGTCTTGTCCCCTCAAACTTCAAACGTAGCTTAGGTGGTCCGTGCCGGGCGCCTCCGGCAGCCCTGCTCCGAAAATGCAAAGGTCTGCAGATAGCTCGCAGGCAGAAAGAGCTAGCCTGGAAAGCTGTTGCTCAGCCTCATCTGCCCATGGCACTGCTCGCACAGAGGCACAGAGACTGGGGCTGCTTGCTTGTCTTGCCCCCTCAAACTTCAAACGTAGCTTAGGTGGTCCGTGCCGGGCGCCTCCGGCAGCCCTGCTCCAAAAATGCGAACGTCTGCAGATAGCTCGCAGGCAGAAAGAGCTAGCCTGGAAAGCTGTTGCTCAGCCTCATCTGCCCATGGCACTGCTCGCACAGAGGCACAGAGACTGGGGCTGCTTGCTTGTCTTGTCCCCTCAAACTTCAAACGTAGCTTAGGTGGTCCGTGCCGGGCGCCTCCGGCAGCCCTGCTCCGAAAATGCAAACGTCTGCAGATAGCTCGCAGGCAGAAAGAGCTAGCCTGGAAAGCTGTTGCTCAGCCTCATCTGCCCATGGCACTGCTCGCACAGAGGCACAGAGACTGAGACTGCTTGCTTGTCTTGCCCCCTCAAACTTCAAACGTAGCTTAGGTGGTGCTTGCCGGGCGCCTCCGACAGCCCTGCTCCGAAAATGCGAACGTCTGCAGATAGCTCGCAGGCAGAAAGAGCTAGCCTGGAAAGCTGTTGCTCAGCCTCATCTGCCCATGGCACTGCTCGCACAGAGGCACAGAGACTGGGGCTGCTTGCTTGTCTTGCCCCCTCAAACTTCAAACGTAACTTAGGTGGTCCATGCCGGGCGCCTCCCGCAGCCCTGCTCCGAAAATGCGAACGTCTGCAGATAGCTCGCAGGCAGAAAGAGCTAGCCTGGAAAGCTGTTGCTCAGCCTCATCTGCCCATGGCACTGCTCGCACAGAGGCACAGAGACTGGGGCTGCTTGCTTGTCTTGCCCCCTCAAACTTCAAACGTAGCTTAGGTGGTCTGTGCCGGGCGCCTCCGGCAGCCCTGCTCCGAAAATGCAAACGTCTGCAGATAGCTCGCAGGCAGAAAGAGCTAGCCTGGAAAGCTGTTGCTCAGCCTCATCTGCCCATGGCACTGCTCGCACAGAGGCACAGAGACTGGGGCTGCTTGCTTGTCTTGCCCCCTCAAACTTCAAACGTAGCTTAGGTGGTCTGTGCCGGGCGCCTCCGGCAGCCCTGCTCCGAAAATGCAAACGTCTGCAGATAGCTCGCAGGCAGAAAGAGCTAGCCTGGAAAGCTGTTGCTCAGCCTCATCTGCCCATGGCACTGCTCGCACAGAGGCACAGAGACTGGGGCTGCTTGCTTGTCTTGTCCCCTCAAACTTCAAACGTAGCTTAGGTGGTCTGTGCCGGGCGCCTCCGGCAGCCCTGCTCCGAAAATGCAAACGTCTGCAGATAGCTCGCAGGCAGAAAGAGCTAGCCTGGAAAGCTGTTGCTCAGCCTCATCTGCCCATGGCACTGCTCGCACAGAGGCACAGAGACTGGGGCTGCTTGCTTGTCTTGCCCCCTCAAACTTCAAACGTAGCTTAGGTGGTCTGTGCCGGGCGCCTCCGGCAGCCCTGCTCCGAAAATGCAAACGTCTGCAGATAGCTCGCAGGCAGAAAGAGCTAGCCTGGAAAGCTGTTGCTCAGCCTCATCTGCCCATGGCACTGCTCGCACAGAGGCACAGAGACTGAGGCTGCTTGCTTGTCTTGTCCCCTCGAACTTAAAACGTAGCTTAGGTGGTCCGTGCCGGGCGCCTCCGGCAGTCCTGCTCCGAAAATGCGAACGTCTGCAGATAGCTCGCAGGCAGAAAGAGCTAGCCTGGAAAGCTGTTGCTCAACCTCATCTGCCCATGGCACTGCTCGCACAGAGGCACAGAGACTGGGGCTGCTTGCTTGTCTTGTCCCCTCAAACTTCAAACGTAGCTTAGGTGGTCCGTGCCGGGCGCCTCCGGCAGCCCTGCTCCGAAAATGCAAACGTCTGCAGATAGCTCGCAGGCAGAAAGAGCTAGCCTGGAAAGCTGTTGCTCAGCTTCATCTGCCCATGGCACTGCTCGCACAGAGGCACAGAGACTGGGGCTGCTTGCTTGTCTTCCCACTCAAACTTCAAACGTAGCTTAGGTGGTCCGTGCCGGGCGCCTCCGGCAGCCCTGCTCCGAAAATGCAAACGTCTGCAGATAGCTCGCAGGCAGAAAGAGCTAGCCTGGAAAGCTGTTGCTCAGCCTCATCTGCCCATGGCACTGCTCGCACAGAGGCACAGAGACTGGGGCTGCTTGCTTGTCTTGCCCCCTCAAACTTCAAACGTAGCTTAGGTGGTCTGTGCCGGGCGCCTCCGGCAGCCCTGCTCCGAAAATGCAAACGTCTGCAGATAGCTCGCAGGCAGAAAGAGCTAGCCTGGAAAGCTGTTGCTCAGCCTCATCTGCCCATGGCACTGCTCGCACAGAGGCACAGAGACTGAGGCTGCTTGCTTGTCTTGTCCCCTCGAACTTAAAACGTAGCTTAGGTGGTCCGTGCCGGGCGCCTCCGGCAGTCCTGCTCCGAAAATGCGAACGTCTGCAGATAGCTCGCAGGCAGAAAGAGCTAGCCTGGAAAGCTGTTGCTCAACCTCATCTGCCCATGGCACTGCTCGCACAGAGGCACAGAGACTGGGGCTGCTTGCTTGTCTTGTCCCCTCAAACTTCAAACGTAGCTTAGGTGGTCCGTGCCGGGCGCCTCCGGCAGCCCTGCTCCGAAAATGCAAAGGTCTGCAGATAGCTCGCAGGCAGAAAGAGCTAGCCTGGAAAGCTGTTGCTCAGCCTCATCTGCCCATGGCACTGCTCGCACAGAGGCACAGAGACTGGGGCTGCTTGCTTGTCTTGCCCCCTCAAACTTCAAACGTAGCTTAGGTGGTCCGTGCCGGGCGCCTCCGGCAGCCCTGCTCCAAAAATGCAAACGTCTGCAGATAGCTCGCAGGCAGAAAGAGCTAGCCTGGAAAGCTGTTGCTCAGCCTCATCTGCCCATGGCACTGCTCGCACAGAGGCACAGAGACTGGGGCTGCTTGCTTGTCTTGTCCCCTCAAACTTCAAACGTAGCTTAGGTGGTCCGTGCCGGGCGCCTCCGGCAGCCCTGCTCCAAAAATGCGAACGTCTGCAGATAGCTCGCAGGCAGAAAGAGCTAGCCTGGAAAGCTGTTGCTCAGCCTCATCTGCCCATGGCACTGCTCGCACAGAGGCACAGAGACTGAGACTGCTTGCTTGTCTTGCCCCCTCAAACTTCAAACGTAGCTTAGGTGGTGCTTGCCGGGCGCCTCCGGCAGCCCTGCTCCGAAAATGCGAACGTCTGCAGATAGCTCGCAGGCAGAAAGAGCTAGCCTGGAAAGCTGTTGCTCAGCCTCATCTGCCCATGGCACTGCTCGCACAGAGGCACAGAGACTGGGGCTGCTTGCTTGTCTTGCCCCCTCAAACTTCAAACGTAACTTAGGTGGTCCATGCCGGGCGCCTCCGGCAGCCCTGCTCCGAAAATGCGAACGTCTGCAGATAGCTCGCAGGCAGAAAGAGCTAGCCTGGAAAGCTGTTGCTCAGCCTCATCTGCCCATGGCACTGCTCGCACAGAGGCACAGAGACTGGGGCTGCTTTCTTGTCTTGCCCCCTCAAACTTCAAACGTAGCTTAGGTGGTCCGTGCCGGGCGCCTCTGGCAGCCCTGCTCCGAAAATGCAAACGTCTGCAGATAGCTGGCAGGCAGAAAGAGCTAGCCTGGAAAGCTGTTGCTCAGCCTCATCTGCCCATGGCACTGCTCGCACAGAGGCACAGAGACTGGGGCTGCTTGCTTGTCTTGCACCCTCAAACTTCAAACGTAGCTTAGGTGGTCCGTGCCGGGCGCCTCCGGCAGCCCTGCTCCGAAAATGCAAACGTCTGCAGATAGCTCGCAGGCAGAAAGAGCTAGCCTGGAAAGCTGTTGCTCAGCCTCATCTGCCCATGGCACTGCTCGCACAGAGGCACAGAGACTGGGGCTGCTTGCTTGTCTTGCCCCCTCAAACTTCAAACGTAGCTTAGGTGGTCCGTGCCGGGCGCCTCCGACAGCCCTGCTCCGAAAATGCGAATGTCTGCAGATAGCTCGCAGGCAGAAAGAGCTAGCCTGGAAAGCTGTTGCTCAGCCTCATCTGCCCATGGCACTGCTCGCACAGAGGCACAGAGATTGGGGCTGCTTGCTTGTTTTGCCCCCTCAAACTTCAAACGTAGCTTAGGTGGTCTGTGCCGGGCGCCTCCGACAGCCCTGCTCCGAAAATGCCAACGTCTGCAGATAGCTCGCAGGCAGAAAGAGCTAGCCTGGAAAGCTGTTGCTCAGCCTCATCTGCCCATGGCACTGCTCGCACAGAGGCACAGAGACTGGGGCTGCTTGCTTGTTTTGCCCCCTCAAACTTCAAACGTAGGTTAGGTGGTCCGTGCCGGGCGCCTCCGGCAGCCCTGCTCCGAAAATGCAAACGTCTGCAGATAGCTCGCAGGCAGAAAGAGCTAGCCTGGAAAGCTGTTGCTCAGCCTCATCTGCCGATGGCACTGCTCGCACAGAGGCACAGAGACTGGGGCTGCTTGCTTGTCTTGTCCCCTCAAACTTCAAATGTAGCTTAGGTGGTCCGTGCCGGACGCATCCGGCAGCCCTGCTCCGAAAATGCAAACGTCTGCAGATAGCTCTCAGGCAGAAAGAGCTAGCCTGGAAAGCTGTTGCTCAGCCTCATCTGCCCATGGCACTACTCGCACAGAGGCACAGAGACTGGGGCTGCTTGCTTGTCTTGTCCCCTCAAACTTCAAACGTAGCTTAGGTGGTCCGTGCCGGGCGCCTCCGGCAGCCCTGCTCCGAAAATGCAAACGTCTGCAGATAGCTCGCAGGCAGAAAGAGCTAGCCTGGAAAGCTGTTGCTCAGCCTCATCTGCCCATGGCACTGCTCGCACAGAGGCACAGAGACTGAGGCTGCTTGCTTGTCTTGTCCCCTCAAACTTCAAACGTAAATTAGGTGGTCCGTGCCGGGCGCCTCCGGCAGCCCTGCTCCGAAATAGCAAACGTCTGCAGATAGCTCGCAGGCAGAAAGAGCTAGCCTGGAAAGCTGTTGCCCAGCCTCATCTGCCCATGGCACTGCTCGCACAGAGGCACAGAGACTGGGGCTGCTTGCTTGTCTTGTCCCCTCAAACTTCAAATGTAGCTTAGGTGGTCCGTGCCGGGCGCATCCGTCAGCCCTGCTCCGAAAATGCGAACGTCTGCAGATAGCTCGCAGGCAGAAAGAGCTAGCCTGGAAAGCTGTTGCTCAGCCTCATCTGCCCATGGCACTGCTCGCACAGAGGCACAGAGACTGGGGCTGCTTGCTTGTCTTGTCCCCTCAAACTTCAAACGTAGCTTAGGTGGTCTGTGCCGGGCGCCTCCGGCAGCCCTGCTCCGAAAATGCAAACGTCTGCAGATAGCTCGCAGGCAGAAAGAGCTAGCCTGGAAAGCTGTTGCTCAGCCTCATCTGCCCATGGCACTGCTCGCACAGAGGCACAGAGACTGGGGCTGCTTGCTTGTCTTGCCCCCTCAAACTTCAAACGTAGCTTAGGTGGTCTGTGCCGGGCGCCTCCGGCAGCCCTGCTCCGAAAATGCAAACGTCTGCAGATAGCTCGCAGGCAGAAAGAGCTAGCCTGGAAAGCTGTTGCTCAGCCTCATCTGCCCATGGCACTGCTCGCACAGAGGCACAGAGACTGAGGCTGCTTGCTTGTCTTGTCCCCTCGAACTTAAAACGTAGCTTAGGTGGTCCGTGCCGGGCGCCTCCGGCAGTCCTGCTCCGAAAATGCGAACGTCTGCAGATAGCTCGCAGGCAGAAAGAGCTAGCCTGGAAAGCTGTTGCTCAACCTCATCTGCCCATGGCACTGCTCGCACAGAGGCACAGAGACTGGGGCTGCTTGCTTGTCTTGTCCCCTCAAACTTCAAACGTAGCTTAGGTGGTCCGTGCCGGGCGCCTCCGGCAGCCCTGCTCCGAAAATGCGAACGTCTGCAGACAGCTCGCAGGCAGAAAGAGCTATCCTGGAAAGCTGTTGCTCAGCCTCATCTGCCCATGGCACTGCGCTCACAGAGGCACAGAGACTGGGGCTGCTTGCTTGTCTTGTCCCCTCAAACTTCAAATGTAGCTTAGGTGGTCCGTGCCGGGCGCATCCGGCAGCCCTGCTCCGAAAATGCAAACGTCTGCAGATAGCTCGCAGGCAGAAAGAGCTAGCCTGGAAAGCTGTTGCTCAGCCTCATCTGCCCATGGCACTGCTCGCACAGAGGCACAGAGACTGGGGCTGCTTGCTTGTCTTGCCCCCTTAAACTTCAAACGTATCTTAGGTGGTCCGTGCCGGGCGCCTCCGGCAGCCCTGCTCCGAAAATGCAAAGGTCTGCAGATAGCTCGCAGGCAGAAAGAGCTAGCCTGGAAAGCTGTTGCTCAGCCTCATCTGCCCATGGCACTGCTCGCACAGAGGCACAGAGACTGGGGCTGCTTGCTTGTCTTGCCCCCTCAAACTTCAAACGTAGCTTAGGTGGTCCGTGCCGGGCGCCTCCGGCAGCCCTGCTCCAAAAATGCGATCGTCTGCAGATAGCTCGCAGGCAGAAAGAGCTAGCCTGGAAAGCTGTTGCTCAGCCTCATCTGCCCATGGCACTGCTCGCACAGAGGCACAGAGACTGGGGCTGCTTGCTTGTCTTGTCCCCTCAAACTTCAAACGTAGCTTAGGTGGTCCGTGCCGGGCGCCTCCGGCAGCCCTGCTCCAAAAATGCGAACGTCTGCAGATAGCTCGCAGGCAGAAAGAGCTAGCCTGGAAAGCTGTTGCTCAGCCTCATCTGCCCATGGCACTGCTCGCACAGAGGCACAGAGACTGGGGCTGCTTGCTTGTCTTGGCCCCTCAAACTTCAAACGTAGCTTACGTGGTCCGTGCCGGGCGCCTCCGGCAGCCCTGCTCCCAAAATGCGATCGTCTGCAGATAGCTGGCAGGCAGAAAGAGCTATCCTGGAAAGCTGTTGCTCAGCCTCATCTGCCCATGGCACTGCTCTCACAGAGGCACAGAGACTGGGGCTGCTTGCTTGTCTTGTCCCCTCAAACTTCAAATGTAGCTTAGGTGGTCCGTGCCGGGCGCATCCGGCAGCCCTGCTCCGAAAATGCAAACGTCTGCAGATAGCTCGCAGGCAGAAAGAGCTAGCCTGGAAAGCTGTTGCTCAGCCTCATCTGCCCATGGCACTGCTCGCACAGAGGCACAGAGACTGAGGCTGCTTGCTTGTCTTCTCCCTCAAACTTCAAACGTAGCTTAGGTGGTCCGTGCCGGGGTCATTCGGCAGCCCTGCTCCGAAAATGCAAACGTCTGCGGATAGCTCGCAGGCAGAAAGAGCTAGCCTGGAAAGCTGTTGCTCAGCCTCATCTGCCCATGGCACTGCTCGCACAGAGGCACAGAGACTGGGGCTGCTTGCTTGTCTTGTCCCCTCAAACTTCAAACGTAGCTTAGGTGGTGCTTGCCGGGCGCCTCCGGCAGCCCTGCTCCGAAAATGCGAACGTCTGCAGATAGCTCGCAGGCAGAAAGAGCTAGCCTGGAAAGCTGTTGCTCAGCCTCATCTGCCCATGGCACTGCTCGCACAGAGGCACAGAGACTGAGGCTGCTTGCTTGTCTTGTCACCTCAAACTTCAAACGTAGCTTAGGTGGTGCTTGCCGGGCGCCTCCGGCAGCCCTGCTCCGAAAATGCGAACGTCTGCAGATAGCTCGCAGGCAGAAAGAGCTAGCCTGGAAAGCTGTTGCTCAGCCTCATCTGCCCATGGCACTGCTCGCACAGAGGCACAGAGACTGGGGCTGCTTGCTTGTCTTGCCCCCTCAAACTTCAAACGTAGCTTAGGTGGTCCGTGCCGGGCGCCTCTGGCAGCCCTGCTCCGAAAATGCAAACGTCTGCAGATAGCTCGCAGGCAGAAAGAGCTAGCCTGGAAAGCTGTTGCTCAGCCTCATCTGCCCATGGCACTGCTCGCACAGAGGCACAGAGACTGGGGCTGCTTGCTTGTCTTGCCACCTCAAACTTCAAACGTAGCTTAGGTGGTCCGTGCCGGGCGCCTCCGGCAGCCCTGCTCCAAAAATGCGAACGTCTGCAGATAGCTCGCAGGCAGAAAGAGCCAGCCTGGAAAGCTGTTGCTCAGCCTCATCTGCCCATGGCACTGCTCGCACAGAGGCACAGAGACTGGGGCTGCTTGCTTGTCTTGGCCCCTCAAACTTCAAACGTAGCTTACGTGGTCCGTGCCGGGCGCCTCCGGCAGCCCTGCTCCAAAAATGCGATCGTCTGCAGATAGCTCGCAGGCAGAAAGAGCTATCCTGGAAAGCTGTTGCTCAGCCTCATCTGCCCATGGCACTGCTCGCACAGAGGCACAGAGACTGGGGCTGCTTGCTTGTCTTGGCCCCTCAAACTTCAAATGTAGCTTAGGTGGTCCGTGCCGGGCGCATCCGGCAGCCCTGCTCCGAAAATGCAAACGTCTGCAGATAGCTCGCAGGCAGAAAGAGATAGCCTGGAAAGCTGTTGCTCAGCCTCATCTGCCCATGGCACTGCTCGCACAGAGGCACAGAGACTGAGGCTGGTTGCTTGTCTTCTCCCTCAAACTTCAAACGTAGCTTAGGTGGTCCGTGCCGGGGTCATTCGGCAGCCCTGCTCCGAAAATGCAAACGTCTGCGGATAGCTCGCAGGCAGAAAGAGCTAGCCTGGAAAGCTGTTGCTCAGCCTCATCTGCCCATGGCACTGCTCGCACAGAGGCACAGAGACTGAGGCTGCTTGCTTGTCTTGTCCCCTCAAACTTCAAACGTAGCTTAGGTGGTGCTTGCCGGGCGCCTCCGGCAGCCCTGCTCCGAAAATGCGAACGTCTGCAGATAGCTCGCAGGCAGAAAGAGCTAGCCTGGAAAGCTGTTGCTCAGCCTCATCTGCCCATGGCACTGCTCGCACAGAGGCACAGAGACTGAGGCTGCTTGCTTGTCTTGTCACCTCAAACTTCAAACGTAGCTTAGGTGGTGCTTGCCGGGCGCCTCCGGCAGCCCTGCTCCGAAAATGCGAACGTCTGCAGATAGCTCGCAGGCAGAAAGAGCTAGCCTGGAAAGCTGTTGCTCAGCCTCATCTGCCCATGGCACTGCTCGCACAGAGGCACAGAGACTGGGGCTGCTTGCTTGTCTTGCCCCCTCAAACTTCAAACGTAGCTTAGGTGGTCCGTGCCGGGCGCCTCTGGCAGCCCTGCTCCGAAAATGCAAACGTCTGCAGATAGCTCGCAGGCAGAAAGAGCTAGCCTGGAAAGCTGTTGCTCAGCCTCATCTGCCCATGGCACTGCTCGCACAGAGGCACAGAGACTGGGGCTGCTTGCTTGTCTTGCCCCCTCAAACTTCAAACGTAGCTTAGGTGGTCCGTGCCGGGCGCCTCCGGCAGCCCTGCTCCAAAAATGCGAACGTCTGCAGATAGCTCGCAGGCAGAAAGAGCCAGCCTGGAAAGCTGTTGCTCAGCCTCATCTGCCCATGGCACTGCTCGCACAGAGGCACAGAGACTGGGGCTGCTTGCTTGTCTTGGCCCCTCAAACTTCAAACGTAGCTTACGTGGTCCGTGCCGGGCGCCTCCGGCAGCCCTGCTCCAAAAATGCGATCGTCTGCAGATAGCTCGCAGGCAGAAAGAGCTATCCTGGAAAGCTGTTGCTCAGCCTCATCTGCCCATGGCACTGCTCTCACAGAGGCACAGAGACTGGGGCTGCTTGCTTGTCTTGTCCCCTCAAACTTCAAATGTAGCTTAGGTGGTCCGTGCCGGGCGCATCCGGCAGCCCTGCTCCGAAAATGCAAACGTCTGCAGATAGCTCGCAGGCAGAAAGAGCTAGCCTGGAAAGCTGTTGCTCAGCCTCATCTGCCCATGGCACTGCTCGCACAGAGGCACAGAGACTGAGGCTGGTTGCTTGTCTTCTCCCTCAAACTTCAAACGTAGCTTAGGTGGTCCGTGCCGGGGTCATTCGGCAGCCCTGCTCCGAAAATGCAAACGTCTGCGGATAGCTCGCAGGCAGAAAGAGCTAGCCTGGAAAGCTGTTGCTCAGCCTCATCTGCCCATGGCACTGCTCGCACAGACGCACAGAGACTGAGGCTGCTTGCTTGTCTTGTCCCCTCAAACTTCAAACGTAGCTTAGGTGGTGCTTGCCGGGCGCCTCCGGCAGCCCTGCTCCGAAAATGCAAACGTCTGCAGATAGCTCGCAGGCAGAAAGAGCTAGCCTGGAAAGCTGTTGCTCAGCCTCATCTGCCCATGGCACTGCTCGCACAGAGGCACAGAGACTGGGGCTGCTTGCTTGTCTTGCCCCCTCAAACTTCAAACGTAACTTAGGTGGTCCATGCCGGGCGCCTCCGACAGCCCTGCTCCGAAAATGCAAACGTCTGCAGATAGCTCGCAGGCAGAAAGAGCTAGCCTGGAAAGCTGTTGCTCAGCCTCATCTGCCCATGGCACTGCTCGCACAGAGGCACAGAGACTGGGGCTGCTTGCTTGTCTTGCCCCCTCAAACTTCAAACGTAGCTTAGGTGGTCCGTGCCGGGCGCCTCTGGCAGCCCTGCTCCGAAAATGCAAACGTCTGCAGATAGCTCGCAGGCAGAAAGAGCTAGCCTGGAAAGCTGTTGCTCAGCCTCATCTGCCCATGGCACTGCTCGCACAGAGGCACAGAGACTGGGGCTGCTTGCTTGTCTTGCACCCTCAAACTTCAAACGTAGCTTAGGTGGTCCGTGCCGGGCGCCTCCGGCAGCCCTGCTCCGAAAATGCAAACGTCTGCAGATAGCTCGCAGGCAGAAAGAGCTAGCCTGGAAAGCTGTTGCTCAGCGTCATCTGCCCATGGCACTGCTCGCACAGAGGCACAGAGACTGGGGCTGCTTGCTTGTCTTGTCCCCTCAAACTTCAAACGTAGCTTAGGTGGTCCGTGCCGGGCGCCTCCGGCAGCCCTGCTCCAAAAATGCGAACGTCTGCAGATAGCTCGCAGGCAGAAAGAGCTAGCCTGGAAAGCTGTTGCTCAGCCTCATCTGCCCATGGCACTGCTCGCACAGAGGCACAGAGACTGGGGCTGCTTGCTTGTCTTGCCCCCTCAAACTTCAAACGTAGCTTAGGTGGTCCGTGCCGGGCGCCTCCGACAGCCCTGCTCCGAAAATGCCAACGTCTGCAGATAGCTCGCAGGCAGAAAGAGCTAGCCTGGAAAGCTGTTGCTCAGCCTCATCTGCCCATGGCACTGCTCGCACAGAGGCACAGAGACTGGGGCTGCTTGCTTGTTTTGCCCCCTCAAACTTCAAATGTAGCTTAGGTGGTCCGTGCCGGGCGCCTCCGGCAGCCCTGCTCCGAAAATGCAAACGTCTGCAGATAGCTCGCAGGCAGAAAGAGCTAGCCTGGAAAGCTGTTGCTCAGCCTCATCTGCCCATGGCACTGCTCGCACAGAGGCACAGAGACTGGGGCTGCTTGCTTGTCTTGTCCCCTCAAACTTCAAATGTAGCTTAGGTGGTCCGTGCCGGGCGCATCCGGCAGCCCTGCTCCGAAAATGCAAACGTCTGCAGATAGCTCGCAGGCAGAAAGAGCTAGCCTGGAAAGCTGTTGCTCAGCCTCATCTGCCCATGGCACTGCTCGCACAGAGGCACAGAGACTGGGGCTGCTTGCTTGTCTTGCCCCCTCAAACTTCAAACGTAGCTTAGGTGGTCCGTGCCGGGCGCCTCCGGCAGCCCTGCTCCGAAAATGCAAACGTCTGCAGATAGCTCGCAGGCAGAAAGAGCTAGCCTGGAAAGCTGTTGCTCAGCCTCATCTGCCCATGGCACTGCTCGCACAGAGGCACAGAGACTGGGGCTGCTTGCTTGTCTTGTCCCCTCAAACTTCAAACGTAGCTTAAGTGGTCCGTGCCGGGCGCATCCGTCAGCCCTGCTCCGAAAATGCGAACGTCTGCAGATAGCTCTCAGGCAGAAAGAGCTAGCCTGGAAAGCTGTTGCTCAGCCTCATCTGCCCATGGCACTGCTCGCACAGAGGCACAGAGACTGGGGCTGCTTGCTTGTCTTGTCCCCTCAAACTTCAAACGTAGCTTAGGTGGTCTATGCCGGGCGCCTCGGGCAGCCCTGCTCCGAAAATGCAAAAGTCTGCAGATAGCTCGCAGGCAGAAAGAGCTAGCCTGGAAAGCTGTTGCTCAGCCTCATCTGCCCATGGCACTGCTCGCACAGAGGCACAGAGACTGAGGCTGCTTGCTTGTCTTGTCCCCTCAAACTTCAAACGTAGCTTAGGTGGTCTGTGCCGGGTGCCTCCGGCAGCCCTGCTCCGAAAATGCAAACGTCTGCAGATAGCTCGCAGGCAGAAAGAGCTAGCCTGGAAAGCTGTTGCTCAGCCTCATCTGCCCATGGCACTGCTCGCACAGAGGCACAGAGACTGGGGCTGCTTGCTTGTCCTGCCCCCTCAAACTTCAAACGTAGCTTAGGTGGTCCGTGCCGGGCGTCTCCGGCAGCCCTGCTCCGAAAATGCAAACGTCTGCAGATAGCTCGCAGGCAGAAAGAGCTAGCCTGGAAAGCTGTTGCTCAGCCTCATCTGCCCATGGCACTGCTCGCACAGAGGCACAGAGACTGGGGCTGCTTGCTTGTCTTGCCCCCTCAAACTTCAAACGTAGCTTATGTGGTCCGTGCCGGGCGCCTCTGGCAGCCCTGCTCCGAAAATGCGAACGTCTGCAGATAGCTCGCAGGCAGAAAGAGCTAGCCTGGAAAGCTGTTGCTCAGCCTCATCTGCCCATGGCACTGCTCGCACAGAGGCACAGAGACTGGGGCTGCTTGCTTGTCTTGCACCCTCAACCTTCAAACGTAGCTTAGGTGGTCCGTGCCGGGCGCATCCGGCAGCCCTGTTCCGAAAATGCGAACGTCTGCAGATAGCTCGCAGGCAGAAAGAGCTAGCCTGGAAAGCTGTTGCTCAGCCTCATCTGCCCATGGCACTGCTCGCACAGAGGCACAGAGACTGGGGCTGCTTGCTTGTCTTGCCCCCTCAAACTTCAAACGTAGCTTAGGTGGTCTGTGCCGGGCGCCTCCGACAGCCCTGCTCCGAAAATGCGAATGTCTGCAGATAGCTCGCAGGCAGAAAGAGCTAGCCTGGAAAGCTGTTGCTCAGCCTCATCTGCCCATGGCACTGCTCGCACAGAGGCACAGAGACTGGGGCTGCTTGCTTGTCTTGGCCCCTCAAACTTCAAATGTAGCTTAGGTGGTCTGTGCCGGGCGCATCCGGCAGCCCTGCTCCGAAAATGCAAACGTCTGCAGATAGCTCGCAGGCAGAAAGAGCTAGCCTGGAAAGCTGTTGCTCAGCCTCATCTGCCCATGGCACTGCTCGCACAGAGGCACAGAGACTGGGGCTGCTTGCTTGTCTTGTCCCCTCAAACTTCAAACGTAGCTTAGGTGGTCTGTGCCGGGCGCCTCCGGCAGCCCTGCTCCGAAAATGCAAACGTCTGCAGATAGCTCGCAGGCAGAAAGAGCTAGCCTGGAAAGCTGTTGCTCAGCCTCATCTGCCCATGGCACTGCTCGCACAGAGGCACAGAGACTGGGGCTGCTTGCTTGTCTTGTCCCCTCAAACTTCAAACGTAGCTTAGGTGGTCCGTGCCGGGCGCCTCCGGCAGCCCTGCTCCGAAAATGCAAACGTCTGCAGATAGCTCGCAGGCAGAAAGAGCTAGCCTGGAAAGCTGTTGCTCAGCCTCATCTGCCCATGGCACTGCTCGCACAGAGGCACAGAGACTGGGGCTGCTTGCTTGTCTTGTCCCCTCAAACTTCAAATGTAGCTTAGGTGGTCCGTGCCGGGCGCATCCGTCAGCCCTGCTCCGAAAATGCGAACGTCTGCAGATAGCTCTCAGGCAGAAAGAGCTAGCCTGGAAAGCTGTTGCTCAGCCTCATCTGCCCATGGCACTGCTCGCACAGAGGCACAGAGACTGGGGCTGCTTGCTTGTCTTGTCCCCTCAAACTTCAAACGTAGCTTAGGTGGTCTATGCCGGGCGCCTCGGGCAGCCCTGCTCCGAAAATGCAAACGTCTGCAGATAGCTCGCAGGCAGAAAGAGCTAGCCTGGAAAGCTGTTGCTCAGCCTCATCTGCCCATGGCACTGCTCGCACAGAGGCACAGAGACTGAGGCTGCTTGCTTGTCTTATCCCCTCAAACTTCAAACGTAGCTTAGGTGGTCTGTGCCGGGCGCCTCCGGCAGCCCTGCTCCGAAAATGCAAACGTCTGCAGATAGCTCGCAGGCAGAAAGAGCTAGCCTGGAAAGCTGTTGCTCAGCCTCATCTGCCCATGGCACTGCTCGCACAGAGGCACAGAGACTGGGGCTGCTTGCTTGTCTTGCCCCCTCAAACTTCAAACGTAGCTTAGGTGGTCCGTGCCGGGCGCCTCTGGCAGCCCTGCTCCGAAAATGCGAACGTCTGCAGATAGCTCTCAGGCAGAAAGAGCTAGCCTGGAAAGCTGTTGCTCAGCCTCATCTGCCCATGGCACTGCTCGCACAGAGGCACAGAGACTGGGGCTGCTTGCTTGTCTTGCACCCTCAACCTTCAAACGTAGCTTAGGTGGTCCGTGCCGGGCACATCCGGCAGCCCTGCTCCGAAAATGCAAACGTCTGCAGATAGCTCGCAGGCAGAAAGAGCTAGCCTGGAAAGCTGTTGCTCAGCCTCATCTGCCCATGGCACTGCTCGCACAGAGGCACAGAGACTGGGGCTGCTTGCTTGTCTTGTCCCCTCAAACTTCAAACGTAGCTTAGGTGGTCCGTGCCGGGCGCCTCCGACAGCCCTGCTCCGAAAATGCGAATGTCTGCAGATAGCTCGCAGGCAGAAAGAGCTAGCCTGGAAAGCTGTTGCTCAGCCTCATCTGCCCATGGCACTGCTCGCACAGAGGCACAGAGACTGGGGCTGCTTGCTTGTCTTGCCCCCTCAAACTTCAAACGTAGCTTAGGTGGTCCGTGCCGGGCGCCTCCGACAGCCCTGCTCCGAAAATGCCAACGTCTGCAGATAGCTCGCAGGCAGAAAGAGCTAGCCTGGAAAGCTGTTGCTCAGCCTCATCTGCCCATGGCACTGCTCGCACAGAGGCACAGAGACTGGGGCTGCTTGCTTGTTTTGCCCCCTCAAACTTCAAATGTAGCTTAGGTGGTCCGTGCCGGGCGCATCCGGCAGCCCTGCTCCGAAAATGCAAACGTCTGCAGATAGCTCGCAGGCAGAAAGAGCTAGCCTGGAAAGCTGTTGCTCAGCCTCATCTGCCCATGGCACTGCTCGCACAGAGGCACAGAGACTGAGGCTGCTTGCTTGTCTTGTCCCCTCAAACTTCAAATGTAGCTTAGGTGGTCCGTGCCGGGCGCATCCGGCAGCCCTGCTCCGAAAATGCAAACGTCTGCAGATAGCTCGCAGGCAGAAAGAGCTAGCCTGGAAAGCTGTTGCTCAGCCTCATCTGCCCATGGCACTGCTCGCACAGAGGCACAGAGACTGGGGCTGCTTGCTTGTCTTGTCCCCTCAAACTTCAAACGTAGCTTAGGTGGTCCGTGCCGGGCGCCTCCGGCAGCCCTGCTCCGAAAATGCAAACGTCTGCAGATAGCTCGCAGGCAGAAAGAGCTAGCCTGGAAAGCTGTTGCTCAGCCTCATCTGCCCATGGCACTGCTCGCACAGAGGCACAGAGACTGGGGCTGCTTGCTTGTCTTGTCCCCTCAAACTTCAAATGTAGCTTAGGTGGTCCGTGCCGGGCGCATCCGTCAGCCCTGCTCCGAAAATGCGAACGTCTGCAGATAGCTCTCAGGCAGAAAGAGCTAGCCTGGAAAGCTGTTGCTCAGCCTCATCTGCCCATGGCACTGCTCGCACAGAGGCACAGAGACTGGGGCTGCTTGCTTGTCTTGTCCCCTCAAACTTCAAACGTAGCTTAGGTGGTCTATGCCGGGCGCCTCGGGCAGCCCTGCTCCGAAAATGCAAAAGTCTGCAGATAGCTCGCAGGCAGAAAGAGCTAGCCTGGAAAGCTGTTGCTCAGCCTCATCTGCCCATGGCACTGCTCGCACAGAGGCACAGAGACTGAGGCTGCTTGCTTGTCTTGTCCCCTCAAACTTCAAACGTAGCTTAGGTGGTCTGTGCCGGGTGCCTCCGGCAGCCCTGCTCCGAAAATGCAAACGTCTGCAGATAGCTCGCAGGCAGAAAGAGCTAGCCTGGAAAGCTGTTGCTCAGCCTCATCTGCCCATGGCACTGCTCGCACAGAGGCACAGAGACTGGGGCTGCTTGCTTGTCCTGCCCCCTCAAACTTCAAACGTAGCTTAGGTGGTCCGTGCCGGGCGTCTCCGGCAGCCCTGCTCCGAAAATGCAAACGTCTGCAGATAGCTCGCAGGCAGAAAGAGCTAGCCTGGAAAGCTGTTGCTCAGCCTCATCTGCCCATGGCACTGCTCGCACAGAGGCACAGAGACTGGGGCTGCTTGCTTGTCTTGCCCCCTCAAACTTCAAACGTAGCTTAGGTGGTCCGTGCCGGGCGCCTCTGGCAGCCCTGCTCCGAAAATGCGAACGTCTGCAGATAGCTCGCAGGCAGAAAGAGCTAGCCTGGAAAGCTGTTGCTCAGCCTCATCTGCCCATGGCACTGCTCGCACAGAGGCACAGAGACTGGGGCTGCTTGCTTGTCTTGCACCCTCAACCTTCAAACGTAGCTTAGGTGGTCCGTGCCGGGCGCATCCGGCAGCCCTGCTCCGAAAATGCAAACGTCTGCAGATAGCTCGCAGGCAGAAAGAGCTAGCCTGGAAAGCTGTTGCTCAGCCTCATCTGCCCATGGCACTGCTCGCACAGAGGCACAGAGACTGGGGCTGCTTGCTTGTCTTGCCCCCTCAAACTTCAAACGTAGCTTAGGTGGTCTGTGCCGGGCGCCTCCGACAGCCCTGCTCCGAAAATGCGAATGTCTGCAGATAGCTCGCAGGCAGAAAGAGCTAGCCTGGAAAGCTGTTGCTCAGCCTCATCTGCCCATGGCACTGCTCGCACAGAGGCACAGAGACTGGGGCTGCTTGCTTGTCTTGTCCCCTCAAACTTCAAATGTAGCTTAGGTGGTCTGTGCCGGGCGCATCCGGCAGCCCTGCTCCGAAAATGCAAACGTCTGCAGATAGCTCGCAGGCAGAAAGAGCTAGCCTGGAAAGCTGTTGCTCAGCCTCATCTGCCCATGGCACTGCTCGCACAGAGGCACAGAGACTGGGGCTGCTTGCTTGTCTTGTCCCCTCAAACTTCAAACGTAGCTTAGGTGGTCTGTGCCGGGCGCCTCCGGCAGCCCTGCTCCGAAAATGCAAACGTCTGCAGATAGCTCGCAGGCAGAAAGAGCTAGCCTGGAAAGCTGTTGCTCAGCCTCATCTGCCCATGGCACTGCTCGCACAGAGGCACAGAGACTGGGGCTGCTTGCTTGTCTTGTCCCCTCAAACTTCAAACGTAGCTTAGGTGGTCCGTGCCGGGCGCCTCCGGCAGCCCTGCTCCGAAAATGCAAACGTCTGCAGATAGCTCGCAGGCAGAAAGAGCTAGCCTGGAAAGCTGTTGCTCAGCCTCATCTGCCCATGGCACTGCTCGCACAGAGGCACAGAGACTGGGGCTGCTTGCTTGTCTTGTCCCCTCAAACTTCAAATGTAGCTTAGGTGGTCCGTGCCGGGCGCATCCGTCAGCCCTGCTCCGAAAATGCGAACGTCTGCAGATAGCTCTCAGGCAGAAAGAGCTAGCCTGGAAAGCTGTTGCTCAGCCTCATCTGCCCATGGCACTGCTCGCACAGAGGCACAGAGACTGGGGCTGCTTGCTTGTCTTGTCCCCTCAAACTTCAAACGTAGCTTAGGTGGTCTATGCCGGGCGCCTCGGGCAGCCCTGCTCCGAAAATGCAAACGTCTGCAGATAGCTCGCAGGCAGAAAGAGCTAGCCTGGAAAGCTGTTGCTCAGCCTCATCTGCCCATGGCACTGCTCGCACAGAGGCACAGAGACTGAGGCTGCTTGCTTGTCTTATCCCCTCAAACTTCAAACGTAGCTTAGGTGGTCTGTGCCGGGCGCCTCCGGCAGCCCTGCTGCGAAAATGCAAACGTCTGCAGATAGCTCGCAGGCAGAAAGAGCTAGCCTGGAAAGCTGTTGCTCAGCCTCATCTGCCCATGGCACTGCTCGCACAGAGGCACAGAGACTGGGGCTGCTTGCTTGTCCTGCCCCCTCAAACTTCAAACGTATCTTAGGTGGTCCGTGCCGGGCGTCTCCGGCAGCCCTGCTCCGAAAATGCAAACGTCTGCAGATAGCTGGCAGGCAGAAAGAGCTAGCCTGGAAAGCTGTTGCTCAGCCTCATCTGCCCATGGCACTGCTCGCACAGAGGCACAGAGACTGGGGCTGCTTGCTTGTCTTGCCCCCTCAAACTTCAAACGTAGCTTAGGTGGTCCGTGCCGGGCGCCTCTGGCAGCCCTGCTCCGAAAATGCGAACGTCTGCAGATAGCTCTCAGGCAGAAAGAGCTAGCCTGGAAAGCTGTTGCTCAGCCTCATCTGCCCATGGCACTGCTCGCACAGAGGCACAGAGACTGGGGCTGCTTGCTTGTCTTGCACCCTCAACCTTCAAACGTAGCTTAGGTGGTCCGTGCCGGGCACATCCGGCAGCCCTGCTCCGAAAATGCAAACGTCTGCAGATAGCTCGCAGGCAGAAAGAGCTAGCCTGGAAAGCTGTTGCTCAGCCTCATCTGCCCATGGCACTGCTCGCACAGAGGCACAGAGACTGGGGCTGCTTGCTTGTCTTGCCCCCTCAAACTTCAAACGTAGCTTAGGTGGTCCGTGCCGGGCGCCTCCGACAGCCCTGCTCCGAAAATGCGAATGTCTGCAGATAGCTCGCAGGCAGAAAGAGCTAGCCTGGAAAGCTGTTGCTCAGCCTCATCTGCCCATGGCACTGCTCGCACAGAGGCACAGAGACTGGGGCTGCTTGCTTGTCTTGCCCCCTCAAACTTCAAACGTAGCTTAGGTGGTCCGTGCCGGGCGCCTCCGACAGCCCTGCTCCGAAAATGCCAACGTCTGCAGATAGCTCGCAGGCAGAAAGAGCTAGCCTGGAAAGCTGTTGCTCAGCCTCATCTGCCCATGGCACTGCTCGCACAGAGGCACAGAGACTGGGGCTGCTTGCTTGTTTTGCCCCCTCAAACTTCAAATGTAGCTTAGGTGGTCCGTGCCGGGCGCATCCGGCAGCCCTGCTCCGAAAATGCAAACGTCTGCAGATAGCTCGCAGGCAGAAAGAGCTAGCCTGGAAAGCTGTTGCTCAGCCTCATCTGCCCATGGCACTGCTCGCACAGAGGCACAGAGACTGGGGCTGCTTGCTTGTCTTGTCCCCTCAAACTTCAAATGTAGCTTAGGTGGTCCGTGCCGGGCGCCTCCGGCAGCCCTGCTCCGAAAATGCAAACGTCTGCAGATAGCTCACAGGCAGAAAGAGCTAGCCTGGAAAGCTGTTGCTCAGCCTCATCTGCCCATGGCACTGCTCGCACAGAGGCACAGAGACTGGGGCTGCTTGCTTGTCTTGTCCCCTCAAACTTCAAACGTAGCTTAGGTGGTCCGTGCCGGGCGCCTCCGGCAGCCCTGCTCCGAAAATGCAAACGTCTGCAGATAGCTCGCAGGCAGAAAGAGCTAGCCTGGAAAGCTGTTGCTCAGCCTCATCTGCCCATGGCACTGCTCGCACAGAGGCACAGAGACTGGGGCTGCTTGCTTGTCTTGTCCCCTCAAACTTCAAATGTAGCTTAGGTGGTCCGTGCCGGGCGCATCCGTCAGCCCTGCTCCGAAAATGCGAACGTCTGCAGATAGCTCGCAGGCAGAAAGAGCTAGCCTGGAAAGCTGTTGCTCAGCCTCATCTGCCCATGGCACTGCTTGCACAGAGGCACAGAGACTGGGGCTGCTTGCTTGTCTTGTCCCCTCAAACTTCAAACGTAGCTTAGGTGGTCTATGCCGGGCGCCTCGGGCAGCCCTGCTCCGAAAATGCAAACGTCTGCAGATAGCTCGCAGGCAGAAAGAGCTAGCCTGGAAAGCTGTTGCTCAGCCTCATCTGCCCATGGCACTGCTCGCACAGAGGCACAGAGACTGAGGCTGCTTGCTTGTCTTGTCCCCTCAAACTTCAAACGTAGCTTAGGTGGTCTGTGCCGGGCGCCTCCGGCAGCCCTGCTCCGAAAATGCAAACGTCTGCAGATAGCTCGCAGGCAGAAAGAGCTAGCCTGGAAAGCTGTTGCTCAGCCTCATCTGCCCATGGCACTGCTCGCACAGAGGCACAGAGACTGGGGCTGCTTGCTTGTCTTGCCCCCTCAAACTTCAAACGTAACTTAGGTGGTCCGTGCCGGGCGTCTCCGGCAGCCCTGCTCCGAAAATGCAAACGTCTGCAGATAGCTCGCAGGCAGAAAGAGCTAGCCTGGAAAGCTGTTGCTCAGCCTCATCTGCCCATGGCACTGCTCGCACAGAGGCACAGAGACTGGGGCTGCTTGCTTGTCTTGCCTCCTCAAACTTCAAACGTAGCTTAGGTGGTCTGTGCCGGGCGCCTCTGGCAGCCCTGCTCCGAAAATGCGAACGTCTGCAGATAGCTCGCAGGCAGAAAGAGCTAGCCTGGAAAGCTGTTGCTCAGCCTCATCTGCCCATGGCACTGCTCGCACAGAGGCACAGAGACTGGGGCTGCTTGCTTGTCTTGCACCCTCAACCTTCAAACGTAGCTTAGGTGGTCCGTGCCGGGCGCCTCCGGCAGCCCTGCTCCGAAAATGCAAACGTCTGCAGATAGCTCTCAGGCAGAAAGAGCTAGCCTGGAAAGCTGTTGCTCAGCCTCATCTGCCCATGGCACTGCTCGCACAGAGGCACAGAGACTGGGGCTGCTTGCTTGTCTTGTCCCCTCAAACTTCAAACGTAGCTTAGGTGGTCCGTGCCGGGGTCATTCGGCAGCCCTGCTCCGAAAATGCAAACGTCTGCGGATAGCTCGCAGGCAGAAAGAGCTAGCCTGGAAAGCTGTTGCTCAGCCTCATCTGCCCATGGCACTGCTCGCACAGACGCACAGAGACTGAGGCTGCTTGCTTGTCTTGTCCCCTCAAACTTCAAACGTAGCTTAGGTGGTCTGTGCCGGGCGCCTCCGGCAGCCCTGCTCCGAAAATGCGAACGTCTGCAGATAGCTCGCAGGCAGAAAGAGCTAGCCTGGAAAGCTGTTGCTCAGCCTCATCTGCCCATGGCACTGCTCGCACAGAGGCACAGAGACTGGGGCTGCTTGCTTGTCTTGCCCCCTCAAACTTCAAACGTAACTTAGGTGGTCCATGCCGGGCGCCTCCGGCAGCCCTGCTCCGAAAATGCAAACGTCTGCAGATAGCTCGCAGGCAGAAAGAGCTAGCCTGGAAAGCTGTTGCTCAGCCTCATCTGCCCATGGCACTGCTCGCACAGAGGCACAGAGACTGGGGCTGCTTGCTTGTCTTGCCCCCTCAAACTTCAAACGTAGCTTAGGTGGTCCGTGCCGGGCGCCTCTGGCAGCCCTGCTCCGAAAATGCAAACGTCTGCAGATAGCTCGCAGGCAGAAAGAGCTAGCCTGGAAAGCTGTTGCTCAGCCTCATCTGCCCATGGCACTGCTCGCACAGAGGCACAGAGACTGGGGCTGCTTGCTTGTCTTGCACCCTCAACCTTCAAACGTAGCTTAGGTGGTCCGTGCCGGGCGCCTCCGGCAGCCCTGCTCCGAAAATGCAAACGTCTGCAGATAGCTCGCAGGCAGAAAGAGCTAGCCTGGAAAGCTGTTGCTCAGCCTCATCTGCCCATGGCACTGCTCGCACAGAGGCACAGAGACTGGGGCTGCTTGCTTGTCTTGTCCCCTCAAACTTCAAACGTAGCTTAGGTGGTCTGTGCCGGGCGCCTCCGGCAGCCCTGCTCCGAAAATGCAAACGTCTGCAGATAGCTCGCAGGCAGAAAGAGCTAGCCTGGAAAGCTGTTGCTCAGCCTCATCTGCCCATGGCACTGCTCGCACAGAGGCACAGAGACTGGGGCTGCTTGCTTGTCTTGTCCCCTCAAACTTCAAACGTAGCTTAGGTGGTCCGTGCCGGGCGCCTCCGGCAGCCCTGCTCCGAAAATGCAAACGTCTGCAGATAGCTCGCAGGCAGAAAGAGCTAGCCTGGAAAGCTGTTGCTCAGCCTCATCTGCCCATGGCACTGCTCGCACAGAGGCACAGAGACTGGGGCTGCTTGCTTGTCTTGTCCCCTCAAACTTCAAATGTAGCTTAGGTGGTCCGTGCCGGGCGCATCCGTCAGCCCTGCTCCGAAAATGCGAACGTCTGCAGATAGCTCTCAGGCAGAAAGAGCTAGCCTGGAAAGCTGTTGCTCAGCCTCATCTGCCCATGGCACTGCTCGCACAGAGGCACAGAGACTGGGGCTGCTTGCTTGTCTTGTCCCCTCAAACTTCAAACGTAGCTTAGGTGGTCTATGCCGGGCGCCTCGGGCAGCCCTGCTCCGAAAATGCAAACGTCTGCAGATAGCTCGCAGGCAGAAAGAGCTAGCCTGGAAAGCTGTTGCTCAGCCTCATCTGCCCATGGCACTGCTCGCACAGAGGCACAGAGACTGAGGCTGCTTGCTTGTCTTATCCCCTCAAACTTCAAACGTAGCTTAGGTGGTCTGTGCCGGGCGCCTCCGGCAGCCCTGCTCCGAAAATGCAAACGTCTGCAGATAGCTCGCAGGCAGAAAGAGCTAGCCTGGAAAGCTGTTGCTCAGCCTCATCTGCCCATGGCACTGCTCGCACAGAGGCACAGAGACTGGGGCTGCTTGCTTGTCCTGCCCCCTCAAACTTCAAACGTATCTTAGGTGGTCCGTGCCGGGCGTCTCCGGCAGCCCTGCTCCGAAAATGCAAACGTCTGCAGATAGCTGGCAGGCAGAAAGAGCTAGCCTGGAAAGCTGTTGCTCAGCCTCATCTGCCCATGGCACTGCTCGCACAGAGGCACAGAGACTGGGGCTGCTTGCTTGTCTTGTCCCCTCAAACTTCAAACGTAGCTTAGGTGGTCCGTGCCGGGCGCCTCTGGCAGCCCTGCTCCGAAAATGCGAACGTCTGCAGATAGCTCTCAGGCAGAAAGAGCTAGCCTGGAAAGCTGTTGCTCAGCCTCATCTGCCCATGGCACTGCTCGCACAGAGGCACAGAGACTGGGGCTGCTTGCTTGTCTTGCACCCTCAACCTTCAAACGTAGCTTAGGTGGTCCGTGCCGGGCACATCCGGCAGCCCTGCTCCGAAAATGCAAACGTCTGCAGATAGCTCGCAGGCAGAAAGAGCTAGCCTGGAAAGCTGTTGCTCAGCCTCATCTGCCCATGGCACTGCTCGCACAGAGGCACAGAGACTGGGGCTGCTTGCTTGTCTTGCCCCCTCAAACTTCAAACGTAGCTTAGGTGGTCCGTGCCGGGCGCCTCCGACAGCCCTGCTCCGAAAATGCGAATGTCTGCAGATAGCTCGCAGGCAGAAAGAGCTAGCCTGGAAAGCTGTTGCTCAGCCTCATCTGCCCATGGCACTGCTCGCACAGAGGCACAGAGACTGGGGCTGCTTGCTTGTCTTGCCCCCTCAAACTTCAAACGTAGCTTAGGTGGTCCGTGCCGGGCGCCTCCGACAGCCCTGCTCCGAAAATGCCAACGTCTGCAGATAGCTCGCAGGCAGAAAGAGCTAGCCTGGAAAGCTGTTGCTCAGCCTCATCTGCCCATGGCACTGCTCGCACAGAGGCACAGAGACTGGGGCTGCTTGCTTGTTTTGCCCCCTCAAACTTCAAATGTAGCTTAGGTGGTCCGTGCCGGGCGCATCCGGCAGCCCTGCTCCGAAAATGCAAACGTCTGCAGATAGCTCGCAGGCAGAAAGAGCTAGCCTGGAAAGCTGTTGCTCAGCCTCATCTGCCCATGGCACTGCTCGCACAGAGGCACAGAGACTGGGGCTGCTTGCTTGTCTTGTCCCCTCAAACTTCAAATGTAGCTTAGGTGGTCCGTGCCGGGCGCATCCGGCAGCCCTGCTCCGAAAATGCAAACGTCTGCAGATAGCTCACAGGCAGAAAGAGCTAGCCTGGAAAGCTGTTGCTCAGCCTCATCTGCCCATGGCACTGCTCGCACAGAGGCACAGAGACTGGGGCTGCTTGCTTGTCTTGTCCCCTCAAACTTCAAACGTAGCTTAGGTGGTCCGTGCCGGGCGCCTCCGGCAGCCCTGCTCCGAAAATGCAAACGTCTGCAGATAGCTCGCAGGCAGAAAGAGCTAGCCTGGAAAGCTGTTGCTCAGCCTCATCTGCCCATGGCACTGCTCGCACAGAGGCACAGAGACTGGGGCTGCTTGCTTGTCTTGTCCCCTCAAACTTCAAATGTAGCTTAGGTGGTCCGTGCCGGGCGCATCCGTCAGCCCTGCTCCGAAAATGCGAACGTCTGCAGATAGCTCGCAGGCAGAAAGAGCTAGCCTGGAAAGCTGTTGCTCAGCCTCATCTGCCCATGGCACTGCTTGCACAGAGGCACAGAGACTGGGGCTGCTTGCTTGTCTTGTCCCCTCAAACTTCAAACGTAGCTTAGGTGGTCTATGCTGGGCGCCTCGGGCAGCCCTGCTCCGAAAATGCAAACGTCTGCAGATAGCTCGCAGGCAGAAAGAGCTAGCCTGGAAAGCTGTTGCTCAGCCTCATCTGCCCATGGCACTGCTCGCACAGAGGCACAGAGACTGGGGCTGCTTGCTTGTCTTGCCCCCTCAAACTTCAAACGTAGCTTAGGTGGTCTGTGCCGGGCGCCTCTGGCAGCCCTGCTCCGAAAATGCGAACGTCTGCAGATAGCTCGCAGGCAGAAAGAGCTAGCCTGGAAAGCTGTTGCTCAGCCTCATCTGCCCATGGCACTGCTCGCACAGAGGCACAGAGACTGGGGCTGCTTGCTTGTCTTGCACCCTCAACCTTCAAACGTAGCTTAGGTGGTCCGTGCCGGGCGCCTCCGGCAGCCCTGCTCCGAAAATGCAAACGTCTGCAGATAGCTCTCAGGCAGAAAGAGCTAGCCTGGAAAGCTGTTGCTCAGCCTCATCTGCCCATGGCACTGCTCGCACAGAGGCACAGAGACTGGGGCTGCTTGCTTGTCTTGCCCCATCAAGCTTCAAATGTAGCTTAGGTGGTCTGTGCTGGGCGCGTCCGTCAGCCCTGCTCTGAAAATGCGAACGTCTGCAGACAGCTCGCAGGCAGAAAGAGCTATCCTGGAAAGCTGTTGCTCAGCCTCATCTGCCCATGGCACTGCTCGCACAGAGGCACAGAGACTGGGGCTGCTTGCTTGTCTTGCCCCCTCAAACTTCAAACGTAGCTTAGGTGGTCCGTGCCGGGCGCCTCTGGCAGCCCTGCTCCGAAAATGCAAACGTCTGCAGATAGCTCGCAGGCAGAAAGAGCTAGCCTGGAAAGCTGTTGCTCAGCCTCATCTGCCCATGGCACTGCTCGCACAGAGGCACAGAGACTGGGGCTGCTTGCTTGTCTTGCACCCTCAACCTTCAAACGTAGCTTAGGTGGTCCGTGCCGGGCGCCTCCGGCAGCCCTGCTCCGAAAATGCAAACGTCTGCAGATAGCTCGCAGGCAGAAAGAGCTAGCCTGGAAAGCTGTTGCTCAGCCTCATCTGCCCATGGCACTGCTCGCACAGAGGCACAGAGACTGGGGCTGCTTGCTTGTCTTGTCCCCTCAAACTTCAAACGTAGCTTAGGTGGTCCGTGCCGGGGTCATTCGGCAGCCCTGCTCCGAAAATGCAAACGTCTGCGGATAGCTCGCAGGCAGAAAGAGCTAGCCTGGAAAGCTGTTGCTCAGCCTCATCTGCCCATGGCACTGCTCGCACAGACGCACAGAGACTGAGGTTGCTTGCTTGTCTTGTCCCCTCAAACTTCAAACGTAGCTTAGGTGGTCTGTGCCGGGCGCCTCCGGCAGCCCTGCTCCGAAAATGCGAACGTCTGCAGATAGCTCGCAGGCAGAAAGAGCTAGCCTGGAAAGCTGTTGCTCAGCCTCATCTGCCCATGGCACTGCTCGCACAGAGGCACAGAGACTGGGGCTGCTTGCTTGTCTTGCCCCCTCAAACTTCAAACGTAGCTTAGGTGGTCCGTGCCGGGCGCCTCCGACAGCCCTGCTCCGAAAATGCCAACGTCTGCAGATAGCTCGCAGGCAGAAAGAGCTAGCCTGGAAAGCTGTTGCTCAGCCTCATCTGCCCATGGCACTGCTCGCACAGAGGCACAGAGACTGGGGCTGCTTGCTTGTTTTGCCCCCTCAAACTTCAAATGTAGCTTAGGTGGTCCGTGCCGGGCGCATCCGGCAGCCCTGCTCCGAAAATGCAAACGTCTGCAGATAGCTCGCAGGCAGAAAGAGCTAGCCTGGAAAGCTGTTGCTCAGCCTCATCTGCCCATGGCACTGCTCGCACAGAGGCACAGAGACTGGGGCTGCTTGCTTGTCTTGTCCCCTCAAACTTCAAATGTAGCTTAGGTGGTCCGTGCCGGGCGCATCCGGCAGCCCTGCTCCGAAAATGCAAACGTCTGCAGATAGCTCACAGGCAGAAAGAGCTAGCCTGGAAAGCTGTTGCTCAGCCTCATCTGCCCATGGCACTGCTCGCACAGAGGCACAGAGACTGGGGCTGCTTGCTTGTCTTGTCCCCTCAAACTTCAAACGTAGCTTAGGTGGTCCGTGCCGGGCGCCTCCGGCAGCCCTGCTCCGAAAATGCAAACGTCTGCAGATAGCTCGCAGGCAGAAAGAGCTAGCCTGGAAAGCTGTTGCTCAGCCTCATCTGCCCATGGCACTGCTCGCACAGAGGCACAGAGACTGGGGCTGCTTGCTTGTCTTGTCCCCTCAAACTTCAAATGTAGCTTAGGTGGTCCGTGCCGGGCGCATCCGTCAGCCCTGCTCCGAAAATGCGAACGTCTGCAGATAGCTCGCAGGCAGAAAGAGCTAGCCTGGAAAGCTGTTGCTCAGCCTCATCTGCCCATGGCACTGCTTGCACAGAGGCACAGAGACTGGGGCTGCTTGCTTGTCTTGTCCCCTCAAACTTCAAACGTAGCTTAGGTGGTCTATGCTGGGCGCCTCGGGCAGCCCTGCTCCGAAAATGCAAACGTCTGCAGATAGCTCGCAGGCAGAAAGAGCTAGCCTGGAAAGCTGTTGCTCAGCCTCATCTGCCCATGGCACTGCTCGCACAGAGGCACAGAGACTGGGGCTGCTTGCTTGTCTTGCCCCCTCAAACTTCAAACGTAGCTTAGGTGGTCTGTGCCGGGCGCCTCTGGCAGCCCTGCTCCGAAAATGCGAACGTCTGCAGATAGCTCGCAGGCAGAAAGAGCTAGCCTGGAAAGCTGTTGCTCAGCCTCATCTGCCCATGGCACTGCTCGCACAGAGGCACAGAGACTGGGGCTGCTTGCTTGTCTTGCACCCTCAACCTTCAAACGTAGCTTAGGTGGTCCGTGCCGGGCGCCTCCGGCAGCCCTGCTCCGAAAATGCAAACGTCTGCAGATAGCTCTCAGGCAGAAAGAGCTAGCCTGGAAAGCTGTTGCTCAGCCTCATCTGCCCATGGCACTGCTCGCACAGAGGCACAGAGACTGGGGCTGCTTGCTTGTCTTGTCCCCTCAAACTTCAAACGTAGCTTAGGTGGTCCGTGCCGGGGTCATTCGGCAGCCCTGCTCCGAAAATGCAAACGTCTGCGGATAGCTCGCAGGCAGAAAGAGCTAGCCTGGAAAGCTGTTGCTCAGCCTCATCTGCCCATGGCACTGCTCGCACAGACGCACAGAGACTGAGGCTGCTTGCTTGTCTTGTCCCCTCAAACTTCAAACGTAGCTTAGGTGGTCTGTGCCGGGCGCCTCCGGCAGCCCTGCTCCGAAAATGCGAACGTCTGCAGATAGCTCGCAGGCAGAAAGAGCTAGCCTGGAAAGCTGTTGCTCAGCCTCATCTGCCCATGGCACTGCTCGCACAGAGGCACAGAGACTGGGGCTGCTTGCTTGTCTTGCCCCCTCAAACTTCAAACGTAACTTAGGTGGTCCATGCCGGGCGCCTCCGGCAGCCCTGCTCCGAAAATGCAAACGTCTGCAGATAGCTCGCAGGCAGAAAGAGCTAGCCTGGAAAGCTGTTGCTCAGCCTCATCTGCCCATGGCACTGCTCGCACAGAGGCACAGAGACTGGGGCTGCTTGCTTGTCTTGCCCCCTCAAACTTCAAACGTAGCTTAGGTGGTCCGTGCCGGGCGCCTCTGGCAGCCCTGCTCCGAAAATGCAAACGTCTGCAGATAGCTCGCAGGCAGAAAGAGCTAGCCTGGAAAGCTGTTGCTCAGCCTCATCTGCCCATGGCACTGCTCGCACAGAGGCACAGAGACTGGGGCTGCTTGCTTGTCTTGCACCCTCAACCTTCAAACGTAGCTTAGGTGGTCCGTGCCGGGCGCCTCCGGCAGCCCTGCTCCGAAAATGCAAACGTCTGCAGATAGCTCGCAGGCAGAAAGAGCTAGCCTGGAAAGCTGTTGCTCAGCCTCATCTGCCCATGGCACTGCTCGCGCAGAGGCACAGAGACTGGGGCTGCTTGCTTGTCTTGTCCCCTCAAACTTCAAACGTAGCTTAGGTGGTCTGTGCCGGGCGCCTCCGGCAGCCCTGCTCCGAAAATGCAAACGTCTGCAGATAGCTCGCAGGCAGAAAGAGCTAGCCTGGAAAGCTGTTGCTCAGCCTCATCTGCCCATGGCACTGCTCGCACAGAGGCACAGAGACTGGGGCTGCTTGCTTGTCTTGCCCCCTCAAACTTCAAAAGTAGCTTAGGTGGTCTGTGCCGGGCGCCTCCGGCAGCCCTGCTCCGAAAATGCAAACGTCTGCAGATAGCTCGCAGGCAGAAAGAGCTAGCCTGGAAAGCTGTTGCTCAGCCTCATCTGCCCATGGCACTGCTCGCACAGAGGCACAGAGACTGGGGCTGCTTGCTTGTCTTGTCCCCTCAAACTTCAAACGTAGCTTAGGTGGTCTGTGCCGGGCGCCTCCGGCAGCCCTGCTCCGAAAATGCAAACGTCTGCAGATAGCTCGCAGGCAGAAAGAGCTAGCCTGGAAAGCTGTTGCTCAGCCTCATCTGCCCATGGCACTGCTCGCACAGAGGCACAGAGACTGGGGCTGCTTGCTTGTCTTGCCCCCTCAAACTTCAAACGTAGCTTAGGTGGTCTGTGCCGGGCGCCTCCGGCAGCCCTGCTCCGAAAATGCAAACGTCTGCAGATAGCTCGCAGGCAGAAAGAGCTAGCCTGGAAAGCTGTTGCTCAGCCTCATCTGCCCATGGCACTGCTCGCACAGAGGCACAGAGACTGAGGCTGCTTGCTTGTCTTGTCCCCTCGAACTTAAAACGTAGCTTAGGTGGTCCGTGCCGGGCGCCTCCGGCAGTCCTGCTCCGAAAATGCGAACGTCTGCAGATAGCTCGCAGGCAGAAAGAGCTAGCCTGGAAAGCTGTTGCTCAACCTCATCTGCCCATGGCACTGCTCGCACAGAGGCACAGAGACTGGGGCTGCTTGCTTGTCTTGTCCCCTCAAACTTCAAACGTAGCTTAGGTGGTCCGTGCCGGGCGCCTCCGGCAGCCCTGCTCCGAAAATGCAAACGTCTGCAGATAGCTCGCAGGCAGAAAGAGCTAGCCTGGAAAGCTGTTGCTCAGCTTCATCTGCCCATGGCACTGCTCGCACAGAGGCCCAGAGACTGGGGCTGCTTGCTTGTCTTCCCACTCAAACTTCAAACGTAGCTTAGGTGGTCCGTGCCGGGCGCCTCCGGCAGCCCTGCTCCGAAAATGCAAACGTCTGCAGATAGCTCGCAGGCAGAAAGAGCTAGCCTGGAAAGCTGTTGCTCAGCCTCATCTGCCCATGGCACTGCTCGCACAGAGGCACAGAGACTGGGGCTGCTTGCTTGTCTTGCCCCCTCAAACTTCAAACGTAGCTTAGGTGGTCTGTGCCGGGCGCCTCCGGCAGCCCTGCTCCGAAAATGCAAACGTCTGCAGATAGCTCGCAGGCAGAAAGAGCTAGCCTGGAAAGCTGTTGCTCAGCCTCATCTGCCCATGGCACTGCTCGCACAGAGGCACAGAGACTGAGGCTGCTTGCTTGTCTTGTCCCCTCGAACTTAAAACGTAGCTTAGGTGGTCCGTGCCGGGCGCCTCCGGCAGTCCTGCTCCGAAAATGCGAACGTCTGCAGATAGCTCGCAGGCAGAAAGAGCTAGCCTGGAAAGCTGTTGCTCAGCCTCATCTGCCCATGGCACTGCTCGCACAGAGGCACAGAGACTGGGGCTGCTTGCTTGTCTTGTCCCCTCAAACTTCAAACGTAGCTTAGGTGGTCCGTGCCGGGCGCCTCCGGCAGCCCTGCTCCGAAAATGCAAACGTCTGCAGATAGCTCGCAGGCAGAAAGAGCTAGCCTGGAAAGCTGTTGCTCAGCTTCATCTGCCCATGGCACTGCTCGCACAGAGGCACAGAGACTGGGGCTGCTTGCTTGTCTTGCCCCCTCAAACTTCAAACCTAGCTTAGGTGGTCCGTGCCGGGCGCCTCCGGCAGCCCTGCTCCGAAAATGCGAACGTCTGCAGACAGCTCGCAGGCAGAAAGAGCTATCCTGGAAAGCTGTTGCTCAGCCTCATCTGCCCATGGCACTGCGCTCACAGAGGCACAGAGACTGGGGCTGCTTGCTTGTCTTGTCCCCTCAAACTTCAAATGTAGCTTAGGTGGTCCGTGCCGGGCGCATCCGGCAGCCCTGCTCCGAAAATGCAAACGTCTGCAGATAGCTCGCAGGCAGAAAGAGCTAGCCTGGAAAGCTGTTGCTCAGCCTCATCTGCCCATGGCACTGCTCGCACAGAGGCACAGAGACTGGGGCTGCTTGCTTGTCTTGTCCCCTCAAACTTCAAACGTATCTTAGGTGGTCCGTGCCGGGCGCCTCCGGCAGCCCTGCTCCGAAAATGCAAAGGTCTGCAGATAGCTCGCAGGCAGAAAGAGCTAGCCTGGAAAGCTGTTGCTCAGCCTCATCTGCCCATGGCACTGCTCGCACAGAGGCACAGAGACTGGGGCTGCTTGCTTGTCTTGCCCCCTCAAACTTCAAACGTAGCTTAGGTGGTCCGTGCCGGGCGCCTCCGGCAGCCCTGCTCCAAAAATGCGAACGTCTGCAGATAGCTCGCAGGCAGAAAGAGCTAGCCTGGAAAGCTGTTGCTCAGCCTCATCTGCCCATGGCACTGCTCGCACAGAGGCACAGAGACTGGGGCTGCTTGCTTGTCTTGTCCCCTCAAACTTCAAACGTAGCTTAGGTGGTCCGTGCCGGGCGCCTCCGGCAGCCCTGCTCCAAAAATGCGAACGTCTGCAGATAGCTCGCAGGCAGAAAGAGCTAGCCTGGAAAGCTGTTGCTCAGCCTCATCTGCCCATGGCACTGCTCGCACAGAGGCACAGAGACTGAGACTGCTTGCTTGTCTTGCCCCCTCAAACTTCAAACGTAGCTTAGGTGGTGCTTGCCGGGCGCCTCCGGCAGCCCTGCTCCGAAAATGCGAACGTCTGCAGATAGCTCGCAGGCAGAAAGAGCTAGCCTGGAAAGCTGTTGCTCAGCCTCATCTGCCCATGGCACTGCTCGCACAGAGGCACAGAGACTGGGGCTGCTTGCTTGTCTTACCCCTCAAACTTCAAACGTAACTTAGGTGGTCCATGCCGGGCGCCTCCGGCAGCCCTGCTCCGAAAATGCGAACGTCTGCAGATAGCTCGCAGGCAGAAAGAGCTAGCCTGGAAAGCTGTTGCTCAGCCTCATCTGCCCATGGCACTGCTCGCACAGAGGCACAGAGACTGGGGCTGCTTGCTTGTCTTGCCCCCTCAAACTTCAAACGTAGCTTAGGTGGTCCGTGCCGGGCGCCTCTGGCAGCCCTGCTCCGAAAATGCAAACGTCTGCAGATAGCTGGCAGGCAGAAAGAGCTAGCCTGGAAAGCTGTTGCTCAGCCTCATCTGCCCATGGCACTGCTCGCACAGAGGCACAGAGACTGGGGCTGCTTGCTTGTCTTGCACCCTCAAACTTCAAACGTAGCTTAGGTGGTCCGTGCCGGGCGCCTCCGGCAGCCCTGCTCCGAAAATGCAAACGTCTGCAGATAGCTCGCAGGCAGAAAGAGCTAGCCTGGAAAGCTGTTGCTCAGCCTCATCTGCCCATGGCACTGCTCGCACAGAGGCACAGAGACTGGGGCTGCTTGCTTGTCTTGCCCCCTCAAACTTCAAACGTAGCTTAGGTGGTCCGTGCCGGGCGCCTCCGACAGCCCTGCTCCGAAAATGCGAATGCCTGCAGATAGCTCGCAGGCAGAAAGAGCTAGCCTGGAAAGCTGTTGCTCAGCCTCATCTGCCCATGGCACTGCTCGCACAGAGGCACAGAGATTGGGGCTGCTTGCTTGTCTTGCCCCCTCAAACTTCAAACGTAGCTTAGGTGGTCTGTGCCGGGCGCCTCCGACAGCCCTGCTCCGAAAATGCCAACGTCTGCAGATAGCTCGCAGGCAGAAAGAGCTAGCCTGGAAAGCTGTTGCTCAGCCTCATCTGCCCATGGCACTGCTCGCACAGAGGCACAGAGACTGGGGCTGCTTGCTTGTTTTGCCCCCTCAAACTTCAAACGTAGCTTAGGTGGTCCGTGCCGGGCGCCTCCGGCAGCCCTGCTCCGAAAATGCAAACGTCTGCAGATAGCTCGCAGGCAGAAAGAGCTAGCCTGGAAAGCTGTTGCTCAGCCTCATCTGCCGATGGCACTGCTCGCACAGAGGCACAGAGACTGGGGCTGCTTGCTTGTCTTGTCCCCTCAAACTTCAAATGTAGCTTAGGTGGTCCATGCCGGGCGCATCCGGCAGCCCTGCTCCGAAAATGCAAACGTCTGCAGATAGCTCTCAGGCAGAAAGAGCTAGCCTGGAAAGCTGTTGCTCAGCCTCATCTGCCCATGGCACTGCTCGCACAGAGGCACAGAGACTGGGGCTGCTTGCTTGTCTTGTCCCCTCAAACTTCAAACGTAGCTTAGGTGGTCCGTGCCGGGCGCCTCCGGCAGCCCTGCTCCGAAAATGCGAACGTCTGCAGATAGCTCGCAGGCAGAAAGAGCTAGCCTGGAAAGCTGTTGCTCAGCCTCATCTGCCCATGGCACTGCTCGCACAGAGGCACAGAGACTGAGGCTGCTTGCTTGTCTTGTCCCCTCAAACTTCAAACGTAACTTAGGTGGTCCGTGCCGGGCGCCTCCGGCAGCCCTGCTCCGAAATAGCAAACGTCTGCAGATAGCTCGCAGGCAGAAAGAGCTAGCCTGGAAAGCTGTTGCTCAGCCTCATCTGCCCATGGCACTGCTCGCACAGAGGCACAGAGACTGGGGCTGCTTGCTTGTCTTGTCCCCTCAAACTTCAAATGTAGCTTAGGTGGTCCGTGCCGGGCGCATCCGTCAGCCCTGCTCCGAAAATGCGAACGTCTGCAGATAGCTCGCAGGCAGAAAGAGCTAGCCTGGAAAGCTGTTGCTCAGCCTCATCTGCCCATGGCACTGCTCGCACAGAGGCACAGAGACTGGGGCTGCTTGCTTGTCTTGTCCCCTCAAACTTCAAACGTAGCTTAGGTGGTCTGTGCCGGGCGCCTCCGGCAGCCCTGCTCCGAAAATGCAAACGTCTGCAGATAGCTCGCAGGCAGAAAGAGCTAGCCTGGAAAGCTGTTGCTCAGCCTCATCTGCCCATGGCACTGCTCGCACAGAGGCACAGAGACTGGGGCTGCTTGCTTGTCTTGCCCCCTCAAACTTCAAACGTAGCTTAGGTGGTCTGTGCCGGGCGCCTCCGGCAGCCCTGCTCCGAAAATGCAAACGTCTGCAGATAGCTCGCAGGCAGAAAGAGCTAGCCTGGAAAGCTGTTGCTCAGCCTCATCTGCCCATGGCACTGCTCGCACAGAGGCACAGAGACTGAGGCTGCTTGCTTGTCTTGTCCCCTCGAACTTAAAACGTAGCTTAGGTGGTCCGTGCCGGGCGCCTCCGGCAGTCCTGCTCCGAAAATGCGAACGTCTGCAGATAGCTCGCAGGCAGAAAGAGCTAGCCTGGAAAGCTGTTGCTCAACCTCATCTGCCCATGGCACTGCTCGCACAGAGGCACAGAGACTGGGGCTGCTTGCTTGTCTTGTCCCCTCAAACTTCAAACGTAGCTTAGGTGGTCCGTGCCGGGCGCCTCCGGCAGCCCTGCTCCGAAAATGCAAACGTCTGCAGATAGCTCGCAGGCAGAAAGAGCTAGCCTGGAAAGCTGTTGCTCAGCTTCATCTGCCCATGGCACTGCTCGCACAGAGGCACAGAGACTGGGGCTGCTTGCTTGTCTTCCCACTCAAACTTCAAACGTAGCTTAGGTGGTCCGTGCCGGGCGCCTCCGGCAGCCCTGCTCCGAAAATGCGAACGTCTGCAGACAGCTCGCAGGCAGAAAGAGCTATCCTGGAAAGCTGTTGCTCAGCCTCATCTGCCCATGGCACTGCTCGCACAGAGGCACAGAGACTGGGGCTGCTTGCTTGTCTTGTCCCCTCAAACTTCAAATGTAGCTTAGGTGGTCCGTGCCGGGCGCATCCGGCAGCCCTGCTCCGAAAATGCAAACGTCTGCAGATAGCTCGCAGGCAGAAAGAGCTAGCCTGGAAAGCTGTTGCTCAGCCTCATCTGCCCATGGCACTGCTCGCACAGAGGCACAGAGACTGGGGCTGCTTGCTTGTCTTGCCCCCTCAAACTTCAAACGTATCTTAGGTGGTCCGTGCCGGGCGCCTCCGGCAGCCCTGCTCCGAAAATGCAAAGGTCTGCAGATAGCTCGCAGGCAGAAAGAGCTAGCCTGGAAAGCTGTTGCTCAGCCTCATCTGCCCATGGCACTGCTCGCACAGAGGCACAGAGACTGGGGCTGCTTGCTTGTCTTGCCCCCTCAAACTTCAAACGTAGCTTAGGTGGTCCGTGCCGGGCGCCTCCGGCAGCCCTGCTCCAAAAATGCAAACGTCTGCAGATAGCTCGCAGGCAGAAAGAGCTAGCCTGGAAAGCTGTTGCTCAGCCTCATCTGCCCATGGCACTGCTCGCACAGAGGCACAGAGACTGGGGCTGCTTGCTTGTCTTGTCCCCTCAAACTTCAAACGTAGCTTAGGTGGTCCGTGCCGGGCGCCTCCGGCAGCCCTGCTCCAAAAATGCGAACGTCTGCAGATAGCTCGCAGGCAGAAAGAGCTAGCCTGGAAAGCTGTTGCTCAGCCTCATCTGCCCATGGCACTGCTCGCACAGAGGCACAGAGACTGGGGCTGCTTGCTTGTCTTGGCCCCTCAAACTTCAAACGTAGCTTACGTGGTCCGTGCCGGGCGCCTCCGGCAGCCCTGCTCCCAAAATGCGATCGTCTGCAGATAGCTCGCAGGCAGAAAGAGCTATCCTGGAAAGCTGTTGCTCAGCCTCATCTGCCCATGGCACTGCTCTCACAGAGGCACAGAGACTGGGGCTGCTTGCTTGTCTTGTCCCCTCAAACTTCAAATGTAGCTTAGGTGGTCCGTGCCGGGCGCATCCTGCAGCCCTGCTCCGAAAATGCAAACGTCTGCAGATAGCTCGCAGGCAGAAAGAGCTAGCCTGGAAAGCTGTTGCTCAGCCTCATCTGCCCATGGCACTGCTCGCACAGAGGCACAGAGACTGAGGCTGCTTGCTTGTCTTCTCTCTCAAACTTCAAACGTAGCTTAGGTGGTCCGTGCCGGGGTCATTCGGCAGCCCTGCTCCGAAAATGCAAACGTCTGCGGATAGCTCGCAGGCAGAAAGAGCTAGCCTGGAAAGCTGTTGCTCAGCCTCATCTGCCCATGGCACTGCTCGCACAGAGGCACAGAGACTGAGGCTGCTTGCTTGTCTTGTCCCCTCAAACTTCAAACGTAGCTTAGGTGGTGCTTGCCGGGCGCCTCCGGCAGCCCTGCTCCGAAAATGCGAACGTCTGCAGATAGCTCGCAGGCAGAAAGAGCTAGCCTGGAAAGCTGTTGCTCAGCCTCATCTGCCCATGGCACTGCTCGCACAGAGGCACAGAGACTGAGGCTGCTTGCTTGTCTTGTCACCTCAAACTTCAAACGTAGCTTAGGTGGTGCTTGCCGGGCGCCTCCGGCAGCCCTGCTCCGAAAATGCGAACGTCTGCAGATAGCTCGCAGGCAGAAAGAGCTAGCCTGGAAAGCTGTTGCTCAGCCTCATCTGCCCATGGCACTGCTCGCACAGAGGCACAGAGACTGGGGCTGCTTGCTTGTCTTGCCCCCTCAAACTTCAAACGTAGCTTAGGTGGTCCGTGCCGGGCGCCTCTGGCAGCCCTGCTCCGAAAATGCAAACGTCTGCAGATAGCTCGCAGGCAGAAAGAGCTAGCCTGGAAAGCTGTTGCTCAGCCTCATCTGCCCATGGCACTGCTCGCACAGAGGCACAGAGACTGGGGCTGCTTGCTTGTCTTGCCCCCTCAAACTTCAAACGTAACTTAGGTGGTCCGTGCCGGGCGCCTCCGGCAGCCCTGCTCCAAAAATGCGAACGTCTGCAGATAGCTCGCAGGCAGAAAGAGCCAGCCTGGAAAGCTGTTGCTCAGCCTCATCTGCCCATGGCACTGCTCGCACAGAGGCACAGAGACTGGGGCTGCTTGCTTGTCTTGGCCCCTCAAACTTCAAACGTAGCTTACGTGGTCCGTGCCGGGCGCCTCCGGCAGCCCTGCTCCAAAAATGCGATCGTCTGCAGATAGCTCGCAGGCAGAAAGAGCTATCCTGGAAAGCTGTTGCTCAGCCTCATCTGCCCATGGCACTGCTCTCACAGAGGCACAGAGACTGGGGCTGCTTGCTTGTCTTGTCCCCTCAAACTTCAAATGTAGCTTAGGTGGTCCGTGCCGGGCGCATCCGGCAGCCCTGCTCCGAAAATGCAAACGTCTGCAGATAGCTCGCAGGCAGAAAGAGCTAGCCTGGAAAGCTGTTGCTCAGCCTCATCTGCCCATGGCACTGCTCGCACAGAGGCACAGAGACTGAGGCTGGTTGCTTGTCTTCTCCCTCAAACTTCAAACGTAGCTTAGGTGGTCCGTGCCGGGGTCATTCGGCAGCCCTGCTCCGAAAATGCAAACGTCTGCGGATAGCTCGCAGGCAGAAAGAGCTAGCCTGGAAAGCTGTTGCTCAGCCTCATCTGCCCATGGCACTGCTCGCACAGAGGCACAGAGACTGAGGCTGCTTGCTTGTCTTGTCCCCTCAAACTTCAAACGTAGCTTAGGTGGTGCTTGCCGGGCGCCTCCGGCAGCCCTGCTCCGAAAATGCGAACGTCTGCAGATAGCTCGCAGGCAGAAAGAGCTAGCCTGGAAAGCTGTTGCTCAGCCTCATCTGCCCATGGCACTGCTCGCACAGAGGCACAGAGACTGGGGCTGCTTGCTTGTCTTGCCCCCTCAAACTTCAAACGTAGCTTAGGTGGTCCGTGCCGGGCGCCTCCGGCAGCCCTGCTCCGAAAATGCAAACGTCTGCAGATAGCTCGCAGGCAGAAAGAGCTAGCCTGGAAAGCTGTTGCTCAGCCTCATCTGCCCATGGCACTGCTCGCACAGAGGCACAGAGACTGGGGCTGCTTGCTTGTCTTGCCCCCTCAAACTTCAAACGTATCTTAGGTGGTCCGTGCCGGGCGCCTCCAACAGCCCTGCTCCGAAAATGCGAATGTCTGCAGATAGCTCGCAGGCAGAAAGAGCTAGCCTGGAAAGCTGTTGCTCAGCCTCATCTGCCCATGGCACTGCTCGCACAGAGGCACAGAGACTGGGGCTGCTTGCTTGTCTTGCCCCCTCAAACTTCAAACGTAGCTTAGGTGGTCCGTGCCGGGCGCCTCCGGCAGCCCTGCTCCGAAAATGCCAACGTCTGCAGATAGCTCGCAGGCAGAAAGAGCTAGCCTGGAAAGTTGTTGCTCAGCCTCATCTGCCCATGGCACTGCTCGCACAGAGGCACAGAGACTGGGGCTGCTTGCTTGTTTTGCCCCCTCAAACTTCAAATGTAGCTTAGGTGGTCCGTGCCGGGCGCCTCCGGCAGCCCTGCTCCGAAAATGCAAACGTCTGCAGATAGCTCGCAGGCAGAAAGAGCTAGCCTGGAAAGCTGTTGCTCAGCCTCATCTGCCCATGGCACTGCTCGCACAGAGGCACAGAGACTGGGGCTGCTTGCTTGTCTTGTCCCCTCAAACTTCAAATGTAGCTTAGGTGGTCCGTGCCGGGCGCATCCGGCAGCCCTGCTCCGAAAATGCAAACGTCTGCAGATAGCTCGCAGGCAGAAAGAGCTAGCCTGGAAAGCTGTTGCTCAGCCTCATCTGCCCATGGCACTGCTCGCACAGAGGCACAGAGACTGGGGCTGCTTGCTTGTCTTGTCCCCTCAAACTTCAAACGTAGCTTAGGTGGTCCGTGCCGGGCGCCTCCGGCAGCCCTGCTCCGAAAATGCAAACGTCTGCAGATAGCTCGCAGGCAGAAAGAGCTAGCCTGGAAAGCTGTTGCTCAGCCTCATCTGCCCATGGCACTGCTCGCACAGAGGCACAGAGACTGGGGCTGCTTGCTTGTCTTGTCCCCTCAAACTTCAAATGTAGCTTAGGTGGTCCGTGCCGGGCGCATCCGTCAGCCCTGCTCCGAAAATGCGAACGTCTGCAGATAGCTCTCAGGCAGAAAGAGCTAGCCTGGAAAGCTGTTGCTCAGCCTCATCTGCCCATGGCACTGCTCGCACAGAGGCACAGAGACTGGGGCTGCTTGCTTGTCTTGTCCCCTCAAACTTCAAACGTAGCTTAGGTGGTCTATGCCGGGCGCCTCGGGCAGCCCTGCTCCGAAAATGCAAAAGTCTGCAGATAGCTCGCAGGCAGAAAGAGCTAGCCTGGAAAGCTGTTGCTCAGCCTCATCTGCCCATGGCACTGCTCGCACAGAGGCACAGAGACTGAGGCTGCTTGCTTGTCTTGTCCCCTCAAACTTCAAACGTAGCTTAGGTGGTCTGTGCCGGGTGCCTCCGGCAGCCCTGCTCCGAAAATGCAAACGTCTGCAGATAGCTCGCAGGCAGAAAGAGCTAGCCTGGAAAGCTGTTGCTCAGCCTCATCTGCCCATGGCACTGCTCGCACAGAGGCACAGAGACTGGGGCTGCTTGCTTGTCCTGCCCCCTCAAACTTCAAACGTAGCTTAGGTGGTCCGTGCCGGGCGTCTCCGGCAGCCCTGCTCCGAAAATGCAAACGTCTGCAGATAGCTCGCAGGCAGAAAGAGCTAGCCTGGAAAGCTGTTGCTCAGCCTCATCTGCCCATGGCACTGCTCGCACAGAGGCACAGAGACTGGGGCTGCTTGCTTGTCTTGCCCTCTCAAACTTCAAACGTAGCTTAGGTGGTCCGTGCCGGGCGCCTCTGGCAGCCCTGCTCCGAAAATGCGAACGTCTGCAGATAGCTGGCAGGCAGAAAGAGCTAGCCTGGAAAGCTGTTGCTCAGCCTCATCTGCCCATGGCACTGCTCGCACAGAGGCACAGAGACTGGGGCTGCTTGCTTGTCTTGCACCCTCAACCTTCAAACGTAGCTTAGGTGGTCCGTGCCGGGCGCATCCGGCAGCCCTGCTCCGAAAATGCAAACGTCTGCAGATAGCTCGCAGGCAGAAAGAGCTAGCCTGGAAAGCTGTTGCTCAGCCTCATCTGCCCATGGCACTGCTCGCACAGAGGCACAGAGACTGGGGCTGCTTGCTTGTCTTGCCCCCTCAAACTTCAAACGTAGCTTAGGTGGTCTGTGCCGGGCGCCTCCGACAGCCCTGCTCCGAAAATGCGAATGTCTGCAGATAGCTCGCAGGCAGAAAGAGCTAGCCTGGAAAGCTGTTGCTCAGCCTCATCTGCCCATGGCACTGCTCGCACAGAGGCACAGAGACTGGGGCTGCTTGCTTGTCTTGTCCCCTCAAACTTCAAATGTAGCTTAGGTGGTCCGTGCCGGGCGCATCCGGCAGCCCTGCTCCGAAAATGCAAACGTCTGCAGATAGCTCGCAGGCAGAAAGAGCTAGCCTGGAAAGCTGTTGCTCAGCCTCATCTGCCCATGGCACTGCTCGCACAGAGGCACAGAGACTGGGGCTGCTTGCTTGTCTTGTCCCCTCAAACTTCAAACGTAGCTTAGGTGGTCTGTGCCAGGCGCCTCCGGCAGCCCTGCTCCGAAAATGCAAACGTCTGCAGATAGCTCGCAGGCAGAAAGAGCTAGCCTGGAAAGCTGTTGCTCAGCCTCATCTGCCCATGGCACTGCTCGCACAGAGGCACAGAGACTGGGGCTGCTTGCTTGTCTTGTCCCCTCAAACTTCAAACGTAGCTTAGGTGGTCCGTGCCGGGCGCCTCCGGCAGCCCTGCTCCGAAAATGCAAACGTCTGCAGATAGCTCGCAGGCAGAAAGAGCTAGCCTGGAAAGCTGTTGCTCAGCCTCATCTGCCCATGGCACTGCTCGCACAGAGGCACAGAGACTGGGGCTGCTTGCTTGTCTTGTCCCCTCAAACTTCAAATGTAGCTTAGGTGGTCCGTGCCGGGCGCATCCGTCAGCCCTGCTCCGAAAATGCGAACGTCTGCAGATAGCTCTCAGGCAGAAAGAGCTAGCCTGGAAAGCTGTTGCTCAGCCTCATCTGCCCATGGCACTGCTCGCACAGAGGCACAGAGACTGGGGCTGCTTGCTTGTCTTGTCCCCTCAAACTTCAAACGTAGCTTAGGTGGTCTATGCCGGGCGCCTCGGGCAGCCCTGCTCCGAAAATGCAAACGTCTGCAGATAGCTCGCAGGCAGAAAGAGCTAGCCTGGAAAGCTGTTGCTCAGCCTCATCTGCCCATGGCACTGCTCGCACAGAGGCACAGAGACTGAGGCTGCTTGCTTGTCTTATCCCCTCAAACTTCAAACGTAGCTTAGGTGGTCTGTGCCGGGCGCCTCCGGCAGCCCTGCTCCGAAAATGCAAACGTCTGCAGATAGCTCGCAGGCAGAAAGAGCTAGCCTGGAAAGCTGTTGCTCAGCCTCATCTGCCCATG